>NC_042959.1:54251874-54908541 GCF_901001165.1 Salmo trutta | reverse complement strand
GCGTATCTAGACAGTTTTGGGCTGGGTTCAGGGTGGTGGTTTACATTAAGGATTTTGGGCAGGGTCTGGATCCATATATGTTTAGGACTTTGAAATGAATCAACACTTATAAGCTCAGTCTTGGGATTTTGGGCAGGGTTAGGGATTTTGGTACATTTAGGTTTTCTGAAAGGATCCAGACATTTGGGCTGGGTTTGGTGTCATGTTCTGACCTGAAAACATTACAGTTGCTGCATTGCATAGAAATAGAAAGCATAGAAAGGACATGGCTCTAAATTCCACATAATTTAAATAGCCCTTCTAGAAAGACATTCAGAAAGAAATATGTCAAGCAAAAAATTACCACCTTTGGGTCATTCCACCGTTTCTGTGCCTTTTCAGAAGTGCAACTTGGTCCCCAAAAAACATTTGATTTCGGCTCATTTTAACATTCTGTCATAAAGTGTACCCCAGCTATCACATAACGCTCTGAGAACAGTATGTTCTAAGAGCTTGGTCAGAGCATGGTCGTCTTATGGTTATTCTACATACAACCTTCCAACAACTTTCTGGGAATGTTGCGGGATAGTGGTTTGACTTTGAAGCATTCTCAGCATATTTAAGGAACTTGACAAACTTTAATACTTCAGCAGAACGCTTCCTAAAAGTTCAAACATGGTTACATTTTATTTTCAGTTTTGGTAATGTTCTAGGAACGTTCTCCAACTGGTTTGACATTGGGAATGTTCTCAAATAGTTCAGAGAACATTAAGAAACAACGTCCTTCTGTGGGAATTGAAGTATTTCAGCATAATGTTTCCTACAGGTTTCCTCATGGTTCTATTTAAAGCAGGGATGGGCAACTTTGATGGGGGTGGGGGCCACAATAAAAATGGAACTCATCATGAGGGGCCGTAGTGGCTTGTGAGTCTGCGTACATGAATGCCCGGGGACATGAAACTGAGACATGAAACTGAACCAGAAACATGATGCCTGGGGAAGGAACCAAAGGGAGTGACATATATAGGGAAGGTAATCAGGGAAGGGATGAGTCCAGGTGAGTCTGATGATGCGCAGGTGCGCGTAAGGATGGTGACAGGTGTGCGCCATAATGAGCAGCCTGGTGACCTAGAGGCCGGAGAGGGAGCACATGTGACAGTACCCCCTCCCCGATACGCGGCTCCAGCCGCAGGACCCCGACCAAAATGACGATCCCGGGGATCAGGAGCAGACTGGTCACCTCTGCTGAGGCGTGGGAAACCTGTCAGTCCGGCTGAGACGCGAGAGCATGGAAACCTAAAGCGCTGGAGAGAGCATACGTGACAGTACCCCCTCTCCAGCGAGTTCGGCTCCAGCCGCAGAACACCAACCAAAGGGACGATTCTGGGGATCAGGAGCAGACCGGTCTGCTGATGCGTGGGAACCTGTCACCGGCTGGTGTGTGGGAACCTGACAGACCGACTGAGGCCGGGGAGCCTGGTGATCCGGCTGAGGCATGAGAGCCTGATGAGCCGGTGGAAGCAGGGGCGCCTGGCGATCCGGTGAAGGCATGAAAGCCCATCGAGCCAGCTGTAGCAGGGGAGCCTGCTGATCTGTCTGAGGCATGAGAGCCTGTAGTGGCTCCCGGACCCAAAGTCATTACCACCAAAAAAACAAAAAAACACTCCCTGATGCTTTCCTTGGGTGAGGCGTCATTCTGTAACGATGTGCGCTGAGAGTCGGGAAGCAAGTTCAGGGAGTGAATTTTTTTATAAAATAAACAGAACATAATACAAAACAAGAAACACTAACAGCACACAGACATGAAACTGAAACAGAAACAATGGGGAAGGAACCAAAGGGAGTGACATATATAAGGGAAGCTATGGAGTCCAGTGATGGAGTCCAGGTGAGTCTGATGAAGTGCAGGTGAGTGTAGGATGGTGACAGGTGTGCGCCATAACGAGCAGCCTGGTGACCTAGAGGCCGGAGAGGGAGCACACGTGACTAAGCAATAAAACTGGCCTTTTTTAGACTAGTTGAGTATCTGGAGCATCAGCTTTTGTGGGTTCGATTACAGGCTCAAAATGGCCAGAAACAAATAACTTTCTTCTGAAACTCGTCAGTCTATTCTTGTTTTGATAAATGAAGGCTATTCCATGCGAGAAATTGCCAAGAAACTGAAGATCTTGTACAACGCTGTGTACTACTCCCTTCACAGAACAGCGCAAACTGGCTCTAACCCGAATAGAAAGAGGAGTGGGAGGCCCCTGTGCACAACTGAGCAAGAGGACAAGTACATGAGAGTCTTTAGCTTGAGAAACAGACGCCTCACAAGTCCTCAACTGGCATCTTCATTAAATAGCAAAACACCAGTCTCAATGTCAACAGTGAAGAGGCAACTCTGGGACTATTTAATGAAGCTGCCAGTTGAGGACTTGAAAGGCGTCTGCTCAGTTGTGTAGGAAATTTGTAAGTGACCCCAAACTTTTGAACGGTAGTGTACATTCAGTTCTCAGCATCAACAAAACTTTCTCTATCCTCCATCATGTTAAGTGTGCTCAGGTGTGTTTGCCGCACCCACTAGTTGGCCACACCTGATCTTAATGAGTGCTTGTTTCCTTTGAAATGGGGTCTGTTTAAATAGACTATAATGAACAACTTTGTATGCGTAAAAAAACATGGTATGCTAGCTCCATCCTGGTGGTGATGTGGACTAATTCCATGGATAGAAAACAAAAGATTATAGGTTTAAATCTCACTGATGCCGTTTCAAAATTTTAAAAATGATGTGTTTGCATGATTAATGCCTAAGGAAATACATTTCCATGTGTCCTATCTGTGCTTGGAGTTCAAAAAGTTTACCCAAAAGAAGAAGTGTTATTAAAAGTGTTATAGAAACATTCAGTGAAAGTTTTAAGGAAGTTATTAAGAAACCTCTAAATAGCCTAAAATGTCTGTTCTCAGAACGTTGATAAAACCTCCCAGGAAAACTTTGAAGGAACCAGAGTAAAATGTTCTCAGTACCTCCCTGCAACCTAAAAATAAACGATCCCAGATTAGGTAAAATTTTCACTTCTGTTCTCAGAACATAAAAAATACATTCAGTTTTTACAGTTAGGAAACAAATGGCTTCGTTCCCACAACCAATATGAAACCAAAAACATACGTTCAGACAACTTCCAAGGAAACACATGTGCTAGCTGGGACATGTTCAACTTCATAAGAAACACGTTTTCCCATCTCAAGAGGTTAAATAAAAATACTTTACCAAGTACCTATTAAGTGCCAAATAAATTACCAAGGTTGACAATTTCATCTTAAATCAGCCATAAATTCCCTCAGGACAAGGGATAATGAAGGTTGTTGTGTGCAACAGGGAGTGGCAATTGAATGTAAGCTTCACAATTTTTTTTAAAGCTAAAACATTTCTAGCCTGTCTATCTATGGATAACAGGGATGATGTGTTATACTTGTCCTGCTCAGTTTTCCACCACAAAACACCAGAAAAATTGCAAAAACGAGTCAAACCAGCTCAACTGCTTTTACACTCTGATTTGACGATTAGATGTTCAATGTTTCTTTTGACAGCAATATTTAAAAAGGAATAGTTTCACCATATTAAAATGAGAGTTCAGTACATGTAACACGTATGTCTGTTCCTCATTCTATCCTCATTCCATCCTCATTCTATCCTCATTCTATCCTCATTCCATCCTCATTCCATCCTCATTCTATCCTCATTCTATCCTCATTCCATCCTCATTCTATCCTCATTCTATCCTCATTCTATCCTCATTCTATCCTCATTCTATCCTCATTCTATCCTCATTCCATCCTCATTCTATCCTCATTCTATCCTCATTCTATCCTCATTCTATCCTCATTCTATCCTCATTCTATCCTCATTCTATCCTCATTCTATCCTCATTCTATCCTCATTCTACATTTGATATAGAATGAGGGACAGACAAATGAATCACTGATCACATGAAACAAATAACAATCTTCAGAATTAACTTTTGAATTTGTCAAAGCAACAAAATAACTAGGGATTTACAATTATGGTGAAACTGAAGTGGGTTGAAATCTTCCTAGAAGAGACACAGGGTTGAACTCTTCCTAGAAGAGACACAGGGTTGAAATCTTCCTAGAAGAGACACGGGGTTGAAATCTTCCTAGAAGAGACACAGGGTTGAACTCTTCCTAGAAGAGACACAGGGTTGAAATGTTCCTAGAAGAGACACAGGGTTGACGGAGGGACGTCGGTCAAAATGTTTAATTTTGCCACTTCAGCGAGCCTTTATTGATATTCAAAATCAGATGTATTGAATTCTTTATGTGGTCTGTATTAAAGGGCACTTAAAATTCAATATTAGTGAACAATTTCTACTTAAAATATCAAAGGGACTCAAAAAGGCACTGTTTTCGTGGAACGACACCTTTACCATCACTCAAGATAGATAACCAATCTACCCATCGCGATTCTACGCTGCTGAGGGGAGAGTCCTCTCTGTTTTGGTAAATCAAACAGTCACGTTTAAATCCCTCTACATGATTCTATGTTCTCAGACAGGGAGAATTACGCCAATTTACTTAAGCACTGAGAATTAGCCACAGACACAGGACAGAGTAGCCGTCCACTGACCAATAGACACAATGGCCAAAAACCCTTAAGCCGGTCAAATTAGTCTGAAAGAGGGCTCTTGCTGTCTGAACTGAGCACACACACACACCCACACATATGAACACGCTTACACAAACACACAACACACAGCACACACGACACACACACAGACAGACACATTGTAGTATGGAAGTCAGTGAGGAAGAGAGAGAGAGAGAGAAAAGAGGGAGGTTGAAAGAGAGAGAGCGAGAGAGAGAGAGAGAGAGAGAGAGAGACAGGGGGATTTGAAGGGTGTGTGTGATAGAATCTCTGTTTGGGCCAGCAGTAGGTCTGGAGGGGGGCTAATTAGAGGTCTGATGAGGTTCCCCATGGAGCATGCAGGGTCACACACACAGTAGGACACACACACACACACACACACACACACACACACACACACACACACACACACACACACACACACACACCCCTCCAGGCCTTGGCTGCTGTCCTGCTGTGTCCTGTAGACACAACCCCACTAGGAGGACTGCGGTACACAATTGGGCCCAGAATGGCAGGGGGCCTAGGGAGGCCTCTGTGTGCTCAGTGGTCTCCGTTAGCATGAGAAAGAGCCGTAATGGAGGACACCACACCCTGGCCCTCAGCCACATACCCCCATTAAGATAAGAGTGGGGAGAAGACTCACAAAACCCCCATGCGTGCACACACACACGCAAATAAATGAACACACGCACAGAAACAGATATAAAAACGCACACACTCGCAAGTCAATCTGATGGCTGTTTACCAGTGTGTAAACTCTGTAGATTTAGTCATTACTCTTTACCTGTGTCTCCAGGTGTGCAGATACCCCATACTTGGTTTTAAATGGTACGTTACTGGTGAGAAAGCCTTCATGAACCCAGGTTGAAACTTTTGAGTGTGTTTATTTTTATGTGACTGTGTTTGAGCGTCCCTAGGAAATGATTCAGTTTCCGTTTCTCCAGAGAAGAGAGGAGAGTGCCCATCCTTGGGCCACGGACTATCTACACTCAGAGGCAGATACACACTTGCCCCCCCCAGTACACACCCTCTCGAGGACCTCTCTGTCCAGCTCAAAGCTTGGCCCGGACTCCCGTGCATTAACCCCTCTCTCTCCTGTCATTATGTTGTTTGGACAGTTCCCTCTCTCCTCCTCTCCCCCTCCCTGACCCTCATCCAACAAGTTGTGTGGTGTGTGTGTGTGTGTGTGTGTGCTTGAGGTGGGCTTCTTTCCACTTCCGAGGTGATAGGAGTCATAAAGAGGTGGAAGTTGAGATAGATGATTCCATGTAGCTTCAGACAGGTGTGACCTCTTCAACTATCTCCCTTGTCCTCCTTGACTGATCAAACAGACGTCACTAATCATGGCCATGGGAAAGGGTCACACTTCACTTCATGGAATGTGGCTGATGAATATGGCAGGGCACCACACACATAAACACATGTAATATTGTTAGTACATACACTCCACACACACACACACACACACACACACACACACACACACACACACACACACACACACACACACACACACACACACACACACACACACACACACACACACACACACACACACACACACACACACACACACACACACACACACTGGTAAGTGCATCAGGAGTTGTCAGGGCCTTGTTTGTTATAAGGGAGGGGGATAACAGGGGGAAGGAGAAAATGGAGTGGCTTCTGTCTCCCTTTTCACTCCAGGCAAACACATAATAGTCAGAGTGACAGACAATCAGATAACCATCAACTGAGCTGCCAACAATCTCACCTCTAGAGAGGCCCCCTGAACACACACACACACATACACACACACACGTCCATCCTTACCAGTTACATTCATGAGCCTCTAACAATGGGTGCTAAACTGTTGAAAAAACACACACAACACCAGTCTCTAGGATTAACCCTTCAAACCGGTTAGATGGACACCTACACACCTTAGGACACAGGTAACGGGAACACTCCTTCTAAGGTTACCAAAGGTACTGGAATTTTCAATCATTTTGGTAAGCAGCAGGTCCTTTTTGGCAGTATATGGAAACTGGTAATTAGTCTTTGATTAACTTAACAAAAACATATGAATAGATAATATCTATTTGCAATTAACTCTGAAACTCTTCCATCTATTTATTTATTTCACAACTGCCTCCAGTTCGGCCATAAAGGATTTACAACAAAGATATAACGTTATTGACATAGTTAAATAAACCATCATATTAAACACCAACGGTATAGACTAAGTCGATCGATTATATTTTGGACAATGTTTTACAGATTTGTCATTCTATTTTTCATATTTAAAACATCTTATTTTATTATTATATATATTTTACATGTTCGTTTACTGGTAAATTTCTAAAGTTACCATAACATTCCCTCCCTTTCCAACCCTATAGATATATAATTAGTTACTAATTTGAAACAGAATTTGGCCAGTTCCATTTCATTTCAGTTCAACCATGTACTTTATCTACAGTTACCATGTACAGCTGAGTAATTACTGTATATAAACCCTTTGCAACACAGATTTCGAGCACACGGCAATGCATTCCGATGCACACACTCACTCTGTCTCTCTCTCTTTTTTGTACCTTTATTTAACTAGGCAAGTCTGTTAAGAACAAATTCTTATTTTCAATGACAGCCCAGGAACACTGAGTTCTGGGTTAACTGCCATATTCAGGGGCAGAACGACAGATTTTTACCTTGTCAGCTCGTGGATTTGATCTTGCAGCCTTCCGGTTACTAGTCTAACCACTAGGCTACCACTATGCCCCCCCCCCCCCCCTCTCTCTCTCTGTCTCCACACCCACACACCCACAAACACACATAGAGTCACTTCAAAGTAGCCCCCTCAGCCCCAGGCCTAAAGCCCCAGTATTCATTCCCAGATGGGAAGAAGGAAAGAAAGAAAAGAGGAAAGAAAGGAAGGTAGAAATACCTACGGGGGTCAAACCAGGTGAACTATAATGGAACCTTTCCCTTTCATACCACTGCGGGTCAAACACACACAAATGTATGCACACACACACACACACACACACACACACACACACACACACACACACACACACACACACACACACACACACACACACATCCATACATAAACATATGTGGAAGAAGATGTTTGAAGATAGAGCAGTGCGGTCTCCTGGGCTTCTCTGTCTTCACCTCCCACTCACACTGCCCTTCCAGGAAGGGGGGTACACAGGTGATTCCTCCCCCAGTTTCAGAGGCCTTCTCTGGTGTGCTGACAGCTCAGTGGAGTATCCTCTGTCCTTTCCTATCCTGGGTCACCCGCAACCTAACCCCTGGGATGACCATAATGTGTGTGTATTTGTGTGTGTGAGAAAGTGTGCCTCTCATTGGGTCATGTGAAGGGGTACTGTGACGGGCTGTGTATTTGTGTGTGTATGACGGGGTCAATGACAGGAGGGGGCGAGGGGTCACACGCACGCACATGGACACACACATGCACACACACACAAACCTCACATTGTACCCCCCCCCTCTCTGGAGCGACAACAAAGGAAAGGAGAGAATAAACCTTTTACCTGAACCCCTGTTACGTAAAGCTAGGGGCTGAACATTACCTTCTGTTAGTGCCACCCTTCATCCCCCGTCCCTCCCTCCCTCCACATCCCTGATCACTCCTTTGTCGGGGAGGACAAAAGGAAGGAGAGAGGGAGAAGCAAACGAGGCGACTCACCTGATAAGAGAATGAATGATTCCATTCACTGTGGCATGTGGAAGAGAAAAGAGGAGGAGGGCGGGAGGAAGATGTTATATTGAGGGCTATAGGTTATGCTCAATTATGTTAAAGACATGCTCTGGAACTTCAGCAACCAGTAAGTCTTTTTTAAACCTCCCGCTTTGGGTTGGATGTGTCATACATGCATAATCAATGAACAGAATTACTATCTTACCTCAATTAGCCACAAAATCCCTAATTTGAAAGCAACACTTTCCCCCAGATGGGCCAGCCCACTAGCAATTCAAATGGTTCAGCCCCTCACTATTTGAGTGACAGCTAGCAAGATGCACACACAGCACTTAAGTTTATCTGGGCAAGTCAGTTAAAAACAAATTCTTATTTACAATGACAGCCTACCAGGGAACAGTGGGTTAACTGCCTTGTTCGGGGGCAGAACAACAGATTTTTACCTTGTCAGCTCAGGGATTCAATCCAGCAACCTTTCGGTTACTGGCCCAACACTCTAACCACTAGGCTACCTGCCGCATATGTGACATGGTATGGACTTATTGTGAGCTCTACTTACAGAACTACTGGCTAAAATGTATACAAAAGTACTGGAGAATCTCTTTAAATATCTTATGGTTTGTTTGCTTTGGCTTGTGGCAAGTAGTGAGTGGTCAAGCTATAGGGCCTCAGGTGGCTAGAAGCTGTGTCATGCTTCAGGAATTCTTGGGACTTTTATTCAATGAAAAGTAGAGACTAAAGTTTCGAGAATGAACCATAAAATAATAATTGATTCTCATTCATTTATCAACGTTCTTTGTAAATCAATAAATATAAACTCCAAAGTAATTTTTTCTTTTTATTTAAAGCATGCAGGCAAATATTGTTATCATGGGCAGCTGTTTGACTCCAACCACAAGACAAACTCTTTATGGAAATCCTTCTGCTTTACTGAAGAGTACCGTATTGCATGAAACTGTGAATATTTCTCGGTCACAGTGTTGGAGGAGAAATAAATCAGATGAGAATGGTTTTCCAAGTTTCCGCGCTTTTCTTACCAAATGGCTGTCCTCGAATATTAAACTGAACTGGCATAGAGCAATGTAGAGAATAAAATGTAAGTTGGATGAAAGTGATAAGTTGACATATTAAATAACTATTATTTGAGGGATATTTTATATTGTTGTCAAATCTGAACATTTACATAAAGCTAACAAAACTTGGCGCAGTAGACACTCTAAAATTGCATGTAATTATCTTCCCTAATCAGTATATTCAAGCACTTGTGTGTGTGTGTGTGTGTGTGTGCTCCCTGTAGTTTCACCATAGGGATTGTTGACACAGGGCATAGTAACAAACATAGGCAACACCATACAAACCACAATCCACGCTTTGGGTTTGTTTACATTAGTCACAGCCACCTATAGCTAACATTAGCATAAATGGCCAAAAAACAATGTCAGTGAATGGGGCACAGTTAGCATGCTCTAAATTGCATTACCTTAAGTGACCTCAAAGTAACTTCAAACCAAGCCATTTTACACATTCCACACAATCAGTGGTGTTGATATTCAAAATTCATATTTCTTCCCACTATTTCTCAGTATAGAGAAATCCAGACAGAAAATATTTACACAAGAAGCAACCTAATATCACACAGTCAAACTCTCATTTCATTTAGTTAGTTCACCAGGGCCTTCCTCTGGCAGAAATGTATAGAAAAAAGCAAAGGCAAATACATTACTTTACTCTTTCATGAAACTCATGACAAACTTTCAAAGGGATGAATGTCAACTTAGAGCATGCTAACAGTGGCCCATTCACTCCCATTGTTATTTGGTCATTAATGCTAATGTTAGCAGCTGGTGGCAGCCCAAACAAACACATCCAAAGTGTGGACTATAGATATTTCCCGGTCCATAGACTATTCAAGGTAAGGCATCATTTAACTAATGTTATCTCTTTGGCTATCTATTTGAAATTCGGTGTTTATCCCTCATGAAATCCCCTTCTATTTCCACAAATGTGTATGTTTACTTTCTAAGTTAAGCAACAGTGAACTACTCGAAACTCTCCTCTGGCCTTGCCTTCACCTCGGCACGAGAAAACTAACATTGTGACATAAGGGAGGCCCATAAAAACTAGGAGACAGAAAGAAAGAGAGAAAAAGAAAGAGGGACAGAGAGCGAGGGAGAGAAAGGAAAAGCCAGAGAGACAGGTCCCTTCCCGCTTGTGTTTTACGAGCTCACCTCTCGGCGCTGTTTACATGTAAAAGCCCTTTAATAAGAGGCTACAGGGGAACAGACGACAAGCTGGAACCTTTCATCTCAACCTGTCCTGTCACACACTGGAGAGAGGGGCGTTATTTATGGGCGCACCAGCGACGCTGAGTACACAGGGGCACTTACAGTAAGGCAGACACAGGGCTCCAGGACACCAGTCAGAGTTGGAGGATAAGAGTCCCACCACTCGCCACGCCCCCAGATGAAGTCTTGAATGAAGTGAAGCTCATAAATTACATGATTCTGAAGGTTTTCTGCACTTGGATTCAAAGCAAAGTATAATTGGATCGACTGAATGAAAGCTCTGTCACCAAGGTGAACTTCCTCGTCTAACATACTAAGACAGTCAAGTCATAGTTGACCCCATATCTCTGATTGGTCCACTAGAATAGACATCTCACCTCTAATTGGGCCACAACAGTTGAACTCTCATCTCTGATTGGCTAAGAGCAATAGGCCCATATCCTTCTTATTGTATCACTTATTGGACCCAATCTACTCAGAAGTGAACATTAATTAAACCATATAAAGTAACCTCCTGTGCAAATAATGTTTTTTTGGTGGGGATATGATAGAATAAAAATCGAATAAAATCAAATCCAATTTTATTTGTCACATGCGGCGAATATAGCAGTAGACCTTACAGTGAAATGCTTACATACAAGCCCTTAACCAACAATGCCGTTTTAACAAAAAATACCCGAAAATAAAAATAAAATGTGTGGGGGCACCGGTTAGTCGAGGTAGTTGAGGTAATATGTACATTTAGGTAGAGATATTAAAGTGTCTATGCATAGATGATAAACAGAGAGTAGCAGCAGCGTAAAAGGGAGGGGGGGCAATGCAAATAGTCTGGGTAGCCATTAGATTAGAGATTAGATGTTCAGCAGTCTTATGGCTTGGGGGTAGAAGCTGTTTAGAAGCCTCTTGGACATAGACTTGGTGCTCCGGTATCGCTTGCCGTGCGGTAGTAGAGAGAACAGTCTATGACTAGGGTGATTGAAGTCTTTGACAATTTTTAGGGCCTTCCTCTGACACCGCCCGGTATAGGGGTCCTGGATGGCAGGAAGCTTGGCCCCAGTGATGTACTGGGTCATACGCACTACCCTCTGTATTGCCTTGCGGTTGGAGGCAGAGCAGTTGCCATACCAGGCAGTGATGCAACCAGTCAGGATGCTCGCAATGGTGCAGCTGTAGAACCTTTTGAGGATCTCAGGACCCATGCCAAATCTTTTCAGTATCCTGAGGGGGAATAGGTTTTGTCGTACCCTCTTCCCGACTGCCTTGGTGTGCTTGGATGATGTTAGTTTGTTGATTGATGTGGACACCAAGGAACTTGAAGCTCTCAACCTGCTCCACTACAGCCCCGTCGATGAGAATGGGGGCGGGCTCGGTCCTCCTTTTCCTGTAGTCCACAATCCTCTCCTTTGTCTTGATCACGTTGAGGGAGAGGTTGTTGTCCTGGCACCATATGGCCAGGTCTCTGACCTCCTCCCTATAGGCTCTCGTTGTTGTCGGTGATCAAGCCTATACTGTTGTGTCATCGGTAAATTTAATGATGGTGTTGGAGTCGTGCCTGGTCATGCAGTCATGAATGAACAGCGAGTACAGGATGGGACTGGGCACGCACCCCTGAGGGGCCCCCGTGTCGAGGATCAGCATGGCGGATGTGTTGTTACCTACCCTTACCACCTGGGGGCGGCCCGTCAGGAAGTCCAGGATCCAGTTGCAGAGGGAGCTGTTTAGTCCCAGGGTCCTTAGCTTGTTGATGAGCTTTGAGGGCACTATGGTGTTGAACGCTGAACTGTAGTCAACCAATAGCATTCTCACATAGGTGTTCCTTTTGTCCAGGTGTGAAAGGAAAGTGTGGAGTGCAATAGAGATTGCATAATCTGTGGATCTGTTGGGGCGGTATGCAAATTGGACTGGGTCTAGGGTTTCTGGGATAATGGTGTTGATGTCAGCCATGACCAGCCTTTCAAAGCACTTCATGGCTAGAGACGTGAGTGCTACGGGTCGGTAGTCATTTAGGCAGGTTAACTTAGTGTTTTTGGCACAGGGACTATGGTGGTCTGCTTGAAACATGTTGGTATTACAGACTCAGACAGAGAGAGGTTGAAAATGTCAGTGAAGACACTTGCCAGTTGGTCAGTGCATGCTCGGTGTACACATCCTGGTAATCCGTCTGGCCCTGCGGCCTTGTGAATGTTGACCTGTTTAAAGGTCTTACTCACAACGGCTACGGAGAGCGTGATCACACAGTCGTCCAGAACAGCTGATGCTCTCATGCATGCTTCAGTGTTACTTGCCTCGAAGCGAGCATAGAAGTAATTTAGCTCATTTGGTAGGCTCGTGTCACTGGGCAGCTCGCGGTTGTGCTTCCCTTTGTAGTCTGTAATAGTTTGCAAGCCCTGCCACATCCGACGAGCATCGGAGCCGGTGTAGTATGATTCAATCTTAGTCTTGCATTGATGCTTTCCCAGTTTGATGGTTTGTCGGAGGGCATAGCGGGATTTCTTATAAGCTTCCGGGTTAAAGTCCCTCTCCTTGAAAGCAGCCGCTCTACCCTTTAGCTCAGTGCGGATGTTGCCTGTAATCCATGGCTTCTGGTTAGGGTATGTACAGTACGTGATCGTAGTTCGCCTATTTTATTATCGATTGATTGTACTTTGGCTAATAGGACTGATGGTAAAGGTAGATTACCCTCTCGGCAACGAATTCTAACAAGGCACCCAGATCTTTGTCCACTATACCTCTGTCTCTTTCTCCTGCGAATTACGGGATGAGGACCTTGTCGAGCATCTGAAGTAAATCCTTCCCGTCCGACTCGTTGAAGAAAAAGTATTCCTCCAGTACGGGGTGAGTAATCGCTGTCCTGATATCTAGAAGCGCTTTCCGGTCATAAGACACGGCGGCAGAAACATTATGTACAAGACAGTTATTTTACAGATAGAACCTTTCATGTGGTTATAGTTACATGTCGTAGATGTTCTATAATACGTTCCTGCTCGTTGCTGAAGTACAGTCAGTTCCGAGGTGAATATGATCTCCTGGGCTCTGCCCTGGGCTACCTTTCTCTTTCGTGGAGTGAACTCCTGACTCATTCATCTTACTGTGTTTCAGAAGGCCAGACACACCCGCTCCCACCCGTCGCCTCCAGTCCTCCAGGGGCAAACCTCCACTAAATCTGACCCGATTGCACACACCTCGGGGACACACGCACACACATTATAAAAAGTGCTATGTCTGTTAGCTAGGTGTGAGGACCTTGAGGTGCAAATCCCCCCACAAAATGGCCGATAGTACATTCTTAGATGTTTGTCTCAAATTGTCATTGGACTGGTATACTTAAAAAACATACAATAAGCAGTCAGTTTCAGATATGAGTCTGATAATAAGCTATCCTTCAAACCAGTAGCCTTTCAAGGATGATATTCTTATATGGTACTTTCTCCATTTAGAAGTGCTAATAACAGAACACCCACAAAACAACACCCCGATTTAACACCCAGGAAAGCCCACCATCAGGGTACAAAAGAGTCCTTACCTCACACCTCTCCTCCTCCTTTCCCCCCTCCCTCTTTTTCTTCACCTCCACCTCCTCCCTAAAATAAACAACAGGCCCCGGTGGAACAACTGTGTTTGAGGCCGGAGCGATTGTCAGGGTCAGAGGCCTCGCTGGGTGGCTTGGCTGGCATTCCAAACATCGTAGAGACATTGTGGGGATGTGACAGCAGCGTCCCCTGTCTAAACACACAGTGACCCCGCCAGCGCTCTCCCTGCTGGCCCCGCTGTCACACCTGGGGCCCTCCGAGGTCTCAGGTCCTTATAGAGGCAGGAGAATGAGGGGACTTTCTACACACACACACAGAGACAGAGATGGACATACACCCCTTAAAATAACCACCGTGCCGTCCCTGCTCCAGTGTGGCTGTGTTATGACAGGGCGTGTGTCTGAGAGACGAGCACACAGAGACAGACGGACACACAGAGAGGTAACACACACACACACACACACTACAGGTTAATGCAAAGTTACACACTAGCTCACAAAAACACACCCATACAAAGAGAACACTCCCACAACGCACCCACACTTAACACACGCACACACACACTCGTACGTGGCTTCCTAGGCTCCTAATCCCCCCACGGGCTGGGCCTTGGGACCTGAATAAGCACAGCGAGGGCAAACGTTAAGCAAACGCCGCAGGAATGTTAGAATGACACTACAGTAGCACTGCGGGCAACCTGAGCCTACAGGCATTGTCTTGTAATGGTGACTGGAGACTAACAGCTGCTTGAGGAAGGATGAGATGGAGAAGGAGAGAGAGGAAGAAAGAGCGAGGGAGAGACAGAGGAGTGAAATAGGAGATCATGGTCGGGGTCAATTCCATTCCAGTTCCAACTAATTTAGGAAATTAATTGTAACTCATCATATCTCTATGGAAAGTCTTCATGGAAAACTGTGGGTAACTGTCAGTTCTTAACTTGAATGAGTGGAATTGCAATGGAATCAAGCACTCTCAACACAGGTTGGGGCTCCCGAGGGGCACAGCGGTCACTGCAGTCCCGGGTTTGAATCCGTGATCGGAAATCCCATAAGGCGGCGCACAATTGGCCCAGCGTCGTCTGGGTTTGGCCGGGGTAGGCCGTCATTGTAAATAACAATTTGTTCTTAACTGACTTGCCTAGTTAAACAAAATAAATAAAAAAATAACACAGAAAGAGATAGAGGGAAAGAAAGCGAAAGAGTAGAAGCTGAAATGGAGGGTTTAGGAAAGATAAGTGGGAAAGGGAGAGAGAGATAGAGAGATGGATTTCTTACCAGGAGCTAGGTCAGGGTGTGAATATTTCATGGTGGGGCTTTCTCTTGTTTCTCTCTGGCTAGTTCACTCATGTTCTTGATATTTTCTCCTACCCTTTTGATTCCTTAATAATTGACAATGCCATGGCACTCTGGCAAATAAAACACAGATGCATAAGCATATGCAAACACACAGACACAAATACACATATTGAAACTTTGCTTCCACACTCTCCCCATTCTAACTCAATCACACACACACACATCAACCCCCCTTCCAAACCACCCCCCCCCCTCCAAATGCTAAATGGCATCATTGTGATGACACTCTGTATATCTCATGTGAAATCAAGAGTGGGGTTCACCCTTTCCCCATCAAATCACCCCTCACTCAATGGGTCAGTGAAGTCTGAGGCATGCCACTTTGAAGTCCGCTCCACACACACAGGTGCACGCATGCACGCATGCACGCACGCACGCACACACACACACAAACACACACAAACACACACAGACAGACAGAGACTGTGAATGGCAGTTTACTCTCTGTGAGTGTGTGTGAGTGAATCTCCAGTTCCTCATGTTACACTTGAGCCTTTCATCTCTGACCCCTCATATTAGAGAGAGAGAGAGAGAGAGAGAGAGAGAGAGAGAGCGAGAGAGAGAGATAAATAGAGAGATAAATAGAACCAGAGGACCATGACAAAAAGAGAAGGAGCAATTGTATGTGTTCCTTCTCCATGTAAAGTTAGAGCTCCACTCCAACATCTCACACCACCTCACCCCACCATGAAAAATTCACACCTATCTCTTTCAGTTAATGACCACCAAATCGCTCTCATCAATATTGGAATGGAGAGAGAGAGAGAGAGAGAGAGAGAGAGAGAGAGAGAGACAGTACTGAGTCAAAGAGTCAGCCACACACTGGCTATACCCACATGTTTGTCTCATATACCCATCCAGCCACCTTGTCAATTTTCAAGACTGAACTCAAAACAACCTTATTAACCCTTTTCCTTCCCATCTACAGGGCCTATAGAAAGTCTACACCACCTTGAACTTTTTCCACATTATGTTGCGTTACAAAGTGGGACTGAAATAGATTTAATCGTATCTACACAAAATATTCCATAATCAAAATTAAAATTAAATTCTACAAATATTTGCAAACGAATTAAAATGAGATAACAAAAATATAGACGTTGCATAAGTAATCACCCCCTTTGTTTACGCAAAGCCTAAATTAGTTCAGAAGTACAATTTGGCTTAACAAATCACATAATAAGTCAAATGGACTCACTCTGTGTAAAATAATAATGGTTGACATGATTTTTGAATGACCCCTTCCTCTGTCTCCCATATATCCAACATCTGTAAGGTCCCTCAGTCAAGTATTGCATTTCAAGACCAGATTCAACTACAAAAACCAGGTAGATTTTAAAGCTTCATAAAGAAGGGCAGTGATTGGTAGATGGGTAACAATAATAAAATCAGACATTGAATATATCTTTAGGCATGGTCAAGTTAATAATTATTTTGTGGATGATGTATTAAACCACCCAGACACATAAAATATGCAGTCGTCCTTCTGAACTGAGCTGCAGGACAGGAAGGAAACTGGAAACTGCTGAGGGATGTCACCCTGAGGCAATTGGGAATTTAAAAACAGCGACATAGTTCAATGGCTGTGATGGGAGAAAACTGAGGAGATATCAACAACATTGTAGTGACTGCACAATAATGACCTAAATGACAGAGTGAAAAGAAGAATAAAAATATACAGAATAAAAATATTCCAAAACATACATACTGTATGTATGCAACAAGGCATTAAAGTAATACTGAAAAAAAAGCAGTAAAGGAATACATTTTTTGGTCTAAATGAAAAGTCTTATCTTTGGGGCAAATACAACACAACACATCACTGAGTAACTGAGTCCTTATTTTCAAGCATGGTGGTGGCTGCATCATTGTATGGGTAAAGTGTGTTCGGGAAGTATTCAGACCCCTTCACTTTTTCCACATCTTGTTACGTTATAGCCTTATTCTAAAAGGGATAAAATATCTACACACAATACCCCATAATGACAAATCGAAAACAGGTTTTTAGACATTTTTGCCAATTCATAAAAAACAGAAATACCTAATTTACATAAGTATTCAGACCCTTTGCTATGAGACTCGAAACTGAGCTCAGGTGCATCCTTTTTCTACTGATCATCCTTGAGATGTTTCCTCAACTTGATTTGAGTCCACCTGTGGTAAATTCCATTGATTGGACATGATTTGGAAAGGCACACACCTGCCTATATAAGGTCCCACAGTTGACAGTGCATGTCAGAGCAAAAACCAAGCCATGAGGTTGAAAGAATTGTCTGTAGAGCTCCGAGACAGGATTGTGTTGAGACACAGATCTGGGGAAGGGTACGAAAAGAATTCTGCAGCATTGAAGGTCCCCAAGAACACACTGGCCTCCATCATTCTTAAATGGAAAAAGTTTTGAAGCACCAAGACTCTTCCTAGAGCTGGCCACCCAGCCAAACTGAGCAATCAGGGGGAAAGGGGAGGTGACCAAGAATCCAATGGTCACTCTGACAGAGCTCTGGAGTTCCTCTGTGGAGATGGGAGAACCTTCCAGAAGGACACCTATCTATGCAGAACCCCACCAATCAGGCTTTTATGGTAGAGTGGCCAGACGGAAGCCACTCCTCAGTAAAAGGCACATGACAGCCTACTTGGAGTTTGCCAAAATGCCCCTAAAGGACTCTCAGACCATGAGAAACAAGATTCTCTGGTGTGATGAAACCAAGATTGAACTTGGCCTAAATGCAAAGCGCCACATCTGGAGGAAACCTGGCACCATCCCTACGGTGAAAAATGTTGGTAGCAGCATCGTGCTGTGGAGATGTTTTTCAAAGGCAGGGACTGGGAGACTCGTCAGGATCGAGGGAAAGATGAATGGAGCAAAGTACAGAGAGATCCTTGATGAAAACCTGCTCCAGAGCACTCAGGACCTCAGACTGGGGCGAAGGTTCACCTTCCAACAGGACAATGAGCCTAAGCACACAGCCAAGACAACGCAGGAGTGGCTTCGGGACAAGCCTCTGAATGTCCTTGAGTGGCCCAGCCAGAGCCCGGATTTGAACCTGATCGAACATCTCTGGAGAGATCTGAAAATAGCTGTGCAGCAACGCTCCCCATCCAACCTGACAGAGCCTGAGAGCATCTGCCAAGAATATTGGGATAAACTCCCCAAATACAGGTGTACCAAGCTTATAGCATCATACCCAAGAAGACCTGAGGCTGTAATCCCTGCCAAAGGTGCTTCAACAAAGTATTGAGTAAAGGGTCTGAATACTTATGTAAATGTGATATTTCATGTAAAAAATGTTTTTATTTGCAACCATTTAAAAAAAAAGTTTTTTGCCTTGTCATTATGGGGTATTGTGTGTAGATTGATGAGGGGTAAAAAATGGAATCAATTTTAGAATAAGGCTGTAACGTTAAAAAAAAGTGGAAAAAGTCAAGGGGTCTGAATACTTTCCGAATGCACTGTATGCTTGACATTGGCAAAGACTGGGGAGTTTTTTCTATAGAATCCAATAGATGAAAAGAAACTGGATGGCGCTAAGCACAGTCCTAGAGGAAAACCTGCTTCAGTCTGATTTACACCAGACACTGGGAGAGGAATTCACCTTTCAGCAGGACAATAACCTATTGTACGTCACAAAGCCAAATATACACTGGAGTTGCTTACCACAAAGACAGTGAATGTTCCTGAGTGACCAAGTTTTTTACTCAAATCTGCTTGAAAATCTATGGCAAGACTTGAGAGTTGCTATCTAGCCATGATTTACCTAGGCAAAAAATCCTAAAGGACTGGTTCCAAAATCTGATAGGATTTTTCTCCTAGGGATCTAACAGAAATCATGGAAAACGGGGTTGTCTTTCCTATAAGGCACATATATTTAGCTATAACAAATAAGAAAAACATTTCTCATCTGCTATAACAATACAGTGACAAACATTACATACAAATGGCACCAACCTAGCTAGCTAGCTAGTCAGCTGACAGACAAAATGTGGCTAACAGTAGTTTCTTAGCTTGCATTAAAATGAGTGCATAAAATGATGTACCATGACAAAAATAGGACTAAAACATTGACAACTTTGTCAGAAAGCATGAAAAAAATACTGTTCTTACAGATCTTCCATTCACGCACAGTTAAATAATATAAAACAGTTACAAAACAGAAAATTCTCTGCACACACAGGTGGCTAATTAACACTGCAAGCTCGTGCTAGCTGTGACGTCATCAGTCACTCTTAAAAGGACAGGTTTTCTTACAGGTGAGTAAAACAGAAATTAATATAGCACTGCTGTTTCCGATCAACAGAAATGTTGTAGTTAATGTTGTTGTATTGTTCTGGAGCTAATGACAACAAACTAGCATTTAATGAGTTCAATTAAGAAAAAAAAGGATAGGATTCTGATTGGGGTGACAAAATCCTAGAAGACTTATCAAAAACTTTTAGGATGAATGTACTTCTAATCCGTCTGTCTGCATATTTCGTGACATGGTCACACCCAATGTGTTGAATGATACTTTTCTCGTCTATTATCTTGAAAAAATGTATACTTAACTTAAATCAAACAATCCTCCATCATTAACACAATGGAAAGGTCAAATGCTTTATTATCTTAATGTTGAAAGTGCGTGGGTGACGGAGAGAAACAAAATGGTGCAGTTTGAAGCCATGTGGCGGAGAGTGGTACGGGCGCAGGAGATGGGGGTGTGAGAAGGTGGGTGATTTTGTGGATGTTTGTGTGTGTCTGTATGTTATTGTTTGTATGTGTATGTTGTGTTTTGTTAAAAAATATCTTAAATTAAATCTTACACATTTTTTAAAATAAATCAACCCATAGGATCCAATCTGATTACTTTTGATTTCCAAAAGAATTCCAATAGGATTCTGATAGAGAATATACAAAATCCTATAGGATTGCGAAAATCATATAGGGTCCAATAGGATTACCTTTGATTCCCAATCGAATTCCAATAGGATTCTGACACAGATGACACAAAATCCTACAGGACTGTAAGAATCCTATAGGATCCAATATGATTCCTTTTTATTTCCAATAGGGACAAAGTAGTCCAATAGGATTGTGATAGAGGTGACACAAAATCCTATAGGATTGTGAGATTCCTAAAGGATTCTATTGGAAAAATCACTAATCCTATAGGATTCTATTGGAAAAAATCACTAATCCTATAGGACTCTATTGGAAAAATCACTAATCCTATAGGATTCTATTGGAAAAATCACTAATCCTATAGGATTCTATTGGAAAAATCACTAATCCTATAGGATTCTATTGGAAAAATCACTAATCCTATAGGACTCTATTGGAAAAATCCCTAATCCTATAGGATTCTATTGGAAAAATCACTAATCCTATAGGACTCTATTGAAA
This sequence comes from Salmo trutta, assembly GCF_901001165.1. Lineage (NCBI taxonomy): Eukaryota > Metazoa > Chordata > Actinopteri > Salmoniformes > Salmonidae > Salmo > Salmo trutta. Next base: position 54,887,652 of record NC_042959.1, on the reverse strand, counting down.
AAATCACTAATCCTATAAGATTCTATTGGAAAAATCCCTAATCCTATAGGATTCTATTGGAAAAATCACTAATCCTATAGGACTATTGGAAAAATCACTAATCCTATAGGATTATATTGGAAAAATCACTAATCCTATAGGACTCTATTGGAAAAATTACTAATCCTATAGGATTCTATTGGAAAAATCACTAATCCTATAGGATTCTATTGGAAAAATCACTAATCCTATAGGACTCTATTGGAAAAATCACTAATCCTATAGGATTCTATTGGAAAAATCACTAATCCTATAGGACTCTATTGGAAAAATCACTAATCCTATAGGATTCTATTGGAAAAATCACTAATCCTATAGGATTTTTTAATTAGCGCACCAACACCTTGACAGAGCTTGAAGAATTTTGAAAAGAATAATGGGCCAATATTGCACAATACAGGTGTGCAAAGCTCTTATGAGACTTACTCAAGAAGACTCACAGCTGTAATCACTGCCAAATGTGTTTCTAACATGTATTGACTCGGGGATGAATACTTATCTAATCAAGGTGTATTAGTGTTTTATTTTCATGAATCTTTAAAAATGTTATAATTTTTATTCCACTTTGACATTACAGAGTATTTTGTGTAGATCGTTGACCATCCCACTTTGTAACACAATAAAATGTGAAGAAATCGAAGGGGATGTAGACTTTCTATAGGCACTATAAATAGATGGTCTCATTTATGTATTTATTTTCATTTATTTGACCTTTATTTAACTAGGAAAGTCAGTTAAGAACAAATTCTTATTTACAATGACGGCCTACACCAGCCAAACCCTAACCCGGACGACGCTGGGCCAATTGTGCGCTGCCCTTTGGGACACCCAATCACGGATGGTTGTGATACAGCCTGTTGTCCTACATTGCCCACACTGTCCAGCCTGGTCCAGTGTGCCATGCCGTGTAGGGACTAGGGACTCAGAGGGAGACAGCAGGAGCTTTCATCTGTACTCTCTCACTGTCATTATGACTCAGGACTTCATTAGGCTTCACCCACCCATAAAGGGAAATTCTGGTGTAATTCTACAGCTTACTGTAGTTCCATGGACAATTCTCAATGGGACACTTATCGACAGTCACTCACACACGCATTCAAAAACGCACGGATGCACGCACACGCGAGCACACACACACACAGACAGACAGTAGGTTTATTTGGAAAGGAATCATAGACACCCCCCCACCCACCATCATCTACATCTATTTATCAATGTTTGTCTTGTATTCACTATTACTTTGTAGTCATCTGAAAATAGAATCTCGCAAAACAGTAACTAAGTCTATAGCATCATTAGGAGCATTGAGCACCACAGTACATGTGGCATGGCATGAAATCAAAACACGCACTCTGACATGCTTAAACATACATACTGTACACACCTCTGATTGGATAAACACACTGCATAAACATTCAGATACATTAGAAATGTCAAATGCCAGAAATACTGTTTATCATCACTCAATGGACATATGTTACAACATCGTCTGGATTTCCTGTGCATGTGTTTGTAATTTGTACCTACAGTGTACGTGTGTGGATAACCCGTTTACTGGAAGATGTGTACTTGTGTGTTTTCCATGTATGCGGCTCTCTCTGAGCATGTGTGTGTACGGTGTGTGTGTGTGTGTCGTGTCCAAGAGTCTAAAGTCAATAATCTTGATCAGATTTTCTCCCCTTCTCTCCTGCTGCTTTTGACAGTGACATAAAGTCTCAAACACGTCTCAGGTTTGGTCAAACGCTTGCTCCCATACTTTCAGTTCCCTCCATGCGGTTTCAAACACAAACACCCACACACTGACACACACACTCACACTGACACACACACTCACACATTGAGAAACAGCTGATTGACCACGTCCACGTCCAAAACCTTCAGTGATTTCTCAACCCCATTTCCCACCAAACCGCAAGTATGCTTCACACCGAATCACCTCTTCTGTCTGCGTTTCTGTGTGATACCAAACGGTACGATGAATAGTCCCATTTTGAACAAGTGTGTCCTTCAGACGTCAATGGGAAAAGGTGGTTTCCAGCTGGAACTTATTCACAGATATAAAATGTGTTTTATTAGTCACAGTGTTTGGACCTGTTGGTCTGCTTCTGGTCTGGGCAACAGATGTCACATTGGAAAATGAATTGACAGCAAGATGTTAACTTAATTTGTATTATGTGCCATTATGGTTTAAATGTGTAGCGATCCTGATCTCTGCTTTTACAGAAATGGGCCGTCAGAGCAACGACATTGACACCCTTGTCCTTGGTGTCATACTGAAAATGTTGTGAGAGTGTGGAGATGTACCAGGGATTGAAAGGGTGACATACTGAATGGCATGTCTTTCCGTAGGACGATGAGGTGGTACGATGACATGAGAGAATGATTGCTGGAGTTTGCCAGTGGAAAGAGGGGTTAACTTCCACCCAACCTTCCTTTTCAGGTTTCTGTCTCTTCTCTGCACAGGATAACATGAACCGCAACAGATGGGACCCCCATAACCCCCTGTCCCACGTCCCCCTGTCTTGTCACACACACACGCCGCCCCCTCCTAACTAAGCCAAGCACATGGTCTCCTTTTTCTTGAGAGGGGTTTAGACCTCGTTGCCACAGCCAATTAGTCTGGCTGACTGCATCCTGGACTAATCAGCTCTGCTGTCCTCACACACACACACACACACACACACACACACACACACACACACACACACACACACACACACACACACACACACACACACACACACATACACACTTAACTCCTATTGTCTCCAGCATGTCCACTTGTGTTTACGTGATCAATGCATGTCTCTATGTTAGGGCTTGTGTGAGTCGTATTCACACCCCTTGACTTTTTCCACATTTTCTTCTGTTACAAAGTGGGAATAATTTAAATGGATTTAATTGTCATTTTTTATCAACGATCTAAACAAAATAGTTGAATGTCAAAGTGGAAGAAAATGTTTAATATTTGTAAAAATATAACACAAATAAAACAAATACATCTTGATTTGATAGGTATTCAACATGCTGAGTTGCCATAGCAATAGATTTTCAAGCAGATTTAAGTCGAAACTGTAACTCGGACACTCAGGAACATTCACCGTCTTCTTGGTAAGCAACTCCAGTGTATATTTGTCCTTGTGTTTTAGGTTGTTGTCCTGCTGAAAGGTGAAATAATCTCCCAGTGTCTGGTGGAAAACAGACTGAACCAGATTTTTCTCTAGGATTTTGTCTGTGCTTAGCTCCATTCCATTTATTTTTTATCCTGAAATGCTCCCCAGGCCTTAACAACTACAAGCATACCCATAACATGATGCAGCCACCACAATGCTTGAAAATATGGAGAGTGGTACTCAGTAATGTTTTGCATTAGATTTGCCCCAAACATAACACTTTGTATTCAGGACAAAAAGTTAACTTCTTTGCCACATTTTTTTATGCATACTTCAGTGCCTTGTCGCAAACAGGGTGCATGTTTTGGAATATTTTTTATTCTGAACAGGCTTCTTTCTTTTCATTCGGTTTTCTCCTGTCACAGCCTTTAAACTGTAACTGTTTTAAAGTCACCATTGGTCTCATGGTGAAATCCCTGAGCGGTTTCCTTCCTATCTGGCAACTGAGTTACGAAGGATACCTGTATCTTTGTAGTGACTGGGTGTATTGATACACTATCCAAAGTGTAATTAATAACTTCACCATCCTCAAAGAGATATTCAATGTCTGATTTTTTTCTTTTTTTACCCATCTACCAATAGGCGCCCTTCTTGGTGAGGCATTGGAAAACCTCCTTGGTCTTTGTGGTTGAATTTGTGTTTGAAATTCACTGCTCGACTGAGGGGCCTTAAAGATAATTGTATGTGTGGGGTACAAAGATGAGGTAGTCATTCAAAAATCATGTTAAAATAAATCATGTTAAACACTATTAAAGTCACTACTATGTCCATGCAATTTCGAAAAACGTAATTACACTTTGACATTATGGGGTATTGTGTGTTGGCCAGTGACCAAACAATCTCAATTTAATCAATTTTAAATTCAGGCTGTAACACAACAAAACATTTATTCAAGGAGTTTGAATACTTTCTGAAGGCACTGAGGAGTTACATTTTATCAGATGCTCTTATCCAGAGAAACTAGGATTAAGTGCCTTGCTCAAGGGCACAATGATTTATTTCCATCTAGGCTACTCATGGATTTGAACCAGCGACCTTTCAGTTACAGGCCCAACACTCTTAACCACTAAGACACCTGCTGAGCTGTGTGCCTTCATTGCCTATGTGTGTAAGGTGATTTTATGAACAATCATGTATCAAATCAAAATGAAATCTAATAAAATCAAATGTTATTGGTCACATACACGTGTTAAGCAGATTATATTGCGGGTGTAGTGACATGCTTGTGTTTGTAGCTCTGACAGTGCAGTAATATCTAACAAGTAATATCTACCAATTTCACAACATATACCCAATACACACCAATCAAAGTAAAAGAAAAATGAATTAAGGATATATAAATATATGGACGAGCAATGTCAGAGCGGCATAGACTAAGATACAGTAGTATATAATACAGTATATACATATGAGATGAGTAATGCAAGATATGTAAACATTATTAAAGTGTTGATCAAACTCTTCTGTGTGTGCTTTATAGCAAGTACAGCGTGTGTATGTTTGTTTTTGTGCGTGTGTGTGTGTGACACTCGCGTACACTCGCGTACACATGCGGGCTTGTTATGGATACTCCTCAGTCCGAGCAACTCCTTGGTAACATTCAGAACAGACGAAGGAAGTCAAATTATGGAACAAAACTTAGACACACAGATGAAAAACTATATGAAAATGTTTATAAATAGTTATGCCTCGTAAAAATAGCCTTTGAAGGCACGACAAATGCTAACATGCAGTTTTTCTGAAAGTGACTAACTCAGACAGAGGGTATAAATAAATGTGTGAAAATCCATGTGGTCTATAATGAAGGAACAATTGACTACCTCGCTCACACCAGAACTGTGTGGCACTAAGTGACAAAGATGGAGAGGAAGAAAGAGAGAGAGGAAGAGAGAGGAAGAAAGAGAGAGAGGAAGAAAGAGAGAGAGGAAGAAAGAGAGAGAGAGGAAGAAAGATGCAAAGTTAAAAACTGTAATGGAAGCATGTTTGTTTTTTAATCCAGGAATCTATCTATATTTTTTGGAGATTGAATAGTTGTATATATTTTTTCACTAGTGCTTTCTCTCTCTTTTTCTCGTTCTCTCTCTCTTTCTGTATATTTCTCTTTGACTAAATCACTCCTCCTCTTGAATGCTGTACATGTTTTTGGTTGAGTACATTCATTTACAGTATGTGCACATTGTTTCGGCTTTACAATATAAACACACAAAGGACAACACACTCAACAACACATTCAACACACAAAGTGAAAGGGCTCAGTCAGCACTAGAGCCACACACAGCCATTCTGGCTTCCTCAACTGCAGGCTACGGTCTCAATTAGTTTCCTCTGTACCGAGTGGTCTGGGCAAAAACATTTACTTTCACACACTTTCACTTCACTTTACTTCATACACACGTGCCCAACGAGGCGCTGTGTTTGCATGGGCAAGTGTGTATCGGTGATTAAAAGTGTGTGGTGCGTGTGTATGTGTGTGTGTGAGTGTGTGCATGAGTGTGGATGGGTTTGGTTAGATACTTTGAGTGAAAACAGAGATATTTAGTAACAGGGGAAGTGATAAAAGGATTTGGAAACATGGGAAAGTGCTGGATTGCAATACTTGACATAGAGAGAGTGGTAGAGAGAGTACTGAGGGTACTGTGTTGCAAGGGTGTATTCTGAACATGGTGTGAAATCCAACACATGCTGTGTAACAGTTCTAACACACAATAAATGCAGGCAGGTCAGGATTTGACTTCCATCCATGTTTGAGTATGTCGGGAGACGACGTGTAAACAGGCCACTAGGGGCAACAGCGAGCACTGTTACCTTCAAATAGGTTTCAGTTGTGAATGTGGATGGTGGATGGGTGTAAGCCTCTGACGCCAAAGGTTACATGTTTTTTGATAGATATGTTTTAAGCCTATGCCAATCCTTAACCCTTACCTTAACCATTTGGAGTTAATGCCTAACCGTAACCTTAAACACTTTGAAATTTAACGTTTGGGAAACACAGATGAGTGTCTGATTCTGATTTGGGACTGTGAGAGCTTGTAGATAAATGACCACCTTTGTGCTAAAACGAACACACACACACACACACACACACACACACACACAAATCTTGCCACCATCCCTTGCACTGCTAAGGCCTGTGAACAGTCGCTACTACACACCCTTGACTTCCTGTGAGACAGGAAATAGGTCAGAGTGGACATTTGCGTGAGAAAAAGAGGGAACTATGTAGATTTTACTGACATCACATTCACACAGTCTCTTGAAATAACCAGGTTTGTGTTTTTCTCTCTCACACTCTCCAATCTCAGAAGACGCAAAAGCAGAAATCCTTCTCGTCATTGTCTGGTCTTAAAGCCTCTTAAAGAAGAAGTTACAGATCTGTGAGAGCCAGAAATCTTGCTTGTTTGTAGGTGACCAAATACTTATTTTCCACCATATTTGCAAATAAATTCATAAAAAATCCTACAATGTGATTTTCTGGATTTTTTTTCTCATTTTGTCTGTCATAGTTGAAGTGTACCTATGATGAAAATTACAGGCCTCTCATCTTTTTAAGTGGGAGAACTTGCACAATTGGTGGCTGACTAAATACTTTTTTGCCCCACTGTATTTCTCTGTTTTATAGAGCGAAAGGAAACATGCATGTCCCCTTTAAGAACAGTGAAGAATCTTTAGGATAGCAGATTAAGCTAAATGCTAATTGCTAAACTAATGCAAATTTCTCAGAAGTGAAGATATGACTCATTGTGGTGCTTCGTCGAAACATTGGCTAATCCATGAGAAGAGATTTGGGGAACGTAGGCAGCTTGCACCATGAGTCTTTATGGCCAGGGATTGAGAAATAATCACCACAATCAGATTACATATGTGTGTGTGCTCACTGAACATGAGTCATTTAAACTGGTAATAAGCTACAGCTTTGTGCACAAGGACACTTCATTGGCGTAACAGGAGGGCTATGGGAAGCATCACCTTCAATGTTTCTCATATCATTCTTTCGACATGGGTTACTTTTTTTGTAGAGTATTGATTCATTTCCATGGAAAGTTTGGTTGTTGTTAGCCTAGACCTTGTAGGGTATTCAAATCTTACCCTACAAGGTCCGGAGTACTGCTGCTTTTCTGTTCTACCTAATTAGTAATTGCACCTGAAAATGACGTCACAATGCTTGCTTAGCGAGTACCACTTCCTCCTGATTTGGTTCACACCCAGGCTAGAACCCAGGACATCTGCCTTGCTACAACACGTCACTGCCCTCCTGAAGCGTCTTACCAGTTTGGCGCCATGCAAAAAGCTAGCTATTCGCTGGCGCAAGTGGGGACACTTCAGACTGAGGAGTAAGTTTTGCACATCTCCATGTGCTCCATACCCACCTGGTGTCCCAGGTCTAAATCAGTCCCTGATTAGAGGGGAAGAATTCAAAAAAGCAGTAGAACTGGCTATTTTTTTTTGTGGCTCTCATTAGCCAAAATCTAGGGAAAACACTGCAGACCCCTAAACCTCACAGACACAGACATGCCAATCATCAGGTTTGGGGAGTAACTGATTACATGTAATCTGAATACAAAAAAACAAACTGTAATGAGTTGCGTTACCAGCAAAAATATTGTAATCAGATTACAGATACTTTTTGAAAAACTAGATTATTACTTCTTTGATTACTTTTGAATTCAGAAAGGATGTGAAAAAAATACATAACGACACCTTTCTGTTTCCTCAGTGACTTTCAATTCTGCATTGAAAAAAAGTGCAAGTTTAAATGTATTCCACCTGAACTAGTCTGACCTAAAGTCAGAAACCACTATGATGACACACCAAATGCGTTTGATGGATCCTTTTTGTCTTTTTCTAATGTTTCTGAAGGGGAATGTAATCCAAAAATTACTGAAAGTGATCAGATTACGTTACAGATTACAATTGTGCACAGGTAACTGATTACAGGTAACTGATTTAGAAAGTAGTCTACCTAACCCTGCCAATCATCCCATCTCTACAATCCCCTGTTTCCTTCCTTCGGGGTGCTCTGGGCTACTCTTTGGCTGTGGTTGCCAGATCTGAGGGAAAAGCCCTCTTAAACTCATGCTATTGATGCCAAAATGGGTGCCAGACCAGGGAAAGGAAGAGCAGGGGAAACGACACTCTTTGATGAGGAGCTCAGTCTGCCTGTGTCTATGTGTGTGTGAGTGTGTGTGTACCTCCTTGTACCGCCTGTGTGTGACCACTGTGTATACACACGGGACTAGGCTTGTGGGGGGCACAAAGTGGGGGGAGAGGGGGATAGTGGGTGAGGGTTTGGTGGTTAACCCCAAACATTAGAGGGAGAAATGCTCCTGTCTCATGTGCCTGGTGTGTGGGTGCTTTACGGCCTTCTTAGGCAGGAACCAGAGAGGAAGCTGGGGGGGAAGGAAGTCCTGTAACTACCCCCAGAACACCCTCACATCACTGGAGCATAGAGAGGAGGACAGACCACCCAGAGAGAGAGAGAGAGAGAGAGAGACAGACAGACAGACAGACAGACAGACAGACAGACAGACAGACAGACAGACAGACAGACAGACAGACAGACAGACAGACAGACAGACAGACAGACAGACAGACAGACAGACAGACAGACAGACAGACAATTGGAGGCACATACTAGTATTTATAACAATAGCTTATGAATCCCTTTCAGACTGTACCCTGCAGGCAACAAACATGAATTCAAGCTTCTACTATACAATGAGCCCAAAAATTCCACATAATCCACGAACTAATGGGAATCAGAGTATATTCTATCAAAACAGTATGGGAATTACCACAGGAAATAATCCCAACTGCAGAGGGTTAATTGAGGTTAATTGAGGACAAACATTCAATGGTTCATAGAAAAGGAATTCATAGATATATACATACATAAAGTCTCTAAGGGGACAACATACGGCATATCTAAGTCACTTGGTGTGTAATGCTAGAGATGGCGACACACAGACGAGGTTAAACACAGCTGATTAAAAAGCAGTTGGTAACTGCAGAAACCATACACTCACTGCCTTTAGTGATGTGGGAAACAGAGAGCGCTGTCGGAGCTCTCTCATCTCTTCCCACAGCAGTGTGTAGGCACACACACACACACACACACACACACACACACACACACACACACACACACACACACACACACACACACACACACACACACACACACACACACACACACACACACACAGAATTTACACACTGTCACGATTTACTGATTTAATAGTCTACTCACGTGCTGAAGCATTGGGCTATGTCGTTGTGCTACCGTTTCTACCATGGGTTGGCAAACACACTCACTCTCCCAGCTCCTGGGTTAGGCAGTGCCAGACATTAGGGGGGTAACTGATCAGGCCTGTGTCTTTGGATGGCTGCCATTTTGGCTCTAACTAGAAACACTGGCATCAGTTACAGGAATGCCACCTGCACTTGATTCTAATCACGGTGCTCAGTTTCCGGATGATGGTTTACATACATACGTTCTCTTCATTGGCTTCCTATTCTGATCTCTGTTCCTTTTTGATAACTGGGCAATAAAATGACTGAATGACTTTCCACAATATGTTTTTCATCCATCCTTGAAGTCTTAATAGATCAGTGGCCGTGTATAAAGCTGACTATGGCAAATGGTGTTGGAGGGGGTTGAGGAGAGAGGGAGAGAATGAGAGAAGTATAGAGGGAGAGGAGAGAGGGAGAGGAGGAGAGAGGGAGAGAGTGAGAGAGGGCGAGAATGAGAGGGAGAGCAGGAGAGAGGAAGAGGAGAGAAGGAGAGAGGGAGAGGAGGAGAGAGGGAGAGGAGGAGAGAGGAAGAAAAGGAGAGAGGGAGAGAAGGAAAGAATGAGAGAGGGAGAGGAGGAGAGAGGGAGAGAAGGAGAGAGGGTGAGAAGGCAAGAGGGAGAGGAGAAGGGAGAGGAGAGGGATAGAAGGCGATTGGGAGAGTAGGAGAGAGGTAAAGGAGAGAGGGAGAGAAGGCGAGAGGGAGAGGAGGAAGGGGGAGAGAAGGAAAGAATGAGTGAGGGAGAGGAGGAGAGAGGGAGAGAAGGAGAGAGGGAGAAGGCAAGAGGGAGAGAAGGGAGAGGAGAGAGGAATAGAAGGCAATTGGGAGAGTAGGGGAGAGGTAAAGGAGAGAGGGAGAGAAGGTGAGAGGCAGAGGAGGAAGGGGGAGAAGAGAGAGAAGGTGAGTGGGAGAGGAAGACAGAAGAAGAGTGGGTTATTAGGAGATTGATGGAAAGTCCCTTAGTCTCTGGCCAAGTCAGTAAGTTCCACTGACTAGATCTGTCTCCAGCTGGGCTGTGACTCACTGTGGCATCATGGTGCTGAGACACAGTCAGGCTTCGCAGACGGAGTGTCACGACTTCGGCCGAAGTTGATGCCTCTCCTTGTTCAGGTGGTGTTCGGTGGTCGACGTCACCGGTCTTCTAGCCATCGCCGATCCAGTTGTCATTTTCCATTTGTTTTGTCTCATTTTCCCACACACCTGGTTTTCATTTCCCAATTACTGGTCATGTATTTAACCCTCTGTTTCCCCCATGTCTTTGTGTGTGATTGTTATTTGTTCAGGTCGGTATGTTCTGGCTGGTTTGTGCCGGGTGCTGTTGATCACCCATGTTTTCTGGCAACCGTTCTTTTTGCACTTTGTAAATTGTTTACTTTTTGCTGTCGAGTAAAGTGCGTTGTTTCACTCATCTCTGCTCTCCTGGGCCTGACTTTATACACCAGCTACACCCACCATCCTGACACGGAGAGGGACACCACTCATCTCTGCTCTCCTGGGCCTGACTTTATGCACCAGCTACACCCACCATCCTGACACGGAGAGGGACACCACTCATCTCTGCTCTCCTGCGCCTGACTTTATACACCAGCTACACCCACCATCCTGACACGGAGAGGGACACCACTCATCTCTGCTCTCCTGCGCCTGACTTTATACACCAGCTACACCCACCATCCTGACACGGAGAGGGACACCACTCATCTCTGCTCTCCTGGGCCTGACTTTATACACCAGCTACACCCACCATCCTGACACGGAGAGGGACACCACTCATCTCTGCTCTCCTGGGCCTGACTTTATACACCAGCTACACCCACCATCCTGACACGGAGAGGGACACCACTCATCTCTGCTCTCCTGGGCCTGACTTTATACACCAGCTACACCCACCATCCTGACACGGAGAGGGACACCACTCATCTCTGCTCTCCTGGGCCTGACTTTATACACCAGCTACACCCACCATCCTGACACGGAGAGGGACACCACTCATCTCTGCTCTCCTGGGCCTGACTTTATACACCAGATACACCCACCATCCTGACACGGAGAGGGACACTAACGCTAAGACCAGACTACATGCACAAGAGCACCGATACAATTCTAGTCAATTCACACCAGGCACCCGGGCAGCATGGTAACAGGTACTAAAACTCTAGTCCAGTACAGCTACCTAAACCTCTAGCCACACCCGTGTCCATTTAAATATTAGCAGAGTGTGAATTCAGTTTGGATACAGTGAAAGAATGGCGGAACACAGCGAACATTCAGTTTGGATACCAAGCAAGTCTCTGGTAGACCCTGCTTTACTGACTTCAGCCATTTCTTGTCAATCCGTTCCTTCTGCTGAAATGAACACCGATCATTTTGAAACTTCTCGTTTTATCACACCCTCTCAATGTTCCTCATGTGTAGGTGTTTACTTTGTGCATGTGAACATGTGTGGACGTGTTAACCTTTGTTTTTTTTTGTGGTTCGCCTGACTGTGTGGGCCTAGCTAATTCAAGTCATCATCACATGATCCACGACAGCATCTTTATGAGGTTACTGACCAAACTCTTTCGTCGAGCTCCCCGCCTTTCTATCGTTCTCCTCTCCTCCAGGTTCCTCCTCCTTCATTTCTAGTCCCTCCTTTCTCTCAGTCCTCGTCCCTCTGGCTCCACCGGTCTGCAGCAACATCAAAGGAACAGAAAGCATCCACCACTACTACAGCCATTAACGCAATACGTTGTCCCGGTCCAAAAAGTACACTTCGTACCCTTCACCTCATCTACACCACCACACACGTGCTCACTCCACCACACACATACACACAGCCAGTTTGTTGCTGTTGCTCGGGATCCAAGTAAATGTTGCATAGTGGGAGTGTGTTTGATCTGTGCTGCGTTGAGATGTTTATGTGCCCTCAGTCGTTTAGTGGTCCTCAGAAGACTTAATTAATAGTGAGGGGTTGTGAGGAGGCTGTTTACCTCTCCACGTAGTCTTTACAGAGATGCGGTAGATTGACCGGTGCAACTCGACTGATATTGATTCATCTGTTGAATCAATCTGTCTTTGTGTGTGTGTGTGTGTGTGTGTGTGTGTGTGTGTATGCGCGTCTGTGTGTCTGTGTGTGTGGGTATGTTTATTTATTTAACCCTTATTGTACCAGGTAAGTTGATTGAGAACACGTTATCTGTTGGTTGAGGGGGATGGGGAGCGACCCCGTTCCTGATTTGACTTCTCACTCCTGTGTGTGTGTGTGTGTGTGTTTGTCTGTGTATGTGTGTGTGGGTGTTTGTCTGTGTATGTGTGTTTGTTTGTGTGCTTGAAAGCAGAACCTTACATTTGAATCCCTTGCTTTCGATTGTGTCTTATTTGGAGTGACTCATGCTGTAGTTGTGAAACCATATCTGTATTATTGCTGCCTAATGGTCCTGCATTAAGTAAGATTACAGCCATTTTCACTGGGTTGAGTAACATACATGGGTTTGATATGGAAGGAGAAACGCATGCTGAGACAGACGAAGGGTAATGACTCTTGGGGTGGTCGATAGTCTGAAGTGGCTTCCCCTCCTCACCTCATGTCCTTCATCTGCACTGATCTGACAAGGCACCTGCTCCAGTAACACTTTTCAAGGCATCATCCTCTAGCGGGGCTCGTTCAACACACTCTATCAGCATGATGGGGATTCTTATGGACTAGAGGGATCTTGGCAGGCTTCCATAATAATCCCTCATGGGAGGTTTCCTCACAATGCCACCATAGACGTTTTCAAGTAGGAGTTTTTTCCACAGAGCTCAACAGATACGCTCTTGGGAGGACTGATGTCACAGAGGGAATTCTAGACAAACTGACGTAAACAATGATAGTTGTGTTTGTTTCCCCTTGAGACTGGATTAGCTGACTGGTATTGCCTTGTCCACACCCTAACAACCTGTGTTTATGATGTGTGTGTGAGAGTGTGTGAGACGGTGTGTGTGAGAATGTGTTGTCTTTGTGTATTAATCCATAAATCTGGGTCTTTGTTTTCTGATCTTTGTTGTTCTCCATGCTGTCTGGGTTTGTATTTTGAGTGTGAATGTGTGTGTGTGTGTTTGTGTGTCTGCCTGCCTGTCAGCATTCCGCCAGTGCGTTTACATCCAATATGATTGTATATCTTGTGTGCATATTGTGTGTTTACATGTGTGTGTATATGTGAATCCATATATATGCATGTCTATATGTTCTGGTGGGGTATGTTCGTGTGGATTGCAGCCAAACTGGCTCGTGCGGGGGACTTCCTCCTCTCACCCTGTTGTGGTTAGCAAGAGGAGCACCTTGAACAAAAAAGGTCTCCCCCTTTTCTTTCTTGGTTTGTTGTGTCTCGTCTCTGAAGTACATTTAGAGAGACACTTCTTTCATCCTGCGAGTAGGAGGAGCAGTGTGGTGTTTGAAGCTGGCGTCTTTCCCAAAAACACCGGGCACACCTGTAGTCTAAATTGCCAGTCTTGTCCCCTATCCCCCTCTTCTGTACTAACCAACCCCCCTTTAGCCTCAAAACACTTCCGTCCACACTTCAAAGCACCCTCAATCAAAAGCACGTCTCTCGCTATTTTGACAATAGGACCCAGGAGACAAAATCAACAAGCTCTCAGTCTAACTGCAGAATTAGATATTTATCCACGTTTCTCCAAACGTCAAATTTAGAAGGTTAGGTGTTAAGGTTTTGGATAGGGTTAAAACATTAAGTTTAGGCATTCATTCATTCATACATTTAAAAAAATACAAAATAAAAGTGTCCACCATTGGGATCAAAACGCAACCTTCTGATTTAATGCCATGACTCTGGATCAGAATGTTGGCTGTTTGATCCCAGTGGTCAACCTGGACTCAGGGGTAAATGTAACATAGTAAATGTAAATTAGATTGATATGTATGTTTCGTATGGTATGTATTCATTTGTGGATGTCCATCATTCATTTCATATGATATGTTATGAATTGCAATTCATACAATAGGTTTCGAATTAGGAAAACGTATGATATGTTACAATTTATTTTTTTGTGGCTAACATTAACTAGGTGGCTAACGTTAGCTAGGTGGCTTAGGTTAGCTAGGCTAAAGGTTAGGGTTAAGGTTAGGGTTAAAGTTAGGGTTAAGGTTAGGAGTTAGGTTAAAGGGGTAAGGTTAGGGTTAGGGGAAGGGTTAGCTAACAAGCTAAGTAGTTTCAAAGTAGATAAAATGTAGTAAGTAGTTGCAAAGTTGCTAAAGTTGTCCTTGATGAGATTCAAACAAGCAACCTTTGGGTTGCTAGACGTTCACGTCGTACACCCACCCATCCACCCCGATCAACCACCCTGCTTTTGTTTTTGCCTTATGCAATCTTCTGTTTTATGTAACCACACCAAATGTAACATATCATACTAATTTCAGTGTCAAGGATTTACATTTACTATGTTACGTCTAGTCTATGAGACCAGGCTGCAGTGGGGAACACTTGTTTAAACTTTTTTTTAACCCTATCCCAAACCTTAACCCTTACCTTCGCCATTCAGAATGATGTCTAAACTTAATGTTTTAACCCTATACAAAACTTTAACCTTAACCTTCTAAATTGTACTTTTGGAACAACTTCAAAATGGGATATTTGGAGAAACGGAATGATACTGAGCAGGAGATATGTGGTAGTAGAGTAGTGGCCTGAGGGCACACACTAAATGTGTTGTGAAAAGTGTTATGAAAGATAATGTCATGTAATATTTGTAATTGTATATAACTGCCTTAATGTTGCTGGACACCAGGAAGAGAAGCTGCTGCCTTGGCAGGAACTAATGGCGATCCATAATAATTACAAATACAAAACACACACACACACACACACACACACACACACACACACACACACACACACACACACACACACACACACACACACAATAGAGTGACAACTACTGGACTATGAGTTCTTACCAACCATGAAAACGGACCAGGAACAAAACCTGACCCAACAGTCATTACATGATTCATTCCATACTTACAGCTATAACACAGACACGACTAATGGTTGTAGATCTGTGTACCTATATGATATAACAATAAGGTTAGGTCAGTGGTATATATAGCTCATAATTACCTGTCCATTAACCAGAAAACCATGAGGACTGTCCATTATTCAGTCCATACAGCTATCAAACAGACACTGCATGTGACTCAACACGGATGTTTGTACGGTTACAATGACACATTGGCCACTGTGAGTGCTTTGAAAATAGTGGTCTGGGCTTTTTAATACTTATGGTTGAATTCAGCCACTACCAAGTAGTCAATACTAATAGAAAATACATGCTTGGTGCCACATAATACTTTGAATAAGGACATTCACTAGGCAAGAACCACTGTGACCAGATCATAGAGGAGCGGTGTCATTCCTAATGTGTGTTTGTTTGTGTGTGTACACCTGGCTCCGTGTCACTTAAAATGTACTGGGTGTCCAGTTTAATTGTTTGGGGTCAGAGGTCGTTCAGAAGGTGTGGGCACTGTGTCCCATTTACACGGGTCAGCAAGGCCGCTCAGGTTACCTGCATGTGTTTATCTATTTGTGTGTGTTTGTGAGTGGTGTGTGAGCGTGAGTGTTTGTGTGTCTGTGAGTGTTTGTGTGTCTATGTGTCACCAGGGGTTGGATCTCTGCATCCCAGTGCCCCAATGTAGTGTTTTCCTACTCATTCCTCAAACATGAATATCAGCATTTAGTGTTGTTGCAACGGGATGTTTGTGTCTGTCAGATGTTCTTCCTGTGTGTTATGTCACGCACCCACCCACCCACCCACCCACACACCCACCCACCCACACACACACACACACACACACACACACACACACACACACACACACACACACACACACACACACACACACACACACACACACACACACACACACACACACACACACACACACACACACACACTTCTGGGTTTCATTAGGTGGAGGAAGAGGTTGAGCCACATTGTTGTTTTGTCAACATGTCGATGATCCGCAACCTAATTTTAATACAAGTGTGTCAGACGAACCTGTTTTTACATGCATTGATGCACACAACCTCACACACGCACGCACACACACATTAAACACCAGTGTTTTTTCTTGTGCTTTTGGTCACCAATTGTTTCAGGAAAACAAGGTTTGAGCCAAATAAGTGGGTGATGACATGTGGCCTCAGATCCAGGTAATAAACGTCATGTCAAAGTGCCCAGCGAAGTGTCTTCAAGCACCAGTGTCTCTCTTCTTTTCCCCTTTATTTGTCTCTGTTTAATCTTTCAGGGGTTTTGTTCTTTAAAAGCACATTTATGACCCTGAATGATCTAGTTGGGAGTGAATCATTCGTCGTCCGGGACGACGGGGTGGTTGCTGGGTGCCACCGAGTCTAGCCTGGTCTCGTGTGTCACTCTGAGCTGTCGCCTGTCGATCACAATGTTCTTGTCCCCACGGCTGCACCTCTCCTGTCATTAACCTGTGTGTGTGTATGTGTGTGTGTGTGTGTTTGTGTCATAGTTTTCAAGGGACAGTCTCATCTTCAAATTACAGGGCCCTGGAACCAATTTAACTATCTTTGAGTTTTTGTCTCTTTCCCTCTCTCTCTCTGTCTCTTTCCCTCTCTCTCTTTCCCTCTCTCTCTGTCTCTTTCCCTCTCTCTATGTCTCTTTCCCTGTCTCTGTCTCTGTCTCTTTCCCTCTCTCTGTCTCTTTCCCTCTCTCTCTCTCTCTCTTTCCCCTCTCTCTCTCTCCCTCTATCTTTCCCTCTCTCTCTGTCTCTTTCCCTCTCTCTCTCTCTCCCTCTCTCTTTCCCTCTCTCTCTGTCTCTTTCCCTCTCTCTCTGTCTCTTTCCCTCGCTCTCTGTCTCTTTCCCTCTCTCTCTTTCCCTCGCTCTCTGTCTCTTTCCCTCTCTCTCTGTCTCTTTCCCTCTCTCTCTGTCTCTTTCCCTCTCTCTCTGTCTCTTTCCCTCTCTCTCTGTCTCTTTCCCTCTCTCTATGTCTCTTTCCCTCTCTCTATGTCTCTTTCCCTCTCTCTCTCTCCCTCTCTCTATGTCTCTTTCCCTCTCTCTCTCTCTCTCTCTCTCTGTCTCTTTCCCTCTCTCTATGTCTCTTTCCCTCTCTCTCTCTCCCTCTCTCTGTCTCTTTCCCTCTCTCTCTCTCTCTCTCTCTGTCTCTTTCCCTCTCTCTCTCTCCCTCTCTCTATGTCTCTTTCCCTCTCTCTCTCTCTCTCTCTCTCCCTCTCTCTATGTCTCTCTCTCTCTCTCTCTGTCTCTTTCCCTCTCTCTATGTCTCTTTCCCTCTCTCTCTTTCCCTCTGTCTATGTCTCTTTCCCTCTCTCTCTGTCTCTTTCCCTCTCTCTGTCTCTTTCCCTCTCTCTCTGTCTCTTTCCCTCTCTCTATGTCTCTCTCTCTCTCTCTGTCTCTTTCCCTCTCTCTATGTCTCTTTCCCTCTCTCTATGTCTCTCTCCCTCTCTCTATGTCCCTTCTCACTGCTTCTTGCTCTCTTTCCCTCTCTCTCTGTCTTGCGAAAACACACACACCTACAACCAGACAGGCGCGTGTCTTGAAATTCTTGTTTGCCACTTTAAAGCCATGACGCTAGCAGACTGAACTGTAAGATATTGTACTGTAAACATTTCTATTCTATCCTATCATGTTCTATTCTATTCTATTCTATTCACACTCTTACTCAAGAAGTAAGCGGCCTTTAACTGAGATTAGTTTTGTTTTGCTGAAGCTAGTCCCACTCTCTTTCTATGGAACAAGCTGTGGAGCGTTGGTGGAGTTTCTCTCCACCTCGTTTTTTTCACTTTTCCATCCAGCTTCTCTGCTTTGACTCTCTGTGTCTTAACAGGGATTAGTTCTCAGTGTTGAAACTGTTCCAGTCTGTCAGCTTCAGTATCTGTTTGGGCTAATAACATTACTGTACCACAGTGCTGGAAAGTGTTTGTGTGTGTGTGTGTGTGTGTGTGTGTGTGTGCGTGCGAGTGTGTTTGAGTGTGTGTGTCTAGGCAGATTGAGCTGTGTCGGTGAGCTCGTTGGGAGTGGAGAGTTATGTCCGTCCCAGCGTTGGCCTGTGTCACATTGTCCTTGGTGGGAGATGAGTTGTTGAAAAGGGGGGATTTTGGCCCAATCCTCCTTATGAGTGGCTATCCCTAAATCACTCTCATGTTCAGTCCACTGCCCTGAGGGTCATGGCAAAGCCAGACAACTGAAGTCTCACTCTCTCGTGTATCTACGCAATGTGGATTATAAGGAATGGACATTTTTGTAAGGGTTGATACATTTTTCGAAAATGTTTAAACCTCGAGTACACTACAACAGGGTGATCAAATTAAAATCCTACATTTGTACAAGACCCATGACTGCGAAATGGAGAGAGAGAGAGGAAAAGATGGTGAAAGAGAGGGAGGATAATATGTGAGCGAGATAGACGATCAGAGAGAAACAGAAAAAGAAAGATGGTGAGACAGACAAGGGAAAGACTGACAAGACTGATAATTAAGCAGAGGGTCAGGGACAGGCTTGAGTGTAAGGGAGAGTGAAGATGCAGACGTCTCTCAAACACACGTGCGCGCTTGCGCACTAAGCACACACAAAAACACAGCGGCCTCTGCGTGTCCCTGCTCTCTGTCACGTCGCCGGGGGCTCCTTGATTAACAGGAAAAACATCTGATGTCAGCACACTTACAGAGATACCAGGCACACTGGACACGTCCTAGAACCCATACACCTCTCTCTGTTTCTATCTCTCTAGCTATCATCTATCGCTTTGTTTACCTACATTGCCATAACAAGATAATAACAGACCAAATAATACAAAAGTAATATATCTTTCTCTCACAGCCACAGCTTTAAACAAACGGGAGCATATTTTTAGGCAGGGGAGTTGTGGGAGTTGGGTGGGTGACAAAGCTGACCTACGTAACAGTTAGAATAAATGTCTTCCTCTTTGAGAGGGTACAACGTGTTTGGAGCCTGTATACGACTGTGGGACAACTACAGTTGAAGTCGGAAGTTTACATACACTTAGGTCATTAAAACTCTTTTTTCAACCACTCCACACAATTCTTGTTAACAAACTATAGTTTTGGCAAGTTGGTTAAGACATCTACTTTGCATGACACAAGTCATTTTTCCAACAATTGTTTACAGACAGATTATTTCATATCATTCACTGTATCACAATTCCAGTGTGTCAGAAGTTTACATACACTAAGTTGACTGTGCCTTTAAACAGCTTGGAAAATTCCAGAAAATGATCTCATGGCTTTAGAAACTTCTGATAGGCTAATTGACATCATTTGAGTCAATTGGAGATGTACATGTGGATGTATTTCAAGGCCTACCTTCAAACTCAGTGCCTCTTTGCTTGCCATCATGGGAAAATCAAAAGAAATCAGCCAAGACCTCAGAAAACATTGTAGACCTCCAACAAGTCTGGTTCATCCTTGGGAGCAATTTCCAAACGCCTGAAGGTACCACGTTCATCTGTACAAACAATAGTACGCAAGTATAAACACCATGGGACGACGCAGCCGTCATACCGCTCAGGAAGGAGACGCGTTCTGTCTCCTAGAGATGAACATACTTTGGTGCGAAAAGTGCAAATCAATCCCAGAACAACAGCAAAGGACTGTGTGAAGATGCTGGAGGAAACAGGTACACAAGTATCTATATCCACAGTAAAACGAGTCCTATGTCAACATAACCTGAAAGGCAGCTCAGCAAGGAAGAAGCCACTGCTCCAATACTGCCATAAAAAAGCCAGACTACGGTTTGCAACTGCACATGGGGACAAAGATCATACTTTTTGGAGAAATGTCCTCTGGTCTGACGAAACAAAAATAGAACTGTTTGGCCATAATGACCATCGATATGTTTGGAGGAAAAAGGGGGAGGCTTGCAAGCCAAAGAACACCATCCCAACTGTGAAGCACGGGGGTGGCAGCATCATGTTGTGGGGGTGCTTTGCTGCAGGAGGGACTGGTGCACTTCACAAAATAAATGGCATCATGAGGTAGGAAAATTATGTGGATATATTGAAGCAACATCTCAAGACATCAGTCAGGAAGTTAAAGCTTGGTCGCAAATGGGTCTTCCAAATGGACAATGACCCCAAGCATACTTCCAAAGTTGTGGCAAAATGGCTTAAGGACAACAAAGTCAAGGTATTGGAGTGGCCATCACAAAGCCCTGACCACAATCCTATAGAAAATGTGTGGGCAGAACTGAAAAAGCATGTGCAAGCAAAGAGGCCTACAAACCTGACTCAGTTACACCAGCTCTGTCAGGAGGAATGGGCCAAAATTCACCCAACTTATTGTGGGAAGCTTGTGGAAAGCTTCCCGAAATGTTTGACCCAAGTTAAACAATTTAAAGGCAATGCTACCAAATACTAGTTGAGTGTATGTAAACTTCTGACCAACTGGGAATGTGATGAAAGATAAATCATTCTCTATTCTATTATTCTGACATTTTACATTCTTAAAAGAAAGTGGTGATCCTAACTGACCTAAGACAGGAAATTTTCTAGGATTAAATGTCAGGAATTGTGAAAAACTGAGTTTAAATGTATTTGGCTATGGTGTATGTAAACTTCCGACTTCAACTGTATATGTAATCAGATCTGGGGAATAACATGTTTATGTCTGTAGCCCATGGGTGAATGTATTGTCCATCTGCCTGACTGTCTTACTCACATCTGGGATATTTGTTAATAGAAGTGTGTTTGTGTGTTTTATACAGTGCGTCAACATCTCTGTCTGACTTTGTCACTGACACGCACACTCACAATCATGAAGTATTTGGTAATGGAAGTCTGTTATGCACAGAGCGTCATGTACACAGATACATGTATGACAGTGGAGGCTGCTGAGGGGAGGACGGCTCATAATAATGACTGGAATGGAGTCAATGGAATCTTATCAACCACATGGAAACCATTCCATTCCATTGACTCCATTCCAGCCATTATTACGAGCCATTCTCCCCTCAGCAGCCTCCACTGACGTACACATAAAACCCACTTGGGTTGGCAGCATACGTGTACAGAACATACTGAAGGTATTCCCTTCACCATTTATACAATACATGTCTCTCAGATGAGTCGGACGTCTGTGACAGGAGGGCATAAAAGTGGAATCCATGCTCCATATGGGAAATAGGATTAAGAGGGAGAGAGAGGAAGAGGAAGATAAAGAAAGATAGGGGATAAAGATGATGAAGCAGAGAGAGGGGCTAATAAGAAAGCATTTGATAGGGTCAATTGAAATGAAAGTCTTCAACTTCTGTTATTTTATGTCAATAGATTGAACTCAAACGTCAAATCGTTTGTTCATGTTTGCACCTAGGTACATTACTGTGTTGTCAGCTGAACTTTCTATATCAACATACATGCCTCAGTATATTGTTATGCTTATGTATTTACTCTGAAATATGGTGTGTGATGAAGATATATTTTTCAAACCTGCTCTTTAATGAAAAGTGTGAGAAATCCGGGTGATGAAGGTTGCGGAGCGGCAATACATTGTATCCCTTTCCCCCTTCCACATCCTTCCTACTTCTCTCACCCTGGCTCCCTTTCTCTTTATGAATGAAACCAGTGTTTTGAATGAAGGCACCTGGATCTCTCGCTAGCCTTGAACAACCAAAATAAGCCAAAGAGGGACAAATTAACACGAACGCTCACATGCACGACACATACACGCACACGCACACGCACACACAGGTTACCAAGCTGGTCATCATAAGGTATCATAACACTGCCATACACTCACCTAAGTTCCAAATATATCCTGATCACCACACCCTGGACACTCACCCACCACATAGACCTTCCCATGCCCACAGACAAGCTTCTCCTCCCTACAGTGACCAGAACTCAAGCCCCTGGCTTAAAGACCTAGCCCTGTGGCCATTAGCTCAGTCCTCTCCCAGTCCTCCCAGTCCTCCAGTGTTATGTGGCTATGAAACACATGCACCATATGGATTATGACTGGGACACATATCCATGTCTAAGGTTAGGATCGGAGGTAATCAAGAACAATGTATCCTATCTGACCATACAGTAGTAGCTCTCCATGTGAGTGGTTTAAGCATGTGTTAGACATTAAACATGGTGTCATATGGTCAAATGCTGTGGTTGACAACGTCACAGAGTGAATTGCATTAACAGAGAATAACCTCAAAGAAGAATAACCTCAAACACACACACACACACACACACACACACACACACACACACACACACACACACACACACACACACACACACACACACACACACACACAGACACAGACACACACACACACACACACACACACACACACACACACACACACACACACACACGGTATGTTCTTCTATCCTCATGGTGACCTAAAATGTATTTCCATTCAAAATCCTATTTTCCCTTACCCCTACCCCTAACTCTTACCATAACATTAACCCTAACCTTAATCTGTAACCCTAACCGCAACCCTGAACCTAAAACTAACTCCTAACCCAAACCCTGAACCTAAAACTAACTCCTAACCCAAACCCTGAACCTAAAACTAACTCCTAACCCAAACCCTGAACATAAAACTAACTCCTAACCCAAACCCTGAACCTAAAACTAACTCCTAACCCAAACCCTGAACCTAAAACTAACTCCTAACCCAAACCCTGAACCTAAAACTAACTCTTAACCCAAACCCTGAACCTAAAACTAACCCTTAACCCAAACCCTGAACATAAAACTAACCCCTAACTCAAACCCTGAAACTAAAACTAACCCCTAACCCAAACCCTGAACCTAAAACTAACCCCTAACCCAAACCCTGAACATAAAACTAACTCCTAACCCAAACCCTGAACTTAAAACTAACCCATAACCCAAACCTTGAACTTAAAACTAACCCCTAACCCAAACCCTGAACTTAAAACTAACCCCAAACCCTTAACCTAACCCCTAAGCTTAAATAGCCTTTGTCCACATGTTTTACTATCCTTGTGAGGAATTTGGGGGATTTTACGTCCCGACAAGGATAGAAGAACCAACCACACACACACACACACACACACACACACACACACACACACACACACACACACACACACACACACACACACACACATCGCTGATGACGGTAATTACAGCATGTTTCCCAAACAGAGATATCGTGACCTGACCAGAGGTAATTGAGTGTGCTCTCTGTGTCCGGCCACACTCGTTAATCAAGTCTTTTGACTCGCCCTGTGTGTGTGTGTATGTACGATATCAGGGTGTGTGTGTGTACCAACTTTCACAATCATTACTGGAACTTGATGATAATACACAAACTGTAACTCAGGTCAGGCCTGTAAGCTCATTGTGAATATTTTATTGTCCTCTTTTCTAGCTTTGTACCTCTGACCATCTCTGTCTTTCTCTCTCTTTCTCTCGCTCTCTCTCTCTCTCTCTCTCTCTCTCTCTCTCTCTCGCACACACACACACACACACACACACACACACACACACACACACACACACACACACACACACACACACACACACACACACACACACACACACACACACACACACACACATGCTCTCTGTCTAATAAACAGGCCTATAAATAACATCACAGGAGGAAGCAAACAGGAGAGAAGTTTCTGTTGTGGTTTTTTGTTTTGTCGCTGGAGGATCCAGCAGAAACACAGACCTCCAGAACAGTAATTACTGTCTCCGTGGCTACTGACGACTGACAAGTCTCTTTCGACGAATAAGAAACTGGCATTTTGACTTAACTCTTTAAACTTGTGGGAATTGGCCTATATGGATAGGGCTAAATTGAAACGTTTATTACAGAAGAAATATGAAATGCATAAGCATGGTAGCAATTGAATGGAAACAGTTTGGAGATTATGGGAAAATGTTTAGACCAAAGTTGAGGACACAACAGTTCAGCTGACAAAAGACTGAATCTGAAATTTACTCTGTTGATTTTATGTACATTTACATTTACTGCACTTTTCTCTGCATTTGTTGATAACGAAATCTGAAAATTCTCTGGAAACATTCAGTAACATGATTAACATGATTCCTGGAAAATGTGGGGTAGGTGCAACATAAGACAAAAAAAGGGCTTGACCTTTCCAAAGTATAGCCAGTTCCGAAGTAGTTTCATTACCCTTTTAAGGAAGAGTCTTCAACTATAAGGTACTTTTTGAGCTCTTCAAGCTGTGCCATTGAGGAACTAGAGCAAGAGCACTTTGTTTGGAACACAGCCCTGCATCCCCGCCATCACACAATTACTGTTGTTGTTTACACAATCCAAAACGGTCCATTATAAATCCCAATCTGGCTCAGGTGGACATCATTTAAAAGCTTGTTAATTGACAACATGAATAGCTGTTATAATATATGATCTTACGGTGTTAGACTTTCACAGGGCAATTCAGAGAAACAGATCGTCATTTTGGTGCGCAAAGAAAGGAGTCATGCATTCATGTGAGTGTTCCGCGCCAGATTTTCTTCACAATAGACAAACATATAGGCTCCTTCTGTTCAGAATAACGCCATGTCATCTTGCACATCTTGCACATCTAACATTGGGTTCATAAACATTGACACCGTATTTTTATTTTTTTAAATTTCATTTTATTTATTTCACCTTTATTTAACCAGGTAGGCAAGTTGAGAACAAGTTCTCATTTACAATTGCGACCTGGCCAAGATAAAACAAAGCAGTTCGACAACATACAAAAACACAGAGTTACACATGGAGTAAAACAACATACAATCAATGATACAGTAGAAAAAAATAAGACTATATACAATGTGAGCAAATGATGTGAGATAAGGGAGGTAAAGGCAAAAAAGGCCATGGTGGCAAAGTAAATAAAGTATAGCAAGTAAAACACTGGAATGGTAAATTTGTAGTTTGAAGAAAGTTCAAAGTTAAAATATAAATAATATGGTGCAAAGGAGCAAAATAAATAAAATAAATAAATACAGTAGGGGAAGAGGTAGTAGTTTGGGCTAAATTATAGATGGGCTATGTACAGGTGCAGTGATCTGTGAGCTGCTCTGACAGCTGGTGCTTAAAGCTAGTGAGGGAGATAAGTGTTTCCAGTTTCAGAGATTATTGTAGTTCGTTCCAGTCATTGGCAGCAGAGAACTGGAAGGAGAGACGACCAAAGGAGGAGTTGGCTTTAGGGGTGACCAGAGAGATATACCTGCTGGAGCGCGTGCTACAGGTGGGTGCTGCTATGGTGACCAGTGAGCGGAGATAAGGGGGGACTTTACCTAGCAGGGTCTTGTAGATGACCTGGAGCCAATGTGTTTGGCGACGATTATGAAGCGAAGGCCAACCAACGAGAGCGTACAGGTCGCAGTGGTGGGTAGTATATGGGGCTTTGGTGACAAAACGGATGGCACTGTGATAGACTGCATCCAGCTTGTTGAGTAGGGTATTGGAGGCTATTTTGTAAATGACATCGCCGAAGTCGAGGATTGGTAGGATGGTCAGTTTTACGAGGGTATGTTTGGCAGCATGAGTGAAGGATGCTTTGTTGCGAAATAGGAAGCCAATTCTAGATTTAACTTTGGATTGGAGATGATTGATGTGAGTCTGGAAGGAGAGTTTACAGTCTAACCAGACACCTAGGTATTTGTAGTTGTCCACAAATTCTAAGTTAGAACCGTCCAGAGAAGTGATGCTGGACAGGCGGGCAGGTGCAGGCAGCGATCGGTTGAAGAGCATGCATTTAGTTTTACTTGTGTTTAGGAGCAGTTGGAGACCACGGAAGGAGAGTTGAATGTCATTGAAGCTCATCTGGAGGGTTGTTAACACAGTGTCCAAAGAAGGGCCAGAAGTATACAGAATGGTGTCGTCTGCGTAGAGGTGGATCAGAGATTCACCAGCAGCAAGAGCAACATCATTGATGTATACAGAGAAAAGAGTTGGCCCAAGAATTGAACCCTGTGGTACCCCCATAGAGACTGCCAGAGGTCCAGACAGTAGGCCCTCCGATTTGACACACTGAACTCTGTCAGAGAAGTAGTTGGTGAACCAGGAGACGCAATCGTTTGAGAAACCAAGGCTACTGAGTCTGCCGATGAGGATGTGGTGATTAACAGAGTCAAAAGTTTTGGCCAGGTCAATGAATACGGCAGCACAGTATTGTTTCTTATCGATGGCGGTTACGATGTCGTTTAGGACCTTGAGGCTGAGGTGCACCCATGACCAGCTCTGAAACCAGATTGCATAGCGGAGAGGGTGCGGTGGGATTCGAAATGGTCGGTAATCTGTTTGTTGACTTGGCTTTCGAAGACCTTAGAAAGGCAGGGTAGGATGGATATAGGTCTGTAGCAATTTGGGTCAAGAGTGTCACCTCCTTTGAAGAGGGGGATGACAGCAGCTGCTTTACAATCTATGGGAATCTCAGACGACACGAAAGAGAGGTTGAACAGGCTAGTAATAGGGGTTGCAATAATTTCGACAGATAATTTTAGAAAGAAAGGGTCCAGATTGTCAAGCCCAGCTGATTTGTAGGGGTCCAGATTTTGCAGCTCTTTCAGAACATCAGCTGAATGGATTTGGGAGAAGGAGAAATGGGGGAGGCTTGGGCGAGTAGCTGTGGGGGGTGCAGTGCTGTTGAATGCAGTAGGGGTAGTTAGGTGGAAAGCAGGGCCAGCCGTAGAAAAATGCTTATTGAAATTCTCAATTATAGTGGGCTTATCGGTGGTGACAGAGTTTCCTATCCTCAGTGCAGTGGGCAGTTGGGAGGAGGTGTTCTTATTCTCCATGGACTTTACAATGTCCCAGAACTTTTTAGAGTTTGAGTTGCACGAAGCACATTTCTGTTTGAAAAAGCTAGCCTTGGCGCTTCTAACTGCCTGTGTGTATTGGTTTCTAACTTCCCTAAAAAGTTGCATATCGCGGGGGCAGTTCGATGCTAATGCAGAACGCCACAGGATATTTTTGTGTTGGTTAAGGGCAGTCAGGTCTGGGGAGAACCAAGGGCTATATCTGTTCCTGGTTCTAAATTTCTTGAAAGGGGCATGCTTATTTAAGATGGTGAGGAAGGCATTTCAAAAAAATAACCAGGCATCCTCTACTGACGTGATGAGGTCAATATCCTTCCAGGATACCAGGGCCAGGTCGATTAGAAAGGCTTACTCGTTGAAATGTTTCAGGGAGCGTTTGACAGTGATGAGTGGAGGTCGTTTGACCGCTGACCCATTACGGGTGCAGGCAATGAGGCATTGATCGCTGAGATCTTGGTTGAAAACAGCAGAGGTGTATTTAGAGGGCACGTTGGTTAGGATGATATCTATGAGGGTGCCAGTGTTTGCGGCTTTGGGGTTGTACCTGGTGGGTTCATTAATCATTTGTGTGAGATTGAGGGCATCAAGCTTGGATTGTAGGATGGCTGGGGTGTTAAGCATGTCCCAGTTTAGGTCACCTAGTAGCACGAGCTCTGAAGATAGATGGGGGGCAATCAGTTCACATATGGTGTCCAGAGCACAGCTAGGGGCCGAGGGGGGTCTATAGCAGGCGGCAACGGTGAGAGACTTGTTTTTGGAGAGGTGGATTTTTAAAAGTAGAAGTTCAAATTGTTTGGGTACAGACCTGGATAGCAGGACAGTACTCTGCAGGCTATCTCTGCAGTAGATTGCAACACCGCCCCCTTTGGTCGTTCTATCTTGTCTGAAAACGTTGTAGTTAGGGATGAAGATTTCAGAGTTTTTGGTGGACTTCCTAAGCCAAGATTCAGACACAGCTAGGACATCCGGGTTGGCAGAGTGTGCTAAAGCAGTGAATAAAACAAACTTAGGGAGGAGGCTTCTAATGTTAACATGCATGAAACCAAGGCTATTACGGTTACAGAAGTCATCAAAAGAGAGCCCCTGGGGAATAGGAGTGGAGCCAGGCACTGCAGGGCCTGGATTCACCTCTACATCCCCAGAGGAGCAGAGAATAATAAGTATGAGGGTACGGCTAAAAGCTATAAGAATTGGTTGTCTGTGACGTCCAGAATAGAGAGAAAAAGGAGCAGGTTTCTGGGGGCGACAAAATAGCTTCAAGGTATAATGTACAGACAAAGGTATGGTGGGATGTGAGTACAGAGGAGGTAAGCCTAGGCATTTAGTGATTATGAGAGAGATATTGTCTCTAGAAACATCATTGAAACCAGAAGATGTCATAGCATGTGTGGGTGGAGGAACTGAGAGGTTGGATAAGGTATAATGAGCAGGGCTAGAGGCTCTATAGTGAAATAAGCCAATAAACACTAACCAGAACAGCAATGGACAAGGCATATTGACATTAAGGAGAGGCATGCTAGGCCGAGTGATCAAAGGGTCCAGTGACATTCAGACAGCTAGCCGGGCCATAGGTAGCAAGCTGGTGGAAGATGGGAGGGAGGTCTGTTTTTAGCCACCTCGTGCGTTTCCGTCTGTGGGTTAGTGGGGTTCCGTGTGGAAGGGGGAACCTGTCCAAGTTGGCAAAATAGTTAGTTATAGTGGCCCAAGAAAAGTGTCCGATAGACCTATTCAGATCGCAGCCGAAAAGACAGCTAACGATTAGCCGGCCGCAGATGGGCGATCAGGTTACGTCGCGACGGAGGGGCCAGTTGGATAACTCCCTCGGGCAGATAACGTCGGTGTTCCAGTCGTGAAGACCCGATGGGGCTCCGCATCGGCAGTAAAACGGGTCAGGATAGGTGAATTGTAGCCCAGGAGACACTTCAGCTGGCTAGCTCAGGAATAGCCCAGGAGTGGCTGACGGAACTCTTCAGCTGGCTAGCTCCGTAATAATGTGTGTTAATTCCGTGACCGACGTTGCCAATAGTCACTCAGGTAGCAGCTAGTTAGCTGCAAGATCCAGGTGTAAATGTCCAGAGCCTGCGGTAGAAATCGGTGAAAGGAGAGAGAATAAGTCCGGTATGCTCTGGTCTGAGTCGCGCTGTAAAAAACTGGCGATAGCTTTTCGAGCTAATGGATAGCTGAGGACAGCTAACCGTGGCTAGCTGAACTCCAACGTTAGCCAGTGAAAATGGCTAACCTCTGGCTAGCTTCTGTTGTGGAATTCAGATGAGGTAAATAATACTTTCTTTTTTAAATTGGTGAGGCGGGTTGCAGGAGAGTGCTTTGAGGTTGAGTTTTTAGAAGAAAAAATGTAAAAAGATAAGTGAAGAAAAAATATGTAAATATATATATACACGGGACACGACAAGAGGAGGGTAATGGACGTCTGAACTGCTACGCCATCTTGGATAGGACATGAGTTTTATGATATGGAAATGTGAACTGCACATTTGGGCTCATAGTTATCAAAGTGGTAGTACCCGCAAAACACCAGTCTACACGTCAACAGTGAAGAGGCGACTCCGGGATGCTGGCCTTCTAGGCAGAGTTGCAAAGAAAAAGCCATATCTCAGACTGGCCAATAAAAAGAAAAGATTAAGATGGGCTAAAGAACACAGACACTGGACAGAGGAACTCTGCCTAGTAGGCCAGCATCCCAGAGTCACCTCTTCACTGTTGACGTTGAGACTGGTGTTTTGCGGGTATTATTTAATGAAGCTGCCAGTTGAGGACTTGCGAGGCGTCTGTTTCTGTCACGGTTGTTGTAAGAACGGGACCAAGGCGCAGCGTGTGTAGAGTTCCACATCTTTATTCCAAAGTGAAACTTCAAGCAAAACAAATAAATCAAATAAACGAACAACTAAACGTGACTACGTGGTGCACAGGCACAAACACAAAACAATATCTCACAAACACAGGTGACAAAAATAGCTACTTAAATATTAGAGACAAGAATTACCAGCTGCTTCTAATTGGCCCTGGAGCTGGGTTGGACTCCGTGCCTGGACTGGGCATCGGCGCAGAAGAAGGCTCCAGCCATGGAGCTGGACCGGACGTCGTGCCTGGACTGGGCACCGGCGCAGAAGAAGGCTCCGGCCATGGAGTGGGACTGGACGCCGTGCCTGGGCTGGCCACCGGCGCATAGGAAGGCTCCTGCCCTGGAGCTGGACTGGACGCCGTGCCTGGACATCGGCGCAGAAGAAGACTCTGGCCTTGGAGCTGGAGTGGACGCCGTGCTTGGACTGGGCATCAGCGCAGGGGACGGGGAAGGCTCCAGCCATGGAGCTGGAGGTTCCAGACCGTGGACCGTCACTGGAGGTTCCGCACTGTGGACCATCGCAGGAGGTTCCGGACTGTGGACTGTCGCAGGAGGTTCCGGACTGTGGACCGTCACAGGAGGTTCCGGACTGTGGACCGTCGGAGGAGGTTCCGGACTGTGGACCGTCGTCGGAAGCTCTGGGCTGGGGTCCGTCGCCGGAAGCTCTGGACTGTGAACCGTCGCCGGAAGCTCTGGACTGTGAACCGTTGCCGGAAGCTCTGGACTGTGAATGCGCACTGGAGGCCTAGTGCGTGGAGCCGGTACAGGTGGCACCGGACTGGTGACACCCACTTCAGGGCGAGTGCGAGGAGCAGGCACAGGACGTACTTGACTGGGGACACGCACTTCAAGGCGAGTGCGAGGAGCAGGCACAGGACGTACCGGACTGGGAAGGCGCACTGAAGGTCTAGTGCGTGGAGCCGGCACAGGTGGTACCGGACTGGTGACACACACTTCAGGGCGAGTGCGAGGAGCAGGCACAGGGCGTACCGGACTGGGAACACGCACTTCAGGGCGAGTGCGAGGACAAGGCACCGGACGTACTGGACTGGAGAGGCGCACTGGAGGCCTGATGCGTGGGGCCGGCACAGGTTGCACCAGACTGCTATCCGGATCCTCTGGTCGGATGTTGAGCAGAACACACTTGCACAACATCTCTCTCATCTCTCTCTCTCCCAACTTCCCCATTGCCTCCCTGACGATCTCTGGTTCTTCAGGGCGAGTGCAAATCCCATCTGGTGCGTGGAGCCGGCACAGATGGTACCGGACTGATGACCCGATCTTCAGCCCGCCTGTGCTGCTGCATACTCCTAGCCAACTCCATACTCCGGTATCCCTCCTCACAGTGTTCCATCGAATCCCAGGTGGGCTCTGGTACTCTCCTTGGGTCGACCGACCACCTCTCTATCGCCTCCCTGACGGTCTCTGGCTCTTCCCTCTGCTCAGTCGCCAGCTCCATGTGCCGCCCCCGCCCCCCCCCCCAAACAATCTTGGGGGGTCTGTGGCCGTGGTCTGACGACACGCTCCTCCAGAGTTTGCCATTTGAGCTCTGGCACTCTCCTCGGCTCGACCGGCCACGCCTTGTGCCCCCCCCCAAAAAAAAATTTTTTATGGGGTTGTCCTTGGGCTTTCTGTGGCTGCGAACGCCGGCGTCATCGCCGTCCTCCATCATTACCTTCCGTCTGCCGCCAAGGAAGGGTCTCGCATCCACCCATCACTTCTTCCCATGTCCAAAACTCCTTCACCTGGAGAACACAGCTGCCTCTAATTGGGAATCATACAAAACACCAACATAGAAAATATAAACTAGAACACAACATAGAAATATTAAACTAGACTACCCCCTAGTCACGCCCTGACCTACTACACCATAGAGAAACAAGGGCTCTCTATGGTCAGGGCGTGACAGTTTCTCAAACTAGACACTCTAATGTACTTGTCCTCTTGCTCAGTTGTGCACCAGGGCCTCCTTCTCGCATGGAATAGCCTTCATTTCTCAGAACAAGAATAGACTGATGAGTTTCAGAAGAAAGTTATTTGTTTCTGGCCATTTTGAGCCCGTAATCAAACCCACAAATGCTGATGCTCCAGATACTCAACTAGTCTAAAGAAGGCCGGTTTTATTGCTTCTTTAATCAGAACAACAGTTTCAGCTGTGCTAACATAATTGCAAAAGGGTTTTCTAATGATCAATTAGCCTTTTAAAATGATAAACTTAGATTAGCCAACACAACGTGCCATTGGAACACAGGAGTGATGGTTGCTGATAATGGGCCCCTTTGTGCTTTTCTTTCAAAAACAAGGACATTTCTAAGTGACCCCAAACTTTTGAACGGTAGCGGACATCAAGTCCTCTTAATTTACAGCATTTCCCTCACCCAGACAAAATTAGCAGAAGTTTCCCAATTAACGGGAGGAATTGGGGCAACTTTTTGTCGCATGCAGTGCTCAAGTTCAGAACATCTGTCAGTCAAAACCCATAAAGCGCTTTGAAGCGCAGAGCCTGAGCTGTGACGTCATCTATATCATGTTAATGTATAGCCAGTACATTCCAATTTAGGCGCTTATCAGTGCCCAAGTCTGCCACTTTACACTCGTATGGGTACGATTGTAAAGAGCTAATCCGGCCCTCTGACAGCTCAACCAAACCCCCTCCTGAGCCCAGTCGAAGTAAAATGAAGTTGCCCCTAGACACTGATCTAAGTTCAGTTTTGTGGTTTCCCCTCCAATGGTTAACAGTTAAACATTGAAGAGGGGAAGCTGATCCTAGATTTGTGCCTGGGTAACTTGTACCCACAGCAAGCGGATCAGTGAGTGAGTTTGCAGAAAAGGGTGAAAATAACTACTTTATGTGTGAATGTTTGTGTGACATACCATGCGAGGTTGGCTTAGAGGCCTGGTTTAACTTTCATTTTTCAAACCACAAACATTTTTAGACCCAGTTTAATGGTCCAGACGTGGTAAGGAGATCATTTTTCCCTTTTTGACATGATGATTCTTCTTTCACGCTATTTAAGCGGCAGACAGAAATGCTGAAAAGGATCGTTAACATGAACATCTGTTTGTGTCTGTCTGCTTTCTCCCCTCTGTCTGCTTTCTCCCCTCTGTCTGCTGCATGGACAAACCCAGGGTAGTTTTGGTGCACACATATAAAAACAACAACCCTGGTCCCAATACTCTAAAATGGTTTCTTTCTTAGCCATTCTCTCCTCAACAGGTTCAAAACTGTGTCCCATTCGTCTTGAATGGCTTCTTTTCCTTTTCTCCTTGGTGAGCACAATTATTTAGTAGTCCTTATTGATCTGCATTCTGGAAGGAAAGGAAACAAGCAGAGGAGGTTATATCAGACTAGTAATATGCAAATATGTCTCCTCCACTATATTTGACTATTTCAGACTTTAGGAGCAAAGTATTCTTGACCTTTCCTGTCTATTCTTTCCTCCTTTAGATTGAGGAACACAGTGACTCAGTGTGCCGATTAGAGAGCTCCCAGTCTTTCGAAGCAGAAGTCTGACACGGGGAAATGTTAGTGTCATCAAAGCAGCAGCTCTATCAACAACTATACCGACTTCTGCTTTAGACCAGCTCAATCCCTAGACAGCTACATGTTTGGACTTGTTAATTTTGGCTTCTTTTCAGCTAATGGTTCGATCAATCACATTGAAGTATTAGACATTCTGCATTTAACTCGTGTTTTCAGTGCTATTCAAAATGGACCACATTGGAACTGTTTGGCGGGTCACATAAATTCAATAGGCTTTAGGTGGACCACAATGCTAAATGGTGGACCACAATGCTAAAAGGTGGATCACAATGCAAAATGGCTTGGGAAGCACTTACATAAAGGACATAGACTGACTGGAGAGGAAGGGTGTTGTTGTTAAGGGGGACAGGGGCTTCAGATCCGTACGTAGGCAATCGTGGTAAACAGGAAGAAAGGGTAGAAGGTTCCAGATGGGGGTTCCCACTGCAGGTCTGTTGTAAGCACGCACACACGCATGCACACAAACACAATTGGAGAAAACACAGTAGGAGAAAGGCACTTGTGCAAACCTTGTTAATCAAGACTGTGTGTGTGTGTGTGTGTGTGTGTGTGTGTGTGTGTGTGTGTGTGTGTGTGTGTGTGTGTGTGTGTGTGTGTGTGTGTGTGTGTGTGTGTGTGTGTGTGTGTGTGTGTGTGTGTGTGAAAGAGAGAGCGCTAACAGCCTCTCAGAGCATAGCACATCCTATGATTGTGCCTCAGTGCCTCGTGTGTATTAGTCAATGGGCTGTTTCTCAGGCCTCTGCACCTGTGTGTTCAGCATTGGCCTCCTCATTTTCCACACAGAGACTAGAGCCATGCTGGGATCCCAAAACTCAAAGATCCGCTGTTTTGTGGCACCTGTGATGTGGGTATTGTTTTTGATCGCACCTGCTGCCATTCTCTTGATGTCCTCTCTTCTTTCTTTTTGTCCTTCTTTCTTTCTTTCATTCACACACACATGAATGAAAAAGGTCATTATCCGCTAATGAGTTTGGGGGGCATAATCCTCCCACTCAATTCTGTCACAGCACTCACACTTCTAAATACTCACCCAGTCACTCAAACTCAAACACACTCACAAGCACACAAGCACGTACGCATGCACACACACATACTCACACACCAGCCCAGTATGCTGAGGGGTAATCAGAGCTGTCTGGGGAACAACAGCAGTGAGTGAGGTGTCTCAGAATAGCCCCAGTGGAAGAGGAAGTCTAAATACAGCCGGCCAGGAAGAAAAGTGTGTGAGAGGAACAAACAAATCAGGAAATCCTCCACTCCCCCTCCTCTCTTTTCCATCTCTCTCTCCGTCCCTCTTTGTCCACTTTTGCCTTCTCCTTTTGTCTAATCTCTGTCCACCTTTCTTTCTCCTCTTCTCTCTCTAGCTGGCTTGTTCTCTCTACCTGTCTCTCCATCTCCAGCTCTCTCATTCGCAAATCCATAACTGCAATACCTGACTGTGATTTTCTGGCCAATTTCATCTCTCTCTCATTCTCTCTTTCTTTATCGATTATGCTTTCTTTCAATTGGTCCTTGAACTCCACCCACCCTCATCAAACATTCATCTTCGCCGTTATAAAAGCTAAAGTATATGGGTCACACACACACATTAAGCAGACACTCTTATCCAGAGCGACTTACAGTAGTGAATGCATACATTTCATTTCATGCATTTTTTGTTGTTGTTGTACTGGCCCCCCGTGGGAATCGAACCCACAACCCTGGCGTTGCACACACCATGCTGGCGTTGCAAACACCATGCTCTACCAACTGAGCCACAGGGAAGACCACATGCTCACACATGCTCACTAATAGTGGCCAATCCTCAAACAGGGCTTTTGTTTCTGAGATACCCCTACCTGAGATATAACAAAGCACAACCATGTTCTTCCATATGTCTAAGGTCTTCCATATATGAAATGCATGGCTGTATACAAATATTTTTACTGCAAAAGTGGTTAAATTGATAGAAATTGTGACACACCGCCATCACTTTTTGGTAGCTGTTCAATAGACTACTTTCCAAGTCAAATTTGCTCTCATTCAGTGCTGTATGGTCCTGCCTGACAAAAATACATACAGTAACACATGTATTTTAATGTTGTGGCTATTGTAACTTGCTCCAAGGCAAACAACCCCTAAACTTAATAAACTACTTTTATTCCAAATTTGTGCAATATCAGAGCTTGTGATTTAGGGTTACATGAGCTTAGGTATTTGTATCTCTAGCCCCTACTCTTGCAATTACATTACCCCCCCCTCCCAGATTTGACTCCAAATCAAATATGGAGTCCAAAATCCAATATGGCTGCCACATTACTATTAAATTATGGTTTAATCACCTGTATATGTAAATGTTTTAAATTAGACATTTTTCAGATTTGTGTACTGTACTTAAGACATGTACACAATATGCTCACCATATACACTCAAACACCTTTGTCTGGATATATGAAAAGGCAGCAGACTGCTTGGCATTGCAACACTAAGTATTCCAAGTCACAAGCCTCTTTGAGGATCAATGAGGCAACTGGGAGGCTCCAACGAAAGGAAAGAGAATCCAACCCTGGACTCTGACACTTTCTCACAAGCACTACTACTTGCCCCCGCTGTGGTGTAACTTGCCCTTTCGGGATTGGGTTCTTAAGTCACCTCCTTATCATTTAGAAGTGAGCTTTGATTTATTGGTTGTCCAATACGTCTGTCTGAATCCAACATGACCTTCTGCTGGCTCACTGGATTTGTGATGTACATTGGGATGTTCCGTTGCACTCTTATCCTATTTGGGTTGAGCAGGCACATTGCTTCTTCCAGACAATCATGTCCACCGTGCTGGCTGTCTGTCCTGGAGTTGCCATATACGTTGACTTGGTGACAGTTATGGTGCATGGGGAGGACACAAACAAACATGACAAGCACATAAGGCAGATGTTCACTACAATGAACCAACAGAACCTGACACTCATTGACAAGAAAGGCCATTAACTTATTGGGCCTTCATATGTCATAGGAATTTCACCTCTCCAATGTCAATGGCCTCCCAAATCTCCCTTGATAGGCAACTCCACCATCAGTCCTCTCCTCAGGCAGTTACTAGAGACAGAGAGACTGGAACTGGAACTGGACTGCCACTCGTCAACAGCCAAAATGCCATCTTGAAATTGCTGGAGTGCATTGTCCTCATATGTACACTACCAGTCAAAGGTTTTAGAACACCTACTCATTCAAGGGTTTTTCTTTGTTTTTAAATATTTTCTACATTGTAGAATAATAGTGAAGACATCAAAACTATGGAATAACACATATGGAATCACGTAGTAACCAAAAAAGTGTTAAACAAATCTAAATATATTTTATATTTGAGATTCTTCAAATAGCCACCCTATGCCTTGATGACAGCTTTGCACACTCTTGGCATTCTCTCAACCAGCTTCATGAGGTAGTCACCTGCAATGCATTTCAATTAACAGGTGTGCCTTCTTAAAAGTGAATTTGTGGAATTTCTTTCCTTCTTAAGGCGTTTGAGCCAATCAGTTGTGTTGTGACAAGGTAGGGAGGTATACGAAGATAGCCCTATTTGCTAAAAGACAGCTCAAGAACAGCTCAAATAAGCAAAGAGAAATGACAGTCCACCGTTACTTTAAGACATGAAGGTCAGTCAAAATGGAAAGTTTCAAGAACTTTTAAAGTTTCTTCAAGTGCAGTCGCAAAAACCATCAAGCGCTATGATGAAACAGGCTCTCATGAGGACCGCCACAGGAAAGGAAAACCCAGAGTTACCTCTGCTGCAGAGGATAAGTTCATTAGAGTTACCAGCCTCAGAAATTTCAGACCAAATAAATGCTTCACAGAGTTCAAGTAACAGACAAATCTCAACAGTAAATGTTTAGAAGAGTCTGCGTGAATCAGGCCTTCATGGTTGAATTGCTGCAAAGAAACCAATACTAAAGGACACCAATAAGAAGAAGAGAATTGATTGGGCCAAGAAACATGAGCAATGGACATTAGACTGGTGGAAATTTGTCCTTTGCTCTGGAGTCCAAATTGGAGATTTTTGGTTTCAACCGCCAATATTTTATCAAGAAGGAGAATGATGGAGTGCTGCATCAGGTGACCTGGCCTCCACAATCTCCCGACCTCAACCAAATTGACATGGTTTGGGTTGAGTCAGACTGCAGAGTGAAGGAAAAGCAGCCAACAAGACTGTTGGGAAAGCATTCTATGTGAAGCTGGTTGAGAGAATGCCAACAGTGTGCAAAGCTGTCATCAAGGCAAAGGGTGGCTATTTGAAGAATCTAAAATATAAAATGTATTTGATTTGTTTAACACTTTTTTGGTTACTAAATGATTCCATATGTGTTATTTAATAGTTTTGTTGTCTTCACTATTATTCTACAACGTAGAAAATAGTTAAAATAAAGTAAAACCCTTGAATGAGTAGGTGTTCTAAAACTTTTGACCGGTAATGTACCTATTTGGCTACCAACCAGGCCTGGCCAGCCCATGTGACACCTGAACTGGACTCACATGTGAAGAATGAGCTTTCATGCTGGGGTGACTCATGCATTGGTCTGGAAAACTGCAGTAATGCCAACATCCCGAGAAGAACATATGCCATTTACAGTATGGCAAACAAGAGGCACCTTAGGATTGTAAAACTTGCTGCATGTGATCGTTTATGATGGCTGGGGATTGACTGTGAGATAGTGATCTTTGTGCAGCATGCTTGATCAGCTCTGCAATCCCTTTACTGTCCATCAAAGCCCGGGGATCATCTTCAAATGTACAGTATACAGTACATTTGGAAAGTATTTAGACCCCTTGACGTTTTTCACATTTTGTTACGTTACAGCCTTATTCTAAAATTGATTAAATTGTTTTTGTCCCTCATCAATCTACACACAATACCCCATAATGACAAAGCAAAAACATTTTTTTTTTTAATGTTTTCAAATGTATATAAAAAAATAAATCATGAAATATTGCATTAAGACCCTTTACTCTGTGCTTTGTTGAAGCACCTTTGGCAGCGATTACAGCCTCGGGTCTTTTGGGGTATTATGCTACAAGCTTGGCACACCTGTATTTGGGGAGTTTCTCCCATTCTTCTCTGCAGATACTCTCAAACTCTGTCAGGTTGGATGGGGAGTGTCGCTGCACAGCTATTTTCAGGTCTCTCCAAGGATGTTGGATCAGGTTCAAGTCCA
The DNA here is from genome assembly GCF_901001165.1 of Salmo trutta. Taxonomy (NCBI): domain Eukaryota; kingdom Metazoa; phylum Chordata; class Actinopteri; order Salmoniformes; family Salmonidae; genus Salmo; species Salmo trutta. The sequence continues at coordinate 54,848,768 of NC_042959.1, read as the reverse complement.
GGCTCTGGCTGGGCCACTCAAGGACATTCAGATACTTTTCCTGTTGTCTTGGCTGTGTGCTTAGGGAGGTTGTCCTTTGGAAGGTGAACCTTCACCCCAGTCTGAGGTCCTGAGAGCAGGTTTTTATCAAGGATCTCTCTGTACTTTGCTCCGTTCATCTTTCCCTCGATCCTGACTAGTCTCCCAGTCCCTGACGCTGAAAAACATCCCCACAGCATGACGCTGTCATCACTGTGCTTCACCATAAGAATGGTATTGGCACGGTGATGAGCGTTGCCTGGTTTCCCCCAGATGTGACGCTTGGCATTCAGGCCAAAGAGTTCAATCTTGGTTTCATCAGATTTCTGAGAATTTTGTTTGTTTCTCAAGAGTCCTTTAGGTGCCTTTTGGCAAACTCCAAGCGGGCTGTCATGTGACTTTTACTGAGGAGTGGCTTCCGTCTGGCCACTCCACAATAAAGGTCTGATTGGTGTAGTGCTACAGAGACGGTTGTCCTTCTAGAAGGTTCTCCCATATCCACAGAGGAACTCTGGAGCTCTGTCAGAGTGACCACCTGGTTCTTGGTCCTGGTTCTCCCCCGATTGCTCAGTTTGGCCGGGCGGCCAGCTCTAGGAAGTCTTGGTGGTTCCAAACTTCTTCCATTTAAGAATGATGGAGGTCACTGTGTTCTTGGGGACCTTCAATGCTACAGACATTTTTTGGTACCCTTTCCCAGATCTGTGCCTCGACACAATCCTGTCTCAGAGCTCTAAGGACAATTCCTTCGACCTCATGGCTCGGTTTTTGCTCTAATAAAAAGCATGAGCTGGCGCACACCAAAAGAAAATGATTTAGTGTAGATGTGCTGACTAACAGTGAATAAACTGTAAGCTATGAAAACAAAGAGAGTCACACACTCCGTATGTATAACCTCCCAGTAATTTATTGGGTAAAAAAACACCTGACATGCACTGTTAACTGTGGGACCTTATATAGACAGGTGTGTGCCTTTCCATATCATGTCCAATCAATTGAATTTACCACAGGTGGACTGAAATGAAGTTGTAGAAACATCTCAAGGATGATCAATGGAAACAGGATGCACCTGAGCTCAATTTCGAGTCTCACGGCAAAGGGTCTGAATACTTATGTAAAAACCTGTTTTCACTTTGTCATTATGGGGAATTGTGTGTAGATTGCTGTGGGGGAAAAAAATATTGAATCCATTTGAAAATAAGTCTGTAACGTAACAAAATGTGGAAAAGGTGAAGGGCTCTGAATACTTTCCGAAGGCACCGTATGTGTGTGGAGCTGTGCTACGTCCCTCACAACCAACGCTTCTTAGTCATAGTCCTAGCTACACTCTGACTAGGATGTGACATGCTGGACTTTTTTGCCACATTCAACATAAAAAACTCCTACCACAGGCCAATTAGTCATTGGAAAGATCTGACACCCCTTTCACAGACTTTCCTTCACAACCAGACAGACAACCACTACATTACTGGAGTATCCCCAGCATCATTTAGGCTGGGATAACATTCCAGTTAGTCAATTGGTCTCTTTGGTATGTAAACTCCATCAGCTGACCGCCTATAACGAACTGTAGAAATGGGAACTGATCACCCAACAGCCACAATACCCCGCCAGCCATACAGGAAGGATACTACCTTGGTCGCTGCAGCTTGCCCCGAATAACCAGTTAGCTGTGCAAGCTGGTCAGGTCCCAGAACTACAACCACCACTGACTACCTTGTTTCTTCACCCCTTAAGAATTCACTCATGTCCTGGTCACCACAAAGACTTTAAATCAACCTTACACGCTTTGTTTTAGTGGGGAAAAGAGGGCTGTATATATACACTACTAGAGTAGCTGACTGTTGTGTTATGGTTGATTTCCTGTAACTTGGCTACGCTACTGTGTGCTTATGTGGTGAAATGCTTGTTGTTATAGTTTGTGGAATTGCCCATTGTTCGTATGCTGTAAGTGTGTGACTGAGATTAAAACATGAACACACATTGAAAAACGAGTTGCTTCGGTTATCCAAACACAACAGAGGCATGACTGTGTCACTCCTACCCTCAATATACCAAGAGCCTTATGAACCATTTTAAAGACAGAATAACACAACACAAAATGAACAAGTGCTACTTATATGCAGGCTAAGGTTCAATCATGTTGGCCATATTGGATTCAGAATAACATTTATTCACACCACAGTCTTTATAGGCATATGAATGTTGAAAAAAAATCCCTCAATTTACAAAATTCATATTTACAGGTGATTTAACCTTCATCAAATGTTATTATGGCAGCCATATTTGTTTTTTGACACCCTTTTGGATTTGAGGCAAAATATAAAGACAATCTGTGATTGCTCCTTTGACTTAATTGCGGGACTCGGGGCTAAAGATACAAAATCCTTTCAGGAACCTTGGACCCCAAAAAGGACATTTCGATGTCTGAAACCACTTGTTTTCCTAAGAGCCAATTACAATAGCCACAACATCAAGAAACGTATCACTGTGTGCATTTTTGTCAGGCAGGACCATGCAGCACTGAATGAGAGCAAATTTAACTTGGAAAGCTACCAAAGAGGTAAGTTTAGCTTAATCATTTCTGCCTATTGTATCTGTGTGTTTACAGGTCTATATTTGCAAAATGCTTCAAATCAAATCAAATTTTATTGGTCACATACATATGGTTAGCAGATGTTAATGCGAGTGTAGCGAAATGCTTGTGCTTCTAGTTCCGACAGTGCAGTAATATCTAACAAGTAATCTAACAAGTTCACAACAACTACCTTATACACACAAATGTAAAGGGATGAATAAGAATGAAAACATATAAATATATGGATGAGCGATGGCCGTGCGGCATAGGCAAGATGCAGTAGATGGTATAGAGTAGAGTATATACATATGAGATGAGTAATGTAGAGTATGTAATCATTAAATAAAGTGGCATTGTTTAAAGTGACTGGTGATACATTTATTACATCCAATTATTAATTATTGAAGTGGCTAAAGATTTGAGTCAGTATGTAGGCAGCAGCCACTCAATGTTAGTGATGGCTGTTTAACAGTCTGAAGGCCTTGAGATAGAAGCTGTTTTTCAGTCTCTCGGTCCCCGCTTTGATGCACCTGTACTGACCTCGCCTTCTGGATGTTAGCGGGGTGAACAGGCAGTGGCTTGGGTGGTTGTTGTCCTTGATGATCTTGTTGGCCTTCCTGTGACATCGGGTGGTGTAGGTGTCCTGGAGGGCAGGTAGTAGCCCTCCAGCAATAGCCCGACAGGATGCTCTCGATTGTGCATCTGTAAAAGTTTGTGAGTGTTTTCTGTGATAAGCCAAATGTATTCATCACACTGTCTGTGTTGGTGGAGCATTTCAGTTTGTCCGTGATGTGTACGCCGAGGCTTTAAGATATCCTCATGTTGTTTGTTTCTCTATGTAGGGCAGACAATTGACTGCTTGTATTCCACATTCTTGCAGTATCAGTGATTGCAATATTGGGTTACATTAGTTTATGTGGCCCACCCCCCTCCAGCCAGGCATTATTCTGCACTTTTTTAGTTAAGCGGGTGTGTCACATCTTTCAATTTAACCACTTTTGCAGTCAAGTATTTTTGCACAACCATCCATTTCATATATGGGAGACCTTAGAGATATTGAAAAACATGGTGGTGTTTTGTTATACCTTGGATATGGGTATCTAAAAAGATGCCACTAGCCTAAAAGCATGCAGTTATGAGAGCTGCTGTGGTTGAAACACTGTGTGACCATAACTCTGCAGCCTGCACACCCATCACAGTCTCTTAGCAACCAAGCAGTGATTTTCCTACTCAGAGAGAAAGAGAGAAAGAGAGAGAGAGAGAGAGAGAGAGAGAGAGAGAGAGAGAGAGAGAGGAAGCAGAATTATTTTCCCCAGGAAGTGTATGTGACAGGTACTCCTACCGTTTCCCCTCACGGCCCGGTGCGGTTCCACTCCTCCATTCTGTTTTGTTTGTTCTTCCTCCAGATGTGTCCCAGACGGGAAACAGATGCCTTCTCTCCCTCTTTCCCTCTCTCTCTCAGTCCCCTTTCTCTCTCTTTTCCTCCTCTCCCTCTCTGTGTCCTGGTCCAGCTGGTGGAAGGGACACCTGTCCTCCTCTCTGTTCCCACTCACTGAGAGAACGGCGGCCATTGTTGCGGGACAGAGGAGGAGGATGTTGCCGTTGTTCTCCCGTAGGACAATGTGTATGTGTGTTTGCGTGATTTGCCTACATTGGCCAATTTACATTGAAGCCATGAAAACAATAACGGAGGCCTACAGACACAGAACTACTCTCATTCATTGAAAAGACATAACACTAAATGCACCCATTTGCTATGATGTTGCCATAAACATTTCTGGAAGCATATGGGAAGCAGCGATATTAATCAACTTCACTTCCTTATTATGAGTGGGCAAGAAATGTGGTGTTTGAAGTTGTGCACCATACATTCGCTATTCTATTCATCCTTACATACTTAGTCCTCTTCGCCCCGGTGACTCATAAAGCTGCAACAATCTTCTGCCACTAGAGTCTGTCTTTGGCCACAGCTTGTGTTCTCTTGTACTCACCATCCTACAAGACACGATACAGCTGTGATACCAGGCTTTACCAACGGTTGCAAAGCCGATTGCGGAAAGTTCAATGGAAGAGACATTGGCGACCATACAAATTCAAACATGTTCCAGACCTATTTTTTTAAATCTGATTTAACTAACATTGCCCATGGAACCAGAGGATCCTTTGATAGAACTTTGTCATTATTTGGGCAGCTGCAAGATCAGGCCATCAACTGTGCAGTGTAGTGTGCACTATACTCCTTTGCTGTTTGTACTAACTAGGGACATTCTGTTGTTCTTCAGGACCTGGTTTGGTGACCACTTCTATGACTCCTGTATTGCATTGAGTTAGTTGTTTTGCGCTGGCTTCATTTTGGTCTGCATGGGTGTCAATGTATCGCCATCTACTGGACAGAGGCAGTACAGCAGCACACCTACAACCCTCCATGTTCAATAGAGCAACAAGCTGGAAGCTCTCTCTCGCCTCCTCTCTCATTCTATCATTCTCCATATCTATCTCTACGTCTCTATCCCTCACCCTTTCTCTCTCTATGTATGTCTCTTCTAACTCTCTGCACATGTATGTTTGTCTCTCTATTCTCTCTGTCACCATCATCCTTCCTTTGTGTCGGTCTCTCTCGTCCTCTCCCAGTGCAGTACTACATTAAAGAGTCGTGCGTTCTGGAGATTCCATAGTGATTACTTTTTAGTATCCAGTGTCCCTCTTTCGTGCCACAGGCATAATGTGCAGTGAGTCAGCACCAAAACAGATACAACTTTATCACCATGACGGCACACTCCAGACAAGGACGTAACCTATCTTTGTGAACAGATGCAGGATCTTCATTTGAGCCAGATTGTTACAGCAGGAAAATAATCCTGCAGCAGCAGGACATTTTAATTATTATGTGGATTATAATTCATGGACATTTTTTGTAGGGGTTGATGCATTTTACGTGAGGAAAAATCAAGTTAGAAATGCCAAAGTGGAATTTACAAACCTCAGAAGCCTTTTCAAACCTGAAATACACTTTCCTGCATTGCAAGTTATCCTGCAACTGGGTGATCAAATTAAGATCCTACACCTGTAAGTGTGTGTTAATGTCAGTCTAATGCCTGTTGACGTGTGTGTATGTGTGTGTGTGTGTGTGTGTGTGTGTGTGTGTGTGTGTGTGTGTGTGTGTGTGTGTGTGTGTGTGTGTGTGTGTGTGTGTGTGTGTGTGTGTGTGTGTGTGTGTGTGTGTGTGTGTGTGTGTGTGTGTGTCACTCCTGACAAACTCCTAAAGGGTGGAGTTCATCATTACAAGCAGATGCTGTGCAATATGAAATGTCCTACCTCAATATGCTTTGTTGAACTTACGGTAACAGTGTAATTTTAATGATGTTAACAGACCAAACAAATACTTGGTTGTTGGACAACTCCAGTAAAAGGTACTCTTCCAAGAGCTACAGTTTTGTTCAAAGAAAAGGGTCCTGTATTCTTTGTTGTTATTACACTGAACGAATTACATTCCTGTAAAAAGGGAATTTGTTCCGTCCATTTAGAGAAGCATGCTCATCTACTCTGTGTCCAGTCTCAGGTTATTTGCCAGGATTGTTCATCTGTAGACCAATCATTCTTCCAATCATGCAAGTTGAATAAATGTCCAACCATAAAACCTGACACTTTCAAGGCCATTTTGGCACAGCAGTCTGGTGTAAACACAATTGTCCACCGTTAATCAACATCCTTCTAGAGGATACATGTTGCTGTTGTGGTACATGTTGTCTCTCTCTGTGTAATGATTCCATGTTGTCAGCCTTTAAACATATCAAATCATTTTCTTAAGAATAATAAAGTTCTATAAATAAGTTGAGGTCAATACCATTTCAGTTCAGTCAAATCAGGGCATGAACTGAAATTCCAATTATCTTCTATGAGGATTTTTTCATTCTTGAATTGAAATATCAGTTCATTTTCTGAATGGACCCTGGAAACAAACTTAGTTGGTGTATCTCTCTCATTTTCTGAGATAAACAGATCCTGGCCTCGTATTTGGAGAGGAATTAGACTCCGGAACCTAGTATCGGGGTGACACAGTGGTCATCGCAGGGGCCTATCAGTACGACCATACATCAAACCTTTATTAGGAGGAAGTCATTACGTCGTCATGGTGACCCAGCCTTGACCCCGGGGGTAGATTAAACTACAACCCAAAGGTCAGGGCAGGGGCGGGGTCTCAACCAATCAGAGAGCGGACGGTAGCCCAACGATGGGACAGGACCAAGGTTTTCTGTATTGTGGGGTTTGTATTGGGGTTGTGGGGGGTGTAGTGAGTGTGTGTGTGTGTGTGTGTGTGTGTGTGTGTGTGTGTGTGTGTGTGTGTGTGTGTGTGTGTGTGTGTGTGTGTGTGTGTGTGCATGTTTCTGTATCTTTGTTTGTTTACATGTGTCCCAGTGAGTTGACCAGCCAGCCAACGTGACTTTCTGAAGTCCTGTGCCAGCCTGTTGTTTGTATATGCTGTGGTTTCATCTAGGGTAGTAGAGGGTCAGTAGGGGGCATCGAAGGGACTCCCATCCCCCTGGGGCGATGGATTTGGGGCTGAAGAGTGATGACAGCTGCTGTCCCAGCCCTGTCCTCTCTCTTGCCCCCTCGGCCCCCCAGCCCACGATGCCCTGCACGGGGCAACCCTTACAGGCACGATAGGGGCTAACTGGGGAAGAGGGTGGGGTTTCAGGGGGCTAATAGATCAACTCTGACCCCACGCCCTCAAAAAAGGTGATACGGTCACAGGAAGTTGAGGGGTGAAGTGAAGAGGGGAGATGAGAGAGAGGTGGCATCAGATCCCCTCCATGCATCCTTCCACGTCAGAGTTTTCTTGGGTGTATCAGAGGGTACAATATTGAATGCTTATAGCAGGTCTGATCATAGGGCCCAATTTGATGCTGCTCTTAGACGTGGTTGGCACATGCAGGAACTGAAGCCACCATTTTGATGTTGTCAGCACCCCTTTCCATCCATACCGGATGGGTAATCTCTCGAGGACAGACGCACGTAACATAACTGGTATCGCTGTGTCTGTCAACAGACTGTGGAATGTGACGATTAACAAGGAATTTTGATCCTGTGACAGACTGATCATTTGGACAAACCTTGATTTCGCAGGTGTTCGCCTATTTCGAAAAGAGAGGGGACATTTGGCCCATAGACTTGCCCGTAGCTTGCAAAGAAAGGGGGGTGGAGCTATCGCCCTGCTACCGCTCCTCGTTCAAGTGTTTTTTTCTAATATGTCTCCCACCTGAACATAATCGAGCATCTGATGCAATTACGCAAAATTCTAGTTCTGGGTCAATACACTTGGAATGGTGAGCTGTTCCATGGAACTATGTGCTTTCCTGTGGCTATTTCCTTAACAAGCACGAGTGCTACTCCAAACTTGTTAGGTTTAACTCATTCTCACCTAATAAACATTTCCGCAGCCCCCCCCCCCCCAAGACCCAACCAACACGCACGCAAACACACATACTTTCTGTTACCCATCATCTACTGAATAACACTAGACGACGCTTCACATCCTGCACTTCATTTGGGGTTTCTTTCCTTTCTATCAAAATGGAGTCGTGTGTTGTTGTTCAGTTCAATGTGACAGTTTGATGACGCATTAGGCCATCTAATTTATCGCTTTGCTCTTCTCCTGCCCTCTCTCTCTAGACACTGTGTCTGTTGTGGTGCAGGGAAGACATGTTTTCACTGGGACATGTTCTGCTCTCACGCACTCAACCACACACACACACACACACACACACACACACACACACACACACACACACACACACACACACACACACACACACACACACACACACACACACACACACCACACACACCATATTCTCATGTGTATGTACCATATGTTTTTTATTTTTTTTTACATATGTGTGTTAGCAGGTTGCATTCAAAGGGTAAGAGACATATTGAAGTGAAACAGGTCATTGGTGGACAGACTAAGACCAATACAGGCCATAGATGGAGAGACATGATTGGTGGAGATCAACCTAAGGAGGCCTGAACAGAGAGGTAATTGGCCGAAGAAAACCAAGAGGGTGGGAGACATATCGAATGGGGAAAGGCCATTGGTTGAAAGGGGGGCTCTTAACTCGCTTCTCTCTTTGATGAATGAAGATGATGACAGAAGAACTGTGATGACTCTGATAGCCCCTGAACTGGGGTGGGCAGGGGGAAAGACAGGGGAGCAGTGGGGTGGGTGGGGGGGTCAATACGGGGGTTTCAGAAGGTCAGGGTATCTGTAATGACAGAGAGGAGAGGGAAGGGGGTAGAAAGAGAAAGAGAAGCGATGAACGACGAACCATGGCAGCGGGAGAGACAGAGGGAGTCACGACTGAGTGAGAAAAGACGATATGGAGACGTAGTGAACATGTCCGGTGACCTTTGACCCATAGAGAGGGGTCATGGTAATAGAAAATGGAGGGAAGATGCTATACTTTGATATGAAGGTCTAACAAAGCAAAATGGCATACTAATACCCAGTATACACACACAAACCGCTGAAGAAAACACAAACACGTCACCATTTCAAAAAGACTTGTCAGCTAACATGCAAGGCCCAACTGCAACAATACATATCTTTTCACCTGTTTATTACACACAGTGCCTATGGACACAACAACATCCTTACCTATCATAGTGAACGTGAGAGAGAAATGGAGAAAGACGGAGAGAGAAAATGGAGAGCAAAGGCCCTCTGGGTAGATGGCAAACTTGGGAAGCGATAAGAAAGGTGAGAAGCAAACATTCACCTGACTCCTATAGCCGCTTAACTGTGTCCGTCTTTCAGAGGATAACTCTGCAAACAAAGACTAGTGCTGAGAGAGAGAGAGAGAGAGAGAGAGAGAGAGAGAGAGAGAGAGAGAGAGAGAGAGAGAGATTAAAAAGAAGGGATGGTGTGAAGCGAAGGTTAACATCAAATGAAGCAAGACAAAGTCATCTTAAATAACCAGGCTGTTAATGGGTAACCGCTATTTCTCTCTCTCTTTTGCACGCACACACACACAGACAAAGTGACAAGGTTCTACACGATTGCCAGGAAACCAGAGAGTAAGACAAACACTCCAGATCGGATTGTCTTTTTCCTAATTAAATTGGTTAAATTACCTCCCCTTGTTAAGCCTTATCAGACTCCAGGAAATCCAGTGACCTCTGAACTTCCAAAAGGACCAATATGGCGATGAGTGCTGTCCAAAACATATGTATGTATTGACACACAACAAACACACAGTTCATATGTATGGTTTACCATATATCGTTACTTATGGTACAATTTTGTCTCCCTACTAAAATAGTTTGGCTTCAATTGACGAAATTGAAATATTGAGGTAAATTAATACTGCTGTTGTGAAGTAGGGTAGGCAGTAGGGGAAACCAACACACACACTATGCTCAAGTTCAACCAACTGTTGCTTAGTTGAGTGGTGAATTGTGGGTACTGGTCCGGTGACGCCCTTTTGAGCTCTTATTTGCGTCAAACGCTTCACCCCCGCGGCGATTGGGACAAACTCTGACCTTTTGCGAGCCCCTTTAAAGCATGCAACACACACACACAGACACACACACACACACTCACACACACACACACACACACACACACACACACACACACACACACACACACACACACACACACACACACACACACACACACAGCAGATGTGGTTAATGTGTAGGTGTGTGATGGACGTTTACAATGGTGACCAGGTTGTCTGTTTGGCGAGAGGGAGAGACAGTGGAGTCAGGGTCAGCCTCTGATACGACTGCTCAAATACCACTTTATTACCCTGGCTGTGCCGTCTCAAAGGAGACTGACCCACAGATTCATGTACACACTACACACATGTATGTGCACACTTTCCTATAGTAAAGACATGTGCACAGGAAATGAAATCAATTTGAATTTGGTCTGGTGCAGCAAGAATAGAGCTTTTAGTGTGTACCACTACCCCTGCAACTCTTCCCTAAGTCATTGATGTTAATGCGAATGGGTTCTCTTCAGCTGACATACTTTATATAGAAAGATCAATGGTTACCTGCTGGGTATCTCTGCCTATCGCACCTCCAACAGACCATAAGCCAGCTACAGGGTCATCAGGCGGGGACCAACACCACTCCTCAATGTTTGGCTCCTTGTCTCGGTACATCTCCTGATGACTGAGCAGTAGCAGGGCCGTCTACATGCCACTCCCTGCAGCTGGCCTTCCTTTCAGATGTTAGCTCTTTGTTCCCTAACTCCTGTCCTTCCTCCTATACAGGTATAATTGTGAATCAATCAACGTTTAATCACGAAGCCCTTTTACGTCATCAATTGTCACACAACGATAAAGGAAAACTCTCGAGGGAGATAAAAACCTTGAGAGGAACTAGACTCAGAGGGGAGGCCTAGTCGCCTGGCTGTACAAGGTAGAAGTTGAAGGGACTGTGACATTCTGGAATTTACTTACCCAGAGTCAGATCAACACGATACCATTTGTATGTCTCTGCATGCAGTATGAAGGAAGTTAGCAGTAGTTTTGTGAGACAATGCTAACTAGCATTAGCGCAATGACTAGAAGTCTACAGGTACGTAGCATTGCTAAAATGCCGGAATCTCGCAATATTTAAGAATACATATGCCCATCTAGGCGGTTGTGATTAGATGGAGTACAGCTACGACCGGAAGTGACTGTTCATAGCAGGTTAGGAGAGCATTTTAGCTAACCCTAACCCCTTTCCTAACCTTAACCTAATTATCTTAAACTGCCACGTTAATTCTGTCAAACAAGATGTTGTATCAGAAGCACACGCTACTGTATAGGTCTTCATTCATAACATTCAATCAGGAACTAATTTAGACCTGGAAAACAGAACCTACAGAATAGGGTTTCCCAAACTCGGTAATCAAAGCTTGATGATGAGTTGGTTATTTGAATCAGCTGTGTAGTTCTAGGTCAAAAACCAAAAAGTGCACCCAGGGGGCCCCCAGGACCAAGTTTGGGAAACCCTGCAGTAGAGGTCAATAAACAGCACTGTAGTTGGAGACATCCTTCCCTGCATCTATAAGCCTCTGTCACCATCTTCTGGTTGCTACCAGCATTACATCGGGGTAGGTCTACTATACGGCTGAGTTTTTATTTCATTTATTATTTAATTTAGCCTTTATTTAACTAGGGAAGTCAGTTACCAACAAATTCTTATTTACAAAGACGGCCTACCCCGGCCAAACCCGGACGACGCTGGGCCAATTGTGCGCCGCCCTATGGGACTCCCAATCACGGTCGGATGTGATGCAGCCTGGATTCGAACCAGGTACTGTAGTGACGCCTCTTGCACTGAGATGCAGTGTCTTAGACCACTACCTGTAGGTTAGCGCCCTCTTTAGTTTGAGTTGAAGAATTGATGACAGCACAGGAATGTGTATAACCATGCTGATGCTCTGTCTACACGTTAATAATCCTCGCTTGCGATATGGTTTTTGAAACCTTTGGAGCTTTACTTTCATGTAACCGAGAAATAATTGTCATAAAACAAAAGGTACAATTACCACACACCCATAACATGATTCTCACATGGCCATATTTCCAAGATAAGGCTTGTTTGTGAAAGAGAAGTGACCATCTGTTCTAATTGGTCAATTCCATGCTAACAGAATGACACTGAGACTCAGATTGTTCACTTTAAAAGCATGCCAAACAGGAACCATTGATTGTAAAGGTAAACAAACCATACAACTCTATACACAATGACTACTTTAAACAATTTGCACAGAACATAGTACAAAAACACATTTACTCAAAGAACAGTGCAGATTCAACATTTGGTAACAGAATGACAGTAAAACATCCCTCAGTGTTTTATGTGACCACGTTTTCCAAAAACGGCTAAATATCTACTCCGAATTAAGATGAAAAGATGTCTACAGAAAGAATGGTGTGGGTGTCAGCTATGATATGACCCCTTACGTTTGAAAAAATTGATTTTGGTTATTGAACTACAGTGAAGTAGATGAACATGATGGTAAACAGAATGACATCATGGGTCCCTGATCTGTACTATACAGAAATGAATACTTGTCATTGTCTTCATGGTGATGTATCCTGAATAGGTACACAAAAGTTCAAAAAAATGACCGGACCAAATTTGTAATAATCTCTATGTTTCACAAGTTTGGACATCACAGTGCAGCACAGCACAGCACAGCACAGCACATCACTGCACAGCTAAGCACAGTACAGTACAGTACAGCAGAGTACAGTACAGCACAGTCAATTCAACATCAATATACTTGTGTGCTCTACTGTACTGTACTGTATTGTACTGACCTATACTCTACTTTTATGTACTGTACTGTACTCTCCAGTTTGCTGTCCAAACAAGATTGGTTCAGATTTGGACAGAACAAAAACTGCTTTTCAATGTGTCGGTGTCGGTCGGTGCTCATTTGGTGTCGGTCGGTGCTCATTTGGTGTCGGTCGGTGCTCATTTGTTTATTTGGATCCCCATTAGCTGTGTAAGAGTGTGTTTGTGTTTGCTTGTGTTTGTGTGTGTCCCCTCACAGTCCCAACCGTTCCATGAGATGTTTTTAATACATTTTTTAAAGGTCATTTTGCAGTTTGCTTGAGTAATTGCTTGAGTAATTGGAATTGCATGCGATCATTGTTATGTACTAAACTGTGCGTTGCCGTGAATTTGTTTTGGACTTTGGGACTGTGAAGAGACCCCTGGTGGCATGTCTTGTGGGGTATGTATGGGTGTCTGAGCTGAATGTTATTTGATTATGCAGACTCGACAACCCTCAACCAGTAAAGACTGGCATGCATGTTGTTGATGTTAGTTCTGTATGTGAAGTTAAGGGCAGGGCGTGCTGCTCTGTTTTGAGCCAGCTGCAGCTTTGCTAGGTCTTTCTTTGCTGCACTTGACCATATTATCAAGATGGGACAAGACCAGAGACTTAACATCTAGTACAGTTGATGTTTGTGTCAAAAATGCTTTTTATAATAGACATAACCCTCCCCATCTTCACAACAACTCACAGGTAGGTGTCAGTAAGAGCAGGGAGATGTGACATTAACTGGAGAGAGAGAAGAGAGACAGGGAGAGAGGGGTTGTCCCGAGTGATTTCACACTTGTTTGCTTTGACCGCCACGTGACAGAAAGAGAAAGAAAACAGTTATGAGCTGAACATAACATTATGCCAGTGGAAGGGAGGACAGGAGCAGCTGACCCAACTGTGGTTTCTGACTACTATGAATTCCCATTGTAGCCATTCAGTTGCAGTCAGTCTGTTACAGATTTTTAGGTTGTACAGTTACCTATTTTGTAACAGAATGACATGTTTGAATCACTTAATAAATCATAAACCATATTGTTATTAGCAAAAACACAATAACTAATTGGTAGGTCTACCTTCACTTGTTACTTCTGTGAACTTTCATTATCCTCCCTGGAGGGAGAGAAATCTGAAAATATCTTCAAGATATGTGGGTTTTTGGTAACAGAATAACAAGACACTAGCAAATATTTATTTCATTTACAGAAGGTAAATAATTTCTGTAAAACTAAATATAAATTATGAAATGAGTTGGCAGGGGTCTTTACTTCAACAGTATTGTGTTTTTATGTATTTCTAATACCTTTTAAGGATTTTTCTGCTAGATGTTTTCCAATACCCCTCTTCCATCTGTTTGACTGGAAATCAAATCCTTTGCTTATTCCTAATTTGTAAAATGGAAAATGGTTGAAAAATGTATATATACCTCAATTTCTAAAAGATTTAGACTCATAGCTTTCATTTGACATGAAATTGTATATGCTCCTATAAACTTCACATGATAGCGCTCATGGGGCTTTTTACATGGAAATGCCTTTTAACATTTATTTTTTTTACCTTTGTTTAACTAGGAAAGTCAGTTAAGAACAAATTCTTATTTTCAATGATGGCCTAGGAACAGTGGGTTAACTGCCTTGTTCAAAGGCAGAACGAGTCCAACTATCTAGCGTCTAGTTAGTTAGCTATCTAGCGTCTCCAAACACCTGTGTGCAATGGACGCCATAAAATTGTTGCAACTGAAAAATACTGTTGGCTGCAACTGTGTTAAAAGAGTGTATGGTAAGTGTTTTAACAACTTACATTTTTGGGTGAAGCTTGCGTTCAATTTGCCCCTCTCTGTTGCACAAAACAAGCCTCTACTCCCCCTGTCGCAAGATGATTTATGTCTGATTAACTGCAGTGGGCTAAATCAGTGTTTCATGATAGTCTTAAACAAATTTACTTTGAAATACAAATATACACCTCACACATGGTTATGGGTTTAAAACAATAAGACACCTGTACCATGTCAGATATGGAGTTCAAAGGTATTTCATTTTGAGTTTGCCTTCCAATATTACACTTTATATACATCACAGAATACTGAAATATAGCAAAACCGTTTGACATAGCAACACCAGATTTTCTGTGTTTTTATTTATTCATAATGTTAATTAATTATGAAATTAAGAAAAATATGAATAACATTCCACCCATGAGGCTACTAAAGGGCGATTTGGTAATTTGACTGTAGGAAGGATGAAAACCTCAACCATGTTATGGTCAACCCTGTTACTTTAATGTCCCTTTATTAGCACAGGCCTACTATAGATTTTTTATCCCTTGAGATGGGAAGACATGTTTTTATGAAGTTGAACATGTGCTCTTTATGACAGAATGTTAAAATAATGTGGAATTAATAAAAAATAAAAGAATAATAAGTTACACTTCCCAAAATGTACTCTTTTCCTGGAATGAGCCTCCTGGCAGGAGCAGTGTGCGGGTCTTTCCTTTCTCTAAAGATGCAAAAGGTGTGTGTGTGTGTGTGTGTGTGTGTGTGTGTGTGTGCGTGTGTGTGTGTGTGAGAGAGAGAGAGAGCACGGCCGTTGGTAACTTAGTTCTATACATTTTTTTCTATTTTGCTTTCATTTTTTATTTGATACACTTTGACATTATTCCATATGGTCTAAGACACTGCATCTCAGTGCAAGAGGCGTCACTGCAGTACCTGGTTCGAATCCAGGCTGCATCACATCCGACCGTGATTGGGAGTTCCATAGGGCGGCACACAATTGGCCCAGCATCACCCGGGTTTGGCCGGGGTAGGCCGTCATTGTAAATAAGAACTTGTTCTTAACTGACTTGCCTAGTTAAATCAAATAATAAATCAAATAAAAACTCTGCCCTACAGTAGACCTACCCCGATGTAATGCTGGTAGTCACCAGAAGATGGTGACAGAGGCTTATAAATGCAGGGAAGGATGTCTCCAACTACAATGCTGCTTATTGACTTATTGAGAGAGGTTCTCTATTTGTCCTGCAGTTGGTGCCATTATGGATCAGAAAAGCTCTGTGGTTTGGATTTTAGAACTGTGCAGCTGTCTCTGGGTGATCTTCAGTGCATGCTATGGCCTTTTTAGTGTCCACCGAACCTGAGTGCTTCTCAGTGTAGGCTGGATCTGTGCTTTTTAAACAGTTAAACATGGTGTGCATGGCCTGGCCAACTTCCAATCTTTCATGGGACCAGGTCAGGTGCGGGAGAAACATGTGACAGGTGGCTCTGCTCAGTGAACAAAACATATGTAGATTTTGACAGTAACAGAGTGCATTCATTTCAGTGCTCTTTTTCATCTGGTGCAGGTGGAAGTGACATAGTGTGAAATGCATCAGTCATTTAGAGCCCTGTAACCATAAGGAAAATATAATTCAAATAGGATTCTACATGTAATTCAATGCCTGTAACAGCATGTATTATGATGTCCAATTTATTTTATAAAGCCATGTACTCAGTGTTGGGGAAGCTACTCTGAAAATATAGTTTACCAAGCTACCAATTACTTCACACTGGAAGAAGTAAGCTACACTAAAGCTACCCTTTAGAAAATATATAGTTTACTGAATTACCTAAAGTTACTTTGAAAAAGTAGTTCACTAGCTACATCCAAACTACCTCATGAAAAAGTATCATATGTACATTTGAAATGTCATAGACTACAAATTGCAAGAACAGTTCACTTTGGGGTCATGTTAACAGAATGTGCATTTAAGCCTAAAGATGTCTTTAAAGGAACTAAGTCCGGCTTTAAACTTACTATTGAAAGTTGTAATAGAATGCACAAGGCGCAATTTATAAATTTGGTAGTGCATCACCACTTCCTCTTGCCATGTTCGTCATTGCATACCTTAGAGAGCTATTTATAAGCCTTTGTCATATAATTTTTTTTTATTAAAGTTTTTTAGCCCATAGATATTTTAGTAATTTCTTTGTCACTCAAATGTCAAATGAAAACACAGTAGACATGGCAAAATGTATAGAATTGCGAGGACATTAGCTTTAAAACTGCAACATTTTCTTTGCACCCCGTGACATAATGTGTAGAATTGCAGGAAAAAAGCTAGGGGTGTGAACAGTTTGTGTCACAGACAATGATGGTGGCCATAGAAATATATGTGGCTCGCGCGTGCAGGGGGACGTGGGATGTTCCGCAATGCTGGAAGGGACGCCCCAAGTCAAAAAGTTTGGGAACCCCTTGTCCAATGGACCGACTTGTAAAAAGACAGCTCCTGCACTTATTCCATCCCAAGTCAAACACTTCCTAGAAGTGATTGGTGAGATGGTTGGTCTTTTTAGCCAACACCAGCTTTCTGGACGTTGCTTGTTGGTTCTAGTTAGTAGCTAGCTCATGTTGGTAAGTGTGCACGTCCAAGCCCCGTGTACCGTTCCCAAGTAGGCTACTGCAGATACAAGTTTGAGGTGGGGGTTTACAGAGTGGTATGTATGTTTCTATTGGATGCTTTAGCCACAACTACAAGAAAAGGAAGATGCAACAACATGATTTGGGTATGAGTTGACAGGATATGAGATTGTTTACTGGATACTTGCTCTAAAAGGATCTCTTATTTTTACTTATGCTTTATATAACCAGATAAGTGGTGTTTAATAGGAAATAGTAAACAGTATGAAAATAAATTGAATTCATCTGTCCCAACATTCTATATTGTCCTTATCTTCTTTTAATTATGATTACTTGGACATTTGATACTGTATGTTGCTTATAGATCCAGAAATGCATCTGTCACCAAACAGAAGAAGAGACTATTTACACCAGCACACGCACACACACACACACACACACACGCACGTTTGTTGTACCATCCTTGTGGGGATCAAACAACTGATTCACATAACAAATTAACATTTTCCTAAACCCTAACCCTAATCCTAACCCTTGGTATACAAATTCTTGACGGGAAACGTTGATGGGGCAGAATAGTCCATGCGCGCGCTGTGGGCTCTAGTTCTCCAGTGCGTTGGCGGTCTAGCGAAGTGTCCTCCTCCACTGTTGCATGCATGGACCATAGGGGAGGATGCATCTAGAAGTCGATGCTTAAATGCAAGAAAAAATACCAGATGCTGATGTCACGTATCGGGTGCAATGGTTGCACGACCAATGGCTGCTTTTTGCCCGGATGACTCTCCCTCGCAACCGTAGCAATTGTTTTTTTAATCTGTGACAGTAGCTGACCTTTTGTAAGGAAAGCCATGACAGCCTTTCACACTATACACGCTGCTGCTACTGTCTATTATATATCCTCTTGCCTAGTTAAGTTACCCCTACATATATGGGCATAGCTACCTTAATTACCTCGACTCTGTACTGGTACTCCCTTTATATAGAGTGCAGCCTTATTCTAAAATGGTGTCACAGGCGTCATTTTGAACAGACCAAGGCGCAGCGTGTATAGTGCTCATCTTCATTTATTTATTTATTTATAAATAACCAAACGACAAAACAGTTCCGTAAGGTACACAGACTAATACGGAAAACAACCACCCACAAAACCCAAAGGAAAACAGGCTGCCTATGTAGGGCTTCCAATCAGAGACAACGAAAGACACCTGCCTCTGATTGGAAACCATACTCGGCCAAACCTGGAAAACGAAACATAGAAAATGAAAACTAGAACACATTCCCCTAGAAATCAACAAACCCCAAAACAACCCCCCCTGCCACGCCCTGACCATTCTACTATGCCAAATGACCCTTTTACCTGGTCAGGATGTGACAAATGGATAAAAAAAAAAATAATTCTCATCAATCTACACTCCATAACGACAAAACGAAAACAGGTTTTTAGAAATTGTTGCAAATTTATAAAAAAACTAAACAAAGTTTTCAGACCTTTTGCTATGAGACACAAAATGGAGCTCATGTGCATCCTGTTTCCATTGATCATCCTTTACTACCACAAGGGTAGTAAAACCCAAAACACACACACACACACACACACACACACACACACACACACACACACACACACACACACACACACACAAAGCTTTGTCTTACTATACTTGTGAGGACTTTTTGGGGACCAACAATAACAATTTATTCTCATTCAAAATCCTATTTTCTGTAACCCCTCACCCTAAACTTAACTCTTAACCCCTAACCCTAATTCTGACCCTAAACTTAACCCCTAAGCCTAAAATAGCCTTTTTACAAGTGAGGACCGGCAAAATGTCCTCACTTCTCTGAGTTTTAGATGGTTTAGTATTCTTGTGAGGACTTCTGGTACTCACAAGTATAGTAAAATGTGTACACACACCAGTGGCAGTCGATTCCGTTTAAGATGAGGGAGAACATTTTTCTTTGTATGAGCATGGCCTTATTTCTATAACAGCATATTAGATGACTGTCATTCATATTCCATTCACCCAGCTCAATGTAACATTAATAGGTTTAGGCTACTACATTACATTTTCCCTATGAGGAAAGGGAAAGGTCGAGAGAAATATTTGAGTAATCAAGGTGACCAAGCGAAAGAAAACCTTCCAAGCCAAACCTTCATACCATAACCGCTAACCGCTACACACAGCCTACATCGTTGTCACCATATTAGCTAATGTCATAGACAACATAGCTACTAGAACTAACGCGTTAGTAAACCTGCCACAATCAGACAGTACAGTGTACAGCAAGCAGTTCAGCAGTTACACTGGCAGGCCCCGGTGGCAATACATTTATAAAACCAAAAGCTTACCTCGACTTGGAAGAGTTCCAGTGTTGGATAGCCATATCCAGCTAGCTAACATAGAATCACCCTCTGTTTGAGCCGGGTGTTTGAGTAGGTTAGACTAGCTAAGTAAGTGAAAGTGAATTTTTTTTATAACTAAATATAGCTAGCTCTCTCTCTCTCTCTCTACCTTGCATTTCCTTCATTTTTTAAGAAATGTATTTGTTCGAAACTGTTCAACTATTGTCTTTCTCTCTCTTTGAGTCAACTACTCACGACATTTTATGCACTGCAGTGCTAGCTAGCTGTAGCTTATGCTTTCAGTACTAGATTCATTTTCTGATCCTTTGATTGGGTGGACAACATGTCAGTTCATGCTGCAAGAGCTCTGATAGGTCCTCCAGAAGTTGTCATAATTACTGTGTAAGTTTATGGATGGGGTGAGAACCATGTGCCTCGTAGATTTTTTTATTGAAGTCAATGTACCCAGAGGAGGATGGAAACTAGCTGTCCTCTGGCTACACCTTGTGCTACCCCAGAGAGTGCTGTTGAGGCTACTGTAGACCTTCATTGCAAAACAGTGTGTTTTAATTAATTATTTGGTGACGTGATATTTTAATGTTTCACTATTTTTATGAAATTCGCTGAGGAGGATGGTCCTCCCCTTCCTCCTCTGAGGAGCCTACACTGAACACACACACACACACACACACCCTTATTCCATCCTTATCCCTCCCCTGGACACTCAGATAGGGAGGTGAGTGGGAAATGGCATAGACAGCAATGCACTTCGGGGTCCTCCAAAACCCTCTAATCAAATGAGGATGGATTTTGTGTAGTTCATTGTAGAAGCACAATTAATTATGCATGACAGCGGCTTGACGGGCCTTTCATTTCCTTACATGCCCCCCCCCTAAGCCACTGATCAAATCGAGTTACTGTCCCTCCCTCCACCCACGGTTGGACTATCCTTAGTAGGAGGGGAGATTTTATACAGGGTGTTTGGGGTCTTGTATGACATTTCATCATCATTATAACTCTTGTTATGCAGTGCTCCCCTCTATTTCTCTCCTATCACGCCTTGTTGTCTGGAGAATCTGTGGGTGATTTGTATACCTGCCATAAAGTGAGAAAGGCGAATCTGGCATGTTGGAACCAACATTTAATTGATGGGGAAAGTAAGTTCCACAACCTAAGAATAGGAGACCATAACTATTGAATAGATAGTATGTGCCATACATTGTATCTTTAACAATGTTGTATTGATTCTGTGTCAAAATAGCCACAGAGATTAAACTTTTGGAAAGTTGTTTTACCAACAAAAATGTAAAACCTAAACTGGGGGTCTCTTGGATAGCTACCCTCCTGTAGGTTTTTACTACAACCCCAGTTGGAGTGAAAACTTACAGGACGGTAGCTCTCCAGGAACAGGGTTGGAGAGCCCTGACCTAAACTGATTTAAACCCTGAGTGTAACGATCAACTTACTATACTGTGACAGGTTAGGAACCGACCTGTTTCCCAAGGGACCCTAATTAGTAGCGAACATCTGAAACATATACAAGCACCCCTTAGACCTGTAGAGGTGAGCGCTTTTGTCCTGAAGGTCCTGTGTATTATTTGACAACCATTTTCTGATCATGCTGTTTTGAGGAAGTGTTTCAGGTGTGGTTGAGAGTTTGCTGATAAGGTTTATTTGTTTATTTTGATCAGTGTTTATTCAAGTCTGACAACATTTTAAAAGTATATTGTGTAAAGTTATGTCACTGCAGTAATGTATTTATAAATGGGCCTAGAACCTGTGACTTGAACAGATGTTATGCAATCGAGCACAAAAAGGTAGGAAGGTTGATGTCTATTTCTTTTCAATTTATGCTTCTTTCAAATCAGTGCTGACGAGAAAATGTGACAAGGAAATGACTCTTGCACACTATTTGGACATGGCCAGACCTTGTTCCTGCAGATATAGGCCTAACACGTTATAAGTAGCTAGACTCCACCTTTTAGCTGAACAGGGCCGTTAGATAAACTACAGGTCATCACACCATAAACCACAGCCTCTCAGTGCGTTGAACAGTCTGTCTCCCACACTGAATACAAGCCTGTCCTCCATCCCAGACGCTTTAAACGACCGACCACTAAAAGAACAGAGAAAAAAAAGGGAAAACGCTAAATTGATGGAAATGACATTAGATTCGTCTCGCACTCCTCCGTGTGTAAATTATACCGTGATGCCCTAAAATGGACTCTCCAGCACAAGTGCTCCTTCCAATTTGTTTGTCCATACCTCACGGTGGTTCGCCTGCCCTTCCCCTATCCCTTTAATCCAATCAGTGTCCTACTGGATGCTATTTATTTGTTTATTTATTTATTTTCAAAGGATGTAACTGATTCTTATCAGGGGTAGAAGTGGGCCCCTTCCTCCTGGTGAAACGGTGACTAACGTCCGGCGATCGATCCCTGGTTTTGTCTGCTTCTGCGCTGATGGTTATGGCGCTGGAGCGAGAGAGAGGCAGGGGATGTGTTGTGTGTTCAGAAGGGGACAGATGGGTTGTCGTAGTGCATGTTTAGTATGTTTATGGGGTGGAAGATAGAGATATACAGTAACAGTCAAAAGTTTGGACACACCTTCTCATTCAATGGTTTTTCTTTATTTTTTACTATTTTCTACATTGTAGAATAATAGTTAATACATCAAAACTGTGAAATAACACATATGGAATCATGTAGTAACCAAAAAAGTGTTAAACGGGACCGTCAGGACCGCCACAGGAAAGGAAGACCCAGAGTTACCTCTGCTGCAGAGGATAAGTTCATTAGAGTTAAATGCACCTCAGATTGCAGCCCAAATAAATAAATAAATGCGTCACAGACACATCTCAACATCAACTGTTCAGAGGAGACTGTGTGAGTCAGGCCTTCATGGTCAAATTGCTGCAAAGAAACCACTACTAAAGGACACCAATAATAAGAAGAGACTTGCTTGGGCCAAGAAACATGAACAATGGACATTAGACCGATGGAAATCTGTCCTTTGGTCTTATGAGTCCAAATTTTAGATTTTTGGTTCCAACCACCATGTCTTTGTGAGACGGGGAGTAGGTGAACGGATGATCTCCGCATGTGTGGTTTCCACCGTGAAGCATGGAGGAGGAGGTGTGATGGTGCTTTACTGGTGACACTGTCAGTGATTTATTTAGAATTCAGGCACACTTAACCAGCATGGCTACCACAGAATTCTACAGCTTAGTGGGACTATCATTTGTTTTTCAGCAGGACAATAATCCAACACCATTCCAGGCTAGTTAAGGGCTATTTGACCAAGAATGACCTGGCCTCCACAATCCCCCGACCTCAACCCAATTGACATGGTTTGGGATGCAGAGTGAAGGAAAAACAGCCAACAAGTGCTCAGCATATGTGGGAACTCCTTCAATGGTTGAGAGAATGCCAAGAGTGTGCAAAGCTGTCATCAAAGCAAAGGGTGGCTACTTTGAAGAATCTCAAATATAAAATATATTTTGATTTGTTTAACACTTTTTTGGTTACTATATGATTTCATATGTGTTGTTTCATAGTTTTCATGTCTTCAATATTATTCTACAATGTAGAAAATAGTAAAAACAAAGAAAAACCCTTGAATGAGTAGGTGTGTCCAAACTTTTGACTGGTACTATATATATATATATATATATATGTATATGTATGTATGTATGTATGTATGTATGTATGTATGTATGTATGTATGTATGTATGTATGTATGTATGTATCTATGTATCTATGTGTCTATGTGTCTATGTGTCTGTCTGTCTGTCTGTCTGTCTGTCTGTCTGTCTGTCTGTCTGTCTGTCTGTCTGTCTGTCTGTCTGTCTGTCTGTCTGTCTGTCTGTCTGTCTGTCTGTCTGTCTGTCTGTCTGTCTGTCTGTCTGTCTGTCTGTCTGTCTGTCTGTCTGTGTATAAATATGTACAATGTACATATGTGTGTATATATATGTATGTGTATATATATATATATATATATATATATATATATATATATATATATATAAATAAATGTGATTTGATTGATCAAATCACATTTTATTGGTCACATACACATGGTTAGCAGATGTTAATGCAAGTGTAGCAAAATGCTTGTGATTCTAGTTCCGACAATGCAGTAATATCTAACAGTAATCTAACAAATTCACAACAACTACCTTATACACACAAATGTAAAGGGATGAATAAGATTAAAAACATATAAATATATGGATGAGCGATGGCCCGTGCGACATAGGCAAGATGCAGTAGATGGTATAGAGTACAGTGTATACATTTTACATTTACGTCATTTAGCAGATGCTCTTATCCAGAGCGACTTACAAACTCATATGAGATGAGTAATATAATATGTAAACATTATTAAAGTGGCGTTATTTAAAGTGACTAGTGATACCTTTATTAAGTCCATTTATTAAAGTGGCCAGAGATCTGAGTCTGTATGTTGGCAGCAGCCTCTCTATGTTAGTGATGGCTGTTTAACAGTCTGAAGGCCTTGAAATAGAAGCTGTTTTTCAGTCTCTCAGTTCCAGCTTTGATGCACCTGTACTGACCTCGCCTTCTGGATGATAGCGAGGTGAACAGGCAGTGGCTCGAGTGGTTGCTGTCCTTGATGATCTTTATAGCCTTCCTGTGACATCGGGTGGTGTAGGTGTCCTGGGTGGCAGGTAGTTTGCACCTGGTGATGCGTTGTGCAGACCTCACTACCCTCTGGAGAGCCTTATGGTTGAGGGTGGTGCAGCTGCCTTACCAGGCGATGATACAGCCCGACAGGATGCTCTTGATTGTGCATCTGTAAAAGTTTGAGTGTTTTAGGTGACAAGCCACATTTCTTCAGCCTCCTGAGGTTGAAGAGGCACTGTTGCACCTTCTTCACGACACTGTCTGTGTGGGTGGACCATTTCAATTTGTCCGTGATGTGTACGCCGAGGAACTTAACTTTCCACCTCCACTACTGTCCCATCGATGTGAATGGGGGGGTGCTCCCTCTGCTGTTTCCTGAAGTCCACAATCATCTCCTTTGTTTTATTGACGTTGAGTGAGAGGTTATTTTCCTGACACCACACTCCGAGGGCCTTCACCTCCTCCCTGTAGGCCGTCTCGTTGTTGTTGGTAATCAAGCCCTCCACTGTAGTGTCGTCTGCAAACTTGATGATTGAGTTGGAAGCGTGCATGGCCATGCAGTCATGGGTGAACAGGGAGTACAGGAGAGGGTTGGGAACGCACCCTTGTGGGGCCCCAGTGTTGAGGATCAGCGGGGTGGAGATTTTGTTTCTTACCTTCACCACCTGGGGGCGGCCCGTCAGAAAGTCCAGGACCCAATTGCACAGGGCGGGGTCGAGACCCAGGGTCTCGAGCTTAATGATGAGTTGGAGTGTACTATGGTGTTACATGCTGAGCTGTAGTCAATGAACAGCATCCTTACATAGGTATTCCTCTTGTCCAGATGGGATAGGGCAGTGTACAGTGTGATGGCGATTGCATCGTCAATGGACCTATTGGGGCGGTAAGCAAATTGGAGTGGGTCTAAGGTATCAGGTAGGGTGGAGGTGATATGATCCTTGACTAGTCTCTCAAAGCACTTCATGATGACAGAAGTGAGTGCAATGGGGCGATAGTCATAGTTCAGTTACCTTAGCTTTCTTGGGAACAGGAACAATGGTGGCCCTCTTGAAGCATGTGGGGACAGCAGACTGGGATAGGGATTGATTGAATATGTCCGTAAACACATCAGCCAGCTGGTCTGCGCATGCTCTGAGGATGCGGCTAGGGATGCCGTCTAGGCCAGCAGCCTTGCGAGGGTTAACATGTTTAAATGTTTTACTCACGTTGGCCACGGAGAAGGAGAGCCCACAGGCTTTGGTAGTGGGCCGTGTCAGTGGCACTGTATAGTCCTCAAAGCAAGCAAAGAAGTTGTTTAATTTGTCTGGGAGCAAGACGTCGATGTCCACGACGGGGTTGGTTTTCTTTTTGTAGTCCGTGATTGACTGTAGACCCTGCCACATACGTCTCGTGTTTGAGCCGTTGAATTGTGACTACTTTGTCTCTATACTGAAGCTTTGCTTGTTTGATTGGTTGGAGAGGAGGCTCAGTGAGGGCCCAGAATGAGTCTTGGTGCGTTTTGTAGAGTTTAGCAGAGGCGCTACTGTGGTGCATGCTAGTGTGTTTAGTGACAGAAAGTAGTGCCAGAATAATGGTGCCCACATTTTAGATGAGTGAGAAACCTGGACCAAGATGAAAAATATTTGATATTTCCATTTACACTTGGACACTAGCCAGTGTGGTCCAAGTGTAGTGTCCGTCTCCTCAGTAGCCTTGCTGAATAGAGTGCACATGAATCATCATCAGTCAGGAAATGTATGTTTTTGAGTCAGTAAAACATGTCTTTCTATCAGCCACTGAGGGGTGCTCCTCTTAACCCAACAGTCTCATCCAGTAGAGATGGGCTTTGTGTCAACAAGAGAGGATGGATACATGTATATTTAGAAGTGAAGAATTGAGTTATGATTATGTTATGGGGTGATTTGACCTTTCAACCTAAAGTCGACAATCTACAATTTCTTTATTCTCAAGAGGGCAACTCAAAGAAACACTGAACATTCTTCAAATGTAACACTTGAACAAACCCGTGCATAGTACCGTGTTACATTCTAGTCAAAGGACACTGAAGTAAATAATGTTGACTTCCAAATAGAAGTTACTTAAATGATTTGTGAATGAACCGTAACTTGTTGACAATAATTTTTTTGAAGCAATGTTGTTTGACTCTCTCTTCTGTTATTCTTTATTGTGCACGGTGTAACTCTGTTTGTTATTGTTTATAGTGCTAGGTGAAACGTTGTCTGTTATTGTTTATAGTGCTAGGTGAAACGTTGTCTGTTATTGTTTATAGTGCTAGGTGAAACATTGTCTGTTATTGTTTATAGTGCTAGGTGAAACGTTGTCTGTTATTGTTTATAGTGCTAGGTGAAACGTTGTCTGTTATTGTTTATAGTGCTAGGTGAAACGTTGTCTGTTATTGTTTATAGTGCTAGGTGAAACGTTGTCTGTTATTGTTTAAAGTGCTAGGTGAAACGTTGTCTGTTGTTGTTTATAGTGCTAGGTGAAACGTTGTCTGTTGTTGTTTATAGTGCTAGGTAAAACGTTGTCTGTTATTGTTTATAGTGCTAGGTGAAACGTTGTCTGTTATTGTTTATAGTGCTAGGTGAAACGTTGTCTGTTGTTGTTTATAGTGCTAGGTGAAACGTTGTCTGTTGTTGTTTATAGTGCTAGGTAAAACGTTGTCTGTTATTGTTTATAGTGCTAGGTGAAACGTTGTCTGTTGTTGTTTATAGTGCTAGGTGAAACGTTGTCTGTTGTTGTTTATAGTGCTAGGTAAAACGTTGTCTGTTATTGTTTATAGTGCTAGGTGAAACGTTGTCTGTTGTTGTTTATAGTGCTAGGTGAAACGTTGTCTGTTGTTGTTTATAGTGCTAGGTGAAACGTTGTCTGTTGTTGTTTATAGTGCTAGGTAAAACGTTGTCTGTTATTGTTTATAGTGCTAGGTGAAACGTTGTCTGTTGTTGTTTATAGTGCTAGGTGAAACGTTGTCTGTTGTTGTTTATAGTGCTAGGTGAAACGTTGTCTGTTGTTGTTTATAGTGCTAGGTGAAACGTTGTCTGTTGTTGTTTATAGTGCTAGGTGAAACGTTGTCTGTTGTTGTTTATAGTGCTAGGTAAAACGTTGTCTGTTATTGTTTATAGTGCTAGGTGAAACGTTGTCTGTTGTTGTTTATAGTGCTAGGTAAAACGTTGTCTGTTATTGTTTATAGTGCTAGGTGAAACGTTGGGCGCCCAAAGAGGACACAGAGAACGACAAAGTTCGCTGGAGATGTACTGTTGAGGCCCTTTGCTTCACTAGGAGCTGAAAGGAATGGGTCAAGTAAGTCAAGGGTATATGTTACTGTGTAGTATTACTGAGATATTTAAAGAGATTCTCCGGTACTTTTGTATATTTTTTTGCCAGTAGTTCTGAACGTATCACTCACGAGCCAAAAGTGGTCCCCGAAAATTGCGTACCATGTCACATACTGTATGTGCAGATATGTGCACCACGTCATTGTTCTCTCTCTTTGGCGCTCTGCTGTGTGCATCTTGCTAGCTGTCATTCAAATGGCGACGGTCTGTGGCTCATTGGCTGAAACTCGAATTGCTTGCGATGGCCCACATGGGGGGAAAATGTTGGGAAAAGGGCGGCGCACAGCTACCATAAAACAGTTGGTTTGAAACTAGGGATTTCATGGCTAATGGAGGTAAGATGGTAGTTCTGCTCTTAGATTATGCATGTCTGAACTACACATTGACACATCCAACCGAAAGCGGGAGGTTTAAAAAATACTTCCTAGTTCCCAGTGTTCTGGAGCATGTCTTTAAATGCATTTAACATAAAGATTGATCTTATTAGCTGTTACAGTTGTGTACAACTCTAGTTATGGTCCTGATGGAAAGCGATGGAAACACTGACCCTTCAGTTTATACATGATGAGCGATTCATTGCATAAAAATAAATTGCACTTTGAGACATTTTGGGGGTGATATATTTCTTATGGTTTACAAATAACATATATTTTGAAGCGCCAGATAGTACATTACACATGATCCTTTTCAGAGCAGAAATAAATATATTGCACTTAGAAAATCAACAAAACATAATCTTGTTAGATGTCATCCTGTATATTTAGATTACACTTAAAGTAATAATAAAAACACAACAAAAACATAACAAAATCCTTGCAGATCTATTTCCCATGGCATACTTTGAGTGTGCGTACACATTGTTCAAAATGGAAAGTTGAAAGTTCCAATCCCCCCTTCTACCAAGACATGGCGAGATTGGCAGCTGCCTACACAAGGACATATTCAAAGATGGGGAGTGTTGTCCAGATGCGGGCTATAGATTGACGAGAACACCAGTTGAAGACCTTTGTTAGAGTTCTTATGCGAAATTGTTTAATACTGAAAACACTTGCCTCTTTCAACTGAAAGCCTTAGAATTAATGCCCTCACTGGCAATCATCTCTGATAGCACCTCGATAACGCCTCCAAGTCCATGCAGTGTGTAGGCTACTGAGAGTTGTCTACAGAGAGTTGTCCTACAACACGTTTTCAACTAAAAACATCCTGCAAAACTCATTCCAACTTCAAACCTGCTGACTGCTTGTGGACACATTGTATGCAAGTGGTGAGTAAGCGTCAACAGTAATGTAGGCTAAACGCAGAGTTAGTGCCCACAATAATATTGTGTTAATTGTAGCCTAATTTATGTGTGGTTTTTTGGCTCCATGTGATTGGTTTGTTCAGTATAATGAAATTGAGACTCAGCATTGAAAACAAAACCAACAATGAAATACTGTATTAGACCTTCACTTCCATCCAAGTTTGTCCCATTTTGCCCCGAAAGAGAAATCTTCATACTAAAAATAATTGTCAAGATGTCTTAGCTGTGAATTAGAGGTTAACAAAGTTGCCTTAGGTGTCATTTTCTTGCCAAAATAGTAATGGCATTTTACAATAACATCGGTTTTACGGCGGTAACAAACTGTATGAGACATCATTGAGTGGATGAATCAATCTGCAATGATTTATTTTTTGAGAGGAGTGGCACTACAAAGGAACCGATGCATACACTGTACGTTTTGTGTCACTATCTTAGCTTCTGTGTCATTTTGGTTAGAAGGGGCTAGCTGATGAATCGCCAATGGTGTGACGACCAAAACAGATCTCCCTCCCTGCCCACCCTCCTCTAAGGGGAGGCACCACTGAGTCATTGTTTTCAGGTGTGGACTTTCTCCCAGAGTGCTGTAGTGTCGACACAGCCTGAGGCAGACATAGATCCTGCTACAGTAATCAGGCTATAGTGTGACGCCAGAGGTTAGGTGTTGGTTAGGTGGTGAATCAAGTTTCAGGGCAATACAGCAAGAGAAAGTCCATCTTAGCCTTTCAGGGCAGCAGAGTCTGCTGGTTTTCTGTCCCTCTTGGTACTTCATTGATACATTACTGATTTGCCATTGATTGGTTAGAGAAGACAATCCGCTGGTGTTGGGGATACGTTACGACGTAGCGTGATTTGAACGCTCTGTGACTTCGCTAGAGAGGTCCCCCAAAGGTCTTCTAGGGCCCATCCACACGTGAGACATGAACAAACATCTCTTTTCATTGACCTCACGAATCTAATGCATGTTATACTCATTAGATGCAGTACAAACATTATGAGGTGACTAGAAGCTTTTTGGATGACATAGAAAACTGAAAAAGTACTTTGAGACCTGGTTTGGGTGAGGATTTTTTTAAACAAATGTTTTCTGTGTTATCTGTTGCAAACAGCATGCGTCCTATGATATGGCACTCTATGACATTCATCTTATTTTGTGTGTGTGTGTGTGTGTGTGTGTGTGTGGACATCTTTATGTACTGCTATCAAACATGATCATCTTCCACTGTAACTTCTTCACAGTACACATGGCTGGCTTTTTAGATGGGAAAGAAACAACTGGCTTCTCTCTGTCTCTAGGGCATCTATGCGCACACATGTGACTACCATGGCAACAGCCAACCTGACTGGAGGAGGCTATAGGATTCTGCCTGCAGAGGAAGCTTAACAGAGTTTGAGTTCAAGCAGGAGAGGAGAGATGTTGCCTCTACCCTCCCTGTGAGTTTTGGTCAGCAAGCAGGGGGAATCCTTTGACTCAGTCTAAAATGGCTGCCATTCCTCCATGCCCCAGCAGCTGGAGTGAAGATAGTTCTCCTCCGTGGCCACAAGTGCTGCCCAGGATTGGAAGTTGTGCACTCCCGTAACTTTTGGAGTCCCATATTCTTCATTGTCCTCAGAAGCTGTGAGAGAACTAACAATTATCACACCCTCTGGTTTTAATGTCCGTAAGCCAGACAGTTCACTGGTTCTCCTGTCCATGCAAACGACAGTTATCACAAGCAGACCATTACCTATTTCCCACAATGCATCACTGTGCATGGTCATCAGTCCTCAGCATCTCAGCATTTTTTTTTTATACCTGGATCATCAGTTTTCATATCTGGGTCGTAAATATTCATATGCAGGTCATAAGTGTTCATATCTGGTGTTCATATCAGTCTGTGGGTCTCTGTGTCTGTTTCACCAGGTCCCGTAGGAGTCTGTTTCCTCTCCGGTTCAGCTGTCAGCATGCAGGGCAGCAGCCAGGCAGCCTCTCCAGGTCGTCCAGTCAGTCGCCTCGGCCGGGGGGCTTATTATTTACAAGGACACGGTGGTGACGATGGGTGATGATGCTGAGGCGGACAAATCTGTGAGTCTATCTACTTGTGTGTGGAAGTGTGTCTATAAGCGTAGTTGTAGCTGATGAGGCGCTACTCGGCCAGGCAGTCACCTCAGAGGGAGTCATACAAAGGGGGTCATGACGGTGGAGGAGTGGCGCAGTCCCTGGATGGCAGCGTAGGGGCCCTGCTGGAAGTAGTGGTGGTAGCGGGGCATGTGGAAGGAGGGGAAGGAGGGCCCGCCGCCCTGCATGGTGCCCGCCAGGGTCGAGTGTGTCAGGGGCATGCCCAGCCGGCTGTAGGGGGGCAGGGAGCCCTGGATGGGATGGGGCAAGGGGGAGGCCAGGGAGGCGCTGCTGGAGCCCATGGCAGAGAGGGACTGGGGGTGCTGGAAGCCTGAGAAACCAGAGGTGGCAGTGACCCAGGAGCTCAGAGAGAGGTTGTCAGAGGCGGTGAACGCAGAACCTTAGAGTGAGATGGAGAGACGCTGTTAAAGACCTCTTACTATAATACTGTCATTGATGTTGCACTACATTGACTCAGCAGCCTTCTCTTGGTCCATTTATGTGAACGACGGTTGTTTGAATTATTTGGTAAAATAATGTGGTAGTAGTGCCACTGAACGACCCTCATTTGGCTCATTAGCATGATGTGCATCTTGTGAAACGTGTGTGATGACATCATCAGTGTGTGACCAACTCTCTTACCCCTGTGTGCGGCGTGGCCGTCATCCCCCAGTGTATCCTCCTCACCTGCGTAGGTGCGTATTGGCGACCGTGCGTATGAGTGCTTGTGGATCAAACTCTCAACACTTTCCCTGCAGCAAAAACCAAAGAGAAAGGCCCAAAATATATCTCTATGTTCACACTTAAACATATTGGTACATTCACACCAAAATCTGAATATATCCTATTCTAATATAAAATGTACATTCAGTCCAATATATACTGTATCTGCATTCACACCAATACCCCAAAACAACTCACCAAGATATATCATGTCTTTGCAGTAACCTATAACCCAAATTATATCTTTTATAGTTACACTGGTGACAGACAATACTGAATGTACAGTATGTAGACAATAGATACACAATATATCAGCACACACAATATATCTGCACACACAGACAATATATATCTGTACACACAGTCAATATATCTGTACACATTAGGTACTGTATGTAAAAATAACGAGCCCATAACAGTATAGTTATAAAGGAAAATGTATGGTCTATAAAATCCCAGTGCAACAAAATCACACATAATGTAGATAAAGATAGAAAAGGCCAGAATACACAACAACATTTTTCAACCGTTCTGATACCTCTTTGGAGCATAAAATCAAAGATCCTTATTTTCTAAGTCTCAAAGTACATAATTAAAGCAGTGTGTGTCTTAGTGTGTGTACTCTAACAAAAAGTGCATTAGTTTCTGTGAGTCTTGTCAGACAGCGCCTCAGTGACACAGAGAGGGACAGATATGGTGGTGGTGGAGGAGGAGGGTCGGTTGGACAGGAGTGGTCTGCATCACAAGAGCCATGCGTCCACATTAGCTCCCCAATTAGGTTAGGAAAGTGCAATATCTGTCAGCGGTGCAGTACAAATGTGCGTGTGTTTTTATCAGCTCTGGCCTGTCCGGCACAGAGGCCACAGTAGGCCACGACGCAGGGGGCTGGTTTCAATCAGTCACAGCAGCCAATCAAATTACACTGTGTTTTAGTGCAGTGGCCGACTCCAGACTAATGTGATTTCTGCAGCTCCCTGAAGATCAATTGATCAGATCTAATTCACAGCCCTCAAAAAGAGAAAGCCAGAAAGAGGGAGTTGGTTGTCTGGCTGTCTCTTGGCAGTCTTTGACTTTGCTTGTTTGGTTGGGAAATGGCCTGGGATGGTCTGATTTATCAGATGATTTTGGCAATAGTGCTGGAATTGGTCAATCTAAAAAAAAAAGTGTGTTTGTTTGGCTGTAGGTCATAAAATCCTTTGGAGTGTGTGTGTGTGTGTGTGTGTGTGTGTGTGTGTGTGTGTGTGTGTGTGTGTGTGTGTGTGTTAGCCAGAAGTTTATAGTAGGGTGGGTTGGCATTGCACCCGGGGAAGTCACTCAGATACCCACAAGATTTCTATAGAAACAACAATTTCAGATAATTACTGGCATTGAAATAAAAACCAACACTATACAGTAACATAGTCCTTCATCTAGTTGCAAAACAAATTCAATGTCCTCTCTCCTCCTTTTTCTCTCAATTTCACTGTAACACACACACACACGTATGCAAAACTGTACTACACACATACACATGCATACCCCCCCTCCACACACACACTCCTAATGAGCAGAAATAAATAAACAACCCAGCATGTGGACTTGCTAATGAGTACATCGCTCCATAGCTTGCTCCTAACGCGACTGCTCTCACCCCTCTCTCCCAGTTCTATTCCCCTTGTTAATCTTATCCGCGCCGGACAGAAATAAACAAACAGGCAAAGACATAAAATTCCCTGTACCTCTCCATGTCCGTCAGTCGGGAGGAGTCTCGGAAGCCTTTCGCAAACGGGTTGCTGTCGATCTTCAGCTTGGTTATCTGGGAAGAAAGAGGCCCGCAAACAGATTAGATGCTATTTTCTCCTTTCTCTCTGTCTCAGACTCTTATCCCTCTCCCTTTCTGTCTGTCTGTCTCGCTCTCTCTATCTTTTTCCATGGGATAGCCAGACTAAACACACAAAGGGAGTCAGGGAGGACCTGGGTGGCAGAACTGGCTTTAGACAGAACTGAACACACTCCCTATGCATGTTGTCTGTAAACCAGCCACACAACCCCCTATATTCAACATATTGTCTCTACCCGTGAACACTATCCAGCAACAGAACACGTCCTCCCTGTTGACCCCTGGGTCACGTTCACTAGGCACCATACGGAAGAAAGGAGGAGGGAGTAACTGTAGTCCAATACGAAACGCTTGTTTTGGTTTTCCGTTGTGTGCATTAATAAATAAGACCCTGGTATAGAACAGTTGACTAGTGATTTACGGCTCACCAGCTGGTTCTGGTAGGCTGTGACCGCGGTAAAGACAGTCTCTGTGAAAACGAAGGTGCGGAACTCCTCTGACTTGAGGTTGAGAAGGGAGGCGGTGTGGTCCTTCTTCTTAATGATATGGACCCGGGGCTGGTACTTATGCATGGAGTTTAGTATGATCTATAGGGACACAGAGAAGGCAAAACACTGGGTTAGATAGAGATTGAGAGCGAGATGTGGAGAGAGATGACAGGAAGTAGAAAGAGAGAGCATGGTGATAGAAGAGGCAAGGGGATAGAGTGAGAGAGGATGACTGGGGTGGCAGTAGAGAGGAGTGTGAAAAGATAAACATGTTAACAGCATGCAGTCTGAGAAACATTTTACTCAGCTCTTAGCTGTTCTGCTTGATCTTGATCTTCTGTGAAGATGGCGCTGCAGTGGATAGCAGCCGTCTTATGTGTTCCTGACCAATTCTGCTATTTGGTGTTTGTTTTTTTATGCTGATCATAACTTTTTTGGTACATAATGTCTCCGACATCACTTTCTATGACCGAAAACAGCTTCTGGACATCAGAACAGCTATCACTAATCTCGATCTGGACAGAAATGTCTACTTCTACGAGTCAGCAGCTCTGAACGCTCTGCTTACTACGGACCAGGCCCTACTCCCCGGGAATCGAAAGAGGAAGCGGCGGCAAAAGAGAGGCAGCAGAGCCGGCATCCTGACGAGACTGTCGGCGAGCAAATAGACCGCCATTGCCGTCTGTTCTATTGGCAAACATGCAATCACTGGAGAACAAACTGGATGAGCTCTGTTCAAGACTATCCTATCAACGGGACCTGGAAAACTGTAATATCCTACGTTTCTCAGAGTTGTGGCTGAACGAGGACATGGATATACATCTCACTGTTTTTTCTATGCATCGTCAAGACCGGATGGCAGACTCAGGTAAGAAGGGAGGAGGGTGTCTCTTTGTTAACAACAACTGGTGCACGTCCTGTAATGTTAAGGAAGTCTCAAGTTTTTGCGCTCCTGAGTTAGAATACCTCGTGATAAGTTGCAGACCATACTTTCATTTATATTTTTCGGAGCTGTCTATTTACCACCAAAAACCGATACTGGCACTACGACAGCACTCAACAAGCCGCATAGGGTTATAATTAAATAAGAAGTGCACATTCAGAGGCAGAGTTTCTCGTGGCTGGTGATTTTACAGCAGGGAATCTGAAATCTGTTTGACATTTTTACCAGCATGTCACTTGTGGAACTAGAGGTGACAACTTTAGATCACATTTATTCCACACACAGAAATGCTTACAAGGCCCTCCCTTCGGCAAATCAGACCATAACTCTATCCTCCTGCTTCCTGCTTACATGCAAAAACACAAGAAGGAAGTACCTGCCTGGACTCTACCCACACACTTACACATACTTAAACTGACACCCCAACACACACATATACACACACTACATATGCCCACACACGTAACATGTGTACACCTGCATACTGACACCACACACACACAAACTTAAACACCACATACGCAGCTGCTGCAGCTCAGTTTATTATCTATCCTGTTGGCTAGTCACTTTACCC
Source organism: Salmo trutta (assembly GCF_901001165.1). Lineage (NCBI taxonomy): Eukaryota > Metazoa > Chordata > Actinopteri > Salmoniformes > Salmonidae > Salmo > Salmo trutta. The sequence continues at coordinate 54,813,183 of NC_042959.1, read as the reverse complement.
CTACCTACAGTGCATTCGGAAAATATTCAGAGCCCTTCACTTTTTACACATTTTGTTACGTTACAGTCTGATTCTAAAATTGATTAAATAATTTTTTCCCTCATCAATCTACACACAATACCCCACAATGACAAAGCGAATAACGGGTTTTTAGACATTTAAAAAAAAAAAAATAACAAATAAAAAGCAGAAATACCTTCTTTACTTAAGTTTTCAGACCCTTTGCTATGAGACTTGAAATTGAGCTCCTGTTGCATCCTGGAGCATCCTGTTTCCATTGATCATCCTTGAGATGTTTCTACAACTTGATTGGAGTCCACCTGTGGTAAATTCAATTGATTGGACATGATTTGGAAAGGCACACACCTGTCTATATAAGGTCCCACAGTTGACAGTGCATGTCAGAGCAAAAACCAATCCATGAGGTCGAAGGAATTGTCCGTAGAGCTCCGAGACAGGATTGTGTCGAGGCACAGATCTGGCGAAGGATAACAAAATATTTTGCAGCATTGAAGGTTGACAGGTAGCCTAGTGGTTAGCGCGTTGGGCCAGTAACTGAAAGGTTGCTAGATCGAATCCCCGAGCTGACAAGGTAAAAATCTGTTGTTCTGCTCCTGAACAAGGCAGTTAACCCACTGTTCCTAGGCTGTCATTGTGAATAAGAATTTGTTCTTTACTGACTTGCCTAGTTAACTAAAGTAACATTTTTAAAAAGGGCCCCAAGAACACAGTGGCCTCCATCATTCTTAAATTGAAGAAGCTTGGAACCACCAAGACTCTTCCTAGAGCTGGCTGCCTGGCCAAACTGAGCAATTGGGGGAGAAGGATCTTGTTCAGGGAGGTGACCAAGAACCCGATGGTCTCTCTGACAGAGCTCCAGAGTTCCTCTGTGGAGATTCCAGAATCACAACCGTCTCCGCAGCACTCCACCAATCACGCCTTAATTGTAGAGTGGCCAGACGGAAGCCACTCCACAGTAAAAGGTACATGACCACCCGCTTGGAGTTTACCAAAAGCACCTAAAGAACTCTCAGACCATGAGAAACAAGATTCTCTGTTCTTATGAAACCAAGATTTAACTCTTTGGACTGAATGGCAAGCATCACGTCTGGAGGAAACCTGGCATCATCCCGACAGTGATGGTGACAACATCATGCTGTGGGGATGTTTTTCAGGGATGTTTTTCAGCGGCAGGGACTGGGAGACTAGTCAGGATCGAGGGAAAGATGAGGGGAGCAAAGTACAGAGATATCCTTGATGAAAACATTCTCCAGAGCGCTCCGAACCTCAGACTGGGGCGAAGGTTCACCTTCCAACAGAACAACAACCCTAATCACACAGCCAAGACAACGCAGGAGTGGCTTCAGGACAAGTCTCTGAATGTCCTTAAGTGACCCAGCCAGAGCCCGGACTTGAACCCGATCTCTGGAGAGACCTGAAAATAGCTGTGCAGCGACACTCTCCATCCAACCTGACAGAGCTTGAGAGGATCTGCAGAGAAGAATGGGAGAAACTCCCTAAATACAGGTGTGTCAAGCTTGTAGCGTCATACCCAAGAACACCTGAGGCTGTAATCGCTGCCAAAGGTGCTTCAACAAAGTAAAGGGTCTGAATACTTATGTAAATGTGATCTTTTTTTTTTTAATCATACATTTCCTAAAAATGTTTTAAAAAAAACTGTTTTTGCATTGTCTTTATGGGGTATTGTGTGTAGATTGATGAAGAGGGGGACACTATTTAATCCATTTTAGAATAAGGCTGTACCATTACAAAATGTGGAAAAGGTAAAGGGGTCTGAATACTTTCCCAATGCACTGTATATCTACATCTCAATTACCTCATACACTTGCACATCAAATCACTACTGGTACTCCCTGTATATAGCCATGTTATTTTTATACATTATTGTTATTCATGCATTTACAGTATTCCTCATTCATGTATTTACAGTATTTGTATTTTATATTTGTTATCTTTATTTTTAACTCTGGATTGTTGGAAAAGGACCCATAAGTAAGCTTTTCACTGTTAGTCTACACCTGCTGTTCACAAAGCATGTGACAAGTACAATTTGATTTGATGAAGAGCATTTGTCCTTTATCTGACTCCATAGCCTATACAGCGGCTCAGCAAGAATGTTATATTGTGTTACTGTGTGGCTGTGGGGAGTTAGTCTGCTATACTCTGGTTCAGATCCCTATGATTCACATCTAGATTCATACTGTATACTGTATGTGAGACTGTACTGGGCAAAGGACACGGTGTGGTATGGTGTCCTAAGAACTAGGAGTTCCTGCCTGCCTTCATCAACATTCAGCTACAATTCTCACAATTGACACATCTCAACTTGAACTTGTGCATGTACAGGAAGCAATAGGAACAAAACGATTTATTGTTTGAAATATGCAGGCTTATCTCAAGTCAGAATTACTGTTCTTGAAAATGATGAAACGAGTGAGCTGTTGAAAGCTGCCTGTTAAAAGCTGCCAGGTGCACAGGTATAACATGATGTGTCTTGTGTCAGTGCAATTTCAAATGACTAGCCTTCAAAACGACATTCTCTGTCAAGGTTTTCGAAAATGATTCTATTTGAATGCCAATTATTCGTGCGGTTAAAAGCGTGCATGAATCTCTCTTAAATTCCAGATTGGTAACCATTAGAGATATTTTTTAGATCAACAGGAAAAATGATTTGTTTTATCCTATCTAATCAGCTTTATCGGTCTTTACTTACGTCATGAAAATCAAAATCCCATGACATCGTTCACATTGTTTAGTAAATATATATCTGGTGTTGTCATCATATCGCATTGCTCTCGCCTTTAGGCCTAATCTTTGAATCTATCGAATACCACGTACATGCCGCCCACGAAATAAAAGGTGTTTGTGCATAAATTCAAGGAGCCGTTTTTCCGCACAACCTGTTGGTTTGGTATGGTGTAGGCTAATCAGTGTATGATGTTAGCCTACTACTGTTAATAATGTAAATTAATGGTGTTGCATGGGACGCATATTCCATTATTGTTATCGTTTCTGCGCTATAGGCTGATAGTTCTTTAGTTTAGCACGTGTTTCTGCTTCTCGTTAAATTGTACGCCGTATTAATTTCCCTTACCGAAAAAAATATGACTTGAATATAAAGAAAATGTGAATTTTAAATTATAAAATGTAACTGGATCTTCACAGGTGAAACCAAGCAACATGTGGATTTTGAATCCAACACGTCTCTGACTTACAGTTAAGAACATTTCATTTCCCAATAACATGTGAAAGAGATTTGGAAAAAATGATATCCCGTGGGAAAATTCCACGAGATTTCATGGAAAGTTTACAGAGCAATTCTTTCATAAATCACCTGCAAGTATGCTTATTTATTTCAACCGTTATAATCCCATCTAAACACAATTCCCGTACATATTTTAGAAATATCCCCCAATTTATAATTGTAATTTGACAATATTGTTTACACTTTCAGATAATAATTATGAATCCAATATTGAACGGGGAAACTCTCCACAAGTCCTTGATCAGTTATACGATGAGGATGGACTGTATGGGATTTTTCTCTGGTTAGGCTATACAGCCTTCTAGTGATTTCATGTTTCAGTTCATGTCAGAAATAACATGAATCTGCTTCAATGTTTCAATACCAATGACAAATCAATAACATACGTGTCCATGTTGGTCCAGTTCGTTGTTGGTGAGTTTTACTTTCTCGAAAGACACCATTTGTTTGAGCAGCTGTTCCCCAGTGAAAGGAGAGTCAGGGTGCACGTATAACCTGCAATATAAATACAATATGTATATTACAATACATTTTATCATCGAAAAGGCCTATGCAAACACAGAAAAACGTATTATCATGCTTTTCAAAATCAAAAGGGACGATTTGTTCCAATACCGACCTTTGTCGGTCAAGTTAAAAAATACTTCCAAAATGTATTTATCTAAGCCATATAGTGTATTTGCTATCCATATAACAATAATTAGGGTCAAGGGCTACTACCACATACCATTTTGTGAATGCTTTTGACATTAACGACTCGTACATAAAAGCCACGCAGTGACTAGAGACAAGTGTAAAAAAAGTCACCCACCGTGCAGGCAGAGGCGGGTCCGCCTTGCCCGCCACGAGCCAGGACGACCTGTGGTAGGCGTATCGGTAACGTTTGTTGTCGACCGGAACAATGTCCATCAGCACGATGTATTTGGCGTCCGGGTCCACCCCCGAGAAGGACACACGGATGGTGGGGAACATTCTTCTGTTGGAGGGAAAGAGAGACGGTAAACACAACGACTACACAAACCCACGCCAACCATTTTCGCTGAGAGGTAAATATTTACTCAAACCTAGGCTCCAAGTAAAATATAAGATGATGAGAGTCATATTTCACTGAATTCCTTTGTCCATAAATATTATCAATAGCTCCCGTTTTGTATGAGGTTTATGTGTGTCCTTTATCTGTAGGCTATTTGATTAAACATGTTTTTAGCGTGAGGCATATTCCCTACACCTTTTTTAATAGATATTCATGGCAGGGAGAATATTTGCCTATATGTTTTGAACAGCATTACGTTTTTCGAGGAAAATTATTTTGCCTAAATGATGTTAATATTTATACAAATGTTTTTTGAGTTGTAAATCGATTACATAATTACCCTTAGACTATAAACATTTCCACGCGTGGGAGGAGCGCTACAATGATTTGTGGTGCAATTATCGCACAGTTTACACATGTAAAAAAATAGAATATCTCAGCCGAAATTAGTCTTATTATAAGCTACATATTAATTGAAAAAAATTCTGAATTGATCCTGCAAAATACAAAACAGAACATCCAATTACCCAATGCTTAATATGACATGGGTAATCAGATAGGTTAATAACTGTATTATAAAATGTAGCTTTAGTTTGCGTCTTAGGCTATAATTGTCGTTCACATTTAAAAAGTAAAGTAGGCCAATAGGCCTACGTGGTGTCGATAATATAGGACTCGATAATATAATATTTTGCAGTGAGAAATTGAAGTTTACCTTCCGGATTTTGTGATGATCATCTCGGTGCCGAGATCATGGAATTTGTCCCAGAGTTCTTTGGTCTCTAAACTGCAGGAGATTTTGGCCATCTCCTCGCTGGGAACATTGGGAGTGGTGGGGATCAGCGGCTCTGTGCACACTGGAGGCGCGCTCCCGCTGAAATCTCCGTGCGCATCTAGAGAAGACAGCTCTCCCAAACCGTGGTTACAGGAGGACTTCTCCACGAATTGTTCTATGGATGAAAAAACACCATGTTCAAATGCTGGTTTCATTTGTTTATTTTTACTGCAGCCAAACATATCTATATATTTATCTATCGATATATATATGTGTGTGTGTGTGTGAGAGTTTTTACATTGCGTAGCCTGATATACGTTTAAAGCAATGTAAAAACTCATTGGCATAGATGTTTAAAAAAATGTCATAAATTGGTTATTATTATTTAGCTTTAAATGAATTAAACACAACTAGCCTAGTAGCATATTGATATATACATTCCAATACAATGATTTGTATTCAAATAAATTCAAAACATTATCAATACATGTGAGGGGTATTTGACAAATGCAAGAATATACATTAAAAGTAAGATGAATGGTTGTTCTATTTGCTATCCATTGAACGACATTAAATTATCCTACTACAAATTTCAAAAGTGCAACTGAATCACAAAAACAGCATATTGGTTATTTCAGCAGGCTACAAATGGTCACGCTATTTCGAAGAGATATTCAGTTAAATTCAAAACACATTTTTTTAAACTCACAATGATATAGTTAACAGCAATGTGGCTAACAGCAACGTCCGTGTTATATTTCTCTGTCAGTAATTGCATACAGGTCTAGTCTCCGTGAATTCGCTGAATGCTAATATTTATTTGACGAAAATGTTCAATTGTACCTTTTTTCTTGGATAAATGGAAAAGTAAACTTGATTGAATCAAATATTCAGCAACATGTTAGCAATTATCAGCAAGCGCCACTACAGCCAACGCAGCATGATATTTCTGGATAGAGAAAATTCTGATATATAATGTTGATATCTGTTTCATTAGCCCATACACTTTTTGTTGACACTTGATACAATAATAGGTTAATTCAGAGCCTATTCAGTGAACCATAGGCCTACTGAATACATATTTGTGTAGGCCTACATCTGTAAAATCCATCAATATTGCTTCATGTTCGTATATTGTATTATTTCTTATTGTTGTTGCATTGTCGAGATGGAACCTGCAAGTAAGAATTTCCTTGGAGGGTGTATATCCATGCGTATCGCGTACATACGACTAATAAAACCTGAAACTGAAACTTTTGCTGACAGTCTATGAACGGGGTTATGCACTGCCTGATTTTTGGACACATTTTTTTGTGAAAGGTTATAAAAACATCGTCGTGTGAGACATCTTAAATGAAGGTTCTCAGTCATTTCCCCATAGGCCCATAGAACATGATGGCTATAGAAGTAGGCCTAGGCCTATAGACAACCCTTCTTTTCTCCATAGCATAATCGAAGTCAAGATTTGATTTAAACAATCTAACAAACAATATAGCCACGAAGGAAATTATCAATTGTATGGTATATTGAAAATGTAAATTCTATGTAAGGCACCGTGCGCGATCGGCTTACCAAGTGGCTTGATGGTGTTTTCATCGGTTTCCTTGTCCTTCGTTTTTCCACTTGACATGATTGCGGCTATCGAGAACGCGTTTGCCCTGGAGGAGAGCTGTGGCTTCGGGGAAGAGGTGTACTCCATGGTGAGAGTAGTAGAAGTAAAACGTCCAAAAGCACAAACCGCTCGCGGAGTGAGCTCTGTAGTTTTATTGGCAGGCTGCACACAAAAAAGCTGAAAAAAATGGAAGCTACTTCGACTGATTTTTGAACAGGTATGCGCTTCGTCTATTACAAAACAAAATTAAAACACTCTCCGTTTTTGACTCGTTGAACACATTGTTAAAAACAGACTAATCGTTGCGCGTCTCCACTCCAGTGGCAAAGTCTTCATTGGGACTGTTGAGTCTTTGCACTGCTCTTAATTTTAGCCAACCCCACTCCCCACTCCCCACTCCATCCCTATCGTGTGCAGCCAATCGCCGCCTTAGTGTCGACGTCACATACTGTCCTGCAAACTGAATCGAAGCCCAACAGCATATTAAAAACACATTTTCTTCCGATTCCGACTATTAGCCCAAATCTAGAGTGAACCTAACCGCGACCCGACGCTTCACACATCAAGAGATAGATAGCCTGGACGCACTTTTTGTTGTTGTTGCTTGATTCGATCAGTTAATGTAGCCCATTGATAAAATGATCTGTACACTCATCTCTGATTGAGAAAAAAATGCAGCATTTGCATAATGGTCAATATTTAGGTCTAAATTATAACTTTCGTCATATTTTAGCTTTTACCGTAAAAAAAGGTATTATGTTTAATTTCCGAGGTGCATCAGCAATCGTTTTCAATTTGTTCGCCCCATCAAATTCCTATAATGACCATTCTGTTTATGATTGTGGAAGTCTGCAAAACTCTTCGATACATTTAAAAGCATGGAAGATATCCTGTGTTCAGTGGTCATTTCAACTAATGTTATATCTACCCAGTGATTCTTGTACAATATAGGCCACACTTTCTCACATAATCCATAATAATGTATACTGATTTGTATAGGCTGTTTTTTTGTTGTAATTTGAGTCCGATAAATTTAACGAAACCTTTCATCAGAATATGTTTATAATATGTCGACACAGTTCTTGAATCCATAGCTCCAGAATTAGAGTTCCTAGGCCTATACCTTTAAAAAAATATATTTAAACAGGCTAATTAACATAATATAATATAAATTCACATTCCAACAATCCAACTGGGATTGCTCAAACAATCTATTATGCAACACATTTAATAATTTACTCAAACTGATTATAATAATAGTTGGGATACAAACTAATACGTTTTTTATTACAAATAGAGAGGGGAAGAGATACGGAATCTCGAGACACATAGTAGGCTATTTGACCCTGCAAGTGCTCAATGTTTGTGAGAATAGGCCTCCTCAGACGGACCACTAATGTGCAGTATTACAGAGTGCAGGGGCAGCACAGGCTTAATCTGTGCTATGACACACACCAGTGCGTCCCTAATCTGGCCCCTCTCCCTTCACTCCCTCACCGCCTTCAGCTTTACGCACGAGCCCTTGCACCTACATTTGTTTATTTTTCGATGTTGTTTTCTTCCGATTGGACATTTTCTGGTGTGCTGTAGGCTACTATTCTTCTTCTTCTTATTATTAGTAGTAGCAGTATTAGTAGCCTATTAGTACTAATATTGTTATTATGCTTTTATAGCATTTATTACAATGCTGTAATCACCCCAGCAGCCTACTATTTTTAACCAAAAGCCATAAAAACGTAAAGAACGTTTGTTTAAAGGGAAAAGGGGCACTTGCACATGTGATCGAATAGTTAAAAAGCAGGCGATGTCCTCGCCTATTCAGCCTCCTATAGCTATACCCTGAGTATAACATGTAGGCCTGCACATTGTAATAGCACATTTTCTTTAGTAGCATAGCCTACATACAATCTGTAACATTTTCCCAAATAATGTAGCCTAAAAATGTGTATAGTAGGCCTACAAAGGTTCTATGCTTGTTTCATATATGGCACCCTTAAGGTTCTATATAGAACCGAAATTGGTTCCATATAGAACTCTCAGTGAAGAAGGACCCCTGGGGTTCTGATTAAATAACCCTACAAAATAATCTTTAGGGTGCCATATATGAAGCGAGCAATAGAACCCTTTTTGGTTCTATCCAGAACATTCTTTTTCTAAGAGTGCAGGCTGGGTTTAAGCCTTAGACCTACATTCAACATTGTGCTGAAGGCAAAAACATTTTTTTCTGAAGATAGCCAGGCTAGAACAAAATCATGGAACGCTTCCTCGCCTGCATCCCCTTCTCTGCCCCCCTCCCTGTCGTTGTTGAGATCCTATTTTCGCATATCCATTCTCCCACTTGTCGCACTCACTGACGCATGTCGGCTGCGCGCCTATAAGTATAGCCTATATTTCAAAAGCGCTGACTCCGGTGTATTCCGGGGTGGAGGGATCACCTCTCATCCTCAATGTCACTCACTCTCCCGGAGAGATGGGCCGGCGCTTACATGAACACTAAGGTAGGAGATCCACAGGGCACTAAACCCATTAAGGCTGCTCCCGGATGCAAATCCGATGCTGCAGATATTTAATAAGAGACCTGTGCTGGCAAATTTCATTACCTTGCAATTGCCAGTGGATAATGTGCTAAAAGCTTTCCCACTTAGCATAACTCCTTACCGAATATTATTCACACTTTGGGGGCCGGTGGACCGGTGGCTGGAGGCGACTCTTAAAGACACAGCAAACCTCAGAGCATATCCAACAGCTGGTGGTCATTGGTTATTACGGTCTTATAGGCTACCAGAAGAAACCAAGATGGACCTGTTGTACCTTTCTCCCGTGTTGTAGGTTACTTTATATGACCCCCATAAGAATTGGAATATCAACACAATCGATGTGTTTGATTGATGATTGTAGAAGTATGTACTGTATAGGCTATACGTTCTTTCTTTCGATGTTTTGAATGGAAGAGGAATACAAACATACGCAGTATAACGTGTCAAATTCCCCAACAATCTATGGAGGTCCGAAGGTGCGCACCCTCCCTCCGGTCCACACGTCAGCTGTGATCCTCCTGCACGGTGGAAACATCAGCTGTGATCCTCCTGCACGGTGGAAATAGACATCCATTCGTAATTCAACGTTTAAATATTTATAATTTGCCATGATTGAGTAATATTTTATGCACGCAAAGTTGTCTACCCAAAATGGTGCATCAGTGATCACGAGGGAAGCATCTAACAGCATTTGTTCGGTACCCTTTCCTCGTACTGTTTATATAATCATTATGATCAATAGTTTCATCTAGATCATTATTATTTGAGAATGAATGTTTGTCGCTCAACTAAGAAACAGAAACACACGTGCTGCATGGTGTTAATGACGTTGACATTTCTCCCGCGGCTTCCACAGAGGGCTTCCATATCCGTGCCAATGGGTTTCTTGCGTGTAACAAGCCACTGAGCAAAAACTGGTTGAATCAACGTTGTTTTCACGTCGTTAAAAAAAAACTAAAAAAAATGTGATGAAGTTGAATCAATATGGAAAACTGATTGGATTTGAAAAAAAGCCACACTTTTTTTTATACCAAATTCTTTACCTAAATCCAATTATATGTTTTGTTGATTTCCTGTTGAATTCAGATTAGTTGAAATTTCAACCAAATGTAAATCAAATGTAGACATTGAACTGACATTTGTGCACAGTGGTAAGGAACCAATTGGGTAATTCTAGATAGCAATATACCAATGGGTGATATCTACAGATACAACCCTGGCACTTAAGGGATATGACAATTAAAAGATTTGAGCAATTATTTCGGTGGAGAGCTGGGGGCACATGTAAGGGTCAGTGCCCACGGAATCATAGCATATCCCGGAGGAGTGGAATTGAGGAAAATAATCGCCAGTTGATTGAATTGAATCCCTCGATGTTACAGCCACAGTAATGAAATGGGTTGTTGTGGCCAACACCCGACCGGACCTGTTCACCGCCCCCACAATTTTTACCAGATTACAGACCATGGCAACAGGGCGAATATTTGCCTACAGATGGAATACATTTAGACAGTCGTTTTTTTTATCCTTGTGCTTGCATGTCCATGTAAATCCCTTTTATCACACACCAGGCCTTTAAATACATCACTACCCAATATTCACCTACAGAGCTTGTAGGGTAAAAATGAACGCTTATTTATGAATACATTTGAAATAACGTGATAAGGACACAACGGTAGCCTAATATTTAGCCCGACTGTATGTATAGTGGTCTATATTTTCATAATGTCAATAACGTGAAAATTACAGCCCAATTATTTTGTGTGTGTTTTGCTTACTCAACTAAATCATAATATAATTTAGTTGAGTTATTATTGGAATATCTGATGAATTAATGAATTGGCATTTTCATAACACTTTTCCAAATAAGTTTGATTGCTCTCTGTGTATGAGACTGGTATTTAAACATACACATTTATCCATCCATAAGCCAGAACTGAAACATGTTCTAAAAAGTGTTCTAAGACATATCTTGCATCCCAGCAAATCATTTATTTTCATTTGTGCATTTATCATGAAATATTTTCAACCTATCACAAATCGTAAACTGTTTTACAAAAGAGGTGACCAAAATAATGAAACATAAAACATGTGTACAGTTGAAGTCAGATGTTTACATAGACCTTAGCCAAATACATTTCAAATCAGTTTTTCAAAATTCCTGACATTTAATCCTAGTAAAAACTCCCTGTTTTAGGTCAGTTAGGATCACCACTTTATTTTAAGAATGTGAAATGTCAGAATAATAGTAGAGAGAATGATTTATTTCAGATTTTATTTATTTCATCACATTCCCAGTGGGTCAGAAGTTTACATACACTCAATTAGGATTTGGTAGCATTGCCTTTAAATTGTTTAACTTGGGTCAAACGTTTTGGGTAGCCTTCCACAAGCTTCCCACAATAAGTTGGGTGAATTGTGGCCTATTCCTCCTGACAGAGCTGGTGTAACTGAGTTAGGTTTGTAGGCCTCCTTACTCGCACAAGCTTTTTCAGTTCTGCCCACAAATTTTCTGTAGGGTTGAGGTCAGGGCTTTGTGATGGCCACTCCAATACCTTGACTTTGTTGTCCTTAAGCCATTTTGCCACAACTATGGAAGTATGCTTGGGGTCATTTGCGACCAAGCTTTAACTTCCTGACTGATGTCTTGAGATGTTGCTTCAATATATCCACATAATTTTCCTGCCTCATGATGCCATCTATTTTGTGAAGTGCACCAGTCCCTCCTGTAGCAAAGCACCCCCCACAACATGATGCTGCCACCCCCGTGCTTCACGGTTGGTGTTCTTCAGCTTGCAAGCCTCCCCCTTTTTCCTCCAAACATAACGATGGCCATTATGGCCATACAGTTCAATTTTTTGTTTCATCAGACCAGAGGACATTTCTCCAAAAAGTATGATATGTGTTCCCATGTGCAGTTGAAAACCTTAGTCTGGCTTTTTTATGGCGGTTTTGGAGCAGTGGCTTCTTCCTTGCTGAGCGGCTTTTCAGGTTATGTCAATATAGGACTCGTTTTACTGTGGATATTGATACTTTTGTACATCTTCACAAGCATCTTCACAAGGTACTTTGCTGTTGTTCTGGGATTGATTTGCACTTTTCACACCAAAGTACGTTAATCTCTAGGACACAGAATGCGTCTCCTTCCTGAGCGGTATGACGGCTGTGTAGTCCCATGGTGTTTATACTTGCGTACTATTCTTTGTACAGATGAACGTGGTACCTTCAGGCATTTGGAAATTGCTCCCAAGGATGAACCAGACTTGTGGAGGTATACAAATTTTTTTCTGAGGTCTTGGCTGATTTCTTTTATTTTTCCCATGATGTCAAGCAAAGAGGCACTGAGTTTGAAGGTAGGCCTTGAAATACATCCACAGGTACACCTCCAATTGACTGAAATTATGTCAATTAGCCTATCAGAAGCTTCTAAAGCCATGACATAATTTCCTGGAATTTTCCCAGCTGTTTAAAGGCACAGTAAACTTAGTGTACAGTCGTGGCCAAAAGTTTTGAGAATGACACAAATATTAATTTTCACAACGTTTGCTGCTTCAGTGTCTTTAGATATTTTTGTCAGATGTTACTATGGAATACTGAAGTATAATTACAAGCGTTTCATAAGTGTCAAAGACTTTTATTGACAATTACATGAAGTTGATGCAAAGAGTCAATATTTGCAGTGTTGACCCATCTTTTTCAAGACCTCAGCAATCCGCCCTGGCATGCTGTCAATTAACTTCTGGGCCACACCCTGACTGATGGCAGCCCATTATTGCGTAATCAATGCTTGGAGTTTGTCAGAATTTGTGGGTTTTTGTTTGTCCACCCGCCTCTTGAGGATTGACCACAAGTTCTCAATGGGATTAAGGTCTGGGGAGTTTCCTGGCCATGGACCCAAAATATCAATGTTTTGTTCCCCGAGCCACTTAGTTATCACTTTTGCCTTATGGCAAGGTGCTCCATCATGCTGGAAAAGGCATTGTTCGTCACCAAACTGTTCCTGGATGGTTGGGAGAAGTTGCTCTCGGAGGATGTGTTGGTACAATTCTTTATTCATGGCTGTGTTCTTAGGCAAAATTTTGAGTGAGCCCACTCCCTTGGCTGAGAAGCAACTCCACACATGAATGGTCTCAGGATGCTTTACTGTTGACATGACACAGGACTGATGGTAGCGCTCACCTTGTCTTCTCCGGACAAGCTTTTTTCCGAATGCCCCAAACAATCGTAAAGGGGATTCATCAGAGAAAATGACTTTACCCCAGTCCTCAGCAGTCCAATCCCTGTACCTTTTACACAATATCAGTCTGTCCCTGATGTTTCTCCTGGAGAGAAATGGCTTCTTTGGTGCCCTTCTTGACACCAGGCCATCCTCCAAAAGTTTTCGCCTCACTATGCGTGCAGATGCACTCACACCTGCCTGCTGCCATTCCTGAGCAAGCTCTGTACTGGTGGTGCACCGATCCCGCAGCTGAATCAACTTTAGGAGACGGTCCTGGTGCTTGCTGGACTTTCTTGGGCACCCTGAAGCCTTCACAACAATTGAACCGCTCTCCTTGAAGTTCTTGATGATCCGATAAATGGTTGATTTAGGTGCAATCTTGCTGGCAGCAATATCCTTGCCTGTGAAGCCCTTTTTGTGCAAAGCAATGATGACAGCACGTGTTTCCTTGCAGGTAACCATGATTGACAGAGGAAGAACAATGATTCCAAGCACCACCCTCCTTTTGAAGCTTCCAGTCTGTTATTCAAACTCAATCAGCATGACAGAGTGATCTCCAGCCTTGTCCTCATCACCACTCACAGCTGTGTTAACGAGAGAATCACTGACATGATGTCAGCTGGTCTTTTTGTGGCAGGGCTGAAATGCAGTGGAAATGTTCTTTTTGGAATTCAGTTCATTTGCATGGCAAAGAGGGACTTTGCAATTCATCTGATCACTCTTCATAACATTCTGGAGTATATGCAAATTGTCATCATACAAACTGAAGCAGCAGACTTTGTGAAAATTAATATTTGTGTCATTCTCCAAACTTTTGGCCAAGACTGTATGTAAACTTCTGACCCACTGGATTTGTGATACAGTGAATTATAAGTGAAATAATCTGTCTGCAAACAATTGTTGGAAAAATGACTTGTGTCATGCACAAAGTAGATGTCCTAACCGACTTGCCAAAACTATAGTTTGTTAACAAGAAATTTGTGGATTGGTTGAAAAACGAGTTTTAATGACTCCAACCTAAGTGTATGTAAACTTCCGACTTCAACTGTATCTTTAACCCAATGCTTGCACAGTGATTTGCAGTCTAACTGAGGAATCAATGGTCTCCTTAGCACCTGTTTAAGTCCCATATCAAGAACAGAATAGATTTAATGTCCTCCGTGAATGAAGTAAATCAAATTTTCCCTGACTGTAGCGAGAAGACTTTGGTTAGCCTCTCCGTCTTGTTCCAGCAGAGCGCCTCCCTCCCTCCCTCCCTCCGAGGCAGAGACTGAGGCATGCAGTGGCAGAGCGGTTGCCTCTGTTCATATGACTAATTAGAGAAGCTTCACGCTGCGCTGTTCCTTTTGATGCTGATCCCTGGTGCTAATTGCCACGTCCGTCCCAGGGCAAGGCTGGGTTAAGTTCAAATGCAGGGCCTTCTCAAACCCCCTCCCCTGAGTGTTCTCCCCTGTCTCCCCTTTTTACCCCCCACTCCTACTCCTACCCACCCCCTGCTCTTCCCACTTCTAACCCCAACCATTCCCTGACCCTTCGGGATAACAGGATAGAAGGATAGATGAAGGGTGGATGAAGGGTGGGTCTGGGGAGGGGGTAATGGGGAATTAGAATATAACGGATCAAGAGTTTGATGAGGGGATAAGGTTTCCAGGGGAAGTGTGTATGAGTAAGGGGGGAGGGGTGGGAGAGGGCAAGGGGAGCAGTTGCCATTCAAGCAGAGTGAAGGAGGGGTGAGTTGGGCTTTGGTGAAAGGGAGCATGGCCTTGAGTGTGACTTTGATTCCTGCTCATCCTGCATTGCTAGGTGGATGGGTCAGTCTGGAGCGTAGTCACTGCAGACTGGGGCCACAAGAAGTGATGATGGTTGACCGTGATGCAGACGAATAGTGGCCAAGGACAAAGCATGGAGAGGTCTCAATATAATTCCTAATCTCTCAGACTTCAGAGCAGATTTTGTCCACATTTTCCTATAGATGTCACTTATGGAAACTATCAGTCTGGGAGTTTCTGGTGTTGGACACAGTGAAGTGGCATCATCTCGCCACAGTCAGGACAGTCAAGCTATAGACTGCACGGCAAGCTTCAAAGCTGTCTTTCTCACTCCTCCCTTTTCTCAGTCCGAGTCTGAATAATGACTCCCTCTTTCTCTTTCCATTCTCTTCCTCACTCTTTCGCTTAGTCTCTCTTTCTTCCCTTCTTCCTTTATTTTTCCCTCTTTTGCCATTTCTCTCTCCGTCTCCCTCTTCCTCTTGACTACCACTATGCTAAAGGCCAACTCGTCCTCTCTCCCCCTCCCCTGTCTCAGCCTTCCCCTCTGTCTGTACATGACTATCGGACATTCTCCTGGTCAAACAAGTGTAACATCTTGAAATGGGAATGTTTGACTCTGCCATTCCCATGAATAATAAAGGAGCCTGATGGTTAAGAGGTGGATTAATGTGCTCCTACAGGGACTTGTGTGTGTGAGAGAGGGTGTGTGTTTTGAAGGAGGCTTGTGACAGACGTCCAGGAGGGACAAGGGCACTAGCGCTGCTACACCTAACCCTTTTTGCAGCCTCACACACACCCAGGGTTTTTCGCAGTTGGGGCGTGGTGCTAAAAGCTGACAGTGGGGATGGCGTTTGCTTATCCTGGAACACTAGCCTCTTGTGGATTGGCTCCCGTTTACATCTCTTTAAGGAGAGCTTTAATTGTGTATTGGTCCTTGGAGCTGGATCGCCCTCCGCTCCCCCGGGGCCGGCCTGCGAGGAGACACATCTCTAAATATGGCCGAAGTGGGATGATTCCGGAACGTATGTTAGACTGTGGCGTTCACCTCAGTGTCCTTCCATTGGTTTGACCTCTGCTTCAGAACTCGCCACTTCACCTCCACAGATTTTCACTTTGACAAGGAGAGAAGTCTCTGTCTGGGAGCACTGCTGCTGGGCCTGCTCAATGACGAAGCTCATTGAAACACAAACTACAAACTTGAAGAGTTCTGGTCAAGGTCTGGTGTTGTGGCTTGGATAGTGTTTAGAGGGAAATTGTATGAGAGTAGAAAAGTGTATAAGCTTTTGTTATAGCTCAGTTCTTGTGCCTTTTTGCCTTTGGCGATGCAGCAAAATGGAATACATGCACAAATTTGGCAGAATGTATTTTAGACAATTCGTGCAATTTTCCAAGCATACACATTTCAAGCAGACAACTTTCGGTTTCAAGAATAGTCTTTGAATATCATAAGAATGTTCTATAAAAAACAAAGAACAAGATATCTACGCAAAATAAGCATCTGAGAATTTATCATTACGTTTTACAGTCAATTAACAATTAAAGACTAAACAAGTGAGATATATTCCCATTTACGTACGTAAGTGGTGCATGTTTGTGTGTGTAAAAGTAAGACACGATACACAGAGGGGTGTAGGTTCAAAAAGATGCAGAGGACTTGAGGTGTGTGTGGGACTGTGTGTGTAGGGGTGTTGGTGGTGGTGTGGTGGGAGTTGAGTGTGTGGAAGTGCAGGCGAGCGGGGAGCCAGGGTGCTAACAGCCGGCCCAGCAAGAGGAGGCAAAGGCGCTGCATGTGCAAAGAGCCCCTATTAGCAGTGCTGACTTTAACCTTTATTCACTTAAAGCCCCTCTCCCTCCCTTACACTCGACCTTCCTTCCCCCTCCACACACCCTCCCCTCCCTTGGGCCTCTCTCCTCTCTCACCCCCAGGCTCTCGCAGCACAAGCCCTGGCTGTGTGTCCAGTGTGTGAAGGGACCGTGTCAGCGTAAAGCCCAGAGTGACGAACAGAGCAGTCCAACGCTAGCCTGTTTACCTGGCTCTCCCAGCCACAGATACAGAGTGAACATGCACAGTCACAGAAGGCGCTCTATGTGTGTTATTAGAAGTGAGTGTTTTTGCTGTAATATCATTACCCAGACTCAGCATAAACACATCTGGAGAATATTTCAGCATGTCTGACTTTCTTATGAAATGTATAAAAAACATTTGAAATGAAGATATTTACTTCCTCCCCAAAAATGTCTGGTTTCACTGGATTGCAAGGAAATGGCAACCATTAGTGTTATTGGTATTAGCATTAATCATATACAGTATACTCACTCACTCAACCACTCACTCAACCACTCACTCAACCACACACTCAACCACACACTCAACCACTCACTCAACCACACACTCAACCACACACTCAACCACACACACACACACACACACACACACACACACACACACACACACACACACACACACACACACACACAAACACACACTTGTTTTACTATCCTTGTTGGGACCAAACAATTGATTCCCATTCAAAATACTATTTTCCCTAACTCAATACCCCTAACCCTGACACCCAACCTAACTCCTAAGCCTAAAATACCTTTTTTATTTGTGGTGACCGGCGAAATGTCCCCACTTGTCAGAACTTCCCTTGTTTTGCTATCTTTGTGAGGACTTCTGGTCCCCATAAGGATAGTAAAACCAAACACACACACACACACACACACACACACACTTAGTATGTGAGGAGAAGAAACTAGATCAATGAGCCCTAATTGCTTTCCTGGATTTAGTCTCATGGACTAATTATCCTCCGGCCAGTGGATTGTCTGACTGGTGGCAAAAGTGAGATTTGTAATACCGTTAAAATAACAGTGAGGAAACTGGAACTGAGCCAAATGGCCACAAGAAAAGAGCTATTGTTGCCCTCATGATGTTATTGCAAGGTCTTAGTTGCAATTGGTTACACCATCAGTTTACACACACACACACACACACACACACACACACACACACACACACACACACACACACACACACACACACACACACACACACACACACACATTTCGAAACCCCTGTTGATATTCTTGCGCAATTCACTTTCACTGTTAGACTGTGAGACCTTAATCTATGCACAGAATGAATTCTGCATTTGCCTCCCCTTTATGAACCTGTGGACCCTTGGGATAGTGTGTCACACACTCAGCTCAGTCATCATGTATCCTGGTGTGTTCCCATCAATAATATTGATTCTCTGTGTTTAATCCGCATGTTTATCTACTGCAGGTACATCATTGTGGAGGTGTTGTGGGACATTGTGTGTGTCTATGGGTACGCACACCGAGTGTGTGACTGTGACAGGAATGTCGGAGCACAGAGATGTGTGAAATGCATAAAGTCTTCTTTCTCTCAAGTCCACATGCAGCTGAGGCAATGCTGTGGCCAAGAAATGACCCCTCGTTTCCATATTTACCCCCATTAAATGGCTGCTGCAGGTTAGGGTTCAAATGGGGGATTAAACCCCTCCCTCTCCCTCTGCCCATGACCCCAGCTGACCGGTAAAGGGTGCTCTAGTAATGATTAGTGAATATTGGGAGGAGGTGGTAGTGGGATAACCCTGCGTGTTCACTGCCGGGGGTTGAAGGTGTCGAAATATGGAGAGGAAGTAGTTTTCTATGGAGGAAGTGTGGTATGAGGTAAAATGAGAGATGGTGCAATGTTATAAAGTTATGCCAAAGTCAGCCTTATGCAGTAATTCTATTGACACATATGATTGACACATTTGTATAATGATACCATGGCATTGTCATGACAACCATACTGGTAAAACCAAATGGCTGGACCTGTAGTTACAAAAAGAGAGAGTGGACGGAGGTCGAAGGGGAAGTGTGTGTGAGTGAAGGAGTGAGAGGAGAGAGAGATGGGGGATAGACGAAGGCTTCCTCGTGCCTCCAGCCGAGCAGAAAATCTCTGCAAATTAGTTACCGCGACGACGGCTGTCGGGAGCTTTCATCCAGCGTGGCAGGGGGCCGGCATGGGATCGGCACAGTGCACCCCCTCACCCCACCCCTCCCATTACCATTTGGCAAGAGGAGGGGAGGGGAGGACCGGGCTGCTTGTCGCAGGCGGCTCCCCTGGCGACCCTAGTGCCGGTCGTTTAGCTGTTAAACGCTTCTGCAGCATTAGCACTCCGCCAGAGGTGCCAAATAAACACCCAACGGGGACACTCCCACTGCTAACATTCACCAGGTTCCAGGGGGACACTCACACTGCTAAGATCTATCTACAGACAGGACACACTCACACTGCCAAACTGGCCAGTTTTGCGCATATGCACATGCACACACAACTGAGATCTATCAAACACCAGATACACACAGATAATACCCATTAAACACCTGACAGACACATATAAGATATGTACAATTTGTGAGCCAATATTCTATCATCTGCTAAATGTCTGCGAATAAAAATCTATGGATGTACTAGCAGTGGTGTGTATTCATGGATACCAAGGGAAGGCTTCCCCAAAAACTGTACCAAGACAAAAGAAAAAGACAAATGATTTATCTTTCGTCTCTCTGTGTTTCAGAATTTTCCTTACCTTCAGCCTCTAGCGAATTGATCTCACTGGAGAAAGCTTCAGAGCGAGCGAAACAGCGCCTCTCTGTTTCTATGTGTGTTGGACATCTATCTGATGTTGTCTGGTCAAAAAGAGTATGACATTGTTGCCGCCCGTAGCAATGAATGCAAGAGAAGCCAGCGAGCATTTGGCCTCCCTTGATAAAAAAGTATAAAATAATAGCCAATCAGCATTGAGCTTAACTGAGTGAGCTCAATGGTGAATGGTCCTGGAGCACCCAAAAAAAGTGTCAAGGGAAGTCAGTTTGGAATTGGCTTCACTCCAATCACATCACATCTAGAGCCAAACGTCATTGACAGAAACAACTTGAATTGTTTTTTTTTGTTTTTTTGTTGTCCTCCGGTGGCTAGCTAGTTAAAATGTCCCTTTCTTAAATTGGCCATGGATAGAGATAGGGATTGGGACTTGTGGTTTTACTTAATTTTCCATGCTGGCCAATGATTGTAATGGAGATTCTGATCAAACTTTGAATTTATTCATTGTGCCTCTGGCCTGAGAGGATGGAAGTTCAATACGTAACTGTAGAATGCTAATGTTAACTAGCTGGCTCATCATTGCCCATGAAAACAAGTTAGGCTAGCAAGCAAGCATTTTAGCCAGGTAGCTTAGGACAACAAAACATAGAAGCATGTACTGTATGACAGGGTCATAGACCGATTCGTCAATGTGAAAGAGAGGAGGAAGGCATTGGCGTTTCTCTACAAGTAGGGTGAGTTAACATGTTTTTTTCTACTTGCATGAACGAATGCCCACACACACACACACACACACACACACACACACACACACACACACACACAGAGGGTTTTCCTCTGACAAATCAATTGTAAGTTTCGGTGTTCCTCAAGGTTCTGTTTTAGGACCAATTGTTTTCACTATATATTCTACCTCTTGGAGATGTCAACTTTCACTGCTATGCGGATGACACACATTTCAATGAAACATAGTGAAGCCCAAAAATTGCCTATCCTAGAAGCCTGTGTTTCAGACCTAAGGAAGTGGATGGCGGCAAATGTTTTACTTTTAAACTCGGACAAAACAGAGATACTCATTCTAGGTCAGAAGAAACAAAGAAACTGCTGTTTGATCTGACAATCGATCTTGATGGTTGGTTGTATAGTCGTCTCAAATAAAACTGTGAAGGACCTCAGCGTTATTTTGACGAACATATTAAGAATATTTCAAGAGCAGCTTTTTCCATCTTCGTAACATTTCAAAAATCTGAAACCTTTTGTCCAAAAATGATGCAGAAAAACTAATCCATGCTTTTGTCACTTCTAGATTAGATTACTGCAATGTTCTACTCTCCGGCTACCCAGCTAAAGAATTAAATTAACTTCAGTTAATGCTAAATACGTCTGCTAGAATCTTGACTAGAACCCAAAAATGTAATCATATTACTCCAGTGCTAGCATCTCTACACTGGCTTCCTGTAAGGTTTGGGCTGATTTCAAGGTTTTACTGCTAACCTACAAAGCATTAAATGGACTTGCTCCTACCCATCTCTCCGATTCGGTCCTGCCATACATACTTACACGTACACTACAGTCACAAGATGCAGGTCTCCTTATTGTCGCTAGAATTTCTAAGGCAGCAGCTGGAGGCAGGGCTTTCTCCTATAGAGCTCAATATGTATGGAATGGTTTGCCTATGCATGTGAGAGACGCAGACTCGGTCTCAACCTTTAAGTCTTTACTGAAGACTCATCTCTTCAGAAGGTCCTATGATTGAGTGTAGTCTGGCCCAGGGGTGCGAAGGTGAACGGCAAGGCACTGGATTGACGAACCGCCCATACTGTCTCTGTCTGGTCAGCTCCCCTCTCTCTACTGGGATTCTCTGCCTCTGATCCTATCACAGGATTACTAGTGCTCTTCCATGCCGTCCCTAGGAGGGGTGCGTCAAGTCATGCCAGGCTTTTTTCGCTATACTCTACTTGAGTGGGTTGAGTCACTGACATGATCTTCCTGTCCTGTCTGGCGCCCCCTCGGGCTAATGCGGTGGAGGAGATCTTCGTGGGCTATACTCAGCCTTGTCTCAGGGTAGTAAGTTGGTGGTCTGTTGATATCCCTCTAGTGGTGTGGGGGCTGTGCTTTGGCAAAGCAGGTGGGGTTATATCCTGCCTGGTTGTTCCTGTCCGGGGGTATCGTCAGACAGGTCCACAGTGTCCCTCAACCCCTCCCCTGTCTCAGCCTCCAGTATCTATGCTGCAATAGTCTATGGTGGTAGGGTCAGTCTGTCCTATCTGGTGAAATTCTCCTGTCTTATCTGGTGTCCTGTGTGAACTCAAGTATTCTCTCTCTCTCTCTCGCTCTCGCTCTCTCTCGCTCTCTCTCGCTCTCTCAACCTCTACAACCACTGTGATTATTATTTGACCCTGCTGGTCCCATGGTGTTTATACTTGCGTACTATTGTTTGTACAGATGAACGTGGTACCTTCAAGCATTTTGAAATTGCTCCTAAGGATGAACCAGACTTGTTGGAGGTCTTGTTGGAGGTCTTGGCTGATTTCTTTTGATTTTCCCATGATGGCAAGCAAAGAGGCACTGGGTTTCAAGGTAGGCCTTGAAATACATCCACAGTTACACCTCCAATTGACTCAAATGATGTCAATTAGCCTATCAGAAGCTTCTAAAGCCATGACACCATTTTCTGGAATTTTCCAAGCTGTTTAAAGGCACAGTCAACTTCATGTATGTAAACTTCTAACCCACTGGAATTGTGATACAGTGAATTATAAGTGAAATAATCTGTCTGTAAACAATTGTTGGAGAAATGACTTGTGTCATGCACAAAGTAGATGTCCTAACCGACTTGCCAAAACTATAGTTTGTTAACAAGACATTTGCGGAGTGGTTGAAAAACAAGTTTTAATGACTCCAACCTAAGTGTATGTAAACTTCGGACTTCAACTGTATATGAACTAACAGGTTATAGAGCAAACAACACAATTATCACAACACATAGGTTGTAATATGGCTTTTTTTTCTGGCTTCCCGAGTGATTTTTCCCACGAACCACTACTATAGCAGTGTTTCCCAACCTCAGACCTCCAGTTCCCCAACAGCACACATTTAAGTTATATCCCCAGACAAAAACACCCGATTCAACTTGTTACAAAGTAGAATCAGGTACTCGAGGACTGCAGTTGGGAAACACTGTACTAGAGCATACAACAGTGTTCTATTGGACCAATAACATCTGTCAGCCTGTCATTGATGTCCTTGTTTCTTTCCTCAGAGCAGCATGTTGTCCTTCCAGCTGTTGAACACATTTCACAACTTTTGAACCATTTGACTGGTAGCATAATGTCTGTAAAAAGGCGTTTATACCTGAGTAAACTGAGAAATACAAGTGGTCTATAGAGAAATAGTAGTGTGTTGATTGCCAGATTGTTGCTTTACTGATGATTCCTTCTTCCACTTCTTAGAAAATGGAGGTGTAGAATGATTGAGTGATGATGGATAGATGTGGCGCCTTCTGTTTCAACGTGCCCTTTGCCCTGTGTACCTCCTTCACAGAGCGCGCACACACACACACACACACACACACACACACACACACACACACACACACACACACACACACACACACACTTGAGCACAAATTTGCACACACGCACACACACACTTTTCTATTGCCCCTGTCTGCCCTAACGGGGGAGGTCAGGGGTGCAGGATTATCCCCCAGACAGCCAGGCTGACCCCAGGTCTGGTCCTGACATCTCACCCCCCTTACCCTAGCCTGAGACACACTCCTCTGGCCAGGACTGCAAAGCTGCAGGGAGAGGGGAGAGGGCTTAGAAGACTTATCATGTCTCAAACCAGACCCGTACGGCATTCGGCAAACTAAGTTTAAGATGTACAATTCCAAAGGTCATGTTGTCTGTCAATGTGCTTCTTTTGTCATATTGCCTAGTGTTATTGGATTCTCTTACTCTGTGCATAAATGCTCCCGTATACAGTTACAAACTGTGTAACACCTTTGTTAATGTAACCTGTTCTACTAGGGCACTGCCTATGTCATTCCACACAGTGTAAGATCTGTGAACCCATGTCACCTAGGTCCTATGTCATGTTGGGCCCCTCTGTCAGGCTTCCTCTCTCTGTCAGCTGCCAGACCCAGTCTCCCCCCCAGGCCCAGTCTCCCCCCCAGGCCCAGTCTCCCCCCAGGCCCAGTCTCCCCCCCAGGCCCAGTCTCCCCCCCAGGCCCAGGCCCAGTTTCCCCCCCAGGCCCAGTCTCTCCCCAGGCCCAGTCTCTCCCCAGGCCCAGTCTCTCCCCAGGCCCAGTCTCCCCCCAGACCCAGTCTCCCCCCAGACCCAGTCTCCCCCCAGACCCAGTCTCTCCCCAGACCCAGTCTCCCCCCAGACCCAGTCTCCCCCCAGACCCAGTCTCCCCCAGACCCAGTCTCCCCCAGACTCAGTCTCCCCCAAGATCCAGCTGGTTAGGGCTGGGTGGGAGTAGGGGTGAGGGTGCTGCTTTCTGCTTATCTCCTCCATACTCTGAGTGGTATGTAATGTTGTCAGTGATGGGCCAGTGTCTTCTCACCGTTTCCCAGGGAGGGGGGCGAGGCAGAGGGCCATATCAGGATGCCAGGGATGGTGTTGACAATGCCTGGCTCTCCATATCTGTAGACAGTTAGCATCTCAAGATGCCGCCGGGGCAAGGAGATACGGATGGAGCTAGGCTACATGGTGAGGGCTCTGGTGGATGTGTGTGTTTCGTGTTCTGTGTGTGTGTGTGTGTGTGTGTGTGTGTGTGTGTGTGTGTGTGTGTGTGTGTGTGTGTGTGTGTGTGTGTGTTTCTTGCGTGTATCTGAAGGATGCAGTAATGGCCATGCTACCCCAGATTAGGGGTAGGAAGTAAGACTCCTGGGCTCTCCTCTCTTGTCAATACCCTCCCTAAATGATGGACTCTCCCCTCCCTATCGCCTCACGTCTCTTATCCGGACAGGTAATGAAATCAGCCATGACAGCACGCCATGACATTCTACAGCTCTGGCACGTTATTGGCTAATTAACTCCCTCTTATAAGACGGACAGGAAACGCATTACACAATGGGGTTTTATGAAATTGGTTGCCATAAAGTTAGGACTCTGATAGTGGGCTTGTGGGATGACACACACACACACACACACACACACACACACACACACACACACACACACACACACACACACACACACACACACACATACTATTATTAGTGGAGAAATACGGGAACCGCTGTGTAATGGAGGATATGGCTTGGTTAACTTATTTACCCATCAGCCTCTGCTTCCTAAAGCCCAACTTTTTTCTTATTTAATAGCTCTTGAGTGATAAGCATAACGTTCTCCCCATGGGATGGATGCTGTCGTCATGGTTACCCACCAATTCCCAGCTCTGATGATGTCACTTGGAGATGGAGACAGTGAGGGGCCATACAGGAGGGAGTGTCCCCCCTCCCCTCTCTGTTATCAGTGTTTTGGGGACGTGGACAGTGGGGGGCTCAGGCCTGGTGAGGAGACGCTGGAGCCAGGGGGGCTGATAAGAGGGTCCGCGGGACTGTAGGTCGGGGAGCCGGGCCTATCTAGCCTTGCTGAGTGACTGGGGGACACGTTCCACTGTGGCACGGGACAGATAGACCCCCACGGCAGGGGTGTGTGTGGGACGGGGTGGGGGGTTGGAGGAAGGAACCATGGGGGAAACAAACATCAGCTGACTTGAGGGGAAATACTGGAAGAATTAGTGCAAAAGTGTCCCATAGAACTAGATAGATAGGAACAGGCAGTGTGTGGGGGATGTCTGTAGTCTATTTGATAGGCCAGACTCCTGAACCACACACACAGTCAGACCAAGGTGCTAGGCTGACGGCAGGCTTTCTCGCCTCAGTGACGAAGCACAGGAAGACTAGTGGTGGCATGACTCACGTCAGACAGCATAAGTCTGTGGTAGGTCAGTGTGTGTGTGTGTGTGTGGGGGGGGGGGGGTCAAATTAAGTGTTTAAAATGTGTGTATGTGACGGGTTTGTATGAATTGTGTGTGTGGCGGTGTGTTTTAGGCTGTATGGAAAAACAGGTTCACTCACCGTAGAGGAGTGTGAAAAAAATTATATTTAAGCACTGATTCTTTTTGCGTTTCCTTTCCAACCCTAAAGATGATTGTATATCTGTAAAGAGGTGGCTGTACTTGTAAATGTGTGTGTGTTCGTGTGTTCTCTCAGCACTGAGACATTGAGCAGAGCTGCACAGCTCCATCACACACTGATAGAGAGGAGCGCCAGGCAGCGCCAGACCAATCCCACGAGAGTCTGAGGGCCAGGGGGCGGGGCTACAACTTTCAGTCTGAGAGAGAGGAGAGAAGAGGAAGACCAACCATGCCAACCTGACTGGGAGGAAGAGAAGGACTGATGGGAAATGAGGGATCTAGAGAAAGAAAGGTAGAGAAAGCAGAGAGAGAAGTAAAGGGGAGCCAACTTTTTCAGACAGACTTGAGGAGAGAATGTGTCCAGTAGACTGTGGGAGAGATAGGCGACAGGGGAGGACTGCAGTGATAACACAGGCAGACAGGCAGGCTACAGAGGCTACAATTCACTACACAAGCTTCCCTCTCCTCTCCCTGTGTTTGTGAAACCACACACATTAAGGTGTTTTGTTTTGTAACATTACACACTCTTGTGTTTAGTAATATTGCATTTAGTACCTGCATCTGACCATAATGCTTTGCACCGTAGGGTAAGTAATGGTGGGAGAGTAACAAGAGCTCCAGTAAGCACCCCACTCTCCCTGGGCCTCCTCCCCCCAGACAGAGCACTCTCCCTTGGCCTCCTCCCCCCAGACAGAGCACTCTCCCTGGGCCTCCTCCCCCCAGACAGAGCAATCTCCCTTGGCCTCCTCCCCCCAGACAGAGCACTCTCCCTTGGCCTCCTCCCCCCAGACAGAGCACTCTCCCTTGGCCTCCTCCCCCCAGATAGAGCACTCTCCCTGGGCCTCCTCCCCCCAGATAGAGCACTCTCCCTTGGGCTCCCCCCCCCAGACAGAGCACTCTCCCTGGGCCTCCTCCCCCCAGACAGAGAACTCTCCCTGGGCCTCCTCCCCCCAGACAGATCACTCTCCCTTGGCCTCCTCCCCCCAGACAGAGCACTCTCCCTTGGCCTCCTCCCCCCAGACAGAGCACTCTCCCTTGGCCTCCTCCCCCCAGACAGAGCACTCTCCCTGGGCCTCCTCCCCCCAGACAGAGCACTCTCCCTGGGCCTCCTCCCCCCAGACAGAGCACTCTCCCTGGGCTCCCTTATCTCCCTCCACCCCCCTCCTGTTAGAGCAGGAAAGGGACCTCAAGTGCTCTCTCACTTTCCAAATTTGTCTTCATTATAGATAACTGATGTGTGTACGCTGATGTGTGTGTGTGTGTGTGTGTGTGTGTGTGTGTGTGTGTGTGTGTGTGTGTGTGTGTGTGTGTGTGTGTGTGTGTGTGCTTGTGCTAGAAATGAACCATTGATAGCTGTTCCAGCAGATTACAATGATGGAAGTCTTTGTACTGAAGCGGGAACTGCTATGTGTGTGTGTGTGTGTGTGTGATATTGTCATGTCATCATGTCTGATGAAGACAGAAGGGATGGTCATCTCTCCCAACATAAATACAGACATCCAGAACAGACCCTCTCTGCTCTCTGGGACTTCAAAGGGAAGACGTTAGACCTGAAGAAGCACCACAAGCTCTACTTAGGCCTGCCATTTGTTTAGCTCTCAGCATTCATATGGCTTGAATTCATACACAGTAACAGATTCACATTTACCTTAAAAATTGACTGAATGAAAACTCAGATGTAAGTTGGCAAATGAGTCCTACTGGTACACAGTATACAGTCATACAGGAAGTATAATACTACACATGAACAGCCAGCGGCATTGGGCCTCTGGTTAGAAGAAAAAGAGAGGAGGAACATGACGAGATGACGTGAGAGAAGACGACAGGCCTGAGCCCTCAACAGACTGAGACTGAGAGAGACTGAGATGGAGAGAGAGAGGGCGAGAGACTGCGAGAAAATGACAGAAAGAGAGGGAGAAGTGGAAACAGGCTGTCTTCTTTCTTCCCAGACTGGTGATTGAGTTATCTGCCATGGGGCAGTCATGCTGGCAGTGGCCCGGCTTACGGGCTCTCCTTGGGAGAAGCCAGCCAATAAAAGATAAGCTCCAGAAAGGAGCCAGCCAATAAAAGATAAGCTCCACAGAGGAGCCAGCCAATAAAAGATAAGACCCTGGTCCTGTCTGTGGCTTCCTCGGTGATCTTCCTTGTGGAGATAGGATGCTCTGCGTTGATATCCCTGGCGTCTCTCTGGCAATCACAGGGACCTCTCAGCCTGGTCTCACACACACACACACACACACACACACACACACACACACACACACACACACACACACACACACACACACACACACACACACACACACACACACACACACACCAGTTCAATTTTGTTGTCATTAGCGATGACAGTGTAGACATCATCGATCCCGTAGGCTTCTATTGATTTAGAATGTCCTTCTATATCATCCAGTCTTTCTCTCTCCTCTCCATCTCTCATTTTCTCTCATTTTCATGGTTTACTCTCTCTCATTTCTCTATCAGATTCCTGTAACTGTCACAGAGCTGACGGTTGCTGAGGCCAGAGTAGTGTCCATCCACTCCTATTCCTCCAGGAGAGGTCAACCTCCCTGTTCCATCTTACCTTCACATTGACAGTAAGGACTCCATCAGATGGTCACTATTCGGACACAATTCATTTGGACATTGTCATTCTGAGGAAGAATGCATGGTGTCTCTCTCCCTCCCTCTTTCTTGTTTGCCTCAATTCATCTAAGATGAATAGATTTAATCCCCCCCCCCCCCCCCCCCACACACACACACACACACACACACACACACACACACACACACACACACACACACACACACACACACACACACACTCAGGCACACACACTCAGGCACACACGCACTCAAACACACACTCCTTCACACACAAACAACACACGGTCCTCCCACCCTTCCCTGCTAACAGCACCCTGAGCTAGCCTCCTGTTCCCCAGCCGCTAATGACGGACAGCTGAAGGCACACTCCGGGGGCGCCAATCAAATTTGCAGCCCTGTAATTGGATTACGGCAGGCCGGGGGAGGGCTTTTATCTCTCCCTCTCTGTCTTTCTCCCTCTGCCTCTCTCTCCTCCCTTGTTTGTGCTCTCGTCTGCGGTTGAGTGACGGACAAAAGAGCGAGCTGTCAGCGTCAGCTTTGGGCCGAGCATATGTGTGTGTGTGTGTTGTTGCTGGGAGCTGAAGCCAGCTCTGAGGGCTGCACAGTGTATTGAGAAGGAAGGGTGTGTGTGTGTGTGTGTGTGTGCGTGCGTGTGTGTGCATGTGCATGTGAGTGTGCGTGGGGGTTGGGGCAGGCAAAGAGCGAAATATCACTTAACTCATTCCCTCATCCCCGGTGCTTTTCACTAGGGTTCAACACCAGGCAGACACAAAGGACTGCATCTCTCTCTGTCCCCTGGCCAAGCCACTGGGAAGAATAGAGAGGATGACATGTCACAGACTGACACAAACAGAGAAGCTGCTACAGGGAAGGCTGGTCATCCTTTGAAGATGCATGGACAGTGTAGAGCTGGGACCATAAACTCAAAGTGACCGTGACTTTCCAACAGACCACTTATCGAGGTGATTTTACTGATATTGATCATTACGATAGGAAGTCTATACAGCAGAAATGTGAAATTTGAAATAAGTCACTTATGTGGGCATTTGCAAACAGGACAATTGATAGCTACGACGTTCAAACTGGAAGTAGTAGTTTTAAGGGTGATATAAAAAGTAATTGAGCGTCACATTGATGTTATAAAATGATTGTTCTACAGTGCAAGTAAATACGGGCGTGGACGCACACACACACACACAAAGACACACTCCTCTCACCAGCTATTTGTTGGAGACCTGGAGTGTTCAATAAAAACATTACTCGAGTGACCAGCGTTATAGTGAGTGGAAAGACCCTGCGGCCCTGCAGGACTTGTCTCCTCTCACCACTACGTGTGTGCTCTGCTCTGCTGTGGAGATGACACTAATGCTGACGTCCACACGACAACACACACACACACACACCCTGGTCACCTGGTCACATGGATACTATCTGACTGTCACCTGCACATCTGCTCTCTGTATCTCTCTGAGAGGATGTGTGTGTGTGCGTACGTGTGTGTGTGTGTTTGCTTTTGAAAATGATCTGTTTTCACTGTGGCCAAGCTGAATACATTGACCCTTATGAGGACATTACACATATTGAGGACAAGGTTTATGTCCTCGTAAGTTCTCTTACTGTAATGTAGACGTTGTGGGGGTCATATCTAGGTGTCTGGTTAGGCTGTAAACTCTCCTTCCAGACTCACATGGATCTCCAATCTAAAATTAATTCTAGAATCGGCTTCCTATTTCGCAACAAAGCCTCCTTCACTCATCTTGCCAAACATAACCTTGTAAAACTGACTATCCTACCGATCCTTGACTTCGGCGATGTCATTTACAAAATAGCCTCCAACACTCTACTCAGCAAACTGGATGTAGTCTATCACAGTGCCATCCGTTTTGTCACCAAAGCCCCATATACTACCCACCACTGCGACCTGTATGCTCTCGTTGGCTGGCCCTCGCTTCATATCCGTCGCCAAACCCTCTGGCTCCAGGTCATGTATAAGTCTTCGCTAGGTAAAGCCCCGCCTTATCTCAGCTCGCTGGTCACCATAGCAACAACCACTCCGTAGCACGCGCTCCAGCAGGTATATTTCACTGGTCATCCCCAAAGTCAACACTTCCTTTGGCCGCCTTTCCTTCCAGTTCTCTGCTGCCAATGACTGGAACGAATTGCAAAAATCACTGAAGCTGGAGTCTTACATCTCCCTCTCTAAATTTAAGCATCAGCTATCAGAGCAGCTTATCGATCACTGTACCTGTACACAACCAATCTGTAAATAGCACACCCAACTACCTCATCCCCATATTGTTATTTATCCTCTTGCTCTTTTGCACCCCAGTATCTCTACTTGCACATCATCATCTGCACATCTATCACTCCAGTGTTAATGCTAAATTGTAATTATTTCGCCTCTATGGCCTATTTATTGCCTTACCTCCCTACTCTTCTACATTTGCACACACTGTATATAGATTTTTATATTGTGTTGTTGACTGGACGTTTGTTTATATGTAACTCTGTGTTGTTGTTTTTGTCGCACTGCTTTGCTTTATCTTGGCCAGGTCGCAGTTGTAAATGAGAACTTGTTCTCAACTGGCCTACATGGTAAAATAAAAGTGAAACAAAAAAATATGATATATCTCTATCATTGTTCTGCTGTTTGTTGCATGCGTCACATCTTTACCTGAGAAACGTCTGTATATGAGTGTGTTTGTTGCTCTGCGTAGGTCCCGCGTTTCTCTCTGAGATCCTCACACACCCCTGGTCGGGTGACAGAGGACACACTTGTCACATGCCATTGTCAGCGTCAGGGACAGCGTTCCGGGCCAACTGGCGTTCCTTACTCCAGGACCGTCCGTGGGAACATTCAGGAATAGCTCTCTGTATCGGCCTGTTCACACGGGAGCCTGTCACCTTCCTCAGCTCACACCTCACTACTGACCCCAACAGACAGATGCAGTGAGGTACCCAGACTAGAGCGTGTGTTATGGCGTCAAACATTTCCTGCTGACTCATGTCGACTTAGTTGGCGGTAAACATTTTTGCTAGTAGTTCATAGTAAGCACGTGTTGATAAATATTAGGTAGCGCTACCTGTGTGTGTGCGTGTCTGTGCGTATGTGTGTACGTGTGTGTGTGCCTGTGTGTGAACAGGGCTGCAGACAGGCCGTCTGGCCGGTGGTGAGAAGTAACAGAACCTTGGAGCAGAGTGCCTGTCCCTCAGCCACGCAGGCCCTGAGACACACTCAGGACAAGTTAATCCCAGCACAGCTTATCTGCCTTCACCCAGCTTCTTCACTCTTGCTCTCTCACTCTATCCCTGTTTTTCACTCACTTTCCCTCCATCTTCCTCTCTCTGTATCTCCCTCATCCTTCATCCACCCCTCCTTTCTCTCCCTCATCCCCTTCCTCACTCTTTCACTAACCCCATTTACCTTTCTCTTCCTCTCACCCATCTTTACCCGTCCTCCTCTCTCTAACCTACAAGTGTCTCTCCATTCCTTTCTCTCTCATGGTGAATTCCAAATAGATCCCTAACCACTCCTCTCTAGGCACTCCTGTACATCTGAAGGGATTTGATAGGTTTAAGTATACATAAATATGGTACTTGCTTCACCATGCCTTCTGATAGGTTGGATGGATTTGTTTTGCCCTCACCCATCCAATCACATCAGATCTACAGCCAGGAAGGGCTAGGGGCTTCTTCCTCTCTTTCCTTATCATCCTTCCCACACACTCTTTACTTTCTCACGCTTTTTATTACTTTTTTGTTAGCATACCTGTGATACATACCACATACCCCCCCCTCTCTCTCACTCTCACTCTCACTCACACTCACACTCACACTCATGCACTTGCACTCACACACTCTCACACTCACATTCACACTCTCACACTCACACTCATACTCTCATACTCTCACACTCACACACTCACACACACTCAGATTTCAGGTTAAACCCTGAAGTGTTATTTTAAGTGAAGATCAGTCAGTTGACCCCGGTGAACTTTCGCGCCTCAACATAGAGGAAACATCAGTCAGTCAGCCGTGCTGAGCGGGACTAGAGGGAAAGACTGGAGAAGGATGGCTGCATTAGTTTCAGGGCCCTCGTGTCTGTTTCGGCTCCTCCAAAGAGAGGTCACACGGCCCGCTGACCTATCCTATTGCACAGAGTCCTGCCTGTCAGCGCAGCCTGTTATGGATGCTCTTCGTCTCCACCCACCAGATCCAGACCGTCTCACACAATCCCAGAGCTGGATGCCTGAGGATTAGCGGGCGTGCTGAGTGGCAGATCTGTTCTGTTTCTCTGATGCGCTAAGTACCTGGGAGTAGTGAGAGTGTGTGGCTGTGTCTGTCTGTCGGTGTGAATAAGTGAGAATTCACACACTCACTGAGAAGGTTTGTCTGTGTTTATAGGTGTGTCTATGGGTGGGTCTACGTGTGTGTATGTTTACCTGTATATGTGTGTATATGCATGAATGTGGGTGTGTGTGTGTGTTCACATGTACGTGTATGTGCATGAAAGTGTGTGCGTGTCTGTGTAAGTACATTTGTGCTGATTTGTGCTGTGGTAATAAATACGCTGAGGCTTTGGGGGGGTGTAAACACATCTGCTGTACCAGAGGGTGGAACGCACCCCTCCAGGCCAGCGTGAGGGAGTTAGGAAGACAGAGTGTGTTCAACGCCGAGTGTTTCCACCTCTCTGCTTTACAGTCTGTTTGTAAGCCCCATGACGTGTATGTCCTCCCACAGAAACGCTTCCCACAGGGAAATGTATTTCCTCTACGTTACATTACATATTAATACATGCTTCTGAGGACCACCAAAGGTTGTTTTTTCATATTATACACAACATCAATATGAAGTTGTTAAAATAAATCTCCACTATTAATTAAGGTGTTATGTATTGCTTATACATGTGTCATTGTGCAACGGTCTAGGTATCTCCCTTTCCCTTTCCTATTACTGCAGTGTCCATGTTTGTGTTTGCACATCATAAATCATATATGTTGATATTCAAACTAGTGAGGATCAGGTTTGGATCTCACAGGTATGTTGTTTGAGTGACAACATTTGTACTGACACAGGTTTGTACCTGTTGAGTTGAAGTAGTTCTTCAAAGGCCAATTAAAATCTTACTACAGGGTTTAGCCGAATCATCATTGGCCTCTGTTTTGGTAAAACTCTTCAGTCTTCAAGTAGAACTTGTAGGCAGGGCCGGTTCCAGGTATAAGCGACATAAGCGGTCGCTTAGGAACTCAGTCGGGGTCTCAACTTACTATTGAGAGTAAGAATAGTAAAACACACCAGCTGTCGTTTTGAAATGGGGTTGCGCATCAGAAGTTGTTCTATTACGTCAGTCACTGTCACTCAACTAGACTTGTAAGCTAAACGTGTAAAATAGCAGGAAATAACCATTAAAACCGCAAATAATTCTCTCCACTCCATGGCAAAATGGGTAGAATTGCAGGAAATTTGCTGTGAGTGCAATTTTTTTCGCTCTGCCCCATAGCAAAATGAAAAAGGTAAAAAAGAAACAAAAATAGCTTCTTAACAAGAGCAATTTCTCAAGCAAAAATGTTGCTAGGACTGTCTGGGAGTGGTCTGAGTGAGGAAGGGAAAACTGAAAATGAACGGTTATTGGCAGAGATGTTTGTCACTCTTTCTTATTGGTCTATTAACCAATTTACCACCTGGTGATGTCACCAGGCAAGCCAAAACTCCAGGGGCCCTTATGTTAAAATGTTCACAATTTCACAGTATTATTCCAAACTCATAGTGTGGAAATATACAGTATATAAAACATAGGAAAACCATGTTTTTCATTGCACTGGGCCTTGCACTCTACACTCTACACCCATGGCAAAATGTGTAGAATTGCAGGAAATCAACTTTACAACTTAAATTTCTCTCACCACTGAAATGTTTTGCTGCGAGATGGGGGACCCCCAACCAAATCTTGCTTAGGGCCCCCAAAAGGCTAGAATCGGCCCTGCTTGTAGGTCAAAGAGATCTTGTTTAGACTGGATTCTTGTTTGGTGTTGGGTAAGGTTAGGGTTAGGTTAAGGTTAGGACTAATGCTATGAGGGTTTGAATGTGTGGGGTACATGTGATTATATGATGCAACTGTAATGTTTCACTTATAGGCACTATTTAATGTGGGACTACAGTGTATTGATACAATCATGAATACCGTGCCCAGCACATTGATGCACCCTTGCATTCCAACCAATGTGGAAGAGTATAGTCATGATAAAGATGAACTCATGTTCCAGTTATCATACATTGCTGTTAGTGTAAGAGTCAAACACACCAGTAAGTTCCTGAGGCGTTTTCTGAGACCTCTCAGGCCAATTACCCAACGGTATATAAACCAATGCATCAGCTGATTTCAGCGTCCCTCCAACTCCACTTTCTCCCTTCCTCATTCTTCCTCATTCTTATCATATTTGCAAAATTGAGCTAGTAAACATTAAAATGTTCTCCTGCTTCCTGACCAAATCCTATAAGCATTTACAGGGTGAACAAGTCAGAAGGTTTTCAAAGGCCTGTTCCACTTAGAGAGGGGTCATAAATCTGTCTGTGTGTGTTTCCTGTGTGTGTGTGTGTGTGTGTGTGTGTGTGTGTGTGTGTGTGTGTGTGTGTGTGTGTGTGTGTGTGTGTGTGTGTGTGTGTGTGTGTGTGTGTGTGTTTATGGGAATGATTACATGTGACGTATCTTCTCCTATGAAGTAGATGGGTTGTCAAGCAGAATGAGAAGGTAAAGGGATCCGTGGCTTGGTTTTGGAATGTGCCTTGGCTCCACCGCTGACCCCATCCCATAACTACTCCCTGATTGCCAGACTCAGCTGACTGGTTTACCTGTGTGCTGCCCGCATAGGTACTCTGCGGACTTTGGAAAGAACTAATTGTGACGAGCAGTGCTTGGGCCTATGTGGATACAGCTTTAGTGTCTTTGTGTGCGTGAGTGAGTGTGTGTTTGTGTGGTGTGTGTGTGTGTATGTATGTTGTGTAGTGTTTATGGAGTCTTTTCAGTATCTGCCAGACCATCTCTAAGGATCATCCCTCTGTTACCATGGAAACATGCTGCTCTTAGTTCTAATTCAATGTCAATTTGCACAGAATTCTGCAGACATAAACTCTGTACAAATGACTTACAGTCATGTAGAGATGACATTATGTTGATACCAGACAACAGATAAACAAGTAGCAGAGTATTCTTCTATGCAATGTAGTGCACAATGTAAAACCATCCTCAACTTGAGAGAGAGAGTGTGCGTGTGTGTGTGTGCGTTTGTGTGTGAGTTTGCACACCTGTCCCATTAGCGTTTTCTCCCTGTGTGTTTTAATCGGATGAAAGAGGTTGATAACCTCTATGCTAATGCTAATTAGCCACAGTGGTCTGTAACGAACAGGGGAAAGCCCCCCGATCGCGTTACACACCTCCCTCTCTCTCTGATGAGCTGATGACTATCGCGCAGACAGGGGCTAAAGTTGATTAGATCCTCACGTCGAATGCACGCATGCACGCACGCACACACACACACTGGATGGCTGCCCTGTTTCTTGAGTGTTGTGTTATAAAATCAAACCAAATCAAATTCTATTGGTCACATGCACATGGTTAGCAGGTGTTAATGCAAGTGTAGCGAAATGCTTGTGCTTCTAGTTCCGACCATGCAGTAATATCTAACAAGTAATCTACCAATTTCACAACAACTACCTTGTACACACAAGTGTAAAGGAATGAATACGAATATGTACATAAAAATATATAAATGAGTGATGGCCGAACGGCATAGGCAAGATGCAGTAGATGGTATGGAGTACAGTATATACATATGAGATGAGTAATGTAGGGTATGAAAACATATAAAGCAGCATTGTTTAAGGTGGCTAGTGATACATTACATCAGGATGACAAGATGCAGTAGATGGTATAGAGTACAGTATATACATATGAGATGAGTAATGTAGCTTATGAAAACATTATATAAAGTGGCATTGTTTAAAGTGGCTAGTGATACATCTAATTACATCAGGTGGACCATTTCAGTTTGTCCGTGATGTGTACGCTGAGGAACTTAACTCTCCACCCTCTCCACTACTGTCCCGTCAATGTAGACAGGGGGCTGCTCCCTCTGCTGTTTCCTGAAGTCCACGATCATCTCTTTTGTTTTGTTGACATTGAGTGCGAGGTTATTTTCCTGACACCACACTCCGAGGGCCCTCACCTCCTCCCTGTAAGCCGTCTCGTCATTGTTGGTAATCAAGCCTACCACTGTAGTGTCGTCTGCAAACTTGATGATTGAGTTGGATGCGTGCATGGCCACGCAGTCGTGGGTGAACAGGGAGTACAGAAGAGGGCTGAGAACGCACCCTTGTGGGGACCCAGTGTTGAAGATCAGCGGGGTGGAGATGTTGTTACCTACCCTCACCACCTGGGGGCGGCCCGTCAGGAAGTCCAGGTCCCAGTCGCACAGGGCGGGGTCGAGACCCAGGGTCTCGAGCTTAATGACGAGTTTGGAGGGTACTATGGTGTTAAGTGCTGAGCTATAATCGATGAACAGCATTCTTACATAGGTATTCCTCTTGTCCAGATGGGATAGGGCAGTGTGCAGTGTGATGGCGATTGCGTCGTCTGTGGACCTATTGGGTTGGTAAGCAAATTGGAGTGGGTCTAGGGTGTCAGGTAGGGGGGAGGGGATATGGTCCTTGATTAGTCTCTCAAAGCACTTCATGATGACGGAAGTGAGTGCTACATGGCGGTAGTCATTTAGCTCAGTTACCTTAGCTTTCTTGGGAACAGGAACAATGGTGGCCCTCTTGAAGCATGTGGGGACAGCAGACTGGGATAAGGATTGATTGAATATGTCTGTAAACACACCAGCCAGCTGGTCTGCGCAGGCTCTGAGGACGTGGCCGGGGATGCCGTCTGGGCCTGCAGCCTTGCGAGGGTTAACACATTTAAATGTTTTACTCACGTTGGCTGCAGTGAAGGAGAGCCCGCAGGTTTTGGTAGCGGGCCGTGTTAGTGGCACTGTATTGTCCTCAAAGCGAGCAAAAAACTTGTTTAGTCTGTCTGGGAGCAAGGCATCGTGATCCGCGACGGGGCTGATTTTTCTTTTGTAGTCCGTGATTGACTGTAGACCCTGCCACATACCTCTCGTGTCTGAGCCGTTGAATTCCGACTCCACTTTGTTTGATTGCCTAGCGGAGGGAATAGCTACACTGTTTATATTCGGTCATGTTTCCAGTCACTTTGCCCTGATTAAAAGCAGTGGTTCGCGCGTTCAGTTTTGCGCGAATGCTGCCATCAATCCACGGTTTCTGGTTGGGGAATGTTTTAATAGACGCTGTTGGTACGACATCACCGATGCACTTGTTAATGAACTCGCACACTGAGTCAGCGTATTCGTCAATGTTGTTGTTCGCAGCAATGCGGAACATATCCCAGTCCACGTGATCGAAGCAATCTTGAAGCGTGGAATCCGATTGGTCGGACCAGCGTTGAACAGACCTGAGGGCGGGAGCTTCCTGTTTTAGTTTCTGTCTATAGGCTGGGAGCAACAAAATGGAGTCGTGGTCAACTTTTCCAAAGGAGGGCGGGGGAGGGCCTTATATGGGTCGCGGAAGTTAGAATAACAATGATCCAGGGTTTTACCTGCCCTGGTTGCACAACCGATATGCTGATAGAATTTGGGGAGCCTTGTTTTCAGATTAGCCTTGTTAAAATCCCCGGCTCCAATAAATGTAGCCTCAGGATATGTGGTTTCCAGTTTACATAGAGTCCAATGAAGTTCTTTCAGGGCCGTCGATGTGTCTGCTTGGGGGGAGATATACACGGCTGTGATTATAATCGAAGAGAATTCTCTTGGTATATAATGCGGTCGGCATTTGATAGTGAGGAATTCTAAGTCAGGTGAACAAAATTACTTGAGTTCCTGTATGTTGTTATTATCACACCACGTCTCGTTAATCATAAGGCATACACCCCCACCCTTCTTCTTACCAGAGAGATGCTTGTTTCTGTCGGCACGATGCGTGAAGAAACCAGGTGGCTGTACCGACTCAGATAGCATGTCTCGAGTGAGCCATGTTTCCGTGAAACAAAGAACGTTACAGTCTCAGATATCTCTCTGGAAGGCAACCCTTGCTCGGATTTTGTCTACCTTGTTGTCAAGAGACTGGACATTGGCGAGTAGTATGCTCGGGAGCGGTGCGCGATGTGCCCGTCTACGGAGCCTGACCAGAAGACCGCTTTGTCTGCCCCTTCTACGGCGTCGTTGTTTTGGCTCGCCGGCTGGGATCCGATCCATTGTCCTGGGTGGTAGACCAAACAGAGGATCCGCTTCGGGAAAGTCGTATTCCTGGTCGTAATGTTGGTGAGTTGACGTTGCTCTTATATCCAATAGTTCCTCCCGACTGTATGTAGTAAAACCTAAGATTACCGGGGATAACAATGTAAGAAATAACACATAAAAAAGCAAAATACTGCATAGTTTCCTAGGAACGCGAAGCGAGGCGGCCATATTTGTCGGCGCCGGAAGTACCTAACCTATATTAGGTTAGGTAAGGGAGTGCTGCGTGTTCTCACCCACAGGTGTTTGTATTTGCGTGTGTCCTGTTCTTCTGCACAGCTGTTTGTGTGTGTTCTAGTCCTTTAAACTTGTATTTGACACTGACATTAACATCCAACAAGCTCTCACAGTCTCACTGCAGAAAAATACGTTTTTGCACTTTTCTCCAAAGGTCAAATTTCGAAGTTAAGGTTAAGGTTTTGGATAGGGTTAAAACATTACATTTAGGCATTCATTCCGAATGGTTAAGTTAAGGGTTAAGGTTTGTGATCGGGCTTAGCGAGTGTCTACCACTGGGATTGAACACGCAACTTTTGGATCAGGAGTCAATGGATTAGACCCATCTTCCACCCCTGTCCACAACACCCTAGTAAAAACCAAGCCTACTTGATGGAGACTACTTGATGATAATAGCGCTCACAGTTGCCCCTAGTGGCCGGTTTTGAAGGAATTTTCTCATGAACTTAGGACCTGGACAGACGTCCAATTTCGAAGTCAATCTTGATCTATCTGGCTGTAACATCAGTCCTTTCCTTCAGGGCTCACTGACGCCAACCTCTTCATTCAGGTCTCTACTGTTTAAAGGTGCTAAGTGGGTTCCCATTCTCACCCAAATCCCTCCAAATCTCCCCCTCAGTACCCAGCAGGCTTGGAGAGTGCCAGGCCAGTCCCCACAGGTGGAGCCTGGAGAATATGACAGGCTCTCTTCAGCTGGGCTTAACTCCTCCTGTGTGGCTTTCACTGTGGATGAGCCTCCACTCTGTCTCCCCCTGGGGCTAAAACTGTAGTTACACCATCAACTCAGGTACTTCTCTGTTTAAATCCACTCAAACAAAAGCTAAAGTGATGTGTTAATGTCTTCAGTGGCGCCCATATCTGGGCTTCGTTTGGATGTCTTTGAAGTGAGCGGTGCACCACAAGGCAGCAACCCCACTACAGCAACTCCATTCATAACTACCTGATCTGTTAACACCCGGCAGACACGTTCTCTCCATTGATAGGTTGGGAACACCAAGGCATTTTGTGTGCGATCAAAGGTAAGTTGGCAAGTTGGCAGTTTTCTACAGGTGCGTTCTGGGGAGGTATTGATGGTTGGTGTTGGTGTTGGTGTTGAGTGCAGTGGTGATGTAGACTTGTCTGAGGCATGATGACAGTTGTTCGCCAGACAAGTTGATATTTCAAACGTTTCAGGAATGGAATAAACTCTGTTCCTTAGCCTGAGTTCCACCCAGGCTCATAGCTAGCTGGTGAACCAGAGTGACAGCAGATGGCTGGTGGATTCCATTAATAGAAGTTATGTCTACATGTACTGTGTGTTCATTCGGCAAAAGTGACAAGAGGAAAGCAGTCGTCTAACAAACAGCGTTCTCCTTCCCGTGGCGTAAATGAGCGAAAGTGTGAGAAGTTACGTATGTTGTTGTTAGGGGATTTTAAGAGTAAGCGGTTGTTGTGTTTGCCATTGCTGTTTTCCTTAGGAAAGGAAAGTGCTCTGTGTCAATAGCGTGTCGTGAGCTGTTCCCACTCCGGAGCTTTTGTACTTAAATGATCAGTTTCTCATCCATCTGGACTAGAACAGAAGTTTGAGAAAGTTATCAACAATACATTCTCTCTACTGCCAGACAGGAAGTGTGCGTGATTGGCATCCTGTCAGCCTCAGATAATCTAGAATATCTGAAAAGGGACTCAAAGTAATAGACAATTGCAAGAGCATACCACCAACAATTACCCAAGGCCTATAGATATTTATTATTTCGTGAGGAGTATCACTAGCCGGAATTTAATCATTGTGTCTAAGAATCATGAACCAGAATTTACTCCAACATTACTTAATGTCAGGGATATTTTATTTTATTTGACAATTGAAAATACATAAAGAAGCCACAACAGGCAACAAATACATGTATCAAAATTGCCAAGGATTATATACACAAAAAGTCACAAGGCATTGTATTTGGTATTTTGTTAGGATCCCCACTAGCTGTTGCAAAAGCAGCAGGGGTCCACACAGCAGGGTTACTGGGGGTCCACACAAAATATGAAACATAATACAGAATGACATAATACAGAACATCAATAGCGCAAGAACAGCTCAAGGTTTGTTATAAAAAGAAGAAGTGATGCAGTCGGTCTCTTCTCATCTCTTAGCCAAGAGAGCCTGGCATGCATAGCATTTATATCAGCCTTCTGATTACAATTAAGAGCAAAACGTGCCTCTCTGTTCTGGGCCAGCTGCAGCTTAACTAGGTCTTTCGTTGCAGCACTGGACCACACGACTGGACAATAATCAAGATTAGACAAAACTAGAGCCTGCAGAACTTGCTTTTTGGAGTGTGGTGTCAAAAAAGCAGAGCATATCTTTATTACGGCCAGACCATAATAAATTATATTTTTTCAACAACAGGTTATGGTCAATAATATCAAAGGCTGCACTGAAATCTAACAGTACAGCTCCCACAATCATCTTCTTATCACTTTCTTTCAACCAATCATCAGTCATTAGTGTCAGTGCAGTACATGTTGAGTGCCCTTCTCTATAAGCATCCTGAAAGTCCGTTGTTAATTTGGTTACAGAGAAACAGCATTGTATTTGGTCAAACACAATTTTTTCCAACAGTTTGCTAAGAGCTGGCAGCAAGCTGATTGGTCTGCTGTTAGAACCAGTAAAGGCCGCTTTACCACTCTTGGGTAGCGAAATAACTTTGGCTTCCCTCCAGGCCTGAGGACAAAGACTTTCCTCTAGGCTCAGATTAAAAATATGACAGATAGGAGTGGCTATAGACTCAGCTACCATCCGCAGTAGCTTTCCATCTAAGTTGTCAATGCCAGGAGGTTTGTCATTATTGATCGATAACATTATGGTCTTCTATAGAGAGCAATATTTATGGCAACTTTTTGTAGTCACTAACTCCGCCATGGTTCGCTGGACAAAGCCTATGGGAAAATGAATGGAGTTTTTGTAGGGTTTTTGGATAAACGCCAAAAATAAGGTCTGCGGTAAACACAGGATTAGGAAATCGTATACGTTTTGTTCTATGAGATAATCTTCATCAGCTAACGTGACTTTTGTGAATTTTTAAGCATTTATTTAATTTCAAAAAGCACATAAAGGCATCATAATTTATAAAGGTCATGTTATCTGCCTGGTATTATCTCATAGACCAAAATGGATAAGACCTACTAAACCTGTGAATTTTTTGGCGTTTATCCCCAAACCATATTCTTTCCCCACTAATATTTCCCATAGGAATGGATGAATGAACCAGAGGTAACTCATTTCTGGGTTTTAGGACTACAAGCTTGTGAGCTCTATTGGTGGTTGGCAAATGGCTGCAGGGCAAAACATGTGACATGGGCGCTCTGTGCCATACATTCAATCATACACAATGTCCACAGATTTACATATAATTTACAAAAGAGTCTTACCAGTCTGGGTTTAAAACTGCCATTCTCCACAATTCTCCTTGCCAAAATAACATTTAAAGAAGATTTCCTAGCATACAAAGTGTTTCATTACTCTTTATTAATACTCTCTCTCTCTCTCTCACTCTCACTCTCACTCTCACTCTCTCACACACACTCCAGTCCTCTAGGAGAGCTGCTGATGACATCACCAGACGGGGCCAGCTGTAATCTGGGGTTGTTCTGTGTGGACGGCACGGCACAGTGTCAGACTTGAGCCTTGGCCGCCCCACCGTGGATCTGGATCGTGGCTGCTCGTTCTGGCGCTGCCAGACCAGGGCCCAACTGTTTGTGGAGCCAGGCTGGAGATTAGACTGACTGCTGCACTTCTCTGGGTTTCCACTTGTTTTTTCTTCATTCAACTTGTCTGTTGCCCCCTCTCCCTCTCTTTTCTCCTCTCCTCCTCTCTCGCAGCTCGCCCTCCGTGATTTCCAGGCAGGCACCCGTCCGCCTTTTTTGGGGTTCTCTTATCGAGGAGCTGGAGGCTGAAGTATCGTCATCATCTACAGCTAGGGGGGGGGGGGGTGGGGGGCAAACGTGCACAGGGGGGTATGTGTGTGCAGGAGAGTGAAGTGGCAACGGTTAACTTGAAAGGGCACACAAACCCAGATATGGCTGTCGCCAGTGTTGTCATGTCTTGGAAACTCCATCACAACACTACTGCAACCTTATCACAACATTACTATAATGTACAGTAATGGTCTAGAAACATATTGAGCCAGCAGAAAAAAAAAGTTTTTTAAAGAAGAAGAAACGGTATGTGTGTGTGTGTGCATGTGTGATAAGGAGAGGGGAGGTGGTGCCATGTTGATCCTCTACTCAGCAGGACTATGTTCCCATGCCGGCCACATGTTTTCTATGAGCCTGTTGTGTATTTGTATGTATGTGTGCATATGGACCAGTGTATGCGTGTTTGCTTTTGCGTGTGTGTGAAAAGGATGGAGGTGGTCCTCAAAGAAAGCAAGTGGTAGGTTTTCTGACGAAAACATCAGCTAATAATCCTAACGTCCTTGGAGCATTTGTTGTTAGTTTGGTTATACTTTGTTTCCCATTCAGGTGTCACACCTGGTTACCTTATTAACTCCCACCACCATCAACCTCCATACTATGTTATCCATACTGACAGCAGGTGGTTCAGGCCGTGAATGCTGATTGGCTGAAAGCCGTGGTATATCGAACCGTATACCATGGGTATGACAAAACTGTTATTTTTACTGCTCTAATTACGTTGATAACCAGTTTATAATAGTAATAAGGCACCTCGGGGGTTTGTGGTATATGGCCAATATACCACAGCTAAGGGCTGTATCAAGGCCCTCTGCGCTGCGTCGTGCATAAGAACAGCCCTTAGCCGTGGTATATTGGCCATATACCACACCCCTTGGGCCTTATTGCTTAAGTGTGTGTGTGTGTGTGTGAGTGTGTGTGTGTGTGTGAGTGTGTGTGTGTATACACGGGTGTATGTATGTGTGTAGGGGGTTGGACGTTGGTCCCTTGAGAGGGACATCCTGATGTTATTGTTAGTGAAATCTAATCTGTCTGTGTGTGTCCTATTGGGGCAACATTGTGCTGAGCTCTGGGCTTCAGCAGCCTCTTTCTCCATTAATGCTACATTAGCCAAATTAGAGCCCTAATTGGGGAAGCGAGGAAAGCTCAGCACTCTTAAAGGGATGCAGGCACTGGGATC
Source organism: Salmo trutta (assembly GCF_901001165.1). Classification (NCBI taxonomy): domain Eukaryota; kingdom Metazoa; phylum Chordata; class Actinopteri; order Salmoniformes; family Salmonidae; genus Salmo; species Salmo trutta. The sequence continues at coordinate 54,768,856 of NC_042959.1, read as the reverse complement.
TAAATGGAGAGGCTGACTTAAAGGGGAGGTTTTGGTGTGGGGGGTCATTAAAGAGGTGGGCCTTACCTTTAGGGTAATTAATGCATGGGTGGTTCTGATAGTTCGGATGGAGGTCAAATCAAATCAAATCACATTTTATTTGTCACATACACATGGTTAGCAGATGGTAATGCAAGTGTAGCAAAATGCTTGTGCTTCTAGTTCCGACAGTGCAGTAATATCTAACAATAATATCTAACAGTAATATCTAACAAGTAATCTAACAATTCCCCAACAGGGTAGTAATCATTTAGATCAGTTATCTTTTCCTTCTTGGGTACAGGAACAATGGTAGCCATCTTGAAGCATGTGGGGACAACAGACTGGGATAGGGAGCGATTGAATATGTCCATAAACACACCAGCCAGCTGGTCTGTGCATGCTTTGAGGACGTGGCTAGGGATGCCGTCTGGGCCAGCAGCCTTGCGAGTGTTAACACGTTTAAATGTTTTACTCACATCAGCCACGGAGAAGGAGAGGGGGGGCGCAGTCCTTGTTAGCAGGCCGCAACTGTATTATCCTCAAAGCGGGCAAAGAAGGTGTTTAGTTTGTCTGGTAGCGTGACGTCGGTGTCCGTGACGTGGCTGGATTTCTTTTTGTAGTCCGTGATTTCCTGTAAACCCTGCCACATACGTCGCTGAATTGCGACTCCACCTTGTCCCTGTGCTGGCATTTCGCTTGTTTGATTGCCTTGCGGAGGGAATTGCTACACTGTTTATATTCAGACATATTCCCAGACCTCATTCCATGGTTAAATGCGATGGATTGCGCTTTTAGTTTTGAGCGAAGGCCGCCATCCGTCCACGGTTTCTTCTTGAGGGGCAGTCCGTTGTTTTGGATTGCCTTCCGGAATTAGCTCCATTGTCCTGGGTAGTGGTCCGAACAGAGGATCCACTTCGGGAAAGTTGTATCCCTGTTCGTAATGTTGGTACTGTAAATTGATGTTGCTCTTATATCCAATAGTTCTTTCTGGCTGTATGTAAAAATGTAAGAAATAATACATAAAAAACTGCTGAGGGGAGAACGGCTCATAATAATGCTAATGGTATGGCATAAACACATGGAAACCATGTTTCCGATACCATTCCACCTATTCTGCTCCAGCATTACCACAAGCCCGTCCTCCCCAATTAAGGTGCCACCAACCTCCTGTGCTAGGTACTTACGTCATAATTCACTATGCCCCCAATGCCCCTTTAACCCCTCATATTAATAACCATGTGAGCCATGTCCTGAAAGGATGCGGTAGAGGTGGGATACACACACAGACACGCAGACACACACACACACACCCAACTGCACACAAGGCGCAAACACATACACACCCCAGTGGCTTCCTGACAGACTAATTTCCGCGGGTCCTTCCTGTGTGGTACAGGACGGCCATGGTGGGGGGTGTGGTCTGGGGCATTCTTCTGAAACATTCCCACTACGTCCTCCTCCACCCAGACGGGCCCAGGTCAGCTAAATATAGATTGTTTAGGACACCCACTATGGTCCTCCACTACTGAGGCCAAGCCTCCTACTACTAGGCTTTACTGCTGGACTGTTTTCTGTCCAAACAGTGGGGCATCCAGGTATTGTGCAGTGGGACAGCAGCAGGGTGAGTTAGTAGCTAGGGGTGGATGCTGTGTTCCTGGAGAGGGCTGTAGAGACAGTCAATCACCATGTGTGTTCATGCTCTCTGGTAGTAACAGGAATGATCCAGTCAGCTGTTTATTTGTTTAGTGGCTGTTGTCCTATTGGTGATTCTAATGAGAAAGAGCAGTCTATTCTTTAACATGTATATGACTATGTTATAGGGTTGCTAAGGTATCTACATCTGCACTCACACCAGTCCTTACATATCTCCATACATTACCAGTACATCTGTGCTCTGGTCCTGAGCAAAACCCCACATTTCCATCATGACATCCATTGATGAGAGGTTAAAAGGATTATGGACGCATGGGGCTAGTCATATTAAGATTGGAACATGTACCCCCCCCCCCCCACTGGCCTGTAGAATGGGGAGGTGTTAACTCCCAATGTGGTTCAATAGGCGCTCCATTAGGCCAATCCGCGGTCCCCTAGCACTGCCGCAAGGCATAATGGCAGAACCTATGGGACATTGCCTCCAGGCACGTCCCCCTGTTGTGGGACAAGGTTTTGGCTTGTGGCTGATTGATCGATAATTGTGATGAGCGTTCTGACTTCATCTGGAGCTCTCTCAGGGAGCTGACACAAAATGATCCACGATCAGACAACATTGATGCAAGAGTGTAAGAGGCTAATCTCTCACAGTGTAAGGTAAGGATGAGAATTTGATGTTCGTCATTGATTGGTAATGCCTGACCTGTGTCTGTAAATGCCACTGTCGCGTGAACTGATTGAGATGGTGGATGGTGTAGAGAATAAAGACACGTTTCCCATCACTCCTGCATGTTGCCTCTGTCTGGTCTTAACATTCCTATACTTGACGTTCCATTCACTTACCGAACAATCTAAATGGTGCGTTACAGTATCATCATATATCATCGATATCATATCAACGAATGTTAGAGATCCACCTGTGCTTAAGAATATAGCAACCTATTAAGCTACTGTATGAGTTTTTCCGAACCATGTGACCTGACCTTTTTTTGGGACCCTAGTTAAAGCTTATAACTAAAGCCTAGAAATGTTCCTGGTCAGGAAAAAAGCCAGACCCTGGTCATGTGACATTTATATCCATAGATACAGTAAAAGGCGTATCTACTGGCTCTACTCAGTAAGTCTCTCTTAGAGGCCCGATGGTGGCTGGACTGTGGTTTGCCCTTGGCTGAAATGCTGTTCCCTGAAACCCTGTAGATTTCCAGAAGAACCATGAAGCCTCACTGCATAAGTGTGTTACAGAGCCTGTAATTTGTAAGCAATAGAAGTTGTCCTGGATAAGGGCACATATATATTGTCCAGTAATGTTTTTAAATGGGGAGGGAGGAGGAATCGAGAGAAGCCTCTCCACTTCAATCCTGGTAAACGAGGACAAACAGGATTATCTCAGAGAGTTAGTGGGCTGGGGAGGGGGCAAGAGTGGTGAGGTGGGGAGGGTTGGTGGGTGAGTGAGTTGGGACTTTCAACAGCTCTCTCATCATGGGACTTGATGTTGCCAAAGAACAGAGAAGGAGTGGTGGTTAGACTAGAGTAACTATTCTCCTAGTAGGTAATATGGTACATCCCCATTGGTGGATGGGGATAGCAAGATGAACACTGTTAGTGGGTCAAGAGAGTAAAGAGTTGCCTGTATTCAGGGGGCACTGCAGCGAGACTAGAGGCTAGAGCAGGGCCGCCCAAACTGGGGCTCGCGGGCCAAACTTGGCCCACTCTTAATTAAAAAACGTTTACTTAGTCAGGGTCAATTTACTCTTTAGAGTTTAGAGAAAAGTAGAATACACAAGGTGCAATTTCGAAATCTGGAAGTGCATAAGCAGTTTTCCACTTGTTATTTCAGTCACTGACAGTCACTCATTTATCCCGGGCAACCCAATCTTACTTAGGACCCCACAAAAGGAAGTTTCCGTGCCACAACGATTTTTTTAACTTTTTTTTATTCTGGTAATCAGAATGTGTTGTTAGGTGTCACGTTATATGGCTACAATTTGACTACTGTTTAAAGTGTGATTTTATGATTGCTTACTAAAAAGCTATTGTTTAAAGACCCTAAAAATCTATTGTTTACCTTTTCTATTTCTAAATAGATAATGTCTATTTGTTCGCCGCCCGCGGCACACCACTCAGATTATATTTTGGCCCACCAAACCCAAAGGTTTGGGCACCTCTGCGCTGGAGGGTAGAGTAGGCTATGTAGGGCTAATGGAGAGAGAGACTAGAGGTGGGTACTGGGTAATATCAATAGTGGAAAACACATCACTGATTATAGACCTATTTCATCAATGAACAACCAATGAAGACATTGCTTATTGTCAGAAACGCATTGTTGCGCTGCCATTTAATCCAGATTGTAATATCCATGTGTGCTGTACCAGCTACTACACGCTAACAATTTACAATTCAAAGAAAAAAAGCTCCTGCACACTGAACATGTGAGATAGCACTTTTTTTTTTGCATAAGTCTCTGCCTCACGGTCTTCATCAGAGCTAGCTTGCATACGCAGTGTGTGTGCGCTCCATTGGACCTTATTTCTCTGATATCACCGTCTTCATCTGCCATGTTTTCTGCCAGATGCCTCCTCTTCCCGCACACACACTCATCCCCTGACATTCCTGGTGTTCCCGCTCAATTCCGAAAGGTTGTGAAAATGGCTTAGCTTTTTATGTCCAGCAGCGGTAAAGTTAGAGCTATATTTCACTCATGGGGCTTGTAATCGAATAACTCAATCCCTATAAAAGCAATTGTAAGGTTATTATCTTCTTAGGGCCCCATTTGTGCCGAGTGGCACTTAGGAGAGGGGAGTCGGGAGAGTAATCTCATAGTTGGAGTTTTTAGTCATCAGATTGGCCCTTATGCCGCTCATGGCCAATGTCATTGTACTACTCTGCCATTGCTGGTTTTATCCAGTGTGATGATGATGATGGGGGTCAAACTGACCTCTCCCACACTGGTGTTTGTGTGCGTGTGTGTGAGAGGACGTGTAGCTCATCAATGAGGTCACTATTGAGTTTGTGGCGGTGCTGCTGGTGTGTGAGGTAATTTAGCACTTTGTCACCGTTTTTCGATTAATGTACTGTATACAGCAGAGGGAGAAGGGAATATGAACATTTACTACAACTTAATCTAAGGAGAACCTCAAGTGAATATTACCCAATGTTCATCAAACAGGCTTACTCGATGGGAACGCCTGAGTTCCATTGATTTCCAATATATATCTCGGTGAGTCTTTAGTTTCTGCTTCCTGGTGTAAACAGGGCAGTGTTGGGTTGGTTTGGTGGCAGTAGTTCCAGGAGCATCTGCTCTGCTCTTCCCAAGGTCAGGCTGTCAGAAGGCTGCTCAGACGATGGATGTCAATAGTGTCAGACTAAATAAACTTGGGGCAGCCAGGCTTATTTGTGTGGTGTTAACAGGCCAGCGAAATCCCAAAGATCCCTCGCAAGGGCTAGGGCCGCCACCCAACATGCAGGTAAAACCCAGGGATGGCCAATTCCCACACTGAAGAATTTGCTGGCAAAATATACACTCTGGACAAACACACATATATACACAACCTCGAGCTTGCATGCACACACACACGGACACACACACACACACACACACACACACACACACACACACACACACACACACACACACACACACACACACACACACACACACACACACACACACACACACACACACACAGAGCCACTAGAAAAAGCTCATGAGTGGTCCAGCCAGTATTGATCTTTGAACATAGGATCATACAGTCTGGCTCTATAGGCTTACCCGCTTTTAATTCCCTCACAGAATAGATAGACTGACTTTGGCTCTATACATATCTGGATCAATGCAAATCTACTTATGCTCAAGCGGTTCAATTTTAAACGAATTCCATTAGCCATAAGTAAAAGTTTTCTTGGGTAATATGATTAGGGGCTCCTCACCAATGGAGTTTCTCTGCAAGCGGTGAAACGTCCCCTCTCCCGGTCTTTCTCTTTTACAGCATCTCTTTTGCCATCTCCTCTTGCCAGTGATCGGCAATGGACAAGGAAGTGACGATAACGCTGAGAGAGAGTAACAGCCACACACACCCGCACACACCCGCACACACACACTTTTATATACTCCCCTTCTCAAACCACACGCTGCATTTTATCACATGTCAACTCTGTCGTTGCTCTGGCATCATAGAAGCTCATCACAGACACCAATGGTTTATGTATGAAACCCTCGTCAATAAATGACCTGTTTCTATTTTGTTTTGCATATTTGTTACATCTTAGTACATCATGCAATGGGAGTATCCTGTTGTATAAACTGTTCCGGTGCAGCGCAGAGGTCAGGTAATGTCAGTTCTCCCAGTGGTCTCTGTTTCAGATGGTTCTTTATGTTCAGATTTCCAGTTAACATTTCATCTCACTTTGTGCTTCGGTGTGTCCAGCAAAGGTAATGAGATTGTCTTTGTGCTTTGCTTTACAGTAATTTGGTTGACTGGATCAGTGTGTTATTGTCATGCACTGAGGCTGGGTGATGTTTTGGGGTGTTAGCGATCTCATCTTTAGCACCAGATGGCTAACTGGACTCCTCTCTATGCTCGGCCCTTTGTTGTATTGACAGTCAGACAAGGCGGGTCACTTATTCGGCAGTGCTACTTTTTTGTAGAGCCCTTTCAGTATGTCAATTATAAGGGTGAATTTGATCAGCTGTGTGTACATGTTATTGTTATTTTTCAGTCTCATCACAAAACAGGCTGTCAGCCCATGAGACACCATACTTTGCCATATGAACATATGGGACTATTGATTTATTGCTCTGAGAATTTACAACTGCACATCAGTATATCTATCTATAGTTACAATGAACAAAAATATGAATGTAACATGTAAAGTGTTGGTCTCATGTTTCATGAGCTAAAAAAACCCCCAGACATTTTCCATAAGCACAAAAAGCTTACAGTGCATTTGGAAAGTATTCAGACCCCTTGACTTTTTCCACATTTTGTTACGTTACAGCCTTATTCTTAAATGGATGAAATATTTTTTTCCCCCTCATAAATCTACACACAATACCCCATCATGACAAAGTGAAAACAGGTTTTTAGAAATTGTTGCAAATTTATAAACAATTAAAAAAAGAAATACGTTTTCAGACCCTTTGCTATGAGACTCGAAATTGAGCTCAGGTGCATCCTGTTTCCATTGATCATCCTTGAGATGTTTCTACAACTTGATTGGAGTCCACCTGTGGTAAATTCAATTGATTGGACATGATTTGGAAAGGCACACACCTGTCTATATAAGGTCCCACAGTTGACAGTGCATTTCAGAGCAAAAACTAACCCCTAGTTATCCCTAACTATAAAACTAACTCCATCCCTAAGTCTAACCCTAGACTTAACCCCTAAGCCTAAAATTGCCTTTTGGGGTCTTTTGGAACCGAAAATGTTAGAGAGAGAGAGGTCTAACTTTACTATCTCTCTATCTATCTAGATATCTAGATATCTAGATATCTAGATATCTAGATATCTCTCTCTCTCTCTCTCTATCTATCTATCTATCTATCTATCTATCTATCTATCTATCTATCTATCTATCTATATATATATATATGCGAGGGAAAGAGAGGTTGTTGTGGTGGTCATGACAGCTGATGTCAATCTACTATACAACTATTTTTACACACGGCATCATTTACAGTAGAGAGCTGGTTGGCTATGGTTATAAACCTATGTATTCTAAATAGTGATTTGTGTAATGACAATTTAAAGTGTCCTAAACTGACACTATCTGTCACCTTCAGCGCCTTGGGTGTGAGAAAATGACTTTACAAATTAAATGTATTATTATTATGAATATATATTATGCCATTACAATGATAGTGTATATCAGGCCTTAAGACAAAGGGTTCATGCTCAGTATAACTGTTTTACAGTAAAACTGTTGGTTGTCAGTTCTCCACAGGGCCTCTCTCTCACTGTGTACTGGGCTAACGAGAGCTCATAGCAGAGCTCTGAAATACCGTAGTAAAACTTTAACAAGCTGCTGACAGGCCGCTGAATCAGAGGCAGAATCAAGAAAAACGTGGAGATGGATTTAAGTATGCCTCTTGTCATTAGCCTCACCATAATCAAATCATTTTACTCTTTCAGAACTTCTCAGGCTGCTGCGATGATGATGACGAACGCTGTGGAGAATGGTTGACTTTGGCTCTCTCCGTGCCAGGAGAGCTGGCTATTGTATTTAAGAATAATGTGGGCCTAGGTGCCAAATAAGTTCACTTAAATAGCTCTTAATTTAAGTTATCTGTTGTTAAACACTCACTAATGTTGGCAGAAACTTGGAAAATCTTAAGGTTTAATGTCTCTAAATTCAATTTCAATACGTCACTCAAATAATTGAAACAGTGTAAAGGAAGCAGATACGTTAGTAGCTATTAAAGAAGCACTAACAGCAAAATGTGAGTTTCTTATATATCTGGTATTGTCACGTATAGCCCTAAGCCATACGGCGGTGACCGTGTGCTAAAGTGATAGTTCATTCCAATAGCAATGACTCTTAGACATTTTCAGACCTCTAAAGTGTTCTACTCTCAAGACAAATCCATGTCCATTGCCGTCGATAGTGTGGGACATCCCCTCATCTTGACGTAAGACCTCTTTTAGAAATATGTTCAGACCTTCTGAGGTCTACATGACAAGAGATTTTTCTTGCTCTGACAACCTTTTGAGTTTCCCCTGCCATTCTACTCTGCGTATCCTATGGTCGCCCCCTAGAGTTCAAAGTCCGATGTTGCAACTGCTGTTCAGAGGTAGACAGTGAGATGTGCTGCTGTGTTGCACATACGTTGTGAAACAGTATAAAGGTCTGTCCAACGATGCCTATAGGTTTGGATAACCAGAGGGGAATGAGTGTGGGGATGTAGACGTAGCGAAAGGAGAGACAGAGGTGTGTGTGGGAGGGAGAGAGAGTAGGACTATGTACATGTGCTAGACAGAAGTGTGTGTGTGTGTGGACAGTATGTGTGCTATACAGTGTGTACTGTCCATGTTTTGAGTATGAGTGTGTGTGTACGTGAGAGAGTGAGTAGATGAAGTCTCTGGTCCAGCTGCGTGTGTTTGTTTGTCTTTGGTCTGAGGGCGCAGGGACCGGCCCAGCCCAGTGACAGACGTGTGCAGACCTAGCTCTCTCCCGCCTTGGGCTCTGAGAGAAATATGGTTCCGTGTAACTACCAGTTCCCATGAATCCAAGCAGTGTGTCCCAGGCTGGCAAGGGAAGTCCATCCCAGCCCAGCGCATGAATTCATCAACGCCACCGCCCTCCCAATCACATGTGGCTATCTCCTTCCAGTGTACCAGCGATGTGTGTGTGTGTGTGCGCGTGCGTGCGCGTGTGTGTGTGTGTGTGTGTGTGCGTGCGTGCGTGCGTGCGTGTGTGTGTGAAAGCTGAAAACACAGCCCCTTTGTCTGTTTTCGCTTGCATATCTCCTCTTGACTCCCCGGCTCTCAGTGTCATTATTACAGTGGTGAAAGTGACGGCCGAGTGTTTAGGTGTTGTCTGTTTATTTCTATTTTTCTACAGGGCTTTTACAGGGTTGCAGAGACAGTGACAGTTTCAGTGTGTTATTTTTTACTGCTAGTGGAATTGGTGGATGGAGTTGTGTGCTACATTGCTAGACACTCATAAGTGTCAAAATAAATGTAATGACGGTTTTCTCATTGCATTTTATTGCAATGCCACTGTCAGTGATGGAGTTAAAGTGTCAATTGATGTGACACGACACCTTGTGGTCTATTTATTTGAGGCTGGAAGAGAAGGAAGGTGAAGGAAGGTGTGTTCAGTATGGCAGGTATGAAACAAACTGTATAGTGTTTTGTACTCCAGACTCCATGTTATGTTTATGCTGTTGTACAGACCCTTATGTGATGTATATGACTAAAATTAATTAAGATGAGGCGACAAAATAGCTGCTGTTAGAGGTATCCTTTTGTGATTATAGTAGTGTAGGGGACAGGCGTAGAAATCGTATTAAATGACTATAATAATAATAATAATAATAAATAATACATAATATAGTATTCTAATTCTATGGGGACAGGTGATGAAGTGAGGAACAGCTGCACTGAAAATGATTTTTTTATTCTCAAGCTTCCTGTAAAGGACCCCTACTAAGTTCATTTCATGTAATTATATTTTGCACTTTAGATGTCCATTTTCTAACTACCCAATATCTTTTGTAAACAGTCAACTCTGCACAATTTCGATTTGAAACACACTTTCCAGATTAAACTCGGAACTTTAGGGAAAGAGTTGATTGGTTTTCCTTTTGATAAATGTAGGAAAGGCCTTGCTCCTTTAGGAATGTTTGTATTGACTGTTTTTCTCCTCAGTTTAAGTCCTCATAATTTGTACTAATTAACTCTGAATTAATTGTCAGTGTCACCGCTAACTACAGACATTACATTTGTGTTAGATGGAAGCAGAAATCTATTTATTCTCCTTATGGTGTCAGGCACTTGTAGGCTTAGGCCTTGCATTTTTGGTAGGCTAACAATTAATTGTGCCAATAACAAACCAAATGATTTACAAATGAATTAAGATTTTTTTTAAATCTATGACATTTAAATAAATAATTATACTTTTTTTCTTTATTTTAGAACAACAAACTAAGATTTTATGACACTAATGATTAATCTAGCTTCCATTTCAAGAACAGAAAAACTACCTACACAATTCTGAAAGCCTGTCTAAAATAAGTTTGTCAGTCTCGCTCTATCTCTCTGCTTACACTCAAAACAATCATCAGTATGATAAATATGCGCAGTGAATAGCTATCGTAAAATTACATTGGTTCCGGGAATGGCAAGCAAACAAAATCCGTTCCGCTTCATCATCCGTCCAAAATGACAACGCTAACTGTCAGGCGAGGGTAGAACCGGGGAAAGTCTCATTTGGCGGCGTGACTGCTGCTCGTGCGCCCCGGCTGCTTGGGGCTCGTGCGTTGCCTTGGGACTGCTGGCCGGCTTCGGACGGCGAAACTAAATAAAGATGTGTACTGACAGCCTAATGAACGGATGGGCCCTCTTGATTTAACCTTGATGAATGGTTGGCCCAGGTGTTTTCAATAACGACAATAAGCACTGCAAGCCACAGGCCCACTGATACTGGTATAATGCATTATTAGACCATTAGAGGCAGGGGAAGGGAGACCACTTATGCACTAGCCTATCAATAATGCTATGTCCCAGTCTGCATTTAGGCCTGTGGAATTAGTCATACTGATATTCTATTTAATAAAAAATCACAAGAAGAGGCATAAAGAATCTCATTACATTTTAACAGGGTTACAGTAACCCAGGAGGACCGCAAGTTTAATTTTCATAAGAGCATCCATTCCTCAATTATGTCAAGCAGAGAAAATGTAAATGGCAAATGGAATGCTAACAATATCTCTACCAGCGCATTGGCAGATAGGCGAGCCGGGGTTCGGAGAGCCGCACAGGGAGGGGAGTAGAAGTGTGTGTGTGTGTGTGTGTGTGTGTGTGTGTGTGTGTGTGTGTGTGTGTGTGTGTGCGTGCGTGCGTGCGTGCGTGCGTGCGTGCGTGTGTGTGTGTGTGTGTGTGTGTGCGTGCGCGTATGTGTGTGTGCGAGAGAAAGCGAGATTTAGCCAATACTGTCTTCCCTCTCTCCCACTCTGACACAGACCGTCAGAGACAGTGATATCTCTGGTTATTTCTACTCTACTGTATGTAGCCCTCTAATCAGAGAACATCCCAAACACCTGCAGCCTGACAGTATCTCCATGTGCTAGTTATAGAACTAACAGATTGTAACACCAATACAAGTGTTGATGTAAGCAAGAGCACCGAAATGAATACCCTTGCTAGTTCACCATCCTTTCAACTTTAAAGATAGGATAGATGGGATAGATAGTTTTACACTTTAGAGACTCAATATGATACTACATGCTATGTGCCCCACTCCACTGTGTGACACACTGGCACCTCTGTCAGGAACACAGACTGACGTATTTACAGTGTAGGAACTGTGCTGCACAGAAACATGTTTACCTAAATACCTCCACTTCTGATATGAGTGAAAGGTGTCACTCTTCACTTTCGCCCAGCACACACACACACACACACACACACACACACACACACACACACACACACACACACACACACACACACACACACACACACACACACACACACACACACACTCCAAAGTGTCAGTAGCGGTATTGGCATGTGGCTATCAGCGCCTTGTGCTGGGCCTCTGTAATAATAAACTGCTAATTGAACGGCTGCTCTGAGCGGCCTGTTAGCAGGGAGCCTGGCTGCCGCTGAAAGATTACTGCAGCACACAGCCGGCCCGCCAACGTGCTGAAAGAGGCTATTAGACCTCGCCTCTGTACCTGGGAGTGTTAATAGAAACTCTCTCTCTTTCACACTCACACTCATGCACGCACACTGGTTCTCAGGGAATACACTGGTAAACAGGCCTACTGTGAGTCACAGCAAACATGCATAGAATAACCTGTAGGATAGACACTTGCTTGACAAAACACAAACTCCATAGTAGACCTATCTTGTAAACAAACTTGAATGTAATGCACGGAAAGTACATTTTGCATAAAAAAATATAGCAGAAATGAACACAACTTTGACTGAAAAACTCTTTCAGATCCAAGTCTGCGTGAAAATGTCTAGCATGCATCACCTGTGGAAGAACAGTAAAAATCCCCCTCCTTGTCCCCTAGCCTGCGCCCTAGATCTTACATCTAAGATCTACATCACCCCTGGAGAACAGGCCCTTATGCGGCGGCATGAAGCCATGCAGAAAGCTCATCATCTTTTTATATGCGCACAGGCAGGAAAGATTAAAACATTAGGGTGTTGACAAGTGACAGAGAAACCTCCTCGAGTGTGTAAGCTGCTCTGAAGAAGTCACACTCCATGGGGTCTCAGCGATCGGCCAGGACTCTTCACCTTAATTAAACTAATTGGCTTTCCAGATTGCTTTCCCAATAGTCGATCAGGTACGTCTTTATGAGTAAGAGGCTTAGTGGAAATATTTCTGGTAATGAGAGAGAGAGAGCACAGCCCGGGGAGAAGAGGGTAGGGTTGAATCAGGTGTTTGAGAGAGATAGAGGGAGACAGAGAGAGACAGAGACAGTGTAGTGTGTGTGAGTGTGTGTGCGCAGGTTCAATCTATCACTTATCCTGGAATCCATACTCTTCCGACACCACAATGTTGCAAAATAAAATTGATGAACATATTGATGTATGCTTTGATGTCCAGCACCTGCTAGAAGCTATTGAATGTGCATATGTTCAACCCTCTCACATACTATAGCTACTACAAAGACATACTCTTTTTTGACACTGTGTCTATTTGACGGACAGATAGACTCAGAGTACTGGCTGATTGTGTCTCCATTAGCTAGCAGGGTCCAGCTGGGTCAGTGGGGAGAGAGGGGGATGCAGAGGGGAGGCAGAGGCCCCTTGGTACTGTGTAGAGTCTAAAAGAGAGTCTAGTGTATTGGGCTAATTACATTACAGTCCCTACTCAATGCCAGTTAAGTCTCTCTGTGTGTGTGTGTGTGTGTGTGTGTGTGTGTGTGTGTGTGTGTGTGTGTGTGTGTGTGTGTGTGTGTGTGTGTGTGTGTGTGTGTGTGTGTGTGTGTGTGTGTGTGTGTGTGTCCACATAGTATAAATTACACATATATAAATGATACATGTGTAACTACTATCTCCTATCTCAATGAGCTGGATGGATTCTATAGGTCTACAATTGCATCAAACAGCAGCGTCATCATCTTTTTATAACAGAGCTATGCTAGCATTGGGGGGCTCAGGGCCAGTGTTAATATGTAGAACATAAGTTATGTGCTTTTTCTCCTGTGCGCTCAAAAGCTAATCCTGTAGGCTGCCCTGCTCTGCTCCGCTTCATTTCACTCCACGCCCGGCCCAGTGGCGTAAGCCCATCATATGACTGCATGCTCTGCACATCGGCCTAATCATATGGAAGAGATGATCACAGGGCAGGAAATTGCAGCGCAGGGCCAAAGGAAACAATCTTTCTGCACAGGCTTAAGCCAATCATGTCCTTTCTCTCAACTCGAAGCTGCTGGCCTTCTCTCACCCTGTCTCTTTCTTTCCATCTTTTTTCTCTCCTTCTCTCCAGGATTCAATCTATGTGATTCTTGGTCTTCCCTATACTTTTTGTTCTTCCCCATTTGAATTAGCTCTCTGTCTGTTTGTTGATCAGACCTGGGGCTTCAACCTTTTTCTTTCCCAGGGACCCCCTCCTCGGCAAACCGGCGACCCATCATACGTTAGAAAATAAAAAAATTTAACACATCTTGTGTTATCATCAGGTGAATGATAATGGCAAGGAGAAGAATCAACATTTTAAAATTATTTGGTATATCGTTTTTCATTAACTCCCCACATTATAATTGGAAGAGGAAGTGTAAACGCTAAAACAGCCTATTAGCTTGAAAGGTAACTCCAAAAACAGAGAGCAACTGTTAAGCTGATTAAACAAATGTTAGCCATGTGTTGGCAAAAATGTATGTCTAAGTCAAGAAAGCCAGAGGCACTTGCTGCACTGGTAGCCTATTTGCTGGTGGTTTTTCAACCACGGACCCCTGGTTGAATACCCCTGATCTAGACAAATATGGTTTATTATATGTATATATGCAACACTGTAATAATTACAAACCAAAAATGTACATGTCTCTCATGTCCTTTCCGTGAAACCAGGAAAGAGGCAAACAGGAAAGAATCCTCACATTTAATCCTCCCAGTTTAACAACCTTGTTTTGTAGACCTTCACATTTGTATTTTTTTTATTTATTGTATTTCACCTTTATTTAACCAGGTAGGCCAGTTCAGAACAAGTTCTCATTTACAACTGCGACCTGGCAAAAATAAAGCAAAGCGGTACGACAAAAACAACAACACAGAGTTACACCTAAAACAAACGTACAGTCAATAACACAATATAAAAATCTATGTACAGTGTGTGCAAATGTAGAAGAGTAGGGAGGTAAGGCAATAAATAGGCCATAGAGGTGAAATAATTACAATTTAGCAAAACCTCTTACATCTAGATGGGCCGCTAGCGGAACGCCTCGCCAATATCCAATGATAGAGCGTGGCGCTAATTACAAACACCTCAGAAATCCAAAAACTTCAATTTTTCAAACATATGACTATTTTACACGATTTTAAAGACAAGACTCTCCTTTATCTAACCACATTGTTCGATTTCAAAAAGGCTTTACAACAAAAGCAAAACATTAGATTATGTCAGGAGAGTACCCAGCCAGAAATAATCACACACCCATTTTTCAAGCTAGCATATAATGTCACAAAAACCAAAACCACAGCTAAATGCAGCACTAACCTTTGATGATCTTCATCAGATGACACTCCTAGGACATTATGTTATACAATACATGCATGTTTTGTTCAATCAAGTTCATATTTATATCAAAAACCAGCTTTTTACATTAGCATGTGACGTTCAGAACTAGCATACCCACCAAAAACTTCCGGTGAATTTACTAAATTACTCATGATAAACGTTCACAAAAAACATAACAATTATTTTAAGAATTATAGATACAGAACTCCTTTATGCAATCGCGGTGTCCGATTTTAAAATAGCTTTTCGGTGAAAGCACATTTTGCAATATTCTGAGTAGATAGCCCGGCCATCATGGCTAGCTATTTTGACACCCACCAAGTTTGGCACTCACCAAACTCAGATTTACTATAAGAAAAATTGGATTACCTTTGCTGTTCTTTGTCAGAATGCACTCCCAGGACTTCTACTTCAACACCCAATGTTGTTTTGGTTCCAAATAATCCATAGTTATATCCAAATAGCTGCGTTTTGTTCTTGCTTCAAGACACTATCCAAAGGGTGACGCGCCGGCGCGTATCGTGACAAAAAATGTTCTAAATATTCCATTACCGTACTTCGAAGCATGTCAAACGCTGTTTAAAATCAATTTTTATGCGATTTTTCTCGTGAAATAGCGATAACATTCCGACCGGGAGACCTTGTTTTCGTTCAAACACTGAAAATAGAAAATGGAGTCTTCACATGCACGCGCGCACCCGTGTCATTGTTCTCAGAATGACCACTTTCCAAAAGCCCTACTGTTTTTCGCCCAGGGACTGCAGAGTCATCATTCCCCGTTCTGGCGCCTTCTGAGAGCCTATGGGAGCCTTAGAAAGTGTCACGTTACAGCAGAGATCCTCTATTTTCCATAAAGAGGCTATAGAAGGCCAAGAAATGGTCAGAGAGGGCACTTCCTGTATGGAATCTTCTCAGGTTTTGGCCTGCCATATGAGTTCTGTTATACTCACAGACACCATTCAAAGAGTTTTAGAAACGTTAGGGTGTTTTTTATCCAAATAAAATAATTATATGCATATTTTAGTTTCTGGGCAGGAGTAATAACCAGATTAAATTGGGTACGTTTTTTATCCGGCCGTGAAAATACTGCCCCCTATCCTAAACAGGTTAACACTGGAGTGATAGATGTGCAGATGATGATGATGTGCAAATAGAGATACTGGGGTGCAAAAGAGAAAGAAGAGAAATAACAATATAGGGGTGAGGTAGTTGGGTGTGCTATTTTCAGATTGGCTGTATACAGGTACAGTGATCGATAAGCTGCTCTGACAGCTGATGCTTAAAGTTAGAGAGGGAGATGAAAGACTCCAGCTTCAGTGATTTTTGCATTTCGTTCCAGTCATTGGCAGCAGAGAACTGGAAGGAAAGGCGGCCAAAGGAAGTGTTGGCTTTGAGGATGACCAGTGAAATATACCTGCAGGAGCGCGTGCTACGGGTGGGTGTTGCTATGGTGACCAGTGAGCTGAGATAAGGTGGGGCTTTACCTAGCAAAGACTTATAGATGACCTGGAGCCAGTGGGTTTGGTGACGAATGTGTAGTGAAGGCCAGCCAACGAGAGCATACAGGTCGCAGTGGTGGGTAGTATATGGGGCTTTGGTGTCAAAACAGATGGCACTGTGATAGACTACATCCAGTTTGCTGAGTAGAGTGTTGGAGGCTATTTTGTAAATGACATCACTGAAGTCAAGGATCGGTAGGATAGTCAGTTTTACGAGGTTATGTTTGGCAAGATGGAGGATTTGTTGCGAAATAGGAAGCCGATTCTAGATTTATTTTTGGATTGGAGATGCTTAATGTGAGTCTGGAAGGAGAGTTTACAGTCTAACCAGACACCTAGGTATTTGTAGTTGTCCACATATTCTAAGTCAGAACCGTCCAGAGTAGTGGTGCTAGTCGGGCGGGAGGGTGCGGGCAGAAATTGGTTGAAGAGCATGCACTTAGTTTTACTAGCATTTAGAAGCAGTTGGAGACCACGGAAGGAGTGTTGTATGGCATTGACGCTCATTTGGAGGTTTGTTTGCACAGTGTCCAAAGATGGGCCAGATGAATACAGAATGGTGTCATCTGCGTAGAGGTGGATCAGAGAATCACCAGCAGCAATAGCGACATCATTTATATATACAGAGAAAAGAGTTGGCCCGAGAATTGAACCCTGTAGCACCCCCATAGAGACTGCCAGAGGTCCGGACAACAGGCTCTCCAATTTGACACACTGAACTCATCTGAGAAGTAGTTGGTGAACCAGGTGAGGCAGTCATTTGAGAAGCCAAGTCTATTGAGTCTGCCGATAAGAATGCAGTGATTGACAGAGTCGAAAGCCTTGGCCATGTCGATGAAGACGGCTACACAGTACTGTCTTTTATCGATGGCGGTTATGATATCAATTAGGACCTTGAGCGTGGCTGAGGTGCACCCATGACCAGCTCGGAAACCAGATTGCGTAGTGGAGAAGGTACGGTGGGATTCGAAATGGTCGGTGATCTGTTTGTTAATTTGGCTTTTGAAGATTTTAGAAAGGCAGGGCAGGATGGATGTAGGTCTATAACAGTTTGGGTCTAGAGTGTCTCCCCTTTGAAGAGGGGGATGACCGTGGCAGCATTCCAATCTTTGGGGATCTCAGACGATATGAAAGTGAGGTTGAACAGGCTAGTAATAGGGGTTGCAACAACTGAGGCAGATAATTTCAGAAAGAGAGGGTCCAGATTGTCTAGCCCAGCTTATTTGTAGGGATCCAGATTTTGCAGCTCTTTCAGAACATCAGCTGTCTGGATTGGGTGAAGGAGAAGCGGGGGGGCTTGGGCAAGTTGCTGCAGGGGATGCTGAGCTGTTGGCCGGGGTAGGGGAAGCCAGGTGGAAAGCATGGCCAGCCGTAGAAAAATGCTTACTGAAATGATCGATTATCCTAGATTTATCGGTGGTGACAGTGTTTCCTAGCAATGGGAAGCTGGGAGAAGGTGCACTTACTCTCCATGGACTTTACAGTGTCCCAAAACTTTTTGGAATTAGTGCAACAGGATGCAAATTTCTGTATGAAAAAGCTAATCTTAGCTTTCCTAACTGACTGAGTATATTGGTTCCTGTCTTCCCTGAAAAGTTGCACATCGCGGGGGCTATTCGATGCTAATGCAGAACGCCACAGGATGTTTTTTTGCTGGTCAAGGGCAGTCAAGTCTGGGGTGAACCAAGGGCAATATCTGTTCTTAGTTCTACATTTTTTGAATGGGGCATGCTTATTTAAGATGACGACGAAAGCACTTTTTAAGAGCACCAGGCATCCTCTACTGATGGGATGAGGTCAATATCCTTCCAGGATACCCGGGCCAGGTTGATTAGAAAGGCCTGCTCGCTGAAGTGTTTTAAGGAGCGTTTGACAGTGATGAGGAGTGGTCATTTGACCGCTGACCCATTACGCACTCAGGCAATGAGGCAGTAATCTCTGAGATCCTGGTTGAAGACAGCAGAGGTGTTTTAGAGGGCAAGTTGGTCAGGATGATATCTAAGAGGGTGCCCATGGTTACGGATTTAGGGTTGTACCTGGTAGGTTCCTTGATAATGTGTGAGATTGAGGGCATCTAGCTTAAATTGTAGGACGGCCGGGGTGTTAAGCATGTCCCAGTTTAGGTCACCTAACAGTACGAACGTTGAAGATAGATGGGGGGCAATCAATTCACATATGGTGTCCAAGGCACAGCAGGGGGCTGAAGTGGGTCTATAACAAGCGGCAACGATGAGAGACTTGTTTCTGGAAAGGTGGATTTTTAAAAGTAGAAGCTCGAATTTGTTGGGCACAGACCTGGATAGTATGACAGAACTCTGCAGGCTATCTCTGCAGTAGATTTCACCTCCGCCCCTTTTGGCAGTTCTATCTTGTCGGAAAATGTTATAGTTGTAGATGGAATAACATAGAACTTCACAATGACATAGGTCTTCACAATGACTGTCCCATAGATCTCCCATGTGGCCTCACTTGCTTCATGAGAGCCCAGTGACCTTGATGTTCTTCAGGGCTAAAGGCTGATACCTCTTCTTTTAGGCTGATATACAGTATGTCCTTTATTATCACTCTGTTATCTCTCCATCAGCAACCATGCAGGTGAGGCAGGCTAGTGCTTTGTCCTAGGAAAAGAGGAATACGAAACATGGAGGTTGAGGCTTGCCAGTGGTATTACCAGGATTAAGACGAGGGCAAGGGCCCCGAAGTCAGCTTGAACAGGTGTGCCAGTTACCATGCCACAAGCTGCCATGACAACCACAGGACCTGCTGAGCTCTTGCAACCAATTGGCATCAAACCTGGATTGTTTGCTTTCTGCAATCTAAAGTCAGGTTTTGTTCACTTGCAGTAAGAGACAGAGATCAGGACTGGAACGTTGTAAAGGCTGGAATGGACAGCAGTAGTTGAAGCTTTCAAAAGCGGTCAACAAAGGGGTCAATATCACAAAAGCCGAGCAATAAAAAATCACTTTTCTTCAGGGGATCATAGACAAACTCTGGACCTACGCACCGTCCCCCTGCCCTTCAGACCACCCATTCACCCTAACCCCCCCCCCCTATCTCTCTCCCCTTGGGTGAGTGACAGAGTTCTGTGACGACAAACCCCCATGACACCCCTACCTCTTTACACACACACACACACACACACACACACACACACACACACACACACACATACACACCCTTGCACTGATTTGACAGCCGCTCTCCCTCTTATTCAGATTGATGCTGTGTTGCAGCCCCAGGCCCCTGGAGAGGCCTAATTGAATTGGTTTCCAGAGAATACTAATGAGGCGTAATGTTGAGATAACTGATACCCAAAGAATAAGTGATCATTGACAGCATGTGTTTCTTGTCAGTAATAAACATGTCACGGAAACAGGGAGCCAGTTGAATTTCCTCTGAAATTCTGTCTCACCACACGCACAGCATGCAATACATTTTATGGTTTAGTACTGTAACTAGTGACTAAGTAAACGGGTTGCGAACTTGCACTGCTGAAATGACATATGTAATCGTATAATATGTTGTGTATTATATTTAATAATTTGACTGTCAAGATGTCACTATAGAAACCTCTAAAAGCTAAAAAATGTTGAGATGCCACAGACTGACACGCACACACTGCTTGTGATCACAGATCTCTTCCCACTGTCCCGTGGTTACTTTGGCACCCATGGGCTGCCCTGGCCCAGATGCCTCCCTCAGTTCTCTGGCTGCTCCATATGGTAGATGTTTGTGTAGTGGAGACTTGGGAGAGCTTCAGTGCTCTGAAAGCTCAATACATAAACACTGGTCCCAGATTCACACTTCAGACTGCCGACTGTGTGCTTACCTACTGGACCAACCAAAACCAGCCCTGCTATCATTTAATCGAGGGAGTTGTGGAGAAGGGAAAAAGCAAAAAAGATGACATGGTAGCATGAAACTCTAAAATTTCGTCTGAGAATCTCATGAAAGACTCCAATGGGACAATTATTTGTAAAACCAAGATGGCCAACAGTTCCGAGAAACGGAGACCCAAACGCCCTTCCTCTTCCCAGCACAGCATTTAGCCTCGGCATGGAGCGGCCGGGCCGGGGCGGCTGGCTTCAATTACCCCGGGACAGTCAATAGGAGGTGTCATCAGCCACACTACACTGCACCGAGCTGTCCTGCCCGCACCACCAAAATGCCTGCTCCCTGTCCACCTCTACCCCCGCTCGCCCTCCTTCCAGCCAGCTCAGGCCAGCGGGCGCTGCTGCAGCGCTCTGTTTGGTAAAAAAAACAAATTCCCTCAGTGTGGCCGCAAGCTGAGCTAACAGCAGAGCAGTTTTCAATGACTCGTCCCCTCACCCCAGTCCCCCCACCCCCAACCCACGCCCCTGTTTCTGAGTCCTGATGGGCACTCTGCCCCTGTTATTGTATTTAGGCTCAGTCTGGCACCCATGAATCAGTCAGGGGCCCAAGAAATGCCACCCTGAGCTTGGCATTGGGATAGGGGAGGCGGAGGAGGGATTTGGGTGCAATGTTGAAAGCTTGGCATGTAGGGGCCTTAGTTGGGGTATCATGTGATATATACATGCGTCTGTGAAGGCGTGGCTTTGGCCAGGCAAGGGAAAGGACTGGGGCAGACTGGTGGTGTAAGAAACTGAGGTGCTCCAAAGAAAACTGTTCGAAGGTGGAGTAACAATAAGCATCCTGTCACGTGTATGTGGAGGTCAGTGATAGGGTGTTGGAATGGGGTCGTGCCGTTATCTCTTATCTAAATATATCTATTAGCCTATGTATATTCAATGTTATTGTGCTGATATTGTTATCCAGAGTTTATTCAGTTGTTCCATGGGCCAATAAAGATAAACCCTAAAAGGTACATTTTATGCCATTGAGGTCCACATAGTCCATGTACTCTTGTTTAAACTTTTTGATACATTGCTTGCTCTCTAGAGAGTTCTAAGAACCCTTTTGGAACCCTTTTTTTTCTAAGAATGTAGGACAGGATTCTGAGGATTGCTTCCATTGAAGGACATTAGAATACTCTGAGGCTCAGCACCCTGATAGCCTGTCAGCATCAGAACAACATTCCCTCATTCTGCACCTGTACCAGGCAGGCCTCTGTGTGGGGCGGTCGGGTCCTCACTCCTCGCTCTTCCTCAGCCGTGTTTCCCAGAGAAAGCAGGAGGCTCCAGGGTCCCAGGGCCAACATGACGGAGAACACCAGGGAAAATAAACAGAGCGCTTCCCTCCTGCCCCTCATCCTCTCGTCCCACTCACCCACCAGCCCCCGCCCCCGCTGAGAAAGATCGCACCAAGCCGACGTGTTTGTTTGTGGAGATGGTGAGAAGCTGTCATGATGTCATCACTAGAAGGCAGCTTTTCCCTCTAGTCTCTCTGTCCCTTTCCAAGCCAAACAGATGAGATCAGATCATCTTTCCTGATGTTCCTGTCTGTGTGACCAGCCACCCTTACTCCCCTCCGCTGCAGCTTTGGTAACCATGTCTCTGTCCTCGAGGGTTGCCGCGGCCGCAGAGTGGCTCTAAAGATACACAGTTAATCTGGTCACCAAGCATAAATGTGGTATCTCTGGTATGACAGCAAATATAGTTCTGCACATTATTGGTCAGTTATTTTATCTGATAACCTTCAAACAAGAACATTTTGTATCTAGAGGAAGGCATCTTGATCAGTCCAAGATTAATCTGAAGACTTAAAATGAAATAAATACATTTAATTAACCATAATTGAACCATTGTGATCGCTACATCAGAATTATTCAAATGAAAAAACTAGAAAGAGCGATAACAAAAAGGTAACACAAAAGTAGCACAAATGATTTAATACTACATGTGTCCATTAAACTCTCATAAAGTAGTAGTGTATATAGTTTTGTAGTCAGCTACTTTTGTGAGATACAGAGGCCATTATGAATAAATGATCAGGTCAGACAGTACATGTGTTATAAATGGAATGCCATTTTGGCTGGTTTAGTGGCAAACCTGAACGTTCTCAATTCATACCTGAAACTGTAGTGACACCTAGTGGTTAAAACCAAGACAAGTGTAAACCAGAAAGCATTGTCTGCTGGTGAAGGGATGCCGTTACTGTAGTTTGTCAATTTCTGGAAAATGTAGTGGCATGAGTAATGCAAATGTAAACCTATGCTTTACATTCATAATTCACAGGGAAATATCCTGGGGCTCTGTTCACAAACACAAACAGACCCCACAGAGCCCCAGAACAGCAACACAATTAGACTCAACAAAATCATGAGAAAACAAAATGATAGTTACTTGACACATTAGAAAGAATTAACAACAACAAAAAAAACAGAGCAAACTAGAATGCTATTTGGCCCTAAACAGAAAGTACACAGCGGCAGAATACCTGACCACTGTGACTGACCCAAATTTAAGGAAAGCTTTGACTAGGTACAGACTCTGTGAGCATAGCCTTGCTACTGAGAAAGGCCACAGCAGGCAGACCTGGCTTTCAAGAGAAGACAGGCTATGTGCACACTGCCCACAATATGAGGTGGAAACTGAGCTGCACTTCCTAACCTCCTGCCAAATGTATGACCATATTAGAGACACATATTTCCCTCAGATTACACAGATCGGAGGGAAATTACACAGATCCACTAAGAATTCGAAAACAAACCCAAAACCAAACTCTGATATCTACTGGGTGAAATACCACAGTGTGCCATCACAGCAGCAAGATTTGTGACCTGTTGCCACAGAAAAGGGCAACCAGTGAAGAACAAACACCATTGTAAATACAACCCATATTTATGTTTATTTATTTTCCCTTTTGTACTTTAACTATTTGCACATCGTTACAACACTGTATATAGACATATGACATTTGAAATTCCTTTATTGTTTTGGAACTTCTGTGAGTGTAATGTTTACTGTTCATTTGTATTGTTTATTTAACTTTTGTTTATTATCTACTTCACTTACTTTGGTAATGTTAACATATGTTTCCCATGCCAATAAAACCCTTAAATTGAATTGAAATTGACAGAGAGAGACAGAGAGGGGGGATTCTTCTGACATGTGCCACTGTCGCATTAGGATTATATTTACATTAGAAAAACAACATTTTGAACTGAAGCGTTCTAGCTCCCAACTGACATACATGTATGTGTGTTACCATGGCTACTAACGCATGCAGTCTGTATTAACTCCAGTTGGGGGCGAACATTTCAAAGATTTGTGCAGTGAACACATCATCACTCAGGTAGCTAGCAAAAGGTGTAGACCCTGAGCGGTGGATAGAAAGTACCCATCCAGTTACTTCTACAAAACGTATTTCACAGCCGAAGATTTACGATTATGAAAACATGGTCGTAAAAACTAGAAAACAAAACGTGAAGGATCAACCGCCGCAGCCCAACGTCGACGACAGGAGTCCGCTTGTATCGCCAGGTACCGGGAAAAGTAGACGTGCAGGAAAAGGCACCCCTTTCAACAGCTTGCTTCACAATAAGAATGGACTATTTCCTGGGTTTTCATTCATCAGAAGTAAGCTTGGCCTTACTCCGTCTGCTTTTGTGAAACTTGGAATCACTCTGGTTCTTGGTAAGTGTCACACAACACATATACTGTAGCTAGCAAGCTAGTTAGTTAGCTAACGTTACCAGTACTGTAACGATGTTGCTAACGTAGCTAGTTAGCTTACGTTAGCTAGCGCTAGCTCAAACAGCACAACCACGACGACAGCTAACGTTACCGAGGTTGCTATCCCAGGCTGTGCCACGGTCATTGGTGGCTAGCAAATGATGATAGCCAATTTAACGTTACTGTAGTTAGCTAACGGTAATTATATTATTAACTAGCTGGCTAACTAATATTAGAACAATGATTAAACCCCACAACGTTCTTAATATCATTAACGTTTCTCTGTATTTTCTTCATAGCTGCTCTGGCTGGGTATTTACATTGGTAAGTTAAGTAACTAACCTCAGTCTAACAACATTTCAGGTCATTGACATGCACTTCAATGTCTTGAACGTTTCCCGTGTACATTGATTGTAGATAACTAACGTTAGCTAGATGTCCTAAAGCTTATTTGTTGTTTCTGTAGGTACCATCTCTCACGCCTCTTTGAAAATGACAGACACTTCTCACATCTGTCAGGACTGGAAAAGGAAATGGCATTTCGGACAGAAATGGTAAGTCTTGTGTTGTTGAAAGATGACAGAAGAAGAAACGACTTAAATAATGATGACCTATTCTATGTGTGTGTGATACTGTGTCTTGCAAAATCTTAGACCCTTGTTTCTGTAGCAGGCCATGAGCCAATACCTGATAAGGGCTTTTGTGTTAGAATTGAATCCAATTGTTGTATGATCCTGCTCTAGGGCTTATACTACTCCTACTTCAAGACCATCATTGAGGCCCCAACCTTTCTCAACGGCCTTTATCTGGTCATGAATGATCGGCTTACAGAGTACCCACTGGTTATAAACACACTGAAGAGGTTCAATCTCTATCCAGAGGTAACATTTGTGGAAATGGACATCCTTGGCATTTGATTGGACAACAGACTTTGTTGAGGGTCTTCATGCTGAAATCCTTCCTCCACTGCTCTCTAGGTGGTCCTGGCCAGCTGGTACAGAATCTACACAGCTATAATGGAATTCTTTGGACTCCCCACCAAGATGTGTTGGTCCATCAATAGAGGAGAGGGTATGGCTGCAGTGGACGGCTGTGAAGGTACCAATGCAGTCTTGTTTGACTTGAACACACACACACACACACACACACCTCTCTAGGCCGGATGCAATCAAACCAGCTCTATGGGAAATCATAAAGAAAATGAGTGTTATTCCTGTGCCACCCAGCTGCAGTGGTTCATCTGACATATTAGTCATAAAAATCTCATTATTGCTGCATATGAAATTGAAAGTTGGCATAACACCAGTGTTCCGCTCTGTAGGGAGAGAACTGCTTGACGACACAAAGCCAATCTATTTGATTTTAATTTCAACATATATATTGCACTGGATCAATGTTATTTTTCTGAATTGTGGATTTCCAAATGTGTAAGTTTGAATACCAGTTAATTTCAGGAAAATAGAGATCTGTGTCTCCCAAAGGAATGCCATGCAGTTGCTTAGCTTATGAATAATTGCAATCCGTGAGGCTATTTCTTGCTTTCGTTGCATTTTAATTGAGCTGCTACACAAAGGGAAAGCTTTGTTTTCTTATTTCACATAACACATTTCCCATGTATCTGGGCCAACTTCAATGAAATCTATGAATAAGGGGGAGGTTGTTCCCCTTTTCTACTTGTTGAACTGTACTCTTGACTTGTCATTAGCACTTCATAGCATGTTATATGCGTAGTACTTCTCAGTGTTATATAGTCAAGACTGGCGCAAGTTACACTTCTTTCTAATTAAAGGTGCGAATTATGTGAAAGCACACTATGTAGTTTGAAGGTGCTGCTGTACATGTAAGTGCCGCCTGCCTTTTGTTCCTGTTTCCATAAGCTGATTGCGCAGCAAATTAGAGAAGACTCAGAATAGCCCTTTGTCCTCAGCAGTTCTATGGTAGTGAAATGAAAGAAAGCCTCCCACTTCAGGAAAGCATTAAGAAGGCGACTCAGTGAAGGCTTCAATGTTTCCATTAGGCCTATGTCTTTCACTATGAGCGAGCCATGTGTCAAGTGTCAATCAATATTACATCATGCTTTCAAGCATCTTATTTTGAGCCATTCCATCAGTTGACTTAACATTTTCTGAAAGTAAGTTAATTTGTTTGGTACAGTAATACAACAAGCAAACAATATTCTCACTTTCATATTTGTCCAGGACTTCAGGTCATGGCCGTAGAATAGCATATAGTATTTGAATAGAATCTCTGGTCATGAGAATCAGTGTTTTGAAGTTATGGTCTTTGGCTATTTGAGGTCCTTGCCATTGCCAGTCTCAATCCTAATAGTCTCTGTCTGTGTGTCAGGTATGGGTGACCCTGCATACTTCTACGTGACCTTTGTGTTCCTCCTCAATGGTCTGATGATGAGTCTGTTCTTCATCTACGGGACTTACCTCAGGTAACAACCTTTACCCTCCTTTGATTCTGCATCGGTTGGGCTCAGATTAAGACTTTAAAGTAATTTAGTCACTTTAATGTTCTAACACACTGCTAAAATAAGAAAGGATGAATGATCTCCCTCCTTTCCTCTCTCTAGTGGCAGTCGGCTCGGCGGTATGGTCACGGTGCTGTGTTTCTTCTTCAACCATGGAGAGGTGAGTGTGTACCGTACAGAACCGTGGAGGTAGACTGATGAGTGTGGAGATGGGGGATGGATACAATGCTGTCTCAGCCAGTATCAGACAGGCTGAGTAGTTGCTCTATTGTGTTATTCACACCAATCGATACTGACATTTCAATCATACTCTCCTCTCCCCAGTCGCCACCCACTTGTCTCCTTTACCTTCTCAGTCTGTGCTGGTTTCAACGCAGAAGTGGGAATGTATCCGAATCATTATTATAGGAGCATTGGTGCAGTGTGGGTGTAGGATGAAGACTAAATGTACTGGATGAGATTACTGGATGCATTTTTATGTACAAATAGCTTTTCGCTATTTCTACCTCCTACACAGCAATGTGTTGTCGCAAAATAAAGTAGGATTCTGTTTGTTTGTGTGTGTGCGTTTCTGTGTCCCAGAGCACCCGAGTCATGTGGACTCCGCCCCTGAGGGAGAGCTTCTCCTATCCCTTCCTGGTCCTGCAGATGTTACTCCTCACCCACATCCTCCGGTAACTCGCCATACCTCTTTCCTTTCTCCTTCCTTTCTCACCTTCTCTTTTCAATCTTTCTGGCTGCCTCTTCATGTGCTAGTGATATGTAATGTAAAGCAGCGATTCTCAACTGGTGCTGGATAGAGGTCGACCGATTATGATTTTTCAACACCGATACCGATTATTGGAGGACCATAAAAAGTTGATACCGATTAATCGGCTGATTTGTATATGTTTTTGTAATAATGACAATTACAACCATACTGAATGAACACTTTTATTTTAACTTAATATAATACATAAATAAAATGTATTTAGTCTCAAATAGTGCTGGCCATCTCCAACAAATTTTGGCTGTAGAAGGTTTTTGATAGTTTGCGGCTGTCTGAGTAAATTGTATTTATTTTTGTATTAAAAAATACTCCAGTCTGAACTTAAACCAGGTAGATAGTGTGTAGAAATGATAATGTACTTACATGTTTTTATAATTTAATCCCTGAACACCTTTTCTTAAATCACAATATTTCAATATAGAGCTATTAGCAGCACTATTTTGGTCTCAAGCCAGTGAGGTGACTTTATTAACATTCTTCATCAAGAATATGTGCAAAATGTAATTATTAACAATGAAAGAGGTGGTTGTGAATGTTGTTCCCTTGTCATATAATTGCTACATTAACTATCAATATACCATTCCTTTTTTTTTTTTCAAGATTGAATTTGGCGATTCTTTATCGCGATGCGAATATTGAGTCGCGACCGAGACAACCTAGTTCAATTTGGATCCCGAGGCAAAACCATTGGAGAACCACTGATGTAGATTATATTGAGAGCTCTTCAATTATTATGATCTCAATTCATTGTGGTCCAGATATCTGGTTTGTAAAGCTTGATGTTGGCAATACCAAGGTTGTTGGTTCCGTTCCCGCACTGATCACATTTTGTATTCACTCTAATTCACTTGGAGTCAAAGTGTCTGCTGTTCGACCCCTTTAACTTGTTCTCTAAAGCTGTCAGTGTGAGTGGAAGGCTTGGTGGCTGATGCATTCTATCTAGAGGCTGCCTGAATGGGAGTGTCAGTGTGTGCCTGTGTTAATGGATTTCCTTACCTCTTGCCCTTTTCCACATCTATCTCTTCAAAGGACACGCAACCCTAGCAGAAAGGCCATGTGGGCGTTGGCCATCTCCAATTTGTGCTTCATGCTGCCCTGGCAGTTTGCCCAGTTCGTGCTGCTTACCCAGGTAAGAGAAAAAGAGGGAGAGATAAATATAGAAAAGGGTGGAGGCTGTGAGAGCAGTGGAGAAGAGGAAGACAGAGTGAGGAAGAGATGGTGATAGAGTGAAGAAGGGAGGCTGTGAGAGAGAGAGAAAGAGACTGAGAAAGGGAGAAGAGTGAACTGGTAAAGGGACATTGTAAGAGATGGAGAAGAGGATAACAAAAAAAGAGCAACAGACAGTGAAAAAGGAGGCAGGGTGTGAGACAGATGGAGAAAAAGACTGGAGGAGGTGGGGAGGTAGACAAAAGCGTTGAAGGTTAGTCTCACACAAACAGGATCTGCTGGCATCTTTGCTTAGCAACAGCTTTGCTATCAGTCTGGCTAGATTATAATAGCAAGTGTCCCTCAGCTAGCTACAGTTCCCTATCCTAATTAGAACCTTATATATGGGGATTTTACCACAAACTAATCAAAGTACTTATAACATCAATGTGTTGTGCTCGAAAATAAGCATGCACCCTTTATTGCAATCATTTCACAGTTGTTGTATACACTACTTGTTGCTTGTGTTTACACTTGACTACTTGTTTCAGGTGGCCTCTCTCTTTGCCTCGTACATCCTGGGATACATCAGCCCCACTAAAATGCAGTCCCTCCTAGTGACACACATGGTAAATGTCTTTTCTGGTTCCTAACTAACCTGTACTTGTTGGCGTGCATCGTAAAACAGGGCAGTTTGTGTGTGTGATTCGGTCCGTAGCTACATTACTCCTCTCCACCACAGTTCCAGTTCTCCTAATCCTCTAAGCAACACAGGCTGTTAGTGTGGCTAGCGTAGGGAGCTGGGGTCAGTGTGCTGGGGAGATAAGAGAAGAGGCCCTTTGTATTAAGATGACGCTGGAAATGTGTGTCGGAGGAGGAGAGAAGAAAGGACATATGGCTGTGAATAATTTATCCGCCTGGCAAGAAGACGACTTACAGCATTTTTAAGCCCACTTTGGCTGTAACAAGTTTGGTGTGTGTGTCAATGTGCCATGACAACAGTAAAAAAAAACTATACTTTCACACACAAGTCTTGATAGTCCCAGTCGGTATTAGATTGAATGTTGCAGCCCTGCCCACCTGTGGGGGCAAACAACCTGTGGTTGCCTAGGTTACCCCATTGGCTCACAGCTGAAACGTAACCTTTTTCAAATGCAATTTCCTTGTTGTCAACCTGTTTTAGTCTATTACAAAACTACATTTTAAAAAGTACAACATGTCTAAAGATTACTTTTCAAAATTGCCTGCTGTAGAGTTCCCTCATGCCCGTTTTCATGAGGGTGCTAACAGCCACGTGAGTGCTACCGACCAGAACATTAAGCTAGCCAAAACCAACAACACAAACAAACGGACTATAATGGATTATACAGCTACAAGTAGTAGCATTAAGACTATGACTGAAGGCTTCACGTTTTTTGTTGGGGTAAGTGGAGTTACAAACGGACTCAACTAAACAAGTTAAATGTCTTTGAATGTGATAATGTTTTCCACACACATACTGTAGCTACGTGTAGCTTACTTGGACACTGGGTCCCCATATTTCCCAGTGTCCTACACCGAATAGCCTGAAGCTATAGGGCTCTTCTCGCATGCTCTATTTCCCTATGTGGAAGCATTGCAAACCGTAAGTCGGGATTTTTGACCTGGTAACATGTACATTGAAAAACACAGCAGCTTTTTTGCATTTCTTTTTCTGTATAACAAGTCTATGACGAAGTTGTCTCTTTTACACTTGGGGTCAATGGGAAAGAATGTTTGTTTTCCACAATTTGTAGGCGTGGTCAAGGGGAATTGCTTATTATTATGTGAATATGTACTCGGACTATGTCACCAAACTTCTTTCCACCCCACTCCATCTCCAGATCACACTTGCCGTGTGCTTTGTTCTGATGTTTGGAAACTCCATGCTGCTGACGTCATTCTACGCCTCCTCGCTGGTCTCTATTTGGGTGAGCTGGACTAGCACTCTCCACATGCTTTCAATGTGTAGAGGATGTCTTTTATGTTAAGCATGGTGTGATGCTGAAAATGGTACGGTGTTGAAATCAGTTCCTTCCTGGTTGCAGGGAATAATTGCCCTGCGGGACAAATTTGCAGGAGCCTTCAAACCTGGCCTCATCACATGGGTAAGAGGTGTGTGTGTGTGTGTGTGTGTGTGTGTGTGTGTGTGTGTGTGTGTGTGTGTGTGTGTGTGTGTGTGTGTGTGTGTGTGTGTGTGTGTGTGTGGACATGTTTAACTATACTTGTGGGGACCAGAATTCCCCACAAGTATAGTAAATAATCAAAAACTGGGGACATTTTGCCGGTCCCCACAAGGAAAAAGTATATTTCTAGAGGGGTTAGAATTAGTGTTAAGGTTAGGGAAAATATGATTTTAAATGGGAATCAATTGTGTGTCCCCACAATGTTAGTAAAAGGAACCTGTGTCTGTCTGTCTCCTGGTTGACTTGTCTGTCTGCTCTCAGGTCATGCAGGGCCTGGTATGGGTTGTCTCCACGGTCATTCTCAAGTTCATGCTGTCAGCCATCTTTGGAGCCTCTGATGATGTAAGTCTTTGAAAATAGCCCTGTGCATTTGAAACAAAATGCCTTACATTTTGGTGCCTTTTCTGGAAGAATCACTGTGCATTTTGGAACAAGTCATCACTCAAAAGTATGATAGTAATAAAAGTAAATAGGAATATGCTAACTGTATTTGAAATTGCAGCTACTTTTACAACAATTTCTCTCCCAGGCTCACATCAGTAGCTTAATAAAGTCCAAGTTTACCAGCTACAAGGACTTTGACACCATGATGTATACCTGTGCTGCTGAGTTTGACTTCATGGAAATTGAGGTATGAAAGACACTTGGCCGTATTTGGCATAGCAACATGGCACTAGTGTTAGAAGGCATCCTTTCATAGTATTTCTTTTATTTAGCCTTTTATTTAACTAGGAACGTCCGTTAAGAACAAATTCTTCAATGACGGCCTACCGGGGAACAGTGGGTTAACTGCCTTGTTCAGGGGCAGAACAACAGATTTTTTACCTTGTCAGCTCGGGGATTCGATCTTGAAACCTTTCGGTTTCTAGTCCAACGCTCTAAGCACTAGGCTACCTGCCGCCCCATTTGGCAGCTCATTTTGTAAAGGTTGTGTGTGTGGTATGTGTCAGAAATAAATGTTTTTCTCCAGTCGGTCTGACGTGTGTAACATTGCTCTTCTCAGACCCCACTGCGCTACATCAAGACACTGCTGCTTCCCATCAACATGCTGGTGGTTGCTGTCATAGCAGGACGGGTAAGACTTAATTTGTGTGCCATACACCAGGCACTCCACACAATCCACTGTTAGAGAACAAGGCAGGCATCCTTGAAATGTCATTTCTCCTGTTCTGCTTTTGACATGCCTGTTGAGCTCAATTTGTCATATTTGAGGCAGGCTTGAGAAACGGCAAGATAATTATGTTCCAAAAATATTCAAGAATCTCCTCGAGCGTATCCAAATGTGTCAGTTTGATCTAATTGTGTGTCAAATGCAGAATTAATAAGACAAGTGCGGGCCTCCCGAGTGGCACAGCGGTCGAAGGCACTGCAGTGCTTGAGGTGTCACTTCAGATCCGGGTTTGATCCCGGGCTATGTCGCAGCCGGCGGCGACCGGGAGTCCCGTGAGGCGACGCACTATTGTCCTAGCGACATCCGGGTTAGGGGAGGGTTTGGCCGGCCGGATGTCCTTGTCCCATCGCGCTCTAGCGACTCCTTGTTGCAGGCCAGATGCATGCATGCTGACATGGTCGCCAGTTGTACGGAGTTTCCTCCGACACATTGGTGCGGCTGGCTTCTGGGTTATGCGAAGCAGTGCGGCTTGGCAGGGTTGTATTTCGAAGGACACGTGGCTCTCGACCTTCACCTCTCCCAAGACTACAAGACTAACTACCAATTTAGATATCAAGAAATTGGGGAGATAAAGGGGTAAACAATTATTATAATAAAAAATGACGTGCCATTTTGATTCTGCTTGACTTGCTTTGCTAGTGAAGAAATGGAGGGCTTCTAAATAGTGATACTGGTAGAAATGAAAATGGTTAATTATTTGCTTTGAGTATGCTCACTGTTGGCATATAATAGAAGGCGGAGTCATCCTGGTCAACGTTATATCCCTTCTGAGGTTCGTCTTTTTTAAAAATTTGTGACACTGTTTGTCCCTTCTCCTACTCTGCGCAGACTATCCAGGATGTTGTGAGGTTCCTGAGGGAAGGAGAGAAGTATTCTGTCAAACCTGAAGACGACGATGACGACGATGAACAGTGAGTATATTTACCTCTGTCCTCTGTTGTAAAACTCACCCTCTTAACAGCACAAGTCAAAAGGCAAACGTCCATGTGCATTTTGCCCATTCATTCTTATAAAGACAACACAACATGACATTTTGACAACTCATAACTTTTTTTCACATTTTTCACAGCCCAGAAATGTTGGCAAAAGGAGAGGTAAGCAAGCATCCTGATTTCCCTGAATGTTACTGCTGTATACACCGTGCCTGAGTCTCCTCACACCATATGATTCAAGCCTTCTTTTTTTCTTAAATGCGGTAATGTTCATCTGCTTCAGCTACAATAATAATGATCGTCTAAGTGATTTTCATAACCTGCATACAGAGGCAGTTTTCTCCTGCCAGTTAAATTGCTCGCTTTATTACCAGTTCTAGCTCTAACCATTTATTTCTCTCGCTTCCTCCATCCATCCCTCCCCCAATCTTGTTCTCTCCCTGTGCCCTTCAACCCTCATTTTCTACCTGGGCTCTTTCTCTCTCTCTCTCTCTATTTATCTCTCTTTCTCTATCATGGTGTCAGCTGGTGTACCATAGCCTACAGTTGATAGCGTTTGCAGTGCTGGCGATGCTCATCATGCGTCTCAAGCTCTTCCTCACGCCCCACATGTGCATCATGGCCTCCTTGATCTGCTCCAAACAGGTCAGTCCGCGACGCCATTCAACATGACACGACACGACTCAACATGACATGACACGACTCAGCATGACACGACATGACACGACACGACACGACGCCACACGACACGACACGACGCCACTCGACACGACACGACGCCACTCGACACGACACGACGCCACTCGACACGACGCCACTCGACACGACACGACGCCACTCGACACGACACGACGCCACTCGACACGACGCCACTCGACACGACACGACGCCACTCGACACGACACGACGCCACTCGACATGACACGACGCCACTCACCGCA
This sequence comes from Salmo trutta, assembly GCF_901001165.1. Classification (NCBI taxonomy): domain Eukaryota; kingdom Metazoa; phylum Chordata; class Actinopteri; order Salmoniformes; family Salmonidae; genus Salmo; species Salmo trutta. The sequence goes on along the minus strand of NC_042959.1, from coordinate 54,735,033 downwards.
ACTCGGTGAGATTCAACACACCACAACACAATTAGCACTGACACCACACAGATACCGCAGAGTACATAACGTTACCAAAGATGGATCACAACACCACTACCACTAGAGACCACCCTCACAGACACACTGCAGACCAGTGTTCTCTGTGATGCTCATGTGTTGTCCGTCTGTGTGTCAGTTGTTTGGCTGGATAGGGGAGAAGTTCAAGCTCCACGTGATGGTGTTTGGCATCCTGTCCATCATGGCCATGCAGGGTGCGGCCAACCTGCAGGCCCAGTGGGGCATCATGGGAGAATTCAGCAACCTACCCCAGGAGCAGCTGCTGGACTGGATCAGAGACAACACACGGCCCCGTGAGTAACGTCTTCATCCTACCTCTGAAACCAGAGGTTCGAGATAAACGTATTTTTTAAATCATTCTAAATGGCATCCTTCGTTATGGAATTGACTGATCTGACTAGGTTGGATTGGTGAAAGCAATTGGCTGGTATCCAGTCCCTTTCAGATCAGTGATCATGACCCATGCCTCTGTGGACTCTTCTCTTAGATGTACTGTTTTGTGTGTGTGGTGCAGACGCTGTGTTTGCTGGAGCCATGCCCACCATGGCCAGTGTGAAGCTGTCAGCCGGCCGGCCCATCGTCAACCACCCACATTACGAGGACGCTGGACTGAGGTGTGGACAGAACATTGATACTACTGTACTCGCTATGTGCTAGGCTAACACCAATTCAGCGTTGTCTAAACGTTGTGGTCTGTTCCACTCAGGGAGAGGACCAAGCTGGTGTACGCCATGTACAGCCGCAAGTCTGCCGAGGTGGTGAAGAGGAACCTGATGCAGATGGAGGTGGACTACTTTGTCCTGGAGGACTCGTGGTGCACCCGGCGCTCCAGGTAACCCTGGGTGGCCTTCCCGTCAGTAACCAACTGCTGTTTACACTGTCATATGTTCTTGTGACATTGTCAACAAGTCATTCCAGTCAGTACAGGGCATTTTTCCAACTCACTCTGAAATAACTCTGAATTGAACTGAACCCAATTCTGCTTCCAAGTGACCATTTGAACAATCTGTTTCGCAGTCCGTTAATCACACAATGTTTTTGTTCAGTTTGTTTCTTTGCTGAAATATTTTCTCTGCCCCTTTCTCTTTCTCCCTTCCTGGCTTTCTCTGTGCTCTCCAGGCCTGGCTGCAGTATGCCTGAGATCTGGGATGTGGAGGACCCTCAGAACACTGGGAAAGTCCCCCTCTGTACGCTCATGTCCAGGGACTCCAGGCCTCACTTTGCCACCGTTTTTCACAACAACGTTTACAAAGTTCTAAAAGTTCCCAAAGCAGCTAAAGAGCTCAGATAACAGCAGGGTCGGCCTGTTTTTGGTGCTACCTTCTAGTATTTCCACCAGCCTGGTGCGTGTTTTTATATAGTTCCTTTTCCTGTTGGTCTGTCTCCTTTGGAGGTACCACTGCCACAGCTGCGTTTTACGTCTCCCTTTTCTGAGGCTCTGTTAGAGCAGTGGACTGATGTGATGGGCTAGATAAGAGTCCCCACTTGTGTTGTGTAAGCATTTAATTTTATGCGAGCTTATACTGAAAGTTGTTCTTAAAGATAGAAATTCATTTTATTTTTTTGTGTATTAGTACATTTTGGATGTCAGGCATATTTAGTTTTTGTACTTTTATGCCCTTTTTTGCATATTAAGAATTGTCATTATTTAGTGTAATTTTTTTGATTCACTGATGTGTGTAATCATTTTGTTATTTGCCAAAGCAAAGTGTAGTTAGTATAACTACTAGTGTTACAGCTGCAGGTGTCAGCTTAATGTAGCACACCTGAAATGTCCTTTTTAAGAGAAGCGGAATATGATAATCTGCAAACAGATTTTTCCCAACAACCCATTGCAACTTGTAGCAGTGCATTATTTTAAGCATTAGCGTATTGACCTACCACCATATATCAGTGGTTTAGGACCCTGTATTGACATACAGAAAACACTTTTAGGCATCTTTTTGGAGTTGTTAAAGTCATGCCAATTTAGCGTCATTGCTTTGTACTCCACCACAGGAAGTTACGTCATTAATTTGTAGCCTTTTTTTGCACCTCAGTGGCCTTTGCATATGTCACAACAGCAACATAGTTGAATTCAACAATGTATTATGACGACAACATTTTTTTAAATGATTTGAATTGTAACGCGCTTGTGGTTACTTCCCCATTTTATTTTGGGGACATAGCTGTGAAAGACTACGCCACTCTGGACTCCACTTTACACTCGATAGCACTGGTGTGCTCTACTCACTTAAAACCACTTTCCCCTTTTGTTCATGCAGCTCTGAGTCTTGACTGTGAAAGTCCCTTTGCCACTCTGAGGTCAAGGGTCAAACAGGAGAGTGCTCCGGAGCTCCACTTAACTGGAGTGTCGTTCTCATTATCCCTGTGACTCATTCTGCCTTTTTACCAATGTGGCTTTGAAGTTACTTAAAACAACCCCAGTGTAATCATTCCAGTGTAAAAGCTACAGTATTGTTGGGTACAAATCATCTCACCAATACAGGTGAGGCATTTTAGCAATAAGCATACTGTTAGTTACTCAGACTTCAAGGTTTATACATATTATACAACATTCATCAATTGTAATAGTTTCAAGCAGCGGTTTCAATTAAATGCAAGGTGAAAGCTAGAAGTTTATTTCAATGTATTCTGCTATTTCTGTGACTGTTCATGAATAGCACAGCAAGTGTTTCATGCTAAGTTTATTTTTGGTTATGTCCAAGATGTATAGTAAGGTACTGAAGTGATCTTGAAAGCAAAATGCCAATTTTTAGTGGTGGGGCGGTGACCACACAATTTGAAATATTTTGACATCAACATTTCTTGTGACACGCCTAGCTTTGTCTAATGCTTGTTGATTTCATCTGTATTTTGAAAAAAAAATTTATCAGTATCTTTCTTTCTCTTGTTTTTGATTAACAGTGAAACCAATGTGAGTTTTTGCTGGTTGATCATTTGAGAGAATTGGATATTAAATTCATTAAATGGTCTCTGGATTCACAGTAACAAGCCTTTATTAATAGAATACACACCTGAATACAAATGTGACTGTTTATAATTTGGCTATAATACAGCGTCCGCCTTCAACAAAGAAAACAATTTGAGGTTCCACTGGGTTATGACAAGAAATAGTGAGTGACTTTCTCCACACTTCTCAAAATATTAAGTGATTCTGTAGTAATTATGCAATTAGATGGTAACTATGTTGGCCTTATTTGGACTTTCCTGTAAAAGGAGTCATTTCGGATTGGTTAGGGTCATCACTTTCCCCGTACACCTCTACCTCACACAGTGCCAGGTATTTCTCTCTGCCTGGGAGAACGATAGTGACATGGAGGGACACTATGTTACATGGAATATCCATTGGCTGCCCTTCTCTCATCTCGGAGATCACAGCACACCTGAAACACACACATACCAGTAAGTTAGAGCATACAGCCAGAGGTTTTTTCTGACCATGAAACCTGCAATCATTGATGTAAACTGGTAAATTCGCCACAACATCTCCAAAACATGACTGCTGTGGATCATCTAAGCCAAGGCTTTATGAATCATATCTTCTCACAGTGGATTGGTCGTGCCGTTGTTCTCCAGGGAGTTTCCAATGCGGATCTCAGCCCCGTTGATCCTGTGGAGACAGCAGTTCCCTCTGTTGGTGATGGTGACAAAGGTGACTTGGTATGTGTCCAATAGGTCCACTCTCCACCAGGGGTTGGTCTCTGCCTCCGTGTGGCTGCAGGAGCCAGCATGGTACAGTGGGTTACGCTTCCTGTCGATGGCATTGCTGGCAGCACCGTGGCTGTCGTACTGGGAGGAATGGACTGCTATTCCACCGGAGGCTAGATTCTCTGAGGGGGACACAATAAGAATTAGGGGGAAAAACAGTGCCTTCAGAAAGTATTCATACCCCTTGACATATTCAACATTTTGCTATGTTACAGCCTGAATTCATAATGGATAAAACACGTTTTTTTTATGATAATCTACACACAATACCCAATAATGACAAAATTATGTATTTTTTTATTTTAACGAATGTATTTAAAATGACATACGGAAATATTTAATTAACCTAAGTATTCAAACCCCTGAGTCAATACTTTGTAGAAGCACCTTTGGCAGTGATTACAGCAGTCAGTCTTTCTCGGTAAATCTAAGACGGGGATCATCAAATTAGATCCACCCGCGGGGTATTTTATACATTTTTTTCAGGGGTCGGAACATAATTACAAATAATTTGTAAACTGCAAATTGACCGCAGGAAGTACAAACAGATTATGTTTTATTAAAACATATTTTCAAACCATGCGTACATTTGTATACGGTCACAAATATCTATTATGCGTGGGAATACTTTGGAACAGATTTCCAGAACTAAAATCACTTGGAGCTGATTTGCTGGTATTATTAAGGTATTTTATGTCAACAAAAAAAGAATAATAATAATATATACAATACCAGTCAAAAGTTTGGACACACATACTTATTCAAGGGTTTTTTGTAATTTTTAACTATTTTCTACATTGTAAAATAATAGTGAAGACATCAAAACAACACATATGGAGTCATGTAGTAACCAAAAAAGTGTTAAATCAAAAATATATTTTATATTTGAGATTATTCAGCCACCCTTTGCCATGATTTGCTCACTCTTGGCATTCTTTCAACCAGCTTCATGAGGTAGTCACCTGGAATGCATTTCAATTAGCAGGTGTACCTTGTTAAAAGTTAATTTGGGGAATTTCTTTCCTTAATGCTTTTCAGCCAATCATTTGTGTTGTGACAAGGTAGGGGTGGTATACAGAAGGTGGCCCTATTTTATAAAAGGTGTGTGTTTGACCTTCATGTTTTAAAGTAATGATGGACTGTCATTTCTCTTTGCTTATTTGAGCTGTTCTTGCCATAATATGGAGTTGGTCTTTTACCAAATAGGGTTATCTTCTGTATACCCCCCCTACCTTGTCACAGCACAACTGATTGGCTCAAACGCATTAAGCTTTTAACAAGGCACACTTGTTAATTGAAATGCATTCCAGGCAACTACCTCATGAAGCTGGTTGAGAGAATGCCAAGAGTGTGCAAATCAAAATATACAAAAAATATTTTGATTTGTTTAACACTTTTTTTGATTACTACATGATTTCATATGTGTTATTTCATAGTTTTGATGTTTTCACTATAATTCTACAATGTAGAAAATAGTAAAATAAAGAAAAACCCTTGAATGAGTAGGTGTGTCCAAACTTTTGACTGGTACTGTATATTATTTTGTTTGTTCAGAAAACTTGGGGAGCCAAATAATATCACCCTCAGGCCACCAGTTGAGGAACCCTGCTCTAAGAGCTTCCACACCTGGATTGTGCAACATTTGCCAATTATTATTTTCAAAATTCTTAAAGCTCTTTCAAATTGGTTGCTGATCATTGCTAGACAACCATTTTCAAGTCTTGCCAGATATTTGTCTTGCCGTAGATTTAATTCAAAACTGTAGCTCGGCCACTCAGGAACATTTACTGTCTTCTTGGTAAGCAACTCAAGTGTAGATTTGTCCTTGTGTTTTAAATTATTATCCTGCTGAAAGGTAAATTCATCTCCCAGTGTCTGGTGGAAAGCAGACTGGACCAGGTTTTCTTTTAGAATTAGGTCCATTCAATGTATTTTTTATTCAGAAAAACTCCCCAGTTCTTAACCATTACAAGCATACCCATAACATGATGAAGAAACAACTATGCTTGAAAATATGGAGAGTGGTACACAGTAATGTGTTGTATTGGATTTGCCCCAAACATAACACTTTGTATTCAAAACAAAAAGTGAATTGCTTTGCCATATTGTTTGCGGTATTACTTTAGTGCTTTGTTGCAAACAGGATGCATATTTTGTATTATATCTGTATTCTGTACAGGCTTCCTTCTTTTCACTCTGTCAGTTAGGTTAGTATTGTGGATTAACTAGAATGTTGGTCCATTCTCAGTTTTCTCCTTTCACAGCCATTAAACTCTGTAACTGTTTTAAAGTCTCCATTGGTTTCATGGAGAAATCCTTCCTTTCCGGCAACTGAGTTTGTAGTGACTGGGTGTATTGATACACCATCCAAAGTATAATTAATAACTTCACCATGAACAAAGGGTTAACTTGTTAAGCAAATGTTTACTCCTGAACTTATTTAGGCTCGCCATAACAAAGGGGTTGAATACTTATTGACTCAAGACATTTCAGTTTTTTGTTTGTCACTCATTTGTTTTAAAAAACGGGGATATTGGGACAGTGACTTTTTTTGTTTGTTTTTATCCATCTTAAATTCAGGCTGTAACACAACAAAATGTGTAAAAAGTCAAAGGGGTGTGAATACTTTCTGAAGGCACTGTAAGTGTAATAGGCTGCATTTACACAGGCAGCCCTATTCTGATCTTTTTCCCAGAAATGTGTCTTTTGACCAATCACATCAGATCTTTTCACATCAGATCTTTTTCAGAGCTAATCTCATTTGTCAAAAGACATATTAGTGAAAAAAATATCAGAATTTAGCTGCCTATGTAAACACAGCCTTAGTGACACACAACGAAAGCAAAAGGGTTTGCTTGCATTTTGCAGACTATGTGGGTAACTTACCAGGCACTGTATCAACTGGATGTTGTGTCTCAAATTATATTTTCTCATGATCAAATGTCTGTATTGTTTTGATTATAGGTCTCTTCTTCAGTGGAGAAATAGAAGACGAGAAGTAAGGGAAATCAATGCAACAGCGGAGTTGAAACTAACGCATGTCAACTCATTTCAGGGCTAATCCTAATGCATGAAACTTGAGGTAAATACATCAATTTGAAGTTAGGATTTGGCCCTCCATGAATCAACTGTGTTGAAATGTAATTGACCCATTGAGTTGGTTAGAGGGAGCATTTGTCCCAAAGCCTGTTTTAGCATGTGCAGCGCCATTGAGGACTTTCACCATTTTGAAGTAGTCAACTGGGTAGGACTTGCTATGGGTTAAGGAAGGATCACAGTATGTCAGTAGGAGGGTTCAGCCAATGAATTATACTCCTGAGCAAACATTCCATAACTGCAGGTGGCAGTACATCTATCTGTTCAAACTTTACACACTCCAGCAAAGTAGATAGTGGTATACACCTTTTCAGTTTATTTTGGTACTGCAAATACACTCATAGAAGAAGAAGAAATGGACTACTTTAAAATAGGGACAGCCCTCAATGGAGCTGCCCATGCTCAGAAAAATGACTTGGTGAGTATGGAATATTGTGTAAAATCCAAGCCTCTGGTTAAGGATTTCTGATTTCTGGTCCCAATTTTAGCCTGGAGGGTACTGTATGATTGGATGTAGGAGTAGCTGACCATTCCGAATAGCAAGCCTTCCGAGGGATCTATTTCACCATTTTGAAGTAGTCACCTGGCTTCCCTGTGGCTCAGTTGGTAGAGCATGGGGTTTGCAACGCCAGCATGGTGTGTGCAACGCCAGGGTTGTGGGTTCGATTCCCACGGGGGGCCAGTACAAAAAAACAAAAAAACAAACAAAATGAAATGTATGCATTCACTACTGTAAGTTGCTCTGGATAAGAGTGTCTGCTAAATGACTAAAATGTAAATGGAACTCAGAAGATCCCACAGCCAGGCTGTAACAGCTGTCTCGGGGGCAGTTGAAGGCAGGCCTGGAAAAAGGAGGACACAGGGAGAAAGGGAGTGGAGTAAAAAATGTATATCGGTAAACGATAATAAAAAAAGGTATCTGCTGGAGAAGGTGTACATTCTGAATGATTGAGTCCATACCTGCCTGAAAGGTGCTTGCTTGCACTTCCACCTCACACAAAGTCAAGTACTTCTCTTTTCCTGGGAGGATAATGTTGACATAGCGCCCCGATATCCCACCGCACGGAAATGTCCTGCTTTGCCCAGCAGGGATGTATGGAATCCTGGCACACCTACAGGCATAGGAATCTTGAGCATTGTTATATGTTATAAGATGATTACAGGACAAACCGTATTTGCTCAAAATAAGGGATCAGGGACGAGTTTCCTGAAAGCTTAAAGTGGCAATCTGCAGTTGCTACATCCATTTTGGGATGTATAAATTAATGATATGTACCCAATAATTCTTGAAGAATATAACTTAGAAATGCCTCATGAGCTTAGTTCAACTGTCATAGCCCATCAGAACCAAAAATATCATCTTGTTTTATCCAATGTTCTTAAACAAAGTAAATGTAAACAAACTATATAGCCTCAAAACATGGTTCCAACTATAATTTTGATATCATAGCATGTCAGTCATTGTATCCATAGCTACAGTTGAAGTCAGAAGTTTACATACACCTTAGCCAAATACATTTAAACTCAGTTTTTCACAATTCCTGACATTTAATCCTAGTAAAAATTCCCAGTCTTAGGTCAGTTAGATCACCACTTTATTTTAAGAATGTGAAATGTCACAATAATACTAGAGAGAATTATTTCTTTCAGCTTTTATTTCTTTCATCACATTCCCAGTGGGTCAGAAGTTTACATACACTCAATTAGTATTTGGTAGCATTGCCTTTAAATTGTTTAACTTGGGTCAAATGTTTCGGGTAGCCTTCCACAAGCTTCCCACAATAAGTTGGGTGAATTTTGGCCCATTCCTCCTGACAGAGCTGGTGTAACTCAGTCAGGTTTGTAGGCCTTGCTCGCACTGATTTCTTTTGATTTTCCCATGATGTCAAGCAAAGAGGCACTGAGTTTGAAGGTAGGCCTTGAAATACATCTACAGTTACACCTCCAATTGACTCAAATGTTGTCAATTAGCCTATCAGAAGCTTCTAAAGCCATGACACAATTTTATGGAATTTTCCAAGCTGTTTAAAGGCACAGTCAACTTAGTGTATGTGTCACGTCCTGACCAGTAATAAGATTATTGCTATTGTAGTTTGGTCAGGACGTGGCAGAGGGTATTTTGTTTATGTGTGTCGGGGTGATGGTTTATGTAGTGGGGTGTTTGATTCATTATTTCCGGGTTTTTTGGTCACTGCTATATGTTAGTCTATTTCTATGTTCTTTCTAGTTAGTCTGTTTCTATGTTTAGTTAATTGGGGTGTGGACTCTCAATTGAAGGCAGGTGTTGTCTAGTTGCCTTTGATTGAGAGTCCTATATATTAGGGTGTGTTTGTAAATTGTGGGAGGTTGTTTCTTGAATTGCTGTCTGTGCCTTCAAGTCTGTATTCGTCGTCCATTGGTTTGTTTTGTTTAGTGTTTTTCTCATTAAAGTTAATTATAAGCACTCAACCCGCTGCGCCTTGGTCCTCCATTCCAGACGACAACCGTTACAGTATGTAAACTTCTGACCCACTGGGATTGTGATACACTGAATTATAAGTGAAATAATCTGTCTGTAAACAACTGTTGGAAAAATGACTTGTGTCATGCACAAAGTAGATGTCCTTACCGACTTGCCAAAACTATAGTTTGTTAACAAGACATTTGTGGAGTGGTTGAAAAACGAGTTTTAATGACTCCAACCGAAGTGTATGTAAACTGCCCCTTTAAGTCTGATTAAATCCTCATAGTTGATGATGATGAGTTATGGAGATGGCTGGGTTGTTTAAGGGAGAGTTGTGTTACGAAGATAACTCACAGTGGGTTGCTATTGCCGTTGTTGAACAGTGAGTCCCCAACGTGGATCTTTGCTCCACTGATCCTGTCTGAGCAGCAGTCCCCTCTGTTGGTAATGGTGACGTTGGTGACATTGTGGGTCTTGCTCAGGTCCACCCGCCACCAGGGGTTGACCTCTGCATTCGTGTGGCTGCAGGACCTCCCCAGATACTGGGTGCTCCAATTCAAGTCAATGGCATTGTTGGCATCTCCAAACCTGTCCAACTGTGACGACTGACTGGCTCTCCTGCCAGTGGCTGCATTCTCTTCACAGAACAAACAAGATTAAAATCATGGGTTTACAAATGGTTCATTGTCAGTTCAAGATGCAGTACATAGCTGTACTAATCAGTGATCTCAATGAAAACTTTTCTCAAACAGTTTTACATTTTCAATACAACAAAAGTAAACATTTTGTATGTGTTACCATGTTGAGTCTTATCGTCTGGGCATAGTATATCTTGCCCTCTCTTCATATCTTGCCCCCTCCTGTCTACAGGAAACATTACAGTACATAAAGGTTTGAGTCACAGGTTTTGGACCCACACTGTTAAGAGACCGTTAGCCATGGCTTCAAGTCATCTTATAGCTACCATGTAGGCAAGTGTAAAAGGTAGTTGTTGTGAAATTGTTAGATATTACTGCATGTTCGGAACTAGAAGCACAAGCATTTCGCTACACTCGCAATAACATCTGCTAACCATGTGTATGTGACCGATAAAATTTGATTTGATGTCCAACAATAACACATCAGAGATATAGTAACTAAAACCCTGTACATACCAGAGGAAAGATGTTCGTCCATATCTGTAAAAGGACCAAGACAGTTGTTGTAATTTAGAGGAATAGGTCAAGTTTGACCAGATGTCATGATTTTGTCACCCTAACAAGCTTAAAAACTTAGATGAAGTGATCATATATTGCCACTTCCGTTAATTGATGACAATACCATATAATGTCTGCTCCTCACCAGGACGGCTGCCCACATTCACCTCCACCTCACACAGTGACAGGTGTTTATTGCAGCCCGGCAAGAAAACGTTCACATAGCGACCCTCGATCCCACTGCACTGAAAGGTCATGACCTCCCACGCGGGATATGAGGAGATTACAGCGCACCTAAAGAAGGAAATCGAACGAAAACACATTGTATAAACAGGCTTTTGATCTCAAATCTTAAACGTCAAATGCGCTCTGTGTTATATTTGCTAATGAGCCTCCTCACAATGGATTGCTGTTGCCATTATTCTGCAGTGAGTTTCCAATGTGGATTTCAGCCCCATCGATCATCTCTGGATCAACGTCTTCAATGTTGGTGACTGTTATGGAGGTGACGTTGTAAGTTCGCTGCAAGTCCACCCTCCACCATGGGTTGACTTCGGACTTGGTGCGGCTGCATGATTTGTCGTTGTACATGGAGAGGCGACTTCCATCTACGGCATTGTCAGAGCGCCCCGTGTAGGAGTACTGGGAGGATTGGTTTGTGGTTTTCTTTAAGGCAACATTGTCTTTAGGGAAATAGAAGGTTTACACTTACCAATACAGTACAAAGATCCATGAATGTATATAACATACTTATGTGGTATAGATCTGGGTTTACCTGTAACAGGAACAATTAAGCTGAGTTCTGAAGCTTGAGTTGGTCCCACTTCTTCTTATAAGACACAAGAAACATACATGAGATGAACAGTGAAGTTATACTGTACAGGTCTTATCAACCATTTATAGCTAATAAAAAAGGAAAACTACCACACAAATGGATCACCATCAAAATATTTATCTCATAATGTGTATGATCACTCTGTCGGGTTATTTTCTTCCAGGTTTTGATGCGTACCAATAGGAGCAGGATGAGCATTCACCTCCACCTCACACAGGGTCAGATATTGCATGTATCCTCTGAGGAACACATTGACGTATTGCCCCTGCATCCCGTGGCATTGAAATGTGGTGGAGCACCCGGCGGGAATGGAGGATATCAACGCACACCTGGATGGAACAGTAACACGTATTATGAGGAGGTGGATTCCTCGTATCCTCTATCCTCGCCTCCTTTTTAAAACCCAGTTGTGGAAAAAGTACCAAACACTTATACTTGAGTAAAAGTAAATATACTGCAGTAAAAAATATAGAAGTAAAAGTCACCCAGTAAAATTGGACCATTTTGCTGTCCTGCCTGAGTACTTTTGGGTATCAGGGAAAATGTATGGTGAAAAGTAAACATAAAATAGGAATCTAGTGGAGTAAAAGTTGTCAAAGGCATTTTTACTAAAGCTACTTTACGCAACTGTCAAAACCCATTGGAAAGAAAAAGTCCTAGTGGAGGCACCTTGAACCTTCTCCTCAATACTATTGAGAAGCAGGTGAAGAGATAGGATGTGAGGAATCACAGAATTGTAACATAGCCCAGATGTCTGCTATCAGCCTGGGCATACAACATTATTTTCCTCTAATGCTCAAATGCAGGATGATGGGCAGTGCCATACCTGTGGTTACTGTTGCCATCGTTCTCCAGGGAATTTCCAATGCGGATCTCAGCCCCGTTGAGCCTCTCTGCTAAAGTATCTCTGTTGGTGATGGTGACGGAGGTGACTTGGTATGTCTTCCGCAGGTCCACTCTCCACCAGGGGTTGGTCTCTCCCAAAGTGTGACTGCAGGAGTTATCTTCGTAAGTCGTGTTCCGTATTCCATCAATGGCTCTTTTTGCAGTGCCTTTGTAGTATGTGGAGGATTGGGCTGCTTTGCCCCTCAGAGCAACATTCACTGTGGGCCAGAAGGAGAATAATGAGGATAGCTATTCAGAACAGAGATGAACCATAAATCATGTTACCATCTGATAATCTCCTTACATGTTATAAAATCGTTTTTAAATAGCGTATTTAAATATCCACATTTGAAATAATGACAATATTTTCATGTGTTATCTTTACATATAGAACATTAGAAAATAGATTCCCATGGGACCCAACAAGGTAAGGGGGTTGACCAACCCAATCCATCTTTAGAGCACCTTCCCATTCCCAGAATCCCCAGTAGGGAGAGTATAATAACTTCTTTCATCTTGCTGATAGAAACAAATAGGAGAGGTTCACAGATAAACATCAACATATTCAGATATTCTGTTCACCAGACAGTTCTTTGAAATGTCACCGATCAGATAAAACATGTGACTGACACATTTTGCAGTAGGCTACTCATTTTGGAACTTACCGTCGATGTAATGTGCTTGCATGCTCTGCATTAGAGGGGATTTCTTTAAGTACTCAGGGACTGGCAGAAATGGATGGAACATAGGAAGGGTCCACTGACCTCTGAGTCACTATGTTTACAATGTACAAAGAACTGTTTACTTTTCAAAAATGGCAAACAAGACTGTGCCATGGAGCATTACATATACAGAGCCCTGTCACAGCATGTCACATTTAGTCATCTTATTCCAATCTCTGTACTTTTTGTGTGAACTGCACTTTTTGTATTCCTTGTACAGTATGCTTATGAGTATGTTCATAAGACATGATGAAGCTTCACAGACACACTAAGATGGCCTTGATTGTTGTAAAGGCTCAGTGGAACAACCTGTTGACATCAACGTGGCCATTGCCCTGTAATCATGCTATAGCTTACAGTACACATGCGTACAGTCCAAAACCACCTCTAAATCACTCCTAAATGGTCATTTAAAACGAATTGTATATTTTGCAAAAAGATGTACTAGGCAGGCCACTGAACACCACTGAATAAATATAGCAGCATTTTAGAATCACGGTATGCAGTGTCCTTCACCCACTATATATCACAAGCGGAAGAAATGTTTGCAATACATCAACACCATCATATGGTTCAAAAGAGGAACTTCATTTCATCTCAAATATTGGTGGAAGTAAAACAAACCAAAAATCAAGTATATGATTGAATAACTGTGTACGTGTGTTTTTGATTTTACTATCCTTATGGTGACCAGAAATCACAAGGATAGTAAAACGAGGAAAATTTGGACAAGTGGGGACATTTCTCGGGTCCCCAGAAGGAAAAATGCTATTTTAGGCTTAGGTTTAGGGTTACAATTAGGGTTAGGGGTTTGGTTTAGGGGTAGGTTTAGGAGTTAGGGTCATGCTTAGGGGTTAGGGAAAATAGGATTTTGAATGGGAATAAATTGTTCAGTCCCACAAGGATAGTAAAACAAACGTGTGTTTGTGTGGGGACATGTGTTTGTGCATGCACGCATGTGTGTAGACGACCAAGATTGGTGCTCTGCGTGGCATGTTCACCGCCCCACCATCCAACTGAAGAACTACTCAACTGAGCTGGACATTGATGAGAACACAGACATCCTTCTGCTCAGTCCAGTGGATCACATACTGCAGTATGTGGACCTGCACTTCCAGGAGAGTGCTGTGTAATATAAATATGTATTACATATGCTTATCATGTTTTAACTATTGTTGCCTTGTTAATTAGTCATTTCCTATTTCGCAACAAAGCATCCTTCACTCATGCTGCCAAACATACCCTCGTAAAACTGACCATCCTACCGATCCTCGACTTCGGCGATGTCATTTACAAAATAGCCTCCAATACCCTACTCAACAAACTGGATGCAGTCTATCACAGTGCCATCCGTTTTGTCACCAAAGCCCCATATACTACCCACCACTGCGACCTGTACGCTCTTGTTGGCTGGCCCTCGCTTCATACTCGTCGCCAAACCCACTGGCTCCAGGTCATCTACAAGATCCTGCTAGGTAAAGTCCCCCCTTATCTCAGCTCTCTGGTCACCATAGCAGCACCCACCTGTAGCACGCGCTCCAACAGCTATATCTCTCTGGTCACCCCTAAAGCCAACTCCTCCTTTGGCCGTCTCTCCTTCCAGTTCTCTGCTGCCAATGACTGGAACGAACGACAAAAATCTCAAACTGGAAACACTTATCTCCCTCACTAGCTTTAAGCACCAACTGTCAGAGCAACTCCCAGATCACTGCACCTGTACATAGCCCATCTATAATTTAGCCTAAACAACTACCCCTTCCCCTACTGTATTTATTCATTTTGCTCCTTTGCACCCTATTATTTCTATTTCTACTTTGCACTTTCTTCCACTACAAATCTACCATTCCAGTGTTTTACTTGCTATATTGTATTTACTTTGCCACCATGGCCCTTTTTTGCCTTTACCTCCCTTATCTCACCTCATTTGCTCACATTGTATATAGACTTATTTTTCTACTGTATAATTGACTGTATGTTTGTTTTACTCCATGTGTAACTCTGTGTTGTTGTATGTGTCGAACTGCTTTGCTTTATCTTGGCCAGGTCACAATTGTAAATGAGAACTTGTTCTCAACTTGCCTACCTGGTGAAAGGTGAAATAAATAAATAAATAAAAAATTGACAGCAGTCTTGCTTTGAGTAAAATGAATATGTAGGAGATATTTCAGGCCTTTGTATGTGTTGTCTAATAATGAACAACCTGTTTTGTCCACTACTGGTACTCTCACATGGGGTTATGAGTCACTGGCCACGTACTGTACACTGAGTGGACAAAACATTAGGAATTACCAACCCAATATTGAGTTTACCCTCCTTTTGCCCTCAGAATAACCTAAATTCGTTAGGGCATGGACTCTACAAGGTGCTGAAAGTGTTCCACAGGGATACTGTCCCATATTCACTCCAATGCTTCTCAGAGTTGTGTCAAGTTGGCTGGATATCTTTTGGGTGGTGGACCATTCTTGACATATACGGGAAACTGGTGTGCCTGACACCTACTACCATACCCCGTTCAAAGGCACTTCAATATTTTTATCTTTCCCATTCACCCTCTGAAAACATACACAATCAATGTCTCAATTGCCTCAAGGCTTAAGAATCGTTGCTTTTACCTGTCTCCTCCCCTTCATCAAATCAAATCCAATTTTATTTGTTACATACACATGGTTAGCAGATGTTAATGCGAGTGTAGCGAAATGCTTGTGCTTCTAGTTGGCAGTACAGTAATATCCTACAAGTAATCTATCAATTCCCCAACAACCTAATATACACAAATCTAAAGGGGTGAATGAGAATAGGTACATAAGTATATGGATGAGTGATGGCCGAGCGCAATAGACGGTATAAAATGCAGTATATACATGTGATATGAGTAATGTAGGATATGTAAACATTATTAAAGTAGAATTATTTAAAGTGGCATTGTATAAAGTGACTAGTGATTAATATATTAAAGTGGCCAGTGATTGGGTCTCAATGTAGGCAGCAGCCTCTCTGGGTTAGTGATTGCTGTTTAGCAGTCTGGTGGCCTTGAGATAGAAGCTGTTTTTCAGTCTCTCGGTCCCAACTTTGATGTACCTGTACTGACCTCGCCTTCTGGATGTTAGCGGTGTGAACAGGCAGTGGCTCTGGTGGTTGATGTCCTTGATGATCTTTTTGGCCTTCCTGTGACATCGGGCGGTGTAGGTGTCATGGAGGGCAGGTAGTTTTCCCCCGGTGATGCATTGTGCAGACCGCACCACCCTCTGGAGAGCCTTGCGGTTGAGGGCGGTGCAGTTGCCGTACCAGGCTGTAATACAGCCAAACAGGATTCTCTCGATTGTGCATCTGTAAAAGTTTGTCAGGATTTTGGATGACAAGCCAAATTTATTCAGCCTCCTGAGGTTGAAGAGGCGCTGTTGCGCCTTCTTCACCACACTATCTGTGTGAGCGGACCATTTCAGTCTGTCTGTGATGTGTACGCCTAGGAATTTAAAACTTTCCACCTTCTCCACTGCTGTCCCTTCGGTGTGGATAGGGGGCTGCTCCCTCTGCTGTTTCCTGAAGTCCACGATCATCTCCTTTGTTTTGTTTACGTTAAGTGAGAGGTTGTTTTCCTGACACCACACTCCGAGTGCCCTCACCTCCTCCCTGTAGGCTGTCTCGTCGTTGTTGGTAATCAAGCACACTACTGTTGTGTCATCTGCAAACTTGATGATTGAGTTGGAGGTGCATGGCCATGCTGTCGTGGGTGAACAGGGAGTACAGGAGGCGGCTGAGCACGTACCCTTGTGGGGCCCCAGTGTTGAGGGTCAGTGAAGTGGACATGTTGTTTCCTACAACTTGATGAGTTGGAGGGTACTATGGTGTTGAATGCTGAGTTGTAGTCAATGAACAGCATTACTACATAGGTATTCCTTCTGTCCAGATGGGATAGGGCAGTGTGCAGTGTGATGGCAATTGCGTCGTCTGTGGACCTGGGGTGGTAAGCAAACTGAAGTGGGTCTAGGGTTGGCGATAAGGTAGAGGTGATATGATCCTTGACTAGTCTCTCAAAGCACTTCATGATGACAGAGGTGAGTGCTACGGGCGGAAGACATTTAGTTCAGTTATCTTTTCCTTCTTGGGTACAGGAACAATGGTAGCCATCTTGAAGAATGTGAGGACAACAGACTGGGATAGGGATTGATTGAATATGTCCGTAAATACACCAGCCAGCCGGTCTGTGCATGCTCTGAGGACGAGGCTAGGGATGCTGTCTGGGCGAACATGTTTAAATGTTTTACTCACGTCAGCCACGGAGAAGGAGAGGGGGCGCAGTCCTTGTTAGCGGGCCGCGACGGTGACACTGTGTTACCCTCAAAGCGGGCAAAGAAGGTGTTTAGTTTGTCTGGAAGCGTGACGTCGGTGTCCGTAATTTGGCTTGTTTTCTTTTTGTAGTCCGTGATTTCATTTCAGATCACACAGAACGTCACCATGTCAGTGATTGAAGTGGATTTACCAAGTGACATCAATAAGGGATCATAGCTTTCACCTGGATTCACATGGTCAGTCTATGTCATGTTTTGTACAATCAGTATATATACAGTAGTTGCAAAGGTGACCAAGGAAGTGTTCGTACAGGTGAGGGACGTGCTTAAGCATTTGACGGGTAGCAGGGCCAACCTGTATTGGATGAACAAGAAGGGGGACAGACGCTGCAGGTGCCATCACTGGCATGGTGACGATCTGTGTGATCTGAGAGGAACACTTCACGCCAGACCACCCCTTCCTCTTCTTCATCAGACAATAAGACTAACTACATCCTCCTCGGCAGGTTTTCCTCTCAGTGGAATAGTGATGTATTGTAGAAACAACTGAATACACCAAGCCAAATGAAAAAAGATATTTAGTTTGGACTGTATCATTGTGAATTATGACGGTTCCCCCTTACACTCTGTTAAGATTTGAATTTTATAATGCAATTGACACAACCTTCCTTATCTGTTAAAAGATCCAAACAATGGTCAAAACGTCTACAATCCTATTAAAAAATGTTGTGGTGTGATTATTTATTTTACAATATTTCCATGTTGGTACAAATATATAAACTTTATTGGCATTGGAAAATATAATTTGTTTTAAAGCAAGCACATTTAGAATATAAATCATCATAAATAAGAAATTATTCAATCAAGAGAAGACTATAAGGTAACGGGCATCAACTGGAAAATATTACAAAATGACTTTAATAGTACGTATTTTGAAATACATACAAATCATTGTACATCCCCTTATGTTGTAATCAATGCATTATGTTGTCAGATGAGTCTCGATATGCTAATCTCTTTTCCTATCAGATGAGTTTGCTTACGGTGAGGCCCAGCAGCAGAGGGACTAGGCTCAGTCTGATGGACCAAGCTGTAGCTGTTACAGGCACATTGGTTAAATATCCAAGCTCTTTCCCAAAACAATCATTATTGACCTTTTACTTGAAAACGGTTTATCTGCCTCTCTGTCATTGACAAACAGGGACAGATTAATTCAGGGACTTACCGATAGCATTTATTTTTATTAAGGAAAATATCTACTGTATATATATTATAACATACAGAATATATTATATATACTGTATACATTTTTTCACTTTAACCTCCAACCACAGGAAGACTCTCCATGAGTGTAGACAGCCTGCTGCCGCTCATCAGATGGGGAGAGGAGAGGAGGTAGTGTAATGAGGTCTGTGTGTAGCTTGTGTAGAGGAGTCAGGCACAGGACAGCAGATATGAATAAATAAATGCCATTTACTCAAAATAGGCAAATACAATACAATAAAGCAAGCCCACATTACGGACCGTAATACATACAAACAATCACTCACAAAAAAATGGGGGAACAGGGGGTTAAATAATGAACAAGTAATTGGGGAAGTAAAACCAGGTGTGTAAAACAAAGACAAAACAAATGGAAAATGAAAAGTGGATCGGCGATGGCTAGAAGGCCGGTGACGTCGACCGCCGAACGCCGCCCGAACAAGGAGAGGGACCGACTTCGGCGGAAGTCGTGACAGTACCCCCCCCTAGACGCGCGGCTCCAGCAGCGCGCCGACACCGACCTCGGGGACGACCCGGAAGACGAAGCGCAGGGCGATCCGGGTGGAGACGGTGGAACTCCCGCAGCAACGAAGGGTCCAGGACGTCCTCCACCGGCACCCAGCATCTCTCCTCTGGACTGTACCCCTCCCACTCCACGAGGTACTGAAGGCCCCTCGCCCCTGACGCCTCGAGTCCAGGATGGCTCGAACAGCATACGCCGGGGCCCCCTCGATGTCCAGAGGGGGTGGAGGAACCTCCCGCACCTCAGACTCCTGGAGTGGACCAGCCACCACCGGCCTGAGGAGAGACACACGGAACGAGGGATTAATACGGTAATCTGGGGGAAGCTGTAACCTGTAGCATACCTCGTTCAGTCTCCTTAGGACTTTGAATGGCCCCACAAACCGCGGACCCACCTACTGGCAGGGCAGGCGGAGGGGCAGGTTTCGGGTCAAGAGCCAGACCTCACTGCGGCTGCGGTCGGCGCTCGCCTTCTGTCGCCTCACGGCCCTTTGCAGATGCACATGAGCAGCGTCCCAGGTCTCCTCCGAGCGCTTAAACCATTCGTCCACCGCAGGAGCTTCGATCTGGCTCTGATGCCAAGGTGCCAGAACCGGCTGATACCCCAGTACGCACTGGAAAGGGGAGAGGTTAGTGGAGGAGTGGCGGAGTGAGTTTTGGGCCATCTCTGCCCAGGGGATGAACGCCGCCCACTCCCCCGGCCAGTCCTGGCAATATGACCGCAGAAACCTATCCACATCCTGGTTTACTCTCTCCACCTGCCCATTACTCTCGGGGTGAAAACCTGAGGTGAGGCTGACCGAGACCCCAGACATTCCATGAACGCCCTCCATACTCTGGACGTGAACTGGGGACCCCGATTAGAGACTATGTCCTCAGGCACCCCGTAGTGCCGGAAGACGTGAGTGAACAGGGCCTCCGCAGTCTGTACGGCCGTAGGGAGACCGGGCAAAGGGAGGAGACGGCAGGACTTAGAAAACCGATCCACAACGACCAGGATCGTGGTGTTGCCCTGTGAGGGAGGAAGATCCGTCAGGAAGTCCACCGACAGGTGCGACCACGGCCGTTGTGGAACGGGGAGGGGATGTAACTTCCCTCTGGGCAGGTGCCTGGGAGCCTTGCACTGGGCGCACACCGAGCAGGAGGAAACATAAACCCTCACGTCCTTGGCCAAGGTGGACCACCAGTACTTCCCACTAAGGCAACGCACCGTCCGACCGATGCCAGGATGACCAGAGGAGGGTGACGTGTGGGCCCAATAGATCAAACGGTCGCGGACAGCAGACGGAACGTACAGGCGCCCAGCTGGACACTGGGGAGGAGTGGGCTCTGTGCGTAACGCCCGCTCGATGTCCGCGTCCAACTCCCACACCACCGGTGCAACCAGGCAAGAGGCGCGGAAGTATGGGAGTATGATCCATGGACCGCTCCTCTGTGTCATACATCCGGGACAGTGCGTCTGCCTTAGCGTTCTGGGAACCTGGTCGGTAGGACAGAGTAAAAACAAAACGGGTAAAGAACATGGCCCACCTTGCCTGGCGAGTGTTCAGTTTCCTTGCCGCCCGGATGTACTCCAGATTGTGGTGGTCAGTCCAGATGAGAAAAGGGTGTTTAGCCCCCTCAAGCAAATGTCTCCACGCCTTCAGAGCCTTGACAACAGCCAACAGCTCCCGGTCAACCACATCATAGTTTCACTCCACCGGGCTGAGCTTCTTCAAAAAGAAAGTACAGGGGTGGAGCTTCGGTGGCGTGCCCGAGCGCTGAGAGAGCATCGCTCCGATCCCAGCCTCGGACGCGTCCACCTCCACTATACACACCAAAGAGGGATCCGGATGAGCCAGCACGGGAGCCGAGGTAAACAGAGCCTTCAGGTGACCAAAAGCCCTGCCCGCCTCAGCCGACCACTGCAGTTGCACCTTCAGAAGTGAGGTAATGGGAGCCGCTACCTGACCAAAACCCCGGATAAACCTCCGGTAGTAGTTGGCAAACCCTAGAAACCGCTGCACTTCCTTTACCGTGGTGGGAGTTGGCCAATTACGCACGGCTGAAATGTGGTCACTCTCCATCTCCACCCCTGAAGTGGAAATGCGGTACCCTAGGAAGGAGACGGACTGTTGGAAGAACAGACATTTCTCAGCCTTGACGTACAGGTCATGCTCCAGCAGTCTACCAAGCACCCTGCGCACCAGGGACACATGCTCGGCGCATGTAGCGGAGTATTTCAGAATGTCATCGATATACACCACTACACCCTGCCCGTGCAGGTCCCGGAAAATCTTGTCAACAAAAGCCTTGTCAACTTGGCTTCAAACACACTGATATCAGGGTGTCCTGCAGTGCTTCATTTGTAAATTGGTAGGTGCCAGAAGAAAAAGTGAGCCTGAGAGGGTGGTGACCTGGGGGGCTCTGAGGTACCAGAATGCATGAAAAAACTATGTTATAATAAAGCATTGTATGCATTATCATTGCTTTTGCTTATTGGCATAGAGCAGTGGTGTGCAGGCGCTTGCAGAAATTGTACACATGGAGAACATGTTTTGTAGCTTAGAGTCCGGGAAAATGTTTGCCTTTTATAAACGGATTTCATAACTACATCATTTTAGATGAATGGAGTCTTCAGCAGAATCTTTTTTTAATACCTCACAAATGATCAAGCACTGGTGTCCAATATTCATGGCGGCCCTAATGGCACGATACTTCCCGACAGGGTACCTCAATCTTTACCTTCATCTATTTGTTTTCTAGATGTCTCCTGTTTCTACATACTGTGTCCAGTGGCGATTTTAGCATGTAAATCTTGTTGGGGCATAAAAAAAGTGGTATGCATGCCAACAAAGCCACTACACAACACTAAACAATACATTAATTGCACTATACAGCAGAGTCCTAACAGCAGTCCCAACACCTTACCACTGCTGCACCTGGCTATCAGCGGAGCCTAGTCTGGCAATCCATAATTTTGATTAAGACATTAATGAGCAAGTTAGGACTGAGGTAGTCAATATAACTATTTGTACAGCAACCGAATTCAGAACATGGTTCATTCTTACAGTGTTCTCTCTGTACACCATGTCAGAACTTTAGGATAAATAAAGGGGGTATATAAGCAGACAATTAAAGCTCTTACAATACTCAAGGATTACATTTCTCAAAAGCAGGTTATAGGCTACATGTGCACCATCAAGTCAGAACAGTAGGAAAAATTCAGAGGTGAAAATAGACCAAATGATTAGGGTGTGGCACATGGGCTACTAACAACTTACTACACAACATACACTTACTATTACTTTCTTAGCTACAGTATTCATATCTCCCTGGCATATTACATCATTTATGCAGCAGCATACAAGACATTTTTGGACTTACCTTGTTGTGATGTGCTCACTTGAACAGGAAGGTGGCGCGGCGATCCTTCATAGGTACATTTTGTCATCAAAGTCTGGCATTCTCTGGATTTATGGTGCTTTCAAGACAACTGGGAATAAAAAAATTATAGAATCATGTGACGTCAGTGATCTTCAGGCCATAGCACTAGAAAGAGGCCCGAGTTCCGAATTTACAATTCCGAGTTGGATGAAAGTTCAAAACGTATTTTCCCAGTCGTAGCTCATTTTTCCCGAGTTCCCTGTTGTCTTGAACTCACTAAAGTCAGATTTTTCAGTTCCGAGTCAACAGTTGCTTTGAGCGCGGCACAAATCATGCTTCATTGACAGCAAGGCAATGTTGAATGTTTATAATTTTAAACTAGGAAAAGAGACCCTTGGGACCACACAGACACTCCACTGAATAGCAGGCTAATGATTGCTTTGCAATGCTTGCAGTTTGCCACTGATAGCTTCCAAACCACTCATTGTTGAATTGCAATTTCCAACTTGTTGTGTAATGTTTATGTCCAATGGCCAATGAGCACAGATACGTTTTATCTATAATTTCTGTTCATTATTTCTCTTCATATGACAAGGATTAAAAAGTATTGGCAAGTAGATTGTCAACTTGATTCATGATGATGACCGCTAGCTAAGATTTTGAAAGTATGATGTTGACATGATCAGTCCAATCAAAGCTACTGTAGATATAAAGTGATTTGACGTAATTTTATCTGTGGCCAATGACCTTGAGCCTTCTTGGATGGGCATTTCTAATGTAACTCTATGGCAGCACCAAAGGGGCTTGAATTTTCTAGCTCTACCCTTATACTTGGCGGTGACGTAGAGTCCCCACGAGTGACAGAACATTGAGCCAATCACGGCGCAATGCTCTGTACTTTCTGCTGGCTTGGCCCACCACCACAGAAAGCACTGAGCTAGGCTGAAACACCTGCATTTTGGAGCTTCCTTACTCAAGAAAACAAAAAAGAGACCATGTTTGTATGTAGCTTTATTAACTCAATGATATATATATTTTTTACATTGTTCGCAAGCTGATATGTGACAGGTATTAATGTCAAAATAAGATGCAAAACAGGAAAGCCCAATCTGCCCTGAATGATGGATTGCCACTGTACATATCTATATTCCAAGGTAGCACATAACATTCTGAGAACCATATGTTTCTTAGAGCTTGGTGAGAGCGTGGTTGTCCTATGCTTATTTTGCATGCAATCTTCCCACAAGCCTGATGCCCTAGGTCAGTCAAACTCAACTGGCGGACCGCGGTCCGGGTCCGGACCCAGAGAAGGGTCAATCCAGACAGGACAACATCGCGTTTTGTTATATAAAAGTCAATACATTATTATTTTTAGACAGCTTTAAAAAATCAACCGGGCGCAGCGGCATCTTCAACTCTGCGACCTCTCTTTTTCTCTCTCTCTTGAAGCAACGCCCGCCTCTACTAGTGCCCTGTCTAATCCACTCGCGTGGTTAAATGCAAATACAAGAGGCTGCGTCTTACCCAATCACATTAATCCAAATATCCTCAGCGGAACCTTTAGACAAGCAGGTAGAAAGAAACAAAAAGATTTGACCGCAGTTCAACTGTAACATCCTGACCATATTTGGCTCCACATACAGCAGTGAATCAGCCTTCTCCACAATGAACTTTATTAAAAACAAATATCGCAGTAGGCTCACCAATGAACATTTCCACCAGTTTCTCAGAGTTGCTTTCACGACATTTGTGCCAAAGTTCAAAGCATTGGCAGGAGACAGAAATTGCAATTTCTCTTATTAATGCTGGGCAAGGCCAGAGTGACTTATTTAAGCAATAAGGCCTGAAGTGATGTGGTACTTGGCCAATATACCACGGCTAAGGGCTGTTCTTATGCACAACGCAACATGGAGTGCTAGGACACAGCCCTTAGCCGTAGTAAAAATAAATGTTTTGTCATACCCATATATAGAATGGCGCCGGAGGAGATGGCTGCCGTTTTACAGGCTCTTAACCAATTGTGCTATTGTGTGTGTTTTTTCACGTTATTTGTAACTTATTTTGTACATAATGTCTCTGCCACAGTCTCTTATGACCAAAAAGAGCTTCTGGATATAAGGACAGCAATTACTCACCTCGCACTGGACAATTTCTTTCTTCTTAAACGAGTCACACGCAAAGAATTTACTTCGGGCACCTGACTAGGCCCAAATCCCCGTCATTTGCATGAGAAAGAGATGGAGATATTGGGAATGTAGGTCGGGGTTCCTTGTAAGGATCCGACTGCGAGTGGGTAATCTGCCTCTACCATCAGTCCTATTAGCTAACGTACAATCATTGGATAACAAAATAGACAAGCTACGATCACAAATATCCTACCAACAGGACATTAAAACTGTAATATCTTATGTTTCACAGAGTTGTGGCTGAATGACGACATGGATAACATACAGCTGGCGGGGTTTAAGCTGCATCAGCAAGATAGAACAGCAACCTCTGGTAAGACAAGGGGTGGCGGTCTGTGTATATTTCTAAACAACAGCTGGTGCACGAAATCTAATATTAAGGAAGTCTCAAGGTTTTGCTCGCCTGAGGTTGAGTATCTCATGATAAACTGTAGACCATACTATTTACCAAGATTGTTTCATAACTGTCTATTTACCACCACAAACCGATGCTGGCACTAAGATCACACTCAATGAGCTGTATAAGGCAATAAGCAAACAGGAAAATGCTCATCCAGAGGCGGCACTCCTAGTGGCCGGGGACTTTAATGCAGGAAAAAAAAACAGTTTTACCTCATTTCTACCAGCATGTTAAATGTGCAACCAGAGGAAGGAAAAAAAAACTCTAGACCACCTTTACTCCACACACGGAGACACGTACAAAGCTCTCCCTCGCCCTCCATTTGGCAAATCTGACCATAATTCTATCCTCCTGATTCCTGCTTACAAGAAAAAACTAAAGCAGGAAGCACCAGTGACTCGGTCAATAAAGAAGTGGTCAGATGACGCAGATGCTAAGCTACAAAACTGTTTTGCTAGCACAGAATGGAATATGTTCCAGGATTCTTCCAATGGCATTGAGGAGTACACCAGTCACTGACTTCATCAATAAGTCCATCGATGATGTCGTAACAAGGGGAAGCACAGCCGTGAGCTGCATAGTGACACGAGCCAAACAGACAAGCTAAATAACTTCTATGCTTGCTTTGAGGCAAGTAACACTGAAGCATGCATGAGAGCATCAACTGTTCCGGACGACTGTGTGATCACGCTCTTCGTAGCCGGTGTGACCTTTAAACAGGTCACATTACCAGGACGTGTTCTCCGAACATGCGCTGGCCAGCTGGCAAGTGTCTTCACTGCCATTTTCAACCTGTCCCTGACTGAGTCTGTAATACCAACATGTTTCAAGCTGACCACCATAGTCCCTGTGCCTAAGTACACTAAGGTAACCTGCCTAAATGACTACCGACCCGTAGCACTCACGTCTGTAGCCATGAAGTGCTTTGAAAGGCCGGTCATGGCTCACATCAACACCATTATCCTAGAAATCCTAGACCCACTCCAATTTGCATACCGCTCCAACAGATCCACAGATGATGCAATCTCTATTGCACTCCACACTGCCCTTTCCCACCTGGACAAAAGGAACACCTACGTGAGAATGCTATTCATTGATTACAGCTCAGCGTTCAACACCATAGTGCCCTCAAAGCTCATCACTCAGCTAAGGATCCTGGACTTCCTGATGGGCCACCCCCAGGTGGTAAGGGTAGGTAACAACACATCCGCCACATTGATCCTCAACACGGGTGCCCCTCTGAGGTGTGTGCTCTGTCCCCTCCTTTACTCCCTGTTCACCCATGACTGCATGGCCAGGCACAACTCCAACACCATCATTAAGTTTGCCGAAGACACAACAGTGGTAGGCCTGATCACCAACAACGAAGAGACAGCCTATAGGGAGGACAGAGACCTGGACGTGCGGTGTCAGGATAACAACCTCTCCCTCAACATGATCATGATAAAGGAGATGATTGTGGATGACAGGAAAAAGAGGACCGAGCACGTCCACATTCTCATCGACAGGGCTGTAGTGGACCAGGTTGAGAGCTTCAAGTCCCTTGGTGTCCACATCACCAACAAACTATCATGGTCCAAACACACAACACAGTTGTGAAGAGGGCATGACAAAGCCCACTCTCCTCAGGAGACTGAAAAGATTTGGCATGGGTCCTCAGATCCTCAAAAAGTACTACAGCTGCACCATCGAGAGCATCCTGACTGGTTGCATCACTGCCTGGTATGGCAACTGCTCAACCTCTGACTGCAAGGCACTACAGAGGGTAGTGTGTCCGCCCCAGTACATCACTGGGGCCAAGCTTCCCTCCATCCAGGACCTATATACTAGGCGGTGTCAGAGAAAGGCCCTAAGAATTGTCAAAGACTCCAGCCACCCTAGTAATAGACTGTTCTCTCTGCTACTGCACGGCAAGCGGTAGTGGAGCGCCAGGTCTCAGTCCTAAAGGCTTCTTTACAGCTTCTACCCCAAAGCCATAAGACCCCCAAGCCATAAGTAATGTGTTTGGCCCAGTACATCACTGCGGCCAAGCCTCCTGCCATCCAGGACCTCTATACCAGGTGGTGTCAGAGGAAGGCCCTAAAAGTTGCCCGGCACATTGACTCTGTACCGGTACACCCTCTATATAGCCTCGCTACTGTTATTTTACCACTGCTCTTTAATTATTTGTTATTTTTATTTTTTACTTAACAATTATTTTTCTTAACTGTATTGTTGGTTAAGGGCTTGCAAGTATATCACTGTAAGGTCTACACCTGTTGTATTCGGCGCATGTCACAAATACAAATGTATTTTTTTGATATACCACAGCTTTCAGCCAATCAGCATTCAGGGCTCGAACCACCCAGCTTATAAACATGAATATTGCATTGCCCAGTGACATTCTGCGCAATTACTAATTTTGTTCAACTCTCCTTTGTTCTCCAGAAAACATGCAGTTTATTTTATTAAAATATTTTTTTTTTCTTCAAGGCCCATGTACAATGGTTCACAGTGCATTTTTGCATAGACAGTTATGCAACCACTTTTGTTCTTCAGTAATATTGATGCAATGTTGCACATGTATACATTCGAAAGAAGTTGTAATTAATTCAAATTCTTAGTCTCATTACTTAATGTACACTTTATGTAACAACATGTTTCCTAAGTCTGTGGGGTTTTATTTGTTTTTGTGTGAAATATTTGCTTTTGGTGGATCCTTGTTGCAACAGAGCTTATGTCTAAAATGTTTGATGAGAGCACTTGGCAAATTGACTTTGTGCTGTATGACTAAGTCTGTGAAAAGATGGACACCTGCCTAATGACCTGCTCGCTTCAACTGGCATACCACACACACCTACAGCCCCTGCAAGGTGGGGGTGGCCCACGGGCTTTGGGCGGATTGGCCGTCTGGCATTTCTAGCAAATGCCCGAAGGACCATCCTTTATTAGGGTGGGCTGATCGAAATTGACAACAACAAAAAAGTATATATATATTTTTAAACAATGGACATGGCTGGTGGCCCATGAGCGAGTTATTTTATGACCTTTGTGCTATTTCTCTGTTGTCATAATCAATATTGAGCATTTGGCTGACCAGTGGTTAACGGCCAGCCGGTTATCTGATTCGCTAAGCTGAGGTTTCGCAAATTGACATTCAAAGTCCAACTTGCATCTTCAAAGAGAGTGAGACCCGCTCTGACTTTGTCAGTCACTCAGTCAAAACAGAAAACAAAATGAGGGTGCCAAAAAGGGCTCTTGAGGCTGATTTTGCGAAATGTGTGAAATGAATCTACTTATTTCCTAAAGGTTCTGGTTCTGCTGGTCCGAGTCCTGCGTCTGTGTCTCTGAGAAATGACAGATAATTTGCTGTGGTGCAGTCGAGGTTGGAAGAAAAAAGAGAAAGACACACACAAATCATGTAGGCTACTACTGCCAGTTAGGCCTAATATTATGACTGTATATTGTATGAAATATACAATATACAGGCACTATGTATATACAATATACAGGCATTGTATGAAATATACAATATACAGGCACTATGCATATACAATATACAGGCATTGTATGAAATATACAATATACAGGCAGTACAGAGGGTAGTGCCTACGGCCCAGTACATGACTGGGGCTAAGCTGCCTGCCATCCAGGACCTCTACACCAGGCGGTGTCAGAGGAAGGCCCTAAAAGTTGTCAAAAACCCCAGACACCCCAGTCATAGACTGTTCTCTCTACTACCTGTAACGCCCTGGCCATAGAGAGGGGTTTTTGTTCTTTATTTTGGTTAGGCCAGGGTGTTACATTGGGTGGGCGTTCTATGTTCCTTTTTCTATGTTTTTGTATTTCTTTGTTTTGGGCCGTGTGTGTGGCTCCCAATCAGGCACAGCTGAAGCTCGTTGCTGCTGATTGGGAGTCACACATAAGGAGCATGTTTTTCCTTTGGGTTTGTGGGTAATTGTTTCTGTCAGTGTTTTGTACCAGACAGGACTGTTTGCTGTCGGTTTACTCTTTTCTTGTTTTGTATAGTGTTCATGTTGTTTACATTAAATTCTAATAATGAACACTAACTCCGCTGCACCTTGGTCCACTTCTTCAGACGACAGCCGTTACACTACCGCATGGCAAGCAGTACCGGGGTGTAGCTCCCTCCAGTAACCACGAGCACAACCGTTCCTTGATTTTGACTGGCGGCTTTATTCTGTAGTTTAGTCAGAATTATCACCTTCCGTGAGAACTATAAAGTAAATGAAAATACAGTTTAAGCACACTCTTACACCTTCTTGTCTTATGAGTGACTTATTAGCTTGGTATAACTTTCGAAGTACTTACATACATAAACAGTTTAGCCAGAGTTATAACAGTATCAGATTGAACACACGAATAAAGGAAAAAATACCTCATTGGCTGCTTATTACAGAAGGGAGGAAATCAAACTTCACACTTATTATTCCTGGCATGAATTCACGCTTCATCCTAACATACACATATCAACCTTTACGAACTACACCCGGTAACATGAAAACTTAGCTAACACCGTGCGGGAATGCCTTCCCACCCAAAGATGTGTTGCTACGATAATGATCCCCGTTACAACAGTTATTAGCCACGTAGTTCCACCTGTCTTATCATTTCCCCCGCATAGCGAACACGTAAACAATTCAAACAAAAAAACAACGACATAGACTTACAGATTAATTGTCAGTTACACTCCCACCAATCACCTGTGATTTCTGAGAAAGGGGTCTGCAGGGTTTTTGATCGGCTTCCAGGAGGGTGACTGTCTTATGGATGGGCCTCTCCAGATAGGTGGGTTTGGTGATGCGTTTACCTTTCTCATCCAGGGTTGAGTCGCTGATCAGTAACTTGCATCTTCTCACCCGGCCATCCTGTCCCGGGTACACTTCTGTATCCTTTGCCAATTTCCACTGGTTGCGTGGTACAGTATCATCTTGCAATATGACAATGTCATTAATACTTGCGTTTCTTCTGTCTTTATTCCATTTCTGCCTGTGTTGGAGGTTTAGGAGGTACTCTTTCTTCCACCTTGCCCAGAATTCATTGGCTAAGAATTGTACTCTGCGCCATCTCTTGCGGAGATAAAGATCTTCCTTGATGAACTGTCCAGGTGGTGGTAAGAGAATTGTGGACTTCATTGTCAAGATGTGATTTGGTGTGAGCGGTTCTGGACCTAATGGATCATTCAGATATTCCCTAGTTAGGGGCCTACTATTTAAAATCGCCATGACTTCATAGAGAAAGGTACGCAGAGAAGCGCTGTCGAGTCTTCCGTCTGACTGATCAAGAATGGATGTCAAGACACTTCGTATCGTGCGGATTTGCCTTTCCCAAACACCACCCATGTGACTTGAAGATGGGGTGTTCATGATAAACTCGCATCCAAGTTCCTTCAATCGTTCTTGATCCATTTCTTTCCGGGCGTCCACAAACTCGCGTCTTGCGCCAATGAAGTTGCTGCCTTGATCACATCTGATTTGACGAACATTACCACGTATGGCGATGAATGAACGCAGGGCATTGATAAAGGCATCGGTGGTTAAGTCATTAAGCATTTCAATGTGAACTGCTCGAGAGCCCATGCAAGTGAGTAGGAGCCCATAACGCTTTAACTCTCTTCTTCCGTCCTTGGCATAGAAAGGTCCAAAGCAGTCCATCCCGCAGTATGTGAAGGGAGGCGTGGTCTCCATGCGTTCCTTCGGAAGATCTGCCATCCTTTGCTCTTCTGTACATCTTCTGAATTTCCTGCATTTCACACATTTGTAGATGTTCGAGGAAATTGCATTGCTGCATCCTAGGATCCATATACCGTTGGATCGCAGCTCATTGATCGTTATTCCACGTCCTTAGTGTCGTAGTCTTTCATGATAGTGCTTGACGAGCAGCACTGACAAGTGGCTATCTCTTGGCAGGATTGCAGGATGCTTCACGTGGGAATGAAGAGTTGCATGAGCCAAGCGACCTCCCACCCTGAGGATACCTTGCTCATCCAGAAATGGACTCAATTTATGCAACTTGCTTGGTTTATCTTTGGTCTTGATGTCTTTCTGGTGCCTAAGTTTGTGTATCTCATGGGAGAAGGCTGCTTCTTGAACCATCCTTATAATGGTGAGCTCTGCCTCTCTCCTTTCTTCTATGCTTGTAGCTTCACTAGACCTCAATTTTAAGCCTATGGCTTCCTTGACACGTCGTTTGAGCCTGGCAATAGCTTTTACCACTCTTGCCCAGTCTGAGAACTTGTGAAGGTGATCTAGTAACGATCTTTCTTCCTTTGCCTGGGTATCATGGACCAGGGATTTCTGCAGCTCTGGGTCATTGTCTGAGAACTCTCCCCCCTTGGCTTGTCCTTTGGGAAGTTCTTCTTGCCAAAGAAAGTCTGGACCTGTGAACCAGTTAGAAGCCATGAGCTGTTCTGATGTGAGACCTCTGGAAGCATGATCCGCAGGATTCTCTTCAGAGGTCACATATCTCCATTGTTCGGGATCTGTGCTTTGCTTAATGTGTTGGATACGGTTAGCTACAAAGACGTGGAATCTTCTGGCTTCATTGTTGATGTAGCCAAGAACTACCTTCGAGTCTGTCCAGAAGTATTCCTGTAGACCTTGTATCTCTAGCTCCCTTTTGAGCATGTCACTTGTTCGAACAGCTACCACCGCTGCTGAAAGTTCCAGTCGTAGTATGGTCGTAATCTTGGAAGGGGCGACTCTCGACCTCCCCATAACTAGGGAGCAATGAACTTCTCCTGCTGTGCTGATTGTTCTGAGGTATGAGCACTCTCCATAACCTGAGGTACTAGCGTCGGAGAAGTGATGGAGCTCATAACTCTGCACTTCCTTGAAACTTGATGGCAAGTAGCCTCGTTGGATCCTTACTTCCGACAACTTTTGCAGACTTTGGAGCCAGAATTCCCACTGGAAAGTAGGTCATCTGGAATGGGGTCATCCCAGTCGATCTTGTCACGACACATCTGCTGCAAGATCTGCTTCCCTGCCAGGACAAAGGGTGCCATAAACCCAAGCGGATCATATACAGAGGCTACTGTAGACAACACTCCTCTTCTTGTGAGTGGGCGTTCCTTAACAACTACCCTAAACTGGAACTCGTCTGATGCGACACACCATAGTACACCAAGCGCCCTCTCCATGTGTGGTTCACCCAGAGCCATATCCAGGTCTTTGGCACCCTCAGCACATTCTTCCTTGGGAATTGTGGCTATAACTTCCTTGCTGTTAGAGATAAACTTGTGCAACCGAAGTTTGCCGATGCTGCAAAGCTCTCTTGCCTCTTTCACCAGCTGGGCCGCTTCAGCTTCAGACGATACGCTCGTCAACCCATCATCAACATAAAAGTTCCTTTCTATGAACTGGATAGACTTCTCGCTGAAGCTTCCTCGTCCTTCGGCAGCGAGATGTTTGAGACCATAGTTGGCGCAACCAGGAGATGAAGCTGCGCCGAACAAGTGGACCTTCATACGATACACTGAGGGTTGAGACTCTAGATCTCCGTTCTCCCACCAAAGGAACCGCAGATGATCTTGGTCTTCTGCTTTCACATGAAACTGGTGGAACATGCGCTCTACATCACACATGATTGCAACTGGACCCTTACGAAAACGACAAAGGACACCCAGCAATGTGTTTGTCAACTCTGGACCGGTGAGGAGATGGTCATTCAAGGACGTCTCTCGAAACTTAGCTGAGCAGTCAAAGACGACTCGTATCTTCCCAGGCTTTTGTGGGTGATAAACCCCATGATGTGGGATGTACCATGCTGGATGCTTGTTAATTTCTTCCTTGGAGACCTTCTCAGCATCTCCACGAGCTATGGTCTCTTCCATAAATGCTGTGTAGTCCTTGTAGTACTGCTTGTCTCTCCTCAGCCTCCTTTCCAGGCACTTGAGACGGTGAACTGCACATGTTTTATTGTTCGGCAGGTTGGGTCTTTCTTCCTTAAATGGCAGCGGCATCTCGTAATGTCCATTGTCCTTGCGTCAGATGCCCGCTTTCATTTTTGTCAGGAACCGGATATCCTCTTGAGATATGAGGTCCTCTTCTGCAGCTCTCTCATTGAAGTCGGATTCAAGCGTCTTGATAACGTCCAGTGCTGTGATTACCTCTCTTACGCGTGTTCTACAAACATAGTGTACTTGATTTGTGAGGTTGGAAGAAGATTGAAGACTTGGCATCACCTGTCTAACGATAACCTGATGACTCACTCCAATAGCGTCGCCATAGTCGATACAAGGGTTTCCATAGCCGACTATGCTCCAGCCAAGGTCTGTTCTCTGAGCAAAAGGCTGATTTCCTTTACCAGACACAATTTCTCTTGGAAGGAGAGCCTGGGAGCAGTTGTAGCCAATTAAGAGACCGACATCACAGCTCTGTTGAGGAGCAATCTCCTCTGCAATGTGTTCAAGATGAGACCATGCTCTTGCCGTCTCTGGAGTAGGAATATGATCTCTGTTTGCAGGAATAAACTCTCTCGAGTAGGTAGTTGGCAGAGGGATTTTCTTCTCCAGGTAAAACCCTCTAACCTGCAAACCAGACAGCTTCTGGCTGGGCACGATGGTATTCCTTGAAGCCATTGTAGAGAGTTTCAGTTGTACTGGCTCCTTCTTTGTATTGAGAGCCTTTGTTGTCTCTTCAAGGATAAAGGTGGTGTCGCTCTGGGTGTCAAGAAGTGCATACACGAGAACTTCACGATCGGGCTCGCTTGTGGTTGACACCCATACTGGAATGATTGTGGAGGTGTGAGTGTTGTTAACCTCTCTAGGGTATGTGGGACGAAATCGTCCCATCTACTCAACAGCCAGTGGAATCCCGTGGCGCGATATTCAAATACCTTAGAAATGCTATTACTTCAATTTCTCAAACATATGACTATTTTACACCATTTTAAAGACAAGACTCTCGTTAATCTAACCACACTGTCCGATTTCAAAAAGGCTTTACAATGAAAGCAAAACATTAGATTATGTCAGCAGAGTACCCAGCCAGAAATAATCAGACACCCATTTTTCAAGCTAGCATATAATGTCACATAAACCCAAACCACAGCTAAATGCAGCACTAACCTTTGATGATCTTCATCAGATGACACTCCTAGGACATTATGTTATACAATACATGCATGTTTTGTTCAATCAAGTTCATATTTATATCAAAAAACAGCTTTTTACATTAGCATGTGACGTTCAGAACTAGCATACCCACCGCAAACTTCCTGTGAATTTACTAAATTACTCACGATAAACGTTCACAAAAAACATAACAATTCATTTAAGAATTATAGATACAGAACTCCTTTATGCAATCGCTATGTCCGATTTTAAAATAGCTTTTCGGCAAAAGCACATTTTGCAATATTCTGAGTAGATAGCTCGCCATCACGGGCTAGCTATTTTGACACCCACCAAGTTTGGCACTCACCAAACTCAGATTTACTATAAGAAAAATTGGATTACCTTTGCTGTTCTTCGTCAGAATGCACTCCCAGGACTTCTACTTCAATAACAAATGTTGGTTTGGTTAAAAATAATCCATAGTTATGTTCAAATATCCTCTGTTTTGTTCGTGCGTTCAAGACACTATCAGAAGGGTGACGAAGGGTGACGCGCCCAACGCGTTTCGTGACAAACAAATTCTAAATATTCCATTACCGTACTTCGAAGCATGTCAACAACTGTTTAAAATCAATTTTTATGCGATTTTTCTCGTAAAAAAACGATAATATTCCAACCGGGAAACCCTGTTTTCGTTCAAAGACTAAAAATCTAAAATGGACTCTTCTCGTGCATGCGCGCCCCTGTCTCATTGTTCTCTGATCGACCACTTACCAAATGCGCTACTGTTTTTCAGCCATGGGCTGCAAAGTCATCATTCAACGTTCTGCCGCCTTCTGAGAGCCTATGGGAGCCGTAGGAAGTGTCACGGTACAGCAGAGATCCTCAGTTTTCAATAAAGAGAGTGTAGAAGGCCAAGAAATGGTCAGAGAGGGCACTTCCTGTAAGGAATCTTCTCAGGTTTTTGCCTGCCATATGAGTTCTGTTATACTCACAGACACCATTCAAACAGTTTTAGAAACTTTATGGTGTTTTCTATCCAAATCAAACAATTATATGCATATTCTAGTTTCTGGGCAGTAGTAATAACCAGATTAAATCAGGTACGTTTTTCATCCGGCCGTGCAAATACTGCCCCCTACCCTAGAGAGGTTAATGACCCTTACGACTCTGTTAGATATGGCCTCACTTGACACACTTGTCCCCTTATCTTGTGGGGGCTCTGTCTTCCTATCCCTTGACCTATCTTTAGTACGATCTTCGTGCAGGCAGGATGGATGCCTCCTCTGACACGTGTCACAGGTGTTCCTGTTATCACAATCTTTCGAACGATGCCCAGGCCTTAAACAGCCGAAGCACAATTTATTCTCTTGAACAAACTTCTGTCGCTCTGCGGTGGGCTTATCCATGAACTTCCAACATTTGTGGAGACTATGACCTGACTTCTCACAGAAGACACAACTAGTGACAGTATCTTTCTCATCAGAGTTAGTTGCTAATACCCTTGCTCCAGGGCTTTGAATCCTTGGCGTCTTAAGTTTTCCATCTTCGCTTGGTTTCAAAGCGTGAAGGGATGTTACAGGATTGCAAGCGATCTTGGCTTCTCTCGTGTGAAACTTCACAAACTGACTGAAGCTGGGAAAGGTCTCAGTTTCTTCTAGGATGTCTATGACCTTTCTATTCCATCTTGAAATTAGCCAATCTGGAAGTTTAGCGAGGATCTTTTGGTTTTCATTACAGTCATTAAGCACCTCCAGGCCCTTATTCTGAGACATAGCAGCCTCACAGCTGCGGAGAAAATCTACAAGGTCTCTAAGTTTAAGACTGTCCTTGGATCCTATCTTAGGCCATGCATTGAGCTTATCTCTGAAGGACTTGGCGATGAGGAATTTGTTTCCGTACCTTTCTTCAAGAATGGTCCACGCAGCATGGTAGGCTGACTCTGTTCCTAACATAAAGTAACTTTCGATGGCTTTCTTGGCAGGCCCACCGACATATTTTCTTAAGTAATATATCTTCTCAGTTGCTGGTATGTTCTTCCTGTCTATCAGAGTCTGAAAAGAGACCTTCCAGTCAGTGAACGAGAGTGGTTCTCCATTGAATGTCACTGGTTCTGGTATGGGGAGGCGGCTTTCACTGATTGATTCCGCTAGTAACCTGAACATGGTCTTAGTGCTATCTTCATGTTGTGTGCTTGTCACAACATGTTGTGGTGACCCTACTTATGTGAGAGTTCAGACATGCACAAGGAATTGCTGTCCTTCCAGTGCAGCTCTATCTGGTTACTTTGACCTTCTTCCCTGACCTTTAAATGACACCTTACAGTCTTGATAATAGACATTGTAACTGCTTCACACGTATCAACTCTGCGGTGTATATCGTTGTCGGGAATGTCAATTTGACGCAAATTTACATAAACAAGGTTTAGCTCTGTAGAGGTATGGCTGATCTTGTTTAAGAGGTCTTCTAGTAGGTCTTCAGAGCAACAGCCTGTCAGTGACAGTTTTGCTTCCTTTACCAGAGCCTTCCACTTCTCATAGCTGACCCTGAAACGATGTTCGAGCTGTCTCCACCTTTCGTCGCGCAGTTCTCTGCCCTTTTAAGTTAACCTGCGGACCCTCTCACCTTTTCGTGGCTCTTGTTGTGATGTCTCATTAGCAGCTTCTGTATCATCATTCGCTGGCAGCCGTGACTCAACACCAGTCTGGGTCTCTTCCTGCTGCTCTGTTTGTTCTGATGAAGGTTTGAAGTTTGCGAGGTTTTGCTGCAGCTGCTCAACTTGACCCACCCCATCTCTATCTCCTTTAGTGAAACTACCCTTTTCTGACATTCTAAATCAAATCAAATCAATTCTAGGTAAGGTTTGGATAAGTGAGTAGGTAATTTAAACCTTAGTACGTGGTATAAACATGTATAATGCTTGTAACAAAGGCTTGAACAAACACCTTACCAAACAATTACACTATTAACTTACAGGTGAAAATATAATGAATAGGTGTACGCTGACCCTTAATGTATTGTAGCAATATATATATTGTTTTAGTAAGTATCAAATAATATTTTTCCAGTAATACACATAATAGCGATACATTAAGATAGAAAGAGCAAATGCATAATACCAGCGTCTTGATGAAATACACAACTATCTCCAGTCCTTACGAATTGTAATCTTAAAGTCTCTAATTAGCAGTTCACAAGGCTAGGGCCACCTTCAAACGCATTGACTTGTACCTGTGTGTCTGACTTTCCTGTTAGCCTTGACCTTATGTTGCCTCACGATGCTTCCTTATGTGGAGATTTTCTTCTTAGGTTGCAGGTAGGTGAAAAACTCTTATCTGGCAGATGACAGGGCCTACCAGGATTTGGGTATCTTGTAGACTTTACAGCTGGATGAGATTCTTCTTTCTCTCTTGCTCGTGAAGAGCACTGAGTTCTCACTGTAGCTCCCTCCAGTAACCACGAGCACAACCGTTCCTTGATTTTGACTGCCGGCTTTATTCTGTAGTTTAGTGAGAATTATCACCTTCCGTGAGAACTATAAAGTAAATGAAAATACAGTTTAAGCACACTCTTACACCTTCTTGTCTTATGAGTGACTTATTAGCTTGGTATAACTCTGAAGTACTTACATACATAAACAGTTTAGCCGGAGCTATAACAGTATCAGATTGAACACACGAATAAAGGAAAAAATACCTCATTGGCTGCTTATTACAGAAGGGAGGAAATCAAACTTCACACTTATTATTCCTGGCATGAATTCACGCTTCATCCTAACATACACATATCAACCTTTACGAACTACACCCGGTAACATGAAAATTTAGCTAACACCGTGCAGGAATGCCTTCCCACCCAAAGATGTGTTGCTACGATAATGATCCCCGTTACAACAGTTATTAGCCACGTAGTTCCACCTGTCTTATCATTTCCCCCGCATAGCGAACACGTAAACAATTCAAACAAAAAAACAACGACATAGACTTACAGATTAATTGTCAGTTACACGGGGGGCCAGGTCTAGGACCAAAAGGCTTCTCAACAGCTTTTACCCCCAAGCCATAAGACTCCTGAACAGCTAATCAACTGGCTACCCAGACTATTTGCATTGCCCCCCCCCCCCCCCCCCTTTTACCCTGCTGCTACTCTCTGTTTATTATCTATGCATAGTCACTTTAACTCTACCTACATGTACATATTACCTCAATTACCTCAACTAACCTGTGCCCCGGCACATTGACTCTGTACCGGTACACCCTCTATATAGCCTCGCTACTGTTATTTTACCACTGCTCTTTAATTATTTGTTATTTTTATTTTTTACTTAACAATTATTTTTCTTAAAACTGTATTGTTGGTTAAGGGCTTGTAAGTATATCACTGTAAGGTCTACACCTGTTGTATTCGGCGCATGTCACAAATAAAAATGTATTTTTTTGATATACCACAGCTTTCAGCCAATCAGCATTCAGGGCTCGAACCACCCAGCTTATAAACATGAATATTGCATGGCCCAGTGACATTCTGCGCAATTACTAATTTTGTTCAACTCTCCTTTGTTCTCCAGAAAACATGCAGTTTATTTTATTAAAAGATTTTTTTTTTATTCAAGGCCCATATACAATGGTTCACAGTGCATTTTTGCATAGACAGTTATGCAACCACTTTTGTTCTTCAGTAATGTTGATGCAATGTTGCACATGTATACATTCGAAAGTAGTTGTAATTAATTCAAATTCTTAGTCTCATTACTTAATGTACACTTTATGTAACAACATGTTTCCTAAGTCTGTGTGGTTTTATTTGTTTTTGTGTGAAATATTTGCTTTTGGTGGATCCTTGTTGCAACAGAGCTTATGTCTAAAATGTTTGATGAGAGCACTTGGCAAATTGACTTTGTGCTGTATGACTAAGTCTGTGAAAAGATGGACACCTGCCTAATGACCTGCTCGCTTCCACTGGCATACCACACACACCTACAGCCCCTGCAAGGTGGGGGTGGCCCACGGGCTTTGGGCGGATTGGCCGTCTGGCATTTCTAGCAAATGCCCGAAGGACCATCCTTTATTAGGGTGGGCTGATCGAAATTGACAACAACAAAAAAGTATATATATATTTTTAAACAATGGACATGGCTGGTGGCCCATGAGCGAGTTATTTTATGACCTTTGTGCTATTTCTCTGTTGTCATAATCAATATTGAGCATTTGGCTGACCAGTGGTTAACGGCCAGCCGGTTATCTGATTCGCTAAGCTGAGGTTTCGCAAATTGACATTCAAAGTCCAACTTGCATCTTCAAAGAGAGTGAGACCCGCTCTGACTTTGTCAGTCACTCAGTCAAAACAGAAAACAAAATGAGGGTGCCAAAAAGGGCTCTTGAGGCTGATTTTGCGAAATGTGTGAAATGAATCTACTTATTTCCTAAAGGTTCTGGTTCTGCTGGTCCGAGTCCTGCGTCTGTGTCTCTGAGAAATGACAGATAATTTGCTGTGGTGCAGTCGAGGTTGGAAGAAAAAAGAGAAAGACACACACAAATCATGTAGGCTACTACTGCCAGTTAGGCCTAATATTATGACTGTATATTGTATGAAATATACAATATACAGGCACTATGTATATACAATATACAGGCATTGTATGAAATATACAATATACAGGCACTATGCATATACAATATACAGGCATTGTATGAAATATACAATATACAGGCAGTACAGAGGGTAGTGCCTACGGCCCAGTACATGACTGGGGCTAAGCTGCCTGCCATCCAGGACCTCTACACCAGGCGGTGTCAGAGGAAGGCCCTAAAAGTTGTCAAAAACCCCAGACACCCCAGTCATAGACTGTTCTCTCTACTACCTGTAACGCCCTGGCCATAGAGAGGGGTTTTTGTTCTTTATTTTGGTTAGGCCAGGGTGTTACATTGGGTGGGCGTTCTATGTTCCTTTTTCTATGTTTTTGTATTTCTTTGTTTTGGGCCGTGTGTGTGGCTCCCAATCAGGCACAGCTGAAGCTCGTTGCTGCTGATTGGGAGTCACACATAAGGAGCATGTTTTTCCTTTGGGTTTGTGGGTAATTGTTTCTGTCAGTGTTTTGTACCAGACAGGACTGTTTGCTGTCGGTTTACTCTTTTCTTGTTTTGTATAGTGTTCATGTTGTTTACATTAAATTCTAATAATGAACACTAACTCCGCTGCACCTTGGTCCACTTCTTCAGACGACAGCCGTTACAGAATCACCCACCACCAAAGGACCAAGCAGCAGGAGAACAGCATGGATGGATGGACGTGGGCGGATTTAAGGATGTTCGTGTCCAGGGCTATGGAAGAGTTAAGGGAACCCGAGAGGCAGCCCCAAGAAATTTTTTTGGGGGGGCACAAGGGCTGTGAAGAGGGGCAAGGATGGAGCCCCAGGCCAGCTCCCCGCACTAGCCCTGAGGTACGTGTCTCCAATCTGGTACGCCCAGTACCAGCACCCCGCACCAAGCCCAAGGTGCGTGTCCCCAGCCCCGCCAGTCAACAGTCGTCGGAGCTGCCCGCCAGTCAACAGTCGTCGGAGCTGCCCGCCAGTCAACAGTCGTCGGAGCTGCCCGCCAGTCAACAGTCGTCGGAGCTGCCCGCCAGTCAACAGTCGTCGGAGCTGCCCGCCAGTCAACAGTCGTCGGAGCTGCCCGTCAGTCAACAGTCGTCGGAGCTGCCCGTCAGTCAACAGTCGTCGGAGCTGCCCGTCAGTCAACAGTCGTCGGAGCTGCCCGCCAGTCAACAGTCGCCGGAGTGGTCAGACTGCGCCGAACTGCCGGAGTGGCCAGACTGCGCCGAACTGCCGGAGTGGCCAGACTGCGCCGAACTGCCGGAGTGGCCAGACTGCGCCGAACTGCCGGAGTGGCCAGACTGCGCCGAACTGCCGGAGTGGCCAGACTGCCCCGAACTGCCGGAGTGGCCAGACTGCCCCGAACTGCCGGAGTGGCCAGACTGCCCCGAACTGCCGGAGTGGCCAGACTGCCCCGACCTGCCGGAGTGGCCAGACTGCCCCGACCTGCCGGAGTGGCCAGACTGCCCCGACCTGCCGGAGTGGCCAGACTGCCCCGACCTGCCGGAGTGGCCAGACTGCCCCGACCTGCCGGAGTGGCCAGACTGCCCCGACCTGCCGGAGTGGCCAGACTGCCCCGACCTGCCGGAGTGGCCAGACTGCCCAGACCTGCCGGAGTGGCCAGACTGCCCCGACCTGCCGGAGTGGCCAGGGACGCCCGCCAGCCCGGTGAGTCCTGTGCCTACGCCTAGGGCCAGGCCTCTGTCATGTCTCCCCAGCCTGGTGAATCCTGGGTCAGTGCCGTCAGAGAAGCCAGGGTCGCCCGCCAGCCAGGCGCAACCATCGCCGCCCGCCAGCCGGGCGCAGCCAGGGTCGCCCGCCAGCCGGGCGCAACAAGGGTCGCCCGCCAGCCGGGCGCAACCATCGCCGCCAGCCGGGCGCAACCATCGCCGGCCGCCAGCCGGGCGCAGTCAGTGTCGCCCACCAGACCTTCGGCGCGGCCAGGTGCGCCACCGAAGAGGGCGACGTCAAGGGTGGAGCAGAGGCCACGTCCCGCACCTGAGCCGCCGCCGTAAGAAGGCCCACCCGGACCCTCCCCTTCAGAGTCAGGTTTTGCGGCTGGAGTCCGCACCTTTGGGGGGGGGGTACTGTAACGCCCTGGCCATAGAGAAGGGTTTTTGTTCTTTATTTTGGTTAGGCCAGGGTGTTACATTGGGTGGGCGTTCTATGTTCCTTTTTCTATGTTTTTGTATTTCTTTGTTTTGGGCTGTGTGTGTGGCTCCCAATCAGGCACAGCTGAAGCTCGTTGCTGCTGATTGGGAGTCACACATAAGGAGCATGTTTTTCCTTTGGGTTTGTGGGTAATTGTTTCTGTCAGTGTTTTGTACCAGACAGGACTGTTTGCTGTCGGTTTACTCTTTTCTTGTTTTGTATAGTGTTCATGTTGTTTACATTAAATTCTAATAATGAACACTAACTCCGCTGCACCTTGGTCCACTTCTTCAGACGACAGCCGTTACAGAATCACCCACC
Organism: Salmo trutta; assembly: GCF_901001165.1. NCBI lineage: Eukaryota > Metazoa > Chordata > Actinopteri > Salmoniformes > Salmonidae > Salmo > Salmo trutta. The sequence continues at coordinate 54,692,939 of NC_042959.1, read as the reverse complement.
ACCAAAGGACCAAGCAGCAGGAGAACAGCATGGATGGATGGACGTGGGCGGATTTAAGGATGTTCGTGTCCAGGGCTATGGAAGAGTTAAGGGAACCCGAGAGGCAGCCCCAAGAAATTTTTTTTGGGGGGCACAAGGGCTGTGAAGAGGGGCAAGGATGGAGCCCCAGGCCAGCTCCCCGCACTAGCCCTGAGGTACGTGTCTCCAATCTGGTACGCCCAGTACCAGCACCCCGCACCAAGCCCAAGGTGCGTGTCCCCAGCCCCGCCAGTCAACAGTCGTCGGAGCTGCCCGCCAGTCAACAGTCGTCGGAGCTGCCCGCCAGTCAACAGTCGTCGGAGCTGCCCGCCAGTCAACAGTCGTCGGAGCTGCCCGCCAGTCAACAGTCGTCGGAGCTGCCCGCCAGTCAACAGTCGTCGGAGCTGCCCGCCAGTCAACAGTCGTCGGAGCTGCCCGCCAGTCAACAGTCGTCGGAGCTGCCCGTCAGTCAACAGTCGTCGGAGCTGCCCGTCAGTCAACAGTCGTCGGAGCTGCCCGTCAGTCAACAGTCGTCGGAGCTGCCCGTCAGTCAACAGTCGTCGGAGCTGCCCGCCAGTCAACAGTCGCCGGAGTGGTCAGACTGCGCCGAACTGCCGGAGTGGCCAGACTGCGCCGAACTGCCGGAGTGGCCAGACTGCGCCGAACTGCCGGAGTGGCCAGACTGCGCCGAACTGCCGGAGTGGCCAGACTGCGCCGAACTGCCGGAGTGGCCAGACTGCGCCGAACTGCCGGAGTGGCCAGACTGCGCCGAACTGCCGGAGTGGCCAGACTGCGCCGAACTGCCGGAGTGGCCAGACTGCCCCGAACTGCCGGAGTGGCCAGACTGCCCCGAACTGCCGGAGTGGCCAGACTGCCCCGAACTGCCGGAGTGGCCAGACTGCCCCGAACTGCCGGAGTGGCCAGACTGCCCCGACCTGCCGGAGTGGCCAGACTGCCCCGACCTGCCGGAGTGGCCAGACTGCCCCGACCTGCCGGAGTGGCCAGACTGCCCCGACCTGCCGGAGTGGCCAGACTGCCCCGACCTGCCGGAGTGGCCAGACTGCCCCGACCTGCCGGAGTGGCCAGACTGCCCCGACCTGCCGGAGTGGCCAGGGACGCCCGCCAGCCCGGTGAGTCCTGTGCCTACGCCTAGGGCCAGGCCTCTGTCATGTCTCCCCAGCCTGGTGAATCCTGGGTCAGTGCCGTCAGAGCAGCCAGGGTCGCCCGCCAGCCAGGCGCAACCATCGCCGCCCGCCAGCCGGGCGCAGCCAGGGTCGCCCGCCAGCCGGGCGCAACAAGGGTCGCCCGCCAGCCGGGCGCAACCATCGCCGCCCGCCAGCCGGGCGCAACCATCGCCGCCCGCCAGCCGGGCGCAACCATCGCCGGCCGCCAGCCGGGCGCAGTCAGTGTCGCCCACCAGACCTTCGGCGCAGCCAGGTGCGCCACCGAAGAGGGCGACGTCAAGGGTGGAGCAGAGGCCACGTCCCGCACCTGAGCCGCCGCCGTAAGAAGGCCCACCCGGACCCTCCCCTTCAGAGTCAGGTTTTGCGGCCGGAGTCCGCACCTTTGGGGGGGGGTACTGTAACGCCCTGGCCATAGAGAAGGGTTTTTGTTCTTTATTTTGGTTAGGCCAGGGTGTTACATTGGGTGGGCGTTCTATGTTCCTTTTTCTATGTTTTTGTATTTCTTTGTTTTGGGCTGTGTGTGTGGCTCCCAATCAGGCACAGCTGAAGCTCGTTGCTGCTGATTGGGAGTCACACATAAGGAGCATGTTTTTCCTTTGGGTTTGTGGGTAATTGTTTCTGTCAGTGTTTTGTACCAGACAGGACTGTTTGCTGTCGGTTTACTCTTTTCTTGTTTTGTATAGTGTTCATGTTGTTTACATTAAATTCTAATAATGAACACTAACTCCGCTGCACCTTGGTCCACTTCTTCAGACGACAGCCGTTACACTACCGCATGGCAAGCAGTACCGGGGTGTAGCTCCCTCCAGTAACCACGAGCACAACCGTTCCTTGATTTTGACTGGCGGCTTTATTCTGTAGTTTAGTCAGAATTATCACCTTCCGTGAGAACTATAAAGTAAATGAAAATACAGTTTAAGCACACTCTTACACCTTCTTGTCTTATGAGTGACTTATTAGCTTGGTATAACTTTCGAAGTACTTACATACATAAACAGTTTAGCCAGAGTTATAACAGTATCAGATTGAACACACGAATAAAGGAAAAAATACCTCATTGGCTGCTTATTACAGAAGGGAGGAAATCAAACTTCACACTTATTATTCCTGGCATGAATTCACGCTTCATCCTAACATACACATATCAACCTTTACGAACTACACCCGGTAACATGAAAACTTAGCTAACACCGTGCGGGAATGCCTTCCCACCCAAAGATGTGTTGCTACGATAATGATCCCCGTTACAACAGTTATTAGCCACGTAGTTCCACCTGTCTTATCATTTCCCCCGCATAGCGAACACGTAAACAATTCAAACAAAAAAACAACGACATAGACTTACAGATTAATTGTCAGTTACACTCCCACCAATCACCTGTGATTTCTGTGAAAGGGGTCTGCAGGGTTTTTGATCGGCTTCCAGGAGGGTGACTGTCTTATGGATGGGCCTCTCCAGATAGGTGGGTTTGGTGATGCGTTTACCTTTCTCATCCAGGGTTGAGTCGCTGATCAGTAACTTGCATCTTCTCACCCGGCCATCCTGTCCCGGGTACACTTCTGTATCCTTTGCCAATTTCCACTGGTTGCGTGGTACAGTATCATCTTGCAATATGACAATGTCATTAATACTTGCGTTTCTTCTGTCTTTATTCCATTTCTGCCTGTGTTGGAGGTTTAGGAGGTACTCTTTCTTCCACCTTGCCCAGAATTCATTGGCTAAGAATTGTACTCTGCGCCATCTCTTGCGGAGATAAAGATCTTCCTTGATGAACTGTCCAGGTGGTGGTAAGAGAATTGTGGACTTCATTGTCAAGATGTGATTTGGTGTGAGCGGTTCTGGACCTAATGGATCATTCAGATATTCCCTAGTTAGGGGCCTACTATTTAAAATCGCCATGACTTCATAGAGAAAGGTACGCAGAGAAGCGCTGTCGAGTCTTCCGTCTGACTGATCAAGAATGGATGTCAAGACACTTCGTATCGTGCGGATTTGCCTTTCCCAAACACCACCCATGTGACTTGAAGATGGGGTGTTCATGATAAACTCGCATCCAAGTTCCTTCAATCGTTCTTGATCCATTTCTTTCCGGGCGTCCACAAACTCGCGTCTTGCGCCAATGAAGTTGCTGCCTTGATCACATCTGATTTGACGAACATTACCACGTATGGCGATGAATGAACGCAGGGCATTGATAAAGGCATCGGTGGTTAAGTCATGAAGCATTTCAATGTGAACTGCTCGAGAGCCCATGCAAGTGAGTAGGAGCCCATAACGCTTTAACTCTCTTCTTCCGTCCTTGGCATAGAAAGGTCCAAAGCAGTCCATCCCGCAGTATGTGAAGGGAGGCGTGGTCTCCATGCGTTCCTTCGGAAGATCTGCCATCCTTTGCTCTTCTGTACATCTTCTGAATTTCCTGCATTTCACACATTTGTAGATGTTCGAGGAAATTGCATTGCTGCATCCTAGGATCCATATACCGTTGGATCGCAGCTCATTGATCGTTATTCCACGTCCTTGGTGTCGTAGTCTTTCATGATAGTGCTTGACGAGCAGCACTGACAAGTGGCTATCTCTTGGCAGGATTGCAGGATGCTTCACGTGGGAATGAAGAGTTGCATGAGCCAAGCGACCTCCCACCCTGAGGATACCTTGCTCATCCAGAAATGGACTCAATTTATGCAACTTGCTTGGTTTATCTTTGGTCTTGATGTCTTTCTGGTGCCTAAGTTTGTGTATCTCATGGGAGAAGGCTGCTTCTTGAACCATCCTTATAATGGTGAGCTCTGCCTCTCTCCTTTCTTCTATGCTTGTAGCTTCACTAGACCTCAATTTTAAGCCTATGGCTTCCTTGACACGTCGTTTGAGCCTGGCAATAGCTTTTACCACTCTTGCCCAGTCTGAGAACTTGTGAAGGTGATCTAGTAACGATCTTTCTTCCTTTGCCTGGGTATCATGGACCAGGGATTTCTGCAGCTCTGGGTCATTGTCTGAGAACTCTCCCCCCTTGGCTTGTCCTTTGGGAAGTTCTTCTTGCCAAAGAAAGTCTGGACCTGTGAACCAGTTAGAAGCCATGAGCTGTTCTGATGTGAGACCTCTGGAAGCATGATCCGCAGGATTCTCTTCAGAGGTCACATATCTCCATTGTTCGGGATCTGTGCTTTGCTTAATGTGTTGGATACGGTTAGCTACAAAGACGTGGAATCTTCTGGCTTCATTGTTGATGTAGCCAAGAACTACCTTCGAGTCTGTCCAGAAGTATTCCTGTAGACCTTGTATCTCTAGCTCCCTTTTGAGCATGTCACTTGTTCGAACAGCTACCACCGCTGCTGAAAGTTCCAGTCGTAGTATGGTCGTAATCTTGGAAGGGGCGACTCTCGACCTCCCCATAACTAGGGAGCAATGAACTTCTCCTGCTGTGCTGATTGTTCTGAGGTATGAGCACTCTCCATAACCTGAGGTACTAGCGTCGGAGAAGTGATGGAGCTCATAACTCTGCACTTCCTTGAAACTTGATGGCAAGTAGCCTCGTTGGATCCTTACTTCCGACAACTTTTGCAGACTTTGGAGCCAGAATTCCCACTGGAAAGTAGGTCATCTGGAATGGGGTCATCCCAGTCGATCTTGTCACGACACATCTGCTGCAAGATCTGCTTCCCTGCCAGGACAAAGGGTGCCACAAACCCAAGCGGATCATATACAGAGGCTACTGTAGACAACACTCCTCTTCTTGTGAGTGGGCGTTCCTTAACAACTACCCTAAACTGGAACTTGTCTGATGCGACACACCATAGTACACCAAGCGCCCTCTCCATGTGTGGTTCACCCAGAGCCATATCCAGGTCTTTGGCACCCTCAGCACATTCTTCCTTGGGAATTGTGGCTATAACTTCCTTGCTGTTAGAGATAAACTTGTGCAACCGAAGTTTGCCGATGCTGCAAAGCTCTCTTGCCTCTTTCACCAGCTGGGCCGCTTCAGCTTCAGACGATACGCTCGTCAACCCATCATCAACATAAAAGTTCCTTTCTATGAACTGGATAGACTTCTCGCTGAAGCTTCCTCGTCCTTCGGCAGCGAGATCTTTGAGACCATAGTTGGCGCAACCAGGAGATGAAGCTGCGCCGAACAAGTGGACCTTCATACGATACACTGAGGGTTGAGACTCTAGATCTCTGTTCTCCCACCAAAGGAACCGCAGATGATCTTGGTCTTCTGCTTTCACATGAAACTGGTGGAACATGCGCTCTACATCACACATGATTGCAACTGGACCCTTACGAAAACGACAAAGGACACCCAGCAATGTGTTTGTCAACTCTGGACCGGTGAGGAGATGGCCATTCAAGGACGTCTCTCGAAACTTAGCTGAGCAGTCAAAGACGACTCGTATCTTCCCAGGCTTTTGTGGGTGATAAACCCCATGATGTGGGATGTACCATGCTGGATGCTTGTTAATTTCTTCCTTGGAGACCTTCTCAGCATCTCCACGAGCTATGGTCTCTTCCATAAATGCTGTGTAGTCCTTGTAGTACTGCTTGTCTCTCCTCAGCCTCCTTTCCAGGCACTTGAGACGGTGAACTGCACATGTTTTATTGTTCGGCAGGTTGGGTCTTTCTTCCTTAAACGGCAGTGGCATCTCGCAATGTCCATTGTCCTTGCGTCAGAAGCCCGCTTTCATTTTTGTCAGGAACCGGATATCCTCTTGAGATATGAGGTCCTCTTCTGCAGCTCTCTCATTGAAGTCGGATTCAAGCGTCTTGATAACGTCCAGTGCTGTGATTACCTCTCTTACGCGTGTTCTACAAACATAGTGTACTTGATTTGTGAGGTTGGAAGAAGATTGAAGACTTGGCATCACCTGTCTAACGATAACCTGATGACTCACTCCAATAGCGTCGCCATAGTCGATACATGGGTTTCCATAGCCGACTATGCTCCAGCCAAGGTCTGTTCTCTGAGCAAAAGGCTGATTTCCCTTACCAGACACAATTTCTCTTGGAAGGAGAGCCTGGGAGCAGTTGTAGCCAATTAAGAGACCGACATCACAGCTCTGTTGAGGAGCAATCTCCTCTGCAATGTGTTCAAGATGAGACCATGCTCTTGCCGTCTCTGGAGTAGGAATATGATCTCTGTTTGCAGGAATAAACTCTCTCGAGTAGGTAGTTGGCAGAGGGATTTTCTTCTCCAGGTAAAACCCTCTAACCTGCAAACCAGACAGCTTCTGGCTGGGCACGATGGTATTCCTTGAAGCCATTGTAGAGAGTTTCAGTTGTACTGGCTCCTTCTTTGTATTGAGAGCCTTTGTTGTCTCTTCAAGGATAAAGGTGGTGTCGCTCTGGGTGTCAAGAAGTGCATACACGAGAACTTCACGATCGGGCTCGCTTGTGGTTGACACCCATACTGGAATGATTGTGGAGGTGTGAGTGTTGTTAACCTCTCTAGGGTATGTGGGACGAAATCGTCCCACCTACTCAACAGCCAGTGGAATCCCGTGGCGCGATATTCAAATACCTTAAAAATGCTATTACTTCAATTTCTCAAACATATGACTATTTTACACCATTTTAAAGACAAGACTCTCGTTAATCTAACCACACTGTCCGATTTCAAAAAGGCTTTACAACGAAAGCAAAACATTAGATTATGTCAGCAGAGTACCCAGCCAGAAATAATCAGACACCCATTTTTCAAGCTAGCATATAATGTCACATAAACCCAAACCACAGCTAAATGCAGCACTAACCTTTGATGATCTTCATCAGATGACACTCCTAGGACATTATGTTATACAATACATGCATGTTTTGTTCAATCAAGTTCATATTTATATCAAAAAACAGCTTTTTACATTAGCATGTGACGTTCAGAACTAGCATACCCAACGCAAACTTCCTGTGAATTTACTAAATTACTCACGATAAACGTTCGCAAAAAACATAACAATTATTTTAAGAATTACAGATACAGAACTCCTTTATGCAATCGCTATGTCCGATTTTAAAATAGCTTTTCGGCAAAAGCACATTTTACAATATTCTGAGTAGATAGCTCGCCATCACGGGCTAGCTATTTTGACACCCACCAAGTTTGGCACTCACCAAACTCAGATTTACTATAAGAAAAATTGGATTACCTTTGCTGTTCTTCGTCAGAATGCACTCCCAGGACTTCTACTTCAATAACAAATGTTGGATGCCTCCTCTGACATGTGTCACAGGTGTTCCTGTTATCACAATCTTTCGAACGATGCCCAGGCCTTAAACAGCCGAAGCACAATTTATTCTCTTGAACAAACTTCTGTCGCTCTGCGGTGGGCTTATCCATGAACTTCCAACATTTGTGGAGACTATGACCTAACTTCTCACAGAAGACACAACTAGTGACAGTATCTTTCTCATCAGAGTTAGTTGCTAATACCCTTGCTCCAGGGCTTTGAATCCTTGGCGTCTTAGGTTTTCCATCTTCGCTTGGTTTCAAAGCGTGAAGGGATGTTACAGGATTGCAAGCGATCTTGGCTTCTTTCGTGTGAAACTTCACAAACTGACTGAAGCTGGGAAAGGTCTCAGTTTCTCCTAGGATGTCTATGACCTTTCTATTCTATCTTGAAATTAGCCAATCTGGAAGTTTAGCGAGGATCTTTTGGTTTTCATTACAGTCATTAAGCACCTCCAGGCCCTTATTCTGAGACATAGCAGCCTCACAGCTGCGGAGAAAATCTACAAGGTCTCTAAGTTTAAGACTGTCCTTGGATCCTATCTTAGGCCATGCATTGAGCTTATCTCTGAAGGACTTGGCGATGAGGAATTTGTTTCCGTACCTTTCTTCAAGAATGGTCCACGCAGCATGGTAGGCTGACTCTGTTCCTAACATAAAGTAACTTTCGATGGCTTTCTTGGCAGGCCCACCGACATATTTTCTTAAGTAATATATCTTCTCAGTTGCTGGTATGTTCTTCCTGTCTATCAGAGTCTGAAAAGAGACCTTCCAGTCAGTGAACGAGAGTGGTTCTCCATTGAATGTCACTGGTTCTGGTATGGGGAGGCGGCTTTCACTGATTGATTCCGCTAGTAACCTGAACATGGTCTTGGTGCTATCTTCATGTTGTGTGCTTGTCACAACATGTTGTGGTGAGAGACTGTGAAATGAGCCACTTCTGTGCATGACTTCTTTCACAGATTTGCAGTTAGAGAGTCCTTGAGTCCTCTGAGTTTTCATCTTGCTCATACACTTGCTTCCGCGCCTTGGCAGTATTTAGTTTCTTGAGCACTTCTAGGCGCTCTAACTCTCTACGCTTGTCTTCTAGCGTCCTTCGTCTGGCAGCATTTTCTACCTCTAACTTGACTCGCAGCCTAGCTTCTTCTAAGCTGCGTTTCACAGCCTCAGCTTCTTGCTCCGCTGTCCTCTTCTTATCTTCATCTTCGAGTCTCTGAAGCTCTTCTAGTTGGCGTTCTTGCTCAACCATTACTTCTAAAGCTGCTTGGTTAGCTTCCGCCGCAGCCTCTTGTCTCTTAACAGATGACACGCTTGAGTGTCTGGAGTTGACCTTTGAGACTGGGAGGAAGCACTTGAGGGCTGATAGTTGAGACTTGACTTATGTGAGAGTTCAGACATGCACAAGGAATTGCTGTCCTTCCAGTGCAGCTCTATCTGGTTACTTTGACCTTCTTCCCTGACCTTTAAATGACACCTTACAGTCTTGATAATAGACATTGTAACTGCTTCACACGTATCAACTCTGCGGCGTATATCGTTGTCGGGAATGTCAATTTGACGCAAATTTACATAAACAAGGTTTAGCTCTGTAGAGGTATGGCTGATCTTGTTTAAGAGGTCTTCTAGTAGGTCTTCAGAGCAACAGCCTGTCAGTGACAGTTTTGCTTCCTTTACCAGAGCCTTCCACTTCTCATAGCTGACCCTGAAACGATGTTCGAGCTGTCTCCACCTTTCGTCGCGCAGTTCTCTGCCCTTTTAAGTTAACCTGCGGACCCTCTCACCTTTTCGTGGCTCTTGTTGTGATGTCTCATTAGCAGCTTCTGTATCATCATTCGCTGGCAGCCGTGACTCAACACCAGTCTGGGTCTCTTCCTGCTGCTCTGTTTGTTCTGATGAAGGCTTGAAGTTTGCGAGGTTTTGCTGCAGCTGCTCAACTTGACCCACCCCATCTCTATCTCCTTTAGTGAAACTACCCTTTTCTGACATTCTAAATCAAATCAAATCAATTATAGGTAAGGTTTGGATAAGTGAGTAGGTAATTTAAACCTTAGTACGTGGTATAAACATGTATAATGCTTGTAACAAAGGCTTGAACAAACACCTTACCAAACAATTACACTATTAACTTACAGGTGAAAATATAATGAATAGGTGTACGCTGACCCTTAATGTATTGTAGCAATATATATATTGTTTTAGTAAGTATCAAATAATATTTTTCCAGTAATACACATAATAGCGATACATTAAGATAGAAAGAGCAAATGCATAATACCAGCGTCTTGATGAAATACACAACTATCTCCAGTCCTTACGAATTGTAATCTTAAAGTCTCTAATTAGCAGTTCACAAGGCTAGGGCCATCTTCAAACGCATTGACTTGTACCTGTGTGTCTGACTTTCCTGTTAGCCTTGACCTTATGTTGCCTCACGATGCTTCCTTATGTGGAGATTTTCTTCTTAGGTTGCAGGTAGGTGAAAAACTCTTATCTGGCAGATGACAGGGCCTACCAGGATTTGGGTATCTTGTAGACTTTACAGCTGGATGAGATTCTTCTTTCTCTCTTGCTCGTGAAGAGCACTGAGTTCTCACTGTAGCTCCCTCCAGTAACCACGAGCACAACCGTTCCTTGATTTTGACTGCCGGCTTTATTCTGTAGTTTAGTGAGAATTATCACCTTCCGTGAGAACTATAAAGTAAATGAAAATACAGTTTAAGCACACTCTTACACCTTCTTGTCTTATGAGTGACTTATTAGCTTGGTATAACTCTGAAGTACTTACATACATAAACAGTTTAGCCGGAGCTATAACAGTATCAGATTGAACACACGAATAAAGGAAAAAATACCTCATTGGCTGCTTATTACAGAAGGGAGGAAATCAAACTTCACACTTATTATTCCTGGCATGAATTCACGCTTCATCCTAACATACACATATCAACCTTTACGAACTACACCCGGTAACATGAAAACTTAGCTAACACTGCTCGGGAATGCCTTCCCACCCAAAGATGTGTTGCTACGATAATGATCCCCGTTACAACAGTTATTAGCCACGTAGTTCCACCTGTCTTATCATTTCCCCCGCATAGCGAACACGTAAACAATTCAAACAAAAAAACAACGACATAGACTTACAGATTAATTGTCAGTTACACGGGGGGCCAGGTCTAGGACCAAAAGGCTTCTCAACAGCTTTTACCCCCAAGCCATAAGACTCCTGAACAGCTAATCAACTGGCTACCCAGACTATTTGCATTGCCTCCCCCCCCTCTTTTACCCTGCTGCTACTCTCTCTTTATTATCTATGCATAGTCACTTTAACTCTACCTACATGTACATATTACCTCAATTACCTCAACTAATCTGTGCCCCGGCACATTGACTCTGTACCGGTACACCCTCTATATAGCCTCGCTACTGTTATTTTACCACTGCTCTTTAATTATTTGTTATTTGTTATTTTTTACTTAACAATTATTTTTCTTAAAACTGTATTGTTGGTTAAGGGCTTGTAAGTATATCACTGTAAGGTCTACACCTGTTGTATTCGGCGCATGTCACAAATAAAAATGTATTTTTTTGATATACCACAGCTTTCAGCCAATCAGCATTCAGGGCTCGAACCACCCAGCTTATAAACATGAATATTGCATGGCCCAGTGACATTCTGCGCAATTACTAATTTTGTTCAACTCTCCTTTGTTCTCCAGAAAACATGCAGTTTATTTTATTAAAATATTTTTTTTTTATTCAAGGCCCATGTACAATGGTTCACAGTGCATTTTTGCATAGACAGTTATGCAACCACTTTTGTTCTTCAGTAATGTTGATGCAATGTTGCACATGTATACATTCGAAAGAAGTTGTAATTAATTCAAATTCTTAGTCTCATTAATTAATGTACATTTTATGTAACAACATGTTTCCTAAGTCTGTGGGGTTTTATTTGTTTTTGTGTGAAATATTTGCTTTTGGTGGATCCTTGTTGCAACAGAGCTTATGTCTAAAATGTTTGATGAGAGCACTTGGCAAATTGACTTTGTGCTGTATGACTAAGTCTGTGAAAAGATGGACACCTGCCTAATGACCTGCTCGCTTCCACTGGCATACCACACACACCTACAGCCCCTGCAAGGTGGGGGTGGCCCACGGGCTTTGGGCGGATTGGCCGTCTGGCATTTCTAGCAAATGCCCGAAGGACCATCCTTTATTAGGGTGGGCTGATCGAAATTGACAACAACAAAAAAGTATATATATATTTTTAAACAATGGACATGGCTGGTGGCCCATGAGCGAGTTATTTTATGACCTTTGTGCTATTTCTCTGTTGTCATAATCAATATTGAGCATTTGGTTGACCAGTGGTTAACGGCCAGCCGGTTATCTGATTCGCTAAGCTGAGGTTTCGCAAATTGACATTCAAAGTCCAACTTGCATCTTCAAAGAGAGTGAGACCCGCTCTGACTTTGTCAGTCACTCAGTCAAAACAGAAAACAAAATGAGGGTGCCAAAAAGGGCTCTTGAGGCTGATTTTGCGAAATGTGTGAAATGAATCTACTTATTTCCTAAAGGTTCTGGTTCTGCTGGTCCGAGTCCTGCGTCTGTGTCTCTGAGAAATGACAGATAATTTGCTGTGGTGCAGTCGAGGTTGGAAGAAAAAAGAGAAAGACACACAAATCATGTAGGCTACTACTGCCAGTTAGGCCTAATATTTTGACTGTATATTGTATGAAATATACAACATACAGGCACTATGTATATACAATATACAGGCATTGTATGAAATATACAATATTCAGGCACTATGCATATACAATATACAGGCATTGTATGAAATATACAATATACAGGCAGTACAGAGGGTAGTGCCTACGGCCCAGTACATGACTGGGGCTAAGCTGCCTGCCATCCAGGACCTCTACACCAGGCGGTATCAGAGGAAGGCCCTAAAAGTTGTCAAAAACCCCAGACACCCCAGTCATAGACTGTTCTCTCTACTACCGCATGGCAAGCGGTACCGGGGGGCCAGGTCTAGGACCAAAAGGCTTCTCACCAGCTTTTACCCCCAAGTCATAAGACTCCTGAACAGGTAATCAAATGGCTACCCGGACTATTTGTATTGTTCTGCCCCCCCAACCTCTCTTTTACGCTTCTGCTACTCTCTGTTAATCATATATGCATAGTCACTTTAACCATACCTACATGTACATACTACCTCAATTAGCCCGACTAACCGGTGCCTGTATATAGCCTCGCTACAGCATATAGCCTCGCTACTGTTGTTTTTCACTGTCTTTTTACTGTTGCTTTTTATTTCTTTACTTATCTATTGTTCACCTAATACCTATTTTTTACTTGAAAATTGCACTGTTGGTTAGGGCCTGTAAGTAAGCATTTCACTGTAAGGTCTACACCTGTTGTATTCGGGCACACGTGACAAATAAACTTTGATTTGATTTGATTTCATACCCACCATGCCAACTATGGAAGGGGGATTCAGGGGAACATTTAGACACTGGGCAATGTGCAATATAGCCTAACAAGTCATTAGATTGGCTTTTACAACACATAGGTAAGGCAATAGCCAGCCATCTACTAGACATTTACACAGTGCATTTAATTAAACACAAGTCATCATGCATTACAATAAAGGTCAATTAGGGAACTGTGTATGTTAATTGTTTTATCAATGTATATTCGCTTCTGAATCTCAGTCTGTTCAGCCCATGCAAGTGAGTTCATGACCTGTAGTAACAACTGACTCTGGTGTCGGCTTACATTACATAGCCACCCCAATGAAGGCTGGAAAGTCCTGCCCATCTCCTACTCAACCTCCTGTCTGTTTCATTCGCAGAATGGACTGTCACTTCTTGGCCTGAAGATATGCATCCGCACTGTCAAACGAAGCACAAAGCTGGAAATCTATTGGCATCCACATGAACTAGTCTGGCATCTTTCTTTGACAAAAACAGATGGTATTGTAATGACCTGGCTAGATCATAAAGGAACAATTGTCCAGACAGACGATTGAGTTTACGAATTCCCGGTTTATTAACCCAACTCCACACAGGCTACTGTTTGGCCGTAGCCCACGCCAAATAAATTAAAGATACCCGTCTAAAACAGCCGTACACCTTCTCTTGTCAAGACCAGACGTAAGAGAGAGAACAATGGCTAAAAATAGTCTTAACTTGCAATGCTCCACCCCCCCACGCCACTCCACCAACCATGTCATTTCCAGAGAGGGGAATTGTGGGGGTCCCTGGGGTTTGGGGAGAAGAGGCCCCTCTGTACGGGGCAAATCTGTCCCGGTGCCGTGCCACATTTCTCCAGGATGCTGCAGGGCCACCCAGTGGCTGTCCAACTTGGGGCATCTGCCTTTCTTTCTCAGGGGGCTGTAGACCCAGACCAGCTCCCCAGCCACAAAGTGCCTTCCCCAGGTGTGCACGTCATAGTTCCTCTTCTGCCTCACACCTGCATTCACCAGCTGCTCTCTGGCGAAGTTGTGGGCTGTCTCCAGGCGGTCCTGGAGTCTCCGGGCATACTCCGGCCCCGGGGGAACAGCAGGGCTATCCAGGGCCCGCCAAACGCCATCTCTGAAGAGGTGCGGATCTCTCTCCCCAGCATGAGGAGGGCAGGCGTGCAGGAGGTGGAGCCTTGGATAGCGGAGCGGCATGCCATGAGGATCAAGGGCAGGTGCTTGTTCCAGTTTTGCTGGTGTTTGGCAGAGACAATGGCCAGCTGCTGTCCAAGCGTTTTGTTGAAGCGCTCAACAAGGCCATCACTTTGAGGATGGAGAGGAGTAGTGTGGGTCTTGTGCATACCCAACACATGGGACTCAAAGTTTATGCCTTGGTCACTGTGAATGGACTCTGCAGCTCCAAACCTGCTGAACATCCCGCTGTCAGTGCATCGATGATGGTCTCTGCCTCCTGGTCAGGCAGAGCATAGGCCTCGGGCCATTTTGTGAAATAGTCTATGGCCATGAGCACCTAGCGGTTTCCACTGTCTGTGGTGGGGAATGGCCCAACTACATCCACTCCCACTCTCTCCATGGGGGCCCGACTGGGAACTGTTGGAGTTGAGCATGAGAGTGGCCTGGAGGGCCCTTTCTCGCTGTGCAGTTGTCACAGCGGCGGCAGTCCTCCATATCCCTCTTGTGCTGCCCCCAGTAAAAGCCCTGACGGAGGCGGCGGAGTGTTTTTGTGACCCAAAGGTGTCCAGTCCCCACCCCCCCATGAGTGCTCTGGAGCACAGCCTCCCGCAGTGCTTTTGGGACCACCACCTGCCACCTCTCCTCTCCCGTAACTGACTCCTTCCATGCCCGCTGTAGCACGCCATCAGCCAGCCGCAGTCTCTCAAACTTTGACCACAACCCTTCGGTCACGAGTGAGAGCGCTGCCACCTCTTCCCACGATGGCCTCAGCTGTGCCTCTACCCACTGTAGCACCGGCTGTAGGTCTGTGTCCCGTCCCTGCTGCTGCCCCCATTCAGCCACATCGACAGTCTGCAGCTCACAGCAGACAGGCCCGCTCGCCCGACACACTGTGGCACAGACCCCTTCTTCTGCACACAGCTCTCTCTCACGGCCCTCTCTCCGCTCACAGTGGTAGAACCCGTCTGCAGTACAGGGCCGATGGGACATGGCGTCGGCGTGGGAGTGGCGGGCCCCTGCCCTGTGCACCACTGTGAAGTCATACGGCTGAAGCTCCTCCAACCAGCTTGCCACCTGCCCCTCTGGCTCTCTGAAAGACATGAGCCACTGGAGAGCAGAGTGGTCAGTCCTTACAGTAAAGGGCAGGCCACCTAGGTAGTACTTGAAGTGTTTGATGGAAGCCACAACAGCAAGGAACTTCTGCCGGGTGACACAGTAGCAGGGCTCATGTTTGTTGAATGTTTTGCCGAAGTATGCCACCACTCTCTCCCCCTTTGGCCCCACCTGGGCCAGCACCACACCCATGCCCACATTGCTCGCGTCTGTGTCCAGGATAAAGGGCAAGATGAGGTCAGGGGGGCAAGCACGGGGTCCCGATCAGTGCACATTTGAGGGTGTTGAAGGCCTCCTCACACTCCACTGTCCAAGTGAAGGCCTTGTCCTTCGGCAGCAGGCGGTTCAGGGGAGCAGCGACATTTGAGAAGCCCCGTACAAACCTCCTATAGTACGAGGCCAGGCCCAGGAAGCTCTTCAGCTGATGCTGGTCGGTGAGGGTGGGCCAGTCTCGGACAGCCCCCACCTTGTCCTCCATGGTGCTGATACCCTCCTTCCCCATTCAGCTATAGGTTGTTGTTACATTTCAACTTAAAACATTACATTTTGTTGCACTGCGTGCATCGCCAGTGTGGTTGAATGCAGCATTTCTGTATGGTGCACTGAAAATTGATTGTAGTTGAATAGCCAGTCTAGGCTACCGCTCAAATGTTTCTGTAATAGGCCTACATTTTTCTCCTTTGCATGGTGTTTTGTTGAAAGTTTGTTTTTTGGTTATTCATTGTCAAACTTTAAAAACTGAAGCCAGACTGCAACATTTTAGTAGCTTAGCTAGGACTGTGGCATGTGTCTGTACGCTTTCCCTCCGCTGCGCGCTCTTAAAAGGACCTACAAAAGCAGCACAATTGAAGTTGAATTCACATATGCGAGCACATCAGGCTGTAATTTCATAAAGTAGATGACTCAACTGTTGACTCGCTTGTGTGTGCTATTCAGCCCCGCGGGCTTTGTTTGACAAATGTAAGCTAGCCTATTAGCCACGTTTTGATGGACTTGTGGTCATTGCCCCTGCTAGTTTGATTGTATTGACATTCGTAAGCCTTAGTTACAGTCCACCGTTTTTGTTCAAAATATTGAGCAATTGAAACTGAAACAGTGCATCCAGAATGGGTGGAGGCAGCAAACAATGTACCAGGCCAGCTGTGATTTACAACTGATAGCAATATTTTTGGTACTACCGAGAAATATATTGGTTCATTATATTAATCATACATTAACCTGCATCCATCTATTATGCCAACAATGCCTTACTGTACGTTATGGAATGTTTAGTGAAATATAACCTATTTTTTTAAACGTCTTATAAAGTTGGTTTTAGAAGAATAAACTGGGAATTTGATATTTTTTACTGCTTTTATGATTGTCCATTTGTTCTCTTCATATCCGAAAAGTAGTTAAAACGCTGTCAGTTCCACTTCAAGGAAGTTATAAAAAAACTCAAAATAACCTATAATTTCCATTCTTAGAGCATTAATAAAACCTCTCAGGAAAACTTTCAAGAACCAGAGTAAAACGTTATCCATTTTCCTGGTCAGGAAATGCATGGTTTCATTCCCATAACCAATGTGAAACCAAAAACATACATTCCCACAACAGTGCAAGAGGCGTCACTACAGTTCCAGGTTCAAATCCAGGCTGTATCACATCTGGCTGTGATTGGGAGTCCCATAGGGCGGCGCACAATTGGCCTAGCATCGTCCGGGTTTGGCCGGGGTAGGCCGTCATTGTAAATAAGAATTTGTTCTTAACTGACTTGCCTAGTTAAATAAAGGTAAAATGAATTTTATTCTTGGCTGTATTGCTCTCTTTTGAGAGTATTGGTTCCTTATACTAACGCCTCCTTTTTTTATTTGTACATGTGTTTTGTTCTAGTAGAAATACATATGTAACTTTTTCTATTCTACCTAGTACTTGTATTTCTGTCTGATAGTAGGACATCTAGTGGCCATTTTGTGTAATAAAGATTATCACAGGTTTCTGTAAATATACCTGGCTCACTGTGTGGGCTTATCTGTCGCACTATTGTTTGTGGAGACAGGCTCTGATGAATGTTGACTGACTGAAAGTTCAGCCACTATTAAAGAAATGTGGATCTGACTGGAAGTGTGTAGAGATTTTTTCATGTAACAC
This sequence comes from Salmo trutta, assembly GCF_901001165.1. NCBI lineage: Eukaryota > Metazoa > Chordata > Actinopteri > Salmoniformes > Salmonidae > Salmo > Salmo trutta. The sequence goes on along the minus strand of NC_042959.1, from coordinate 54,675,615 downwards.
CATCTGCTCAAAAATTTGCTCACTGACAATATGCATAATTCAAAACAACACTGTACTTCAAAACAACATTGTGCATAACTAGGAAGATCTAAATGCATATTCCCATAAAACCAGTGGTGTAAAGTACTTAAGTAAAAATACTTTAAAGTACTACTGAAGTCGTTTTTTTGGAGTATCCGTATTTTACTTTACTATTTAAATGTTTGATTAGTTTTATTTCACTACATTCCTTAAGAAAATATACAAATATACAATTTCACAGTGGGTGTGAGACACTGTGGCTTGAAGGCCTCTCCAGGTCTCACACCCACTGTGAAATTTGGTGGAGAATCGTTGATGACCTGGGGGTGCTTCAGCAAGGCTGGAATCGGGCAGATTTGTCTTTGTGAAGGACGCATGAATCAAGCCACGTACAAGGTTGTCCTGGAAGAAAACTTGCTTCCTTCGGCTCTGACAATGTTCCCGAACTCTGAGGATTGGTTTTTCCAGCAGGACAATGCTCCATGCCACACAGCCAGGTCAATCAAGGTGTGGATGGAGGACCACCAGCTCAAGACCCTGTCATGACCAGCCCAATCTCCAGACCTGAACCCAATTGAAAACCTCTGGAGTGTGATCAATAGGCCAGCATCCCGGAGTCGCCTCTTCACTGTTGACATTGAGATTGGTGTTTTGCGGGTACTATTTAATCAAGCTGCCAGGTGAGGACTTGTGAAGCTTCTGTTTCTCAAACTAGACACTCAAATGTACTTGTCCTCTTGCTCAGTTGTGTGCACCGGGGCCTCCCACTCCTCTTTCTATTCTGGTTAGGGCCAGTTTGCGCTGTTCTTTGAAGGGAGTAGTACACAGCGTTGTACGAGATCTTCAGTTTCTTGGCAATTTCTCGCATGGAATAACCTTCACGAGTTTCAGAAGAAAGTTCTTTGTTTCTGGCCATTTTGATCCTGTAATCGAACCCACAAATGCTGATGCTCCAGATACTCAACTAGTCTAAAGAAGGCCAGTTTTATTGCTTCTTTAATCAGAACAACAGTTTTCAACTGTGCTAACATAATTGCAAAAAGGTCTTGTAATGATCAATTAGCCTTTTAAAATGATGAACTTGGATTAGCTAACACAATATGGCATTTGAACACAGGAGCGATGGTTGCTGATAATGGGCCTCTGTACCCCTATGTAGATATTCCATAAAAAATCTGCAATTTCCAGCTGCAATAGTCATTTACAACATTAACAATTTCTACACTGTATTTCTGATACATTTTCTGTTATTTTAATAGACAAAAAATGTGCATTTCTTCAAAAACAAGGACATTTCTAAGTGAAAGTGACCCCAAACTTTTGAACGGTAGTGTATCTCTGACCATAATCCAGTTTTGATTTCTATTTGCCATATATTTTTAAACTGTGCTATGATGTTTTTTTTAAAGTTCTGAACCTTTCTATTCTCATAGTTTCTACAGATTGTAAGTTAAAGATAAAAAAATTGCTAAGAGTATTATTATATTATTGATCGATTGACTATGACTTTTCAAATCACCCAGCAGTCCTATTTTGCAGAGTTAACTCCAGGTAAATGTTGCAATTCTTCAGCCAGTCCTGAACCTGCGACCAAAAACATGCTACATATGGACTGTACCAAAACAAATGATCAGCCAAATCTGTAGAGCTGGGATGGTTGTTTCCTCATATATATAACATTCTATTGGTTGCAAGAATTTCATATAATAATTTAAATTGAAAAACTCAAAATGTTGAATCCGGCACCGCTTTTTGCATCAGTTTATAAACCATGTACCATGGAATCGGTACATCGGAAATCTCTTCACAACTATTTTGCAATCTGTATGGCACAGCTGTAAATGTTTTGGTCCTTAAATGAAACTGGTACACTTTTTTATTTATCACAATTTTCTTTATTAACCAATTTTGGTCCTTAATGCTGGACCGACAGACAACTTCCTTACGTTCTCCCCCTTCCATTTGCCTTTTCCATTTTTGCGGTAATGCTGCAATTAGTTGGTTGTAATATTGGATAGAGCAGACATTTCCATATATTTTTGTTAGCTGCATGTGTGACATAACTTCACCAGTCCTATTTATGATATAATTTACAAAGATTATACTGTTTTTAAACATATTTTCCAAAATAGAGATATTTTGGAGATTATTTCATTTTCAAATAACCAAAAGTGAGAGGTTCTAATCTGAATAAAGGGAAACAGGCCATTCTTGAACATGGCTGAGCCATTCATACTAATTTGCTAGAGAACCAGTTTGGATTTAATATAACTTTTGTATAACTGAAGCCTTTAGTGAGAGGTATAACACTTTAATATTTAATAATTACTCTCCTCCAAATTCTAATTCCTTACATAAATAGACCCGTAAAAAAAATGTCTGGTTTCCATGCCAAATACAATTTAATATATTTTCCTCTAATTATTAAAAAAAACAGGTCGTTAGGTGTAGGCAGGGCCATAAACAAATTGGTAAACTAGGATATGACTAAAGAGATAATCAGGGTGAATTTTTCACAAATAGACAGGTTTTTTCCTTTCCATGGTAGCAAGAGCTTATCTATATTTGCTAACGTTCTATAAGAAATGTATTGTAGTGAGATCCTTTCTTTCTTTCGTGATATGAATACCGGGTATGTCCACTTCACCATCGAACCATTGTGTTGGTAAACTACACAGTAATGTAAAAGTTGTATTTTTTTGTGACCCAATACATAATGTACTACATGTATCATAATTTGGTTGTAATCCAGAGAGGTTAGAAAAATGATCTAGATCCTCTATGAGACTATGGAGGGATCCAAATTGTGGATGTAAAATAAAACATGTATTATCAGCATACACCTTTGTTTTTAAGCTCTGGATTTTTAGCCCCTTGATATCATTGTTGGATCTGGTTTCAATAGCTAACATTTCAATGGCCATAATAAATAGATATGCGGATAGTGGAGAACCTTGTTTTTCTCCTCTTGACAGTTCAATACTTTCTGAGAAATAGCAATTTTTGACTATTTTACACCTAGGGTTACTATACATAACTTTAACCCATTGTATAAGAGATTTTCTAAAATTGAAATATTCCAGGCATTTATATATAAATTCCAGTCGTACTTTTTATTTTATTTATTTTATTTATTTCACCTTTATTTAACCAGGTAGGCAAGTTGAGAACAAGTTCTCATTTACAATTGCGACCTGGCCAAGATAAAGCAAAGCAGTTCGACAACATACAAAAACACAGAGTTACACATGGAGTAAAACAACATACAATCAATGATGCAGTAGAAAAAAATAAGACTATATACAATGTGAGCAAATGATGTGAGATAAGGAAGGTAAAGGCAAAAAAGGCCATGGTGGCAAAGTAAATAAAGTATAGCAAGTAAAACACTGGAATGGTAGATTTGTTATTTGAAGAAAGTTAAAAGTTAAAATATAAATAATATGGTGCAAAGGAGCAAAATAAATAAAATAAATAAATACAGTAGGGGAAGAGGTAGTAGTTTGGGCTAAATTATAGATGGGCTATGTACAGGTGCAGTGATCTGGGAGCTGCTCTGATAGCTGGTGCTTAAAGCTAGTGAGGGAGATAAGTGTTTCCAGTTTCAGAGATTTTTGTAGTTCGTTCCAGTCATTGGCAGCAGAGAACTGGAAGGAGAGACGACCAAAGGAGGAGTTGGCTTTAGGGGTGACTTTATCAAAAGCCTTTTCAAAGTCAGCTATGAATACCAGGCCTGATTTCCCAGATTTTTCATAGTGTTCTATTGTTTCCAGAAATTCTCAAATTCTCAAAGAGAATAGTCTTTTTTCACTATCTAATCAATGCATGGGGTTGTTCAATAGACAAGTATTTATTTGAAATATATTACTTGATGGTTTCATTTACATTTTAGTTGTTTAGCAGACGCTCTCACCCAGAGCTCATAAGTCCATACATTTTCATACTTTTCTTTCATACTGGTTCCTTGTGGGAATTGAACCCATGACCTTGCAAGCACCATGCTCTACCAACTGAGCAACACGGGATATCAGAGAGACAAATAATCATGTTTTTTTTTTGCAAATTGCCTCACTCAGAGAAATAAGTAGTACTGCTAGGTTTTATACAGTCAAATGTAACAAAACAAATAACTCATTTTTTTTGTTATGAATCAGTACAGTAATATGAGATCTGTATGTAAGACATTTACATTCGACCTTAGTCATTTAGCAGATGCTCTTATCCAGTGACTTACAGTTAGTGATTTGATATTAAGATAGCTAGGTAAGAGAACCACATATCACAGTCAAATATACAGCATACAAGCATTCCATTCCAGCTAAATAATGGATATGTAGCGTTTTACAAAACGACACATTTTAATACACATCTTAAATCTATGAATAAAATATCTGAGAACAGTAATATTTTACACACACATGAAGGTACCCATAAGAAATACTTTCTAGTGAAAAAGCACAAATGTGAAAAATATAGTGTTTTGGAAATAAACTCTTCATTTTATTCCACTTCAGATATTCTACTGCAGTTGATGTTTCACGTCTACTCCTGCTCCCTCCCTCTCTCCGGCGCTCGACGTCGCCGGTCTACTAACCACCGGTCCTGGCAACCCATCATTACGCACACCTGCGCCTCATCATTAGGCACACATGAACTTCATCACTTCCCTGGTTACTCCCCTTTATCTAGCACTCCGTTGTTGTCACCCATTAGGCAGTATTGTTGCTGTGTTGTGTTTAGGCGCGACTCTTGTTCCTGTATCAACGCTATGTTTGTTCTTATTAAACTCACCACCTGCATTCATGACTCGCTGCATCTTCCTTACATGATGACTAAATTCAATTAGATTTGTAGTAGGTCTCCAACTTAAAGTGTCTAAAAATCATATCTGATTCCGGTGGAATGCATTGAAATGCGTGGCTTTCTTTTTGCAAATTAATGATTCTTTTTTTGCATTTATTATGTTACTTAACCCCTTGAATGTCTCAATCAATCAGAGAAGGTTACTGCTGGCAGCCAGCACTGCTGAATTTTTAGTTGTTGGACTCTAAGATGACAACCAGGTCACTCTCTCCCATTTAACCCGTGGATTCAGTTACTATTACAAGTTATAACATTAGAATTATCTACAGTGAGAATGAATGGTGCCAGTCAGGGAACAATTGAGCAGCCAGGTCACCAGTGATACAAGTCAGCATTTGACATCGGGAGATGTGGGAACCGACCATTATGGGGCAAACGTGAGCGTTATCTTGAAGTAGATTTCAGTTTTGCTAGAGCATTGTGGATGGGGATGGTGAATGGGCATACGCATCTGATTCCAAAGGTTGCATGTTCATATCTAGTGATAGAAAGTTGGTTTTTATATTTTTTTTGTGTTAAGCCTATACTAAACCTTTACCTTAACCATTCAGAGTTAATGCCTAACCCTAGAAATTTGGAGTTAATCCCTAAACTTAACCTTAAACACTTCGAAATGTGATGTTTGGAACAACATTTTATGTTTAAGAAACATGGATGAACGTCTAATTCTGATGTGAGACCTTGTAGCAATTGAGGCCTGGAAAAATACAGTAGACTGTAAAGAATAATCGCAGCCAAAGCCCCACACATAAAAACCAATTATATATATACATTTACTTAGACTTTTGTTACTTTCGTTGCTTTGTGCCGGTAACCCCCCCTCTGAAAAAAATGACAAAATAAAATACTTAAATGTTTCCTTACATCTGCAGGCCTGGTGCAATTGCAAAGCACATTATTACATAACCAAGTGTGTGTGTGTGTGTGTGTGTGTGTGTGTGTGTGTGTGTGTGTGTATGTTTTGTATGAGATGTGCATGTTCTAGATAAATGGTTGAACTGATTCCTGTCTCCCGTCTCATCATTGAATTATTACACAGACGTGGTTATGAAACCCATAACACATATGCCATAATATTCCTATTAAAATGCCATTGATCATTGTTTTCTAGAACGCATGAAGAAATGCTTCTGAAACGTAGGTGTTGTGTTACACTTTTATCTTCTCCACGTACATACAATAGCACAATGATAGGAGCAATTGCAGTATGTACACTTTTAAGAAAACATAGCTAAATTAATGTACTCAATATAACAATATTTACGGAGTGAAATAAAAAACTAAACTGTCAATGAATTTAAACATGGATTTTTCATACACATAGAGAATGTTACCTACAATATACACAATATTTCAAGTCCAGAAAACAGTGTATCCTGTGGTCTAGATTACATGATTGGTAATAGGTGCTCTGGATCTGCCAGTCCAGTGGTGACCCATAGACCTCCACCTCACACAGACTCAGGAGTTCACTTCTTCCTGGAATGACCACGTTGATGTTTCGACCCTCCATCCCGTTACACTGGAAGGTGCTGGAGAAGCCCCCAGGTATAGGGGAGATCACAGCACACCTGCACAATCAAACACACTGATAAGTTACTGCAGCAAAGGTATCTATGACACTATTTGCACCCTGTCATATGTGAATTACACACTTTAGCACTAACCAATTTTAGACTTTACCGACTGTAGCAAATCTAGTCAGTTAGAACGCTTATTGGTTCCTGGTATAACTCTTTTAGGTTCAGTGTAGAACCCTCTGTGTAAAGGGCTTTACACTTTTGTTCCCCTGGGATTGTTGTTGCCATTGTTGTTGTCCAGAGAGTCTCCGATGCGGATCGCAGCTCCATTCAGTCTGTTGTGAACACTGTCCACTGTGTTAGTGATGATGACGGAGAACACTTTGAGGTGTTCAGGAGGTCCAGTCGCTTTGGTGTGGGTGCAGGAACAATCGCCATAAAAACCATTTCAGTTCCCATCGATGGCATTGTTAGCAAACTCAAAACCCATACCATGATGACTGGGTGGCCTTTCCTTTCATCACCACATTCATTCCTGTTCTGAAATATCTGTGAAACACTTCATTATAACGGTTACGCTTTATATGAAGGGGATAAACATAATGCGTTCATAACACCTTTATGAAACCGTTCATGACCCTTTCGTCAATGTTGCAGTTTCATTCATAATAACCTTCATAAAACATTTGTTCAACATCAAGAACCTTAAAAATATAGAAATATTCATTACAAGTTATTGTAGTAGAAAAATCTAGTGGAAGTGAGCTGGATGGTTGTTGATCTTACTGACTGGGTTAGTCCTGCACACCACAATGCCTCTGAGCTAAAGCCAGGGCATTAGCTTGTGGAGCTAATGCAAGTTCTCATGTCTTGGTCAAGGTTACTCAACACATTACAATAACATCAATTGCTCTGGTGCCTTCCAGACCTGAGATCAAATAGCATTTGAAATCTTTCAGGGTTTGCACTTTTGGGACTATTCCAATGGTTCCACTGTGCCAGGCAAGCTCAATCATTTCACATGTACTATTTACACCCAGGTCTGACTGCTACCCCTAAAGCAGGGGTGTTAAACCCAATTCCTGGAGGGCAGAGTGTCTGCGGGTTTTAGGGCCTTCCTTTATTAATCAATTAAAATAATTGATTAGTTAGGAACTCCACTCACCTGGTTGTCTAGGTGTTTAACAAAGTAATAACAAAAATCATTAGACACATGCTCCAGGAGTTGATTTTGACACACTTGCCTTACTGTCATTATGGCCTTGAGCAAGGCATATAAACCCCTTCACTGCTACCTGGGCAATGCTCTGAGGCTTACCCGGTGCTCCCAGACTGTTGCGTGAATAGTGTGTCAAGGGGTTGGGTACTGTTACAGTATATACATTCATTTCTGTGAACTGATAAATAAAGAGCTATTCGAGGGGTCTTTTATTCAGAAAATGTCTTACGAATTATGTTGAATAAATGTGTTATGACTGTTGTTATGAATGCCACTGCATCACTTATAAAGCTGTTATGACTGGTTTCATTAAGGTGTTTTGTATAGGTAACCGCCAAAATAATGGAAACACTTGTGCAAATTAGGGATACAAAGTACTGTGCCTTTAGAAAGTATTCACACATTTTGTTGTGTTACAGCCTGAATTTAAAATGGATTAGATTGAGATTGTTTGTCACTGATTCCCATCTGACGTGGTTATGAAACCCACGTGAATAGACATAACACAGGCCATAATATTCCTATCAAAATTTATTTGATCATTGCTTTCTAGATGACATTAAGAAATGATTCTGAAACGTAGGTGTTGTGTTACACTTTATCTTCTCCAAATACATTAACACACAATACGGTACAATGTTAGGAGCCGTTACAGTATGTACAGTTTCAATAAAACAGATCTAAATGAATGTACTCAATATAACCATATTTACCATGTGAAATTAAAAAGCTAAACTGTTAATGAATTTAAACATGGCTTTTCCTTATAGAAAGAATGTTACCTACATATAAGTTATCTAAGTACATTAAGCCCACAAAACAGTGTGTCCTGCACTTCACATTCAGTTTTAGGAATAGGTGCTCTGGATCTGTCAGTCCAGTGGTGACCCATAGACCTCCACCTCACACAGACTCAGGTACTCCTTCCTTCCTGGAATGACCACGTTGACATGTCGACCCTCCATTCCATTACACTGGAAGGTGCTGGAAAAACCCGCTGGAATAGAGGAGATCACAGCACACCTGCAGGATGAAACAGAAACGGATTTAGTACAGCAGTAACAAACAGTAAGTGCCACATCTTACACAGCCCCTTGTGGATGTACAGCGAGCCATGTCAATGATATTGAAAATTGTACACATTACTTGATGTAGTATATCTAAAAGTCAGTGTGCACAGAGTAACGTAAAACAGTCCGAGGTTATATCGTTAGTATGGACTGATAGTCGCATAGTTCACCTGGGATTAATCTCTCGCGAACAGACTACGTAACATAAGGTATTGTAATGTCTGTCATAAGAGTCCAGGATACGACAACTAATGAGCAACGGTATATCCGCTGCTTTGGTTTTCTGTCACTGTTTATTTGGACGTATCAGGGTTGGGTTAAGGTGGTTGGGTTAAGGTGATTGGGTTAAGGTGGTTGGGTTAAGGTGATTGGGTTAAGGTGGTTGGGTTAAGGTGGTTGGGTTAAGGTGGTTGGATTAAGGTGGTTGGGTTAAGGTGGTTGGGTTAAGGTGGTGGGGGGATTTCAAGCGACGATTTCAAAACATTATTTCAAGCTAAAGGTTTTCAGAAGTGGGGGGACTAGGCTGAGGCTTTCCGATCAGGGGGATGGAGCCTTTGCTAGTCTCACCAGAATATTTTCCATAAATCTCCTCTTAAAACCTAATTGAGCATCTGACGCAATTACTGTACGCAAGATTTTAGTTCTGGGTTTCCGAGATTTACCTGGGATTGTTGTTGCCATTGTTGTCTTCCAAGGAGTCTCCGATACGGATCTCAGCACCATTCAGTCTGCTGGAATAAGAAAGATTATTTCTGTTGGTGATGGTGATGGAGAACACTTTGGAGATATTAAGCAGGTCCAATCGCCACCAGGGGTTAAGGTCACCAGAAGTGTGAGTGCAGGAGCCATGTTCCATAGCACTGTCACGGTTCCCATCAATGGCATTGTAAGCAAACCCAAACCCATGCAATGACGACTGGGTGGCTTTTCCCCGTAGAGCCACATTCTTTCCTGGATAGAACAGGGCAAAAGAGTTGTAGGGATTTCAGCATGGCTATAGGTGCCACCAGGCAAATGTTACCAATCTTTGCTATATTTTCAAGTAGATGTTAAACAAATGCTCTGAATATTGATTACTTGTAATTATAATAATAACCTATAAGAGTGATAGTCTTACTTATCCTTACCAGTTGGGGCGAGGTACCCATAAACCTCCACTTCGCAGAGTACTAGAGTGCTTGTCTTTGGTAGAACCACAGCCACATAACGTCCTTCAATACCTTTGTTCCAACTCAGAGTGAGAGATCTACCTGCTGGAATGGAGGAAATCACCCCAGCTCTAGAAGAGAGTGAGAGAGAATGAGAGAGAATGAGTGAGAGTGAGTTTTACATACAATCGCAATAATATTTTAATTTAAAAAATTTAACGTTTTTGTGATCTTACAGTGTGTTGTGAATGCCATTATCCCGTAAGGATTTCCCGATGCGAACTTCAGCGCCGTTGATATTTGTATGGCAGCAGTCCCCTCTGTTGGTGATGGTGACGGAGGTGACTATGTAGGTATCAAGCAGGTCCACTCTCCACCAGGGGTTAGTCTGGCTGTCAGTGTGAGTGCAAGACCCATGATAAAAATCTGAATCGCTGTTCCCATCAATGGCATTAGAGGCATGACTCCAACCGTTATATGGGTTATCGACGAGGTCTGACTGGGTAGCTTTTCCCCACAAGGCAAGATTTTCTGCAGGAGGATAAAATTGTTTGACTGCAGGGGAGCATTTTAATGGTGCATATGAGACAGAATAACGTGTGGTTATAATTTTCTAAATGACAAAAAGACCTGCCAATCTAAAGGGCATCATATATCTAGAGATAACAACAAAAGGAAGTGTTTACTTGGAACAATGGCACCAGATGGTGTTACTAGGAGAGTCAGCAAGAGGAAGAACATGTCCTGTCTCATCCTCCTGGAGTGGAAAGAAAAAGCCAATGTACCGATACTGTGGCATGATAGACAGAGGTACAGGCACATTGCAGATTCAGACAACTAAGTTTCACAGTCTCACGTCAGAATTAGACGTTCATCCATGTTTCTCAATCATCAAATTTTTAAGTTGTTGCAAACGTAACATTTTGAAGTGTTTTAAGGCAAAATGTAGGCATTAACTCAGAATTTTTAAGGGTAGGGTAAAGTTTAGGCATTAACTCCAAAATCTTAAGGTTAGTCATTAACTCAGAATGGTTCAAGTAAGGGATAAGGTTTGGGATAGACTTCACACATAAAGCTCAAAAACAGCTTTCTCTCACTGGATTTGAACTTGCAACCTTTGGCCAATTAGAGGCAGATGCTTATGCCTATCTGCGGTCTCTACCCACCTTTCCCAAGCAAAACTGAACGCTAATTGAAGGTAACAGCGCTCACTGCTGCTCCTAGTGGTCGGTTTCCACATTATCTCCCGATGTCCATAGACATGGATGAACGTTGTCTGAATCTGCAATGTGCCTGTACTTCATTCAAAGACTTGATCATGGACACTTACTGACAGTTGTAGCTGCTTTGTGTGATGTATTGTTGTCTCTACCTTCTTGCCCTTTGTGCTGTTGTCTGTGCCCAATAATGTTTGTACCATGTTTTGTGCTGGTACCATGTTGTGCTGCTGCCATGTTGTGTTGCTACCATGTTGTTGTCATGTTGTGTTCCTACCATGCTGTGTTGTCATGTGTTGCTGCCATGCTATGTTGTTGTTTTAGGTCTCTCTTTATGTAGTGTTGTGTTGTCTCTCTTGTTGTGATGTGTTTGTCTTATATTGTTATTTTATGTTTTTATTTTTAATCCCAGCCCTCGTCCCCACAGGGGGCCTTTTGCTTTTTGGTAGGCTGTCATTGTAAATAAGAATTTGTTCTTAATTGACTGTCTGGATTCGGTGGTACAACATTGCTCAGCAGCCTGTTCTCATAGACTAGACATAGCACAGTAATTTAAATATGTGACCCTTCAACTAACCCTTCCCCTAGCCCTAACATTAACCCTTTAATCTAACTCCAAAACTTAACCCTAACCTTAACTCTAACCCCTAACCCCTAACCTAGCTAACGTTAGCCAGCTAGCTAACGTTAGCAACCTAGCTGGAATTCATAACATATAAGGTTAGGAAATTCGTTACATATAGTGCGTTTTGAAATTTGTAATTACGTTTTGAAATTCATAACATGTAGTACAGATTGCAAATTCATAATATATATTACCTTTTGCAAATGTCTAAAATATCATGGGTTTGGCAAATTCATAACAAATAATTGAAATTGTAATTCGTAACATATCATACGAAATGGGTCATGGACATCCACAAGTTAAAACAAACCAAGTGAACTAAATGGAAGTTCTTGGATTTACATACAGAATAATACGAGGTGTTCTGAGACCAGGTTGGGCTCAAACACATGGCTCACATTGCAGTAACATATAAACAGACCCATATTACACCAGCATAAGCCTACATTTGTTCTTTGATACCATTTATATTCTTTACAAAGAAGTGCTCCCTGTTTTATATATTTGTAGGTATGTATAATAAAACAAAAGAGCAAATAGACTTTCCTCACAGATACAGTTGAAGTCGGAAGTTTACATACATTTAGGTTGGAGTCATTAAAACTCGTTTTTCAACCACTCCACAAATTTCTTGTTAACAAACTATAGTTTTGGCAAGTCGGTTAGGACATCTACTTTGTGCATGACACAAGTAATTTTTCCAACAATTGTTTACAGATTATTTAACTTATTATTCACTGTATCATAATCCCAGTGGGTCAGAAGTTTACATACACTAAGTTGACGGTGCCTTTAAACTGCTTAGAAAATTCCAGAAAATGATGTCATGGATTTAGAAGCTTCTGATAGGCTAATTTACATTATTTGAGTCAATTGGAGGTGTACCTGTGGATGTGTTCAAGGCCTACCTTCAAACTCAGTGCGTCTTTGCTTGACACCATGAGAAACTCAAAACTCAGCCAAGACCTCAAAAAACAAATTGTATACCTCCACAACTCTGGTTCATCCTTGGGAGCAATTTCCAAACGCCTGAAGGTAACACGTTCATCTGTACAAACAATAGTACACAAGTATCAACACCATGGGACCACACAGCTGTCATAACGCTCAGGAAGGAAACGCGTTCTGTCTCCTAGAGATTAACGTACTTTGGTGCGAAAAGTGTGAATTAATCCCAAAACAGCAAAGGACCTTCTGAAGATGCTGGAGGAAACAGGTACAAAAGTATCTTATCCACAGTAAAACGAGTCCTATATCGACATAACCTGAGGCCACTCAGCAAGGAAGAAGCCACTGCTCCAAAACCGCCATAAAAAAAAGATTACGGTTTGCTACTGCACATGGGGACAAAGATTGTACTTTGAGAAATGTCCTCTGGTCTGATGAAACAAAAATAGAACTGTTTGACCATAATGACAATCATGTTTGGAGGAAAAAGGGGGATGCTTGCAAGCCGAAGAACACCATCCCAACCGTGAAGTATGGGTGGCAGCATCTTGTTGTGGGGGTGCTTTGCTGCAGGAGGGACTGGTGCACTTCACAAAATAGATGACATCATGAGGCAGGAAAATTGTGGATATATTGAAGCAACAAGACATGTCAGGAAGTTAAAGCTTGGTCGCAAATGGGTCTTCCAAATGGACAAGGACCCCAAGCATACTTCCAAAGTTGTGGCAAAATGGCTTAAGGACAACAAAGTCAGGGTATTGGAGTGGCAATCACAAAGCCCTGACCTCAATCCCATAGAAAATTTGTGTGCGGAACTGAAAAGTGTGTGCGAGCAAGGAGGCCAACAAACCTGACTCAGTTACACCAGCTGTCAGGAGGAATGGGCCAACATTCACCCAATTTATTGTGCGAAGCTTGTGGAAGGCTACCCGAAACATTTGACCCAAGTTAAACAATTTAAAGGCAATGCTAGCAAATACTAATTGAGTGCATGTAAGCTTCTGACCCACTGGGAATGTGATGAAAGAAATAAAAGCTGAAATAAATTACTCACTATTATTCTGACATTTCACATTCTTAAAATAAAGTGGTGATCCTAACTGACCTAAGACAGGGAATGTTTACTAGGATGAAATGTCAGGAATTGTGAAAAGCTGAGTTTAAATGCATTTGGCTAAGGTGTATGTAAACTTCAACTGTAAGTAGTTTAATTGTGTAAAATACAATACCACAAAAAAATATTAATGTCAGGTTTGATTAAATCTACAATACCATTCACTGCTGAATTATTACGCCATAACTGTTATGTAAATCAATGGTTGATATAAGGTTGTAGTAAGACAGAAAATAGAATAGTGTAACGGCTGTTGAATGGAGTAGACCAAGGCGAAGTGTGGTTAGTGCTCATCTTTGTAATTTAATTGAAAAAGAACACTTTACAAATAAACAAAAGACAGACAAACAGTTCTGTCAGGTAACAAATGACTAAACAGAAAATAACCACCCACAAAACCCAAAGGAAAACAGGCTACCTCAGTATGGCTCCCAATCAGCGACAACGATGTACAGCTGTCCCTGATTGAGAGCCATACCAGGCCAAAACAAAGAAATACAAACACATAGAAAAACACCCCCTGACCAAACTACAATAACCCCTTTTACTGGTCAGGACAGTACACCCCCCCCAAAAAGGTGCAGACCCCAAATCCACCTGAAACAAACTCACAAAACAATAACCCCAAACTAGAGGGAGGGAAGGGAGGGTGGCCACCGTCAATGACGGTTCTTGTGCTACATCCCCCCCCCCTTCCCAATCCTCCCCCCTACGGAGGTGGCTCAGGAGCGGGACACAGACCCCGCTCCACCACTGGCTCACCCCACTTAGGTGGCGCCTCTAGAGCGGGGTCCCGCTGCGCCGGATAGGCGGGCGGCTCTGGCTGCGCCGGACTCACCAGGCTGGGGAGACATGCAGGAGGCCTGGCTCTGGGCGCCGGCACAGGACTCACCAGGCTGGGGAGACATGCAGGAGGCCTGGCTCTGGGCGCCGGCACAGGACTCACCAGGCTGGGGAGACATGCAGGAGGCCTGGCTCTGGGCGCCGGCACAGGACTCACCAGGCTGGGGAGACATGCAGGAGGCCTGGCTCTGGGCGCCGGCACAGGACTCACCAGGCTGGGGAGACATGCAGGAGGCCTGGCTCTGGGCGCCGGCACAGGACTCACCAGGCTGGGGAGACATGCAGGAGGCCTGGCTCTGGGCGCCGGCACAGGACTCACCAGGCTGGGGAGACATGCAGGAGGCCTGGCTCTGGGCGCCGGCACAGGACTCACCAGGCTGGGGAGACATGCAGGAGGCCTGGCTCTGGGCGCCGGCACAGGACTCACCAGGCTGGGGAGACTTGCAGGAGGCCTGGCTCTGGGCGCCGGCACAGGACTCACCAGGCTGGGGAGACTTGCAGGAGGCCTGGCTCTGGGCGCAGGCACAGGACTCACCAGGCTGGGGAGACATGCAGGAGGCCTGGCTCTGGGAGCAGGCACAGGACGTGCAGGGCTGGGGAGGCGCACAGGAGGCCTGGTGCGTGGGGCTGGCACAGTCTTCACCAGACGGCTAGCACGCACCTCAGGACGAGTATGGAGATCTGACTCAGGTGACATCAATTCGAGGACACGCTCTGTAGGGCGAATGTCGTGCCTCATGCGCCAACACAGCAGCTCTCTCATACGTCTCTCCTCCAATCTCCCCATCAACTCCTTCACTGTCTCTGCTTCGCTCCCTTCGCTCACCTCCAACTTCACCCCGAATGGCTCTGGTTCCATCCTCGGCACCGCCGACCGTCCCGTGTGCCCCCCCCCAAAATAAAATCTTGGGGCTGCCTCTCCTCCTCTTGCCGTGCCAGCCAATCCTCCCAGAAACGCCGTTCTGCCTTCGCTGCCTCTATCTCCTCCGGGCGGCGGTATTCTCCAGCATCTCTTCCCAAGTCCAGGAGTCCTGAACCCTCTGCTCCTCCTTACCACGCTGCTTGGTCCGCTGAAGGTGGGTGATTCTGTAAACGGCTGTTGAATGGAGTAGACGAAGTGTGGTTAGTGCTCATCTTTGTAATTTAATGGAAAAATAGAACACTTTACAAATAAACAAAAGACAACAGCCAAACAGTTCTGTCAGGTAACAAATGACTAAACAGAAAATAACCACCCACAAAACCCAAAGGAAAACAAGCTACCTAAGTATGGCTCCCAATCAGCGACAACGATGTACAGCTGTCCCTGATTGAGAGCCATACCAGGCCAAAACAAAGAAATACAAACACATAGAAAAAAGGACATAGAATGCCCAAAACACACAGAAAAACACCCCCTGCCACACCCTGACCAAACTACAATAACAAATAACCCCTTTGACTGGTCAGGACGTGACAAATAGAATATAAAGCAATTCCAAATACTATTAGATTGTCATATCCTCTTACCTTCACACTCAAAATAATGAAGTCACTGTTGATGTTGATGTGATGTTGATGTAGGTAAAGGATCTGTAGACTAAGCTGAATCTGACAGTTATTTATACACCAGTCACCAAGTTAATGACCATGTGATCTTTGTTTTCTACATGTACATTTGTAGCACGTGCTATTATCAGAATAGATAAGGCTGAGTAATCTTGGAGACAAATAGCTAAAACGTGATTCCAATTTATGGAGCTATACAGTATAATTGAATGATCAGGATATAGTGATATGGAAAGGAATAACAGGAAACATCTACACATGTTAAACATGTAACAGAGTAGTTAACATTACTACACATAGAATCTCAAGAGCATTTACAGGAACCAGGCAACATACTGCATGTATACTTGTACACTCCATGTATACTCCACATCAGATATGTTACTGCAGTTGATGACTAAATTCATTTAGATTTGTGGTAGGTGTCCAAATTTAAGTGATCAATTATTAAATTAGTTCAATGTTTCCTTACATCTACGGTCCTGGTGCAATTGCAATCCACACTCTTATACATCACCAAGTGTGTGTGTATATGTGTGTGCATGCGTGAGTACGTGTGCGTGTGGGTGCGCATGTGACTTAACTAAATTACTTGGTTTTGAGAATAAAAAAGACATAGCCCGTAATATTCCTGTCAAAATATCTTACAGAAAGAATGTTACCTACAATATAAATGATCTAAGTATGTTGAGCCCAGAAAATTGTATCCTGTGCTTCAGATTAAGTTATGGGAATAAATGCTCTGGATTTGTCAGGCCAGTGGTGACCCATAGACCTCCACCTCACACAGACTCAGGAGTTCACTTCTTCCTGGAATGACCACGTTGATGTTTCGGCCCTCCATCCCGTTACACTGGAAGCTGGGATAGAGGAGAGCACAGCACACCTGCAGGATGACACAGAAACAAGATTTAGAACAGCAGCAGCAGTAAGTGACATGTTTAATAAACATACAGTGAACCATTCAATAATGTTTACAAATGGTACACATTTCTAGATGTAGTAAATCTAAAAGTCTATTTGTACAGAGAAGCGTAAAACAGTCAATCTGAGGTTATGTCATTATTATGGACTCATAGTCCCATAGTTCACCTGGGATTGTTGTTGTCATGGTTGTCATCCAGGGTATCTATGATGCGGATCTCAGCTCCATTGAGTCTGCTGTAATAATGAATGTTCTTTCTGTTGGTCGTGGGGAACACTTTGAAGTTATTAAACAGGTCCAATCGCCACCAGGGGTTTAAGGTCATGGCAGGATCCATGTGCCAAATCACTGTCAAGGTTCCCATTAATGGTGTTTTGAGCATAATAAAATTCCCACATTGATGACTTGGTGGCTTTCCTCATAAAGCCACGTTCTTTCGGTACAAGATAGTACAAAAAGAGTTGTGAGAAACAACCTAATTGTGGTTACACATTTTAATGAGTCGGTCGAAGAGATGATTGCTCTGAATTAGTTAATAATTACCTTTATTATTCCTTACTCCAACAATACTAAATTGGAATTAGAAGTGATGGGGCTTATCCTTACCAGTTGGGGCAAGATACCCATTAACCTCCACTTGACAGAGTTTTATAAGTCTGTTCTGTGAATCTGTTCAATGATCTGTTCAATGATTCCCAACCAAATTTCCTGAGCTTGAGCAATTTTGACAAATATAGTGAATATACAGTATGTTGCCTTAAGAGGTTGGTAGAATCTTATTCAAAATGATTCACAACTGTAATGGCTGCCAAAGGTGCTTCCACCAAGTGTTAACTCTGGGGTGTGAAGACATACACAATAAACGCATCTTCATTTTTGATCAATTTGTAAAATGTTCTATCATTTTTCTTTCACTTTGAAAATGTGGAGCAAGTTATGTAGATCGGTAGAGGGGAAAAAAATCAAGTTTAATCCCTTTTTAGATGTAATTTAACGCAGCAAAATGTGAAGGCTGCAAGGGGTGTGTACACTTTCACTAGCGGCTGTATACACCAGTCAGATACCAGTTCAAAGAGAGTGAGACGTTTATTGCTTTGTTTTTTCACACAAAACATGCATGGTATTTTTCAGAACAGATAAGGTGCAATAACATTCAAGATAAATAACTGAAACGTGATTCCAGTTTATGGAGTTTTACAGTACGTGATCAAATGTATGGGATGATGTGTGATACAACAACAGGAAGCATTTGCAGAAAAACAACGGAGGACTGAGGGCAAAGGACAGCCATAGCAACAAGGAAACTGTTATACTTAGTGTACTTACATTACATGCTCTCTTATACCACTTCACATATTTAAATGTAATATGTCCTCAATTTAAAAATGATACCAGTAGAATATGTATATGAGGCTAATAATTTTACTAGATTTTGTAAATGCCTTATGCTGACATTAAATGTTTTAGTGCAAATCCAACCCTTGTAATGTAGATATGTATACTGTAGCTAAGAAAGTAATAGTAAGTGTATGTTGTATAGTAAGCTGTTAGTAGCCCATGTGCCTCACCCTAATAATTTGGTCTATTTTCACCAACGCGGTATTGTAAACACATCGTTCGTGGCCAATGTGTGCTTGTTTGCAAACTTTTTTTGTACAGCTTTGACAGTGCTACTGATCGTAGTAGTGGTGTTTGGCTTGCACATGCAAATTCAGCACACACAACATTCTATAATAGAATTGTGCTATTTGACGAGTCAAATTAAAAGCTTATTTAATGCACCGAGGTAAAGACAGTTGAAGTTGGATATTCGACGGATATTCGCGCTTTCAAAACTCAATAGCTTTCAAACCATTTGAGCCACAGAATCCAAAAAAGTGTCATGATGTTGAAGAAATTGCGCACAACATTGCAAAGGTCTGATATCCACGATTTGGACATTAATTCACTTTCCAAAGCTAATAAACATGTGGAAATGTGAGCAGTATATTGTATTCCAAGTTGAATTAGTTAGGGAGTGTAAACAAAGCTTATTGGTCATGTGACCTGGTGACTTCAAACAAGGTTCAGAATGTCCACTCAGTGGCCCTACACATTGCACACCATTTAGTTTGTACACTTTCATCTCACATGGTTTTACATGAATTTCTCAAAAGGTTCAATTTCAATAGCTCCTTGGTCATGTGACCTACTGACCTCAAACAAGGTTCAGAATGTCCACTGACTATACCTTCATATCGCACACTCCGATGTTTGTCTACTTTCATCTCACGCTATTAGACTTAAATCTTTAAGCTTTGCAGGCCTTCATTTTACATGGGTGTTAAATGTTTTTATTTAAGTCAACAAATGTTCCATCCTCGCAATAACTCTCTTTCACATGGACACTGAAAAGATCCGCAAATGGCTATATGTGGTATGGATCAAGGACAGGAGAGGTGTTCAAACAGAGGTGCTTAAAGGAAGGCGCACAGGTAGGCCTCATGTAAAACAATGTTTCATATGCTCTTTTTAATCACAGTAATAGGCAGTGATTTGTCAGTCACAGTGAGCTTGATAACGTGAAAGAATCCTTTTCATAGCATCACTTTCATATCCTGTACATTAAGACAAATCCTTCTACTTTGAGTATTAGAACGCAGTTTACATAACCTGATAGACTTGATATTTGAGTGCATTCACAACAAGCCACCTGCAGACAACTTACAAAATGCAATATTCCATTTGAGGGTTTGTTTTTCTGATGAAAATAGTTATTTGATGCATGGCCTACTATTTCTAACTGGAAAAATTAATTCCTATGTCTTTTGTGAGTAAAATCCTTTTTCCCAAATTGATTTAGGTACATTTTTGTGAAGAGGTATGAGGGTTGTGATATGGGTAATTTAATAGTAAAACCATTTAAGGGATCAATACATTTCTATATAGCTTCCCCAGTATCTTCATGAACCATCAGGCCAAGTGTTTTTGGTTGACCCTGCTGGACAGAAAGAGAAGGAGGAATCGGAACACGCTGCATTCAAATTCAGGTCTTAGTTATTCCAATGTACTGGATCTAATTCACATTAGCATTTTACATACATTCATAAGTGTAATACTTTTTTATGACATACTGTGAAAAACTCTCTTGGCTGCTGGCTCTGTCACTTTCAGACATGCGCAGAGCAGACTGAAAGGGGAAGGGTAGCTCTTGACTTGAACCACAGGGGTTCTCTGTAAAGAGAGACTAATCCAAAAGGCACTGACACACCCCTTGACTTTCAATTGGCACCCTTGACCTGTATGTATTCTCTCCTGATTGGCTCTGTGGTGCACAGTCTGGCAGTCTGACTAAAGTGCCAGAGGTATGAGGAGAGACATCCTCCTTTGTATTTATGGGAACAAATATTTCCTAACACTTTGGATCCTATTTTTGGACAGTTAGAGACAATGCATCAATGCAAAACATTTTTTATTACTAATTACTGTCCATGAGTAACCTCAACCTTGTGGGTCTGTGGGTGTTTGGGCCAATAAAGTGCCAACTCAATTCTACCAGTGACGAGTCTCTCATGCACCTATGAACGGGGACACATGGCAATAGTTTTTAATCTAAACCAGCCCTTTTTTACTGGAGTACACTAACCCCTAATTGGGGCTCTTTTCTTGACACACAGTAGCAGTTTACCAGATAAGAAGTCAAGAAGATCAAAAAGTAGATTGTTGTAAGGGTGTATTACGTCCTGTGCTGGCCCCATTGTCATATCCATTCTGGATTCTGAGTGGTAAAATCACAGCTGATATGTGTGTATACATTTTCCGCCAAGACAGAACTGCCAAAGTGGGTGGAGTTGCAATCTACTGCAGAGACAGCCTGCAGAGTTCTGTCATGCTCTCCAGGTCTGTGCCCAAACAGTTCGAGCTTTTACTTTTAAAAATCCACCTTTCCAGAAATATGTCTTTCACTGTTGCCGCTTGTTACAGACACCCCTCAGCCCCCAGATGCGCCCTGGACACCATATGTGAATTAATTTATCTTCAGAGTTTACCATTTATCTTCAGAGTTTGTACTGTTAGGTGACCTAAACTAGGGTATGCTTGCCTGCCGTCCTACAATCGAAGCTAGATGCCCTCAATCTCACCCAAATGATCATGGAACCTACCAGGTACAATCCGTAAACTTGGGAACCCTCATAGATATCATCCTGACCAACCTGTCCTCTAAATACACCTCTGCTGTCTTCAACCAGGATCTCAGCGATCATTGCCTAATTGCCAGCGTCCATAATGGGCCGCGGTCAAACGACCACCCCTCATCACAGTCAAACGCTTCCTAAAACACTTCAGCGGGCAGGCCTTTCTAATTGACCTGGCCCGGGTATCCTGGAAGGATATTGACCTCATTCTGTCAGTAGAGGATGCCTGGTTATTCTTTAAAAGTGCTTTCCTCACCATCTTAAATAAGCATGCCCCATTCAAACAATGTAGAACCAGGAACAGATATGGTTCACTCCAGAACTGAATGCCCTTGATCAGCACAAAAACATCCTGTGGCGTACTGCATTAGCATCGAATAGCCCCCGCGATATGCAACTTTTCAGGGAAGTTAGGAACCAATATAAACAGGCAGTTAGGAAAGCTAAGGCTAGCTTTTTCAAACAGAAATTTGCATCCTGTAGCACAAACTCCAAAACATTCTGGGACACTGTAAAGTCCATGGAGAATAAGAGCACCTCCTCCCAGCTTCCCACTGCACTGAGGCTAGGAAACACTGTCACCACTGATAAATCTACGATTATCGAGAATTTCAATAAGCATTTTTCTACGGCTGGCCTTGCTTTCTACCTGGCTACCCCTACCCCGGTCAACAGCTCAGCACCCCCCACAGCAACTTGCCCAAGCCTCCCCCATTTCTCCTTCACCCAAATCCAGATAGCTGATGTTCTGAAAGAGCTGCAAAATCTGGACCCCTACAAATCAGCTGGGCTAGACAATCTGGACCCTCTCTTTCTAACATTGTCCACCGCAATTGTTGCAACCCCTATTACTAGCCTGTTCAACCTCTTTCGTATCGTCTGAGATCCCCAAAGATTGGAAAGCTGCCGCGGTCATCCCCTTCTTCAAAGGGGGAGACACTCTAGACCCAAACTGTTACAGACCTATATCTATCCTACCCTGCCTTTCTAAGGTCTTCGAAAGCCAAGTTAACAAACAGATCACCGACCATTTCGAATCCCACCGTACCTTCTCCGCTATGCAATCTGGTTTCTGAGCTGGTCATGGGTGCACCTCAGTCACGCTCAGGGTCCTAAACGATATCATAATCGACATCGACAAAAGACAATACTGTGCAGCCGTATCCATTGACCTGGCCAAGGCTTTTGACTCTGATAGAGTGCAGTGTGTCAAATGGGAGGGCCAGTTGTCCGGACCTCTGCCAGTCTCTATGGGGGTGCCACAGGGTTCAATTCTCGGGCCGACTCTTTTCTCTGTATACATCAATGATGTCGCTCTTGTGGCTGGTGATTCTCTGATCCACCTCTACGCAGACGACACCATTCTGTATGCTCCTGGCCCTTCTTTGGACACTGTGTTAACAAACCTCCAGACGAGCTTCAATGCCATGCAACTCTCCTTCCGTGGCCTCCAACTTCTCTTAAATGCAAGTAAAACTAAATGCATGCTCTTCAACCAATCGCTGCCCGCATCTGCCCACCCACCTAGCATCACTACTCTGGACGGGTCTGACTTAGAATATGTGGACAACTACAAATACCTAGGTGTCTGGTTAGACTGTAAACTCTCCTTCCAGACTCATATTAAGCATCTCCAATCCAAAACGAAATCTATAATTGGCTTCCTATTTCGCAACAAAGCATCCTTCACTCATGCTGCCAAACATCCCCTCGTAAAACTGACTATCCTACCGATTCTTGACTTCGGCGATGTCATTTACAAAATAGCTTCCAACACTCTACTCGGAAAATTGGATGCAGTCTATCACAGTGCCATCCGTTTCGTCACCAAAGCCCCATATACTACCCACCACTGCGACCTGTATGCTCTCGTTGGCTGGCCCTCGCTTGTAACGGGTGTCGTGTGTGGAGGACCAAGACGCAACAGGGAAGTGTATACTCATCTTCTTTTTTATATTGAAGAAGGTGAAACAAAATGAAACACGTATACAATTACAAAAACGACACTAACAGTTCTGTCATGTGAAGAACACAAAACAGAATACAACTACCCACAAACCACAATACAAACACACCCCTAATTATAGGACCTTCAATCAGAGGCAACGATAGACAGCTGCCTCCAACTGAAGGCCCCAACACCAATTAACTAAACATAGAAATACAAATGACTAGACAGAACATAGAAATAAACTAACATAGAACAATAACCAAAACCCTGGACTAATAAATCAAATACCCCTCTCTACATGGACACATACACACAACCACCCTGAACCACATAAAACAAATA
Source organism: Salmo trutta (assembly GCF_901001165.1). Taxonomy (NCBI): domain Eukaryota; kingdom Metazoa; phylum Chordata; class Actinopteri; order Salmoniformes; family Salmonidae; genus Salmo; species Salmo trutta. The sequence continues at coordinate 54,652,086 of NC_042959.1, read as the reverse complement.
CCCCCTGCAATGTCCTGATCAAACTAAACACTAACAAATCACACCTTTACAGGTCAGAACGTGACATCGCTTCATATTCGTCGCCAAACCCACTGGCTCCCCGTCATCTATAAGTCCTTGCTAGGTAAAGCCCCGCCTTATCTCAGCTCACTGGTCATCATAGCAGCACCCACCCGTAGAACGCGCTCCAGCAGATATATTTCACTGGTCACCCCCAAAGCCAATTCCTCCTTTGGCCGCCTTTCCTTCCAGTTCTCTGCTGCCAATGACTGGAACGAATTACAAAAATCACTGAAGCTGGAGACTCATATCTCCCTCACTATCTTTAAGCATCAGCTATCAGAGCAGCTTACAGATCATTGCACCTGTACGTAGCCCATCTGTAAATAGCCCATCCAACTACCTCATCCCCATATTGTTATTTATTTTATTTATATATATTTTTTGCTCCTTTGCACCACAGTATCTCTACTTGCACATTCATCTTCTGCACATCTCACTCCAGTGTTTATTTGAGAAATTGTAATTATTTTGCCACTACGGCCTATTTATTGCCTTAACTTCCTAATCTTACTTCATTTCCACACACTGAATATCGACTTTTGTATTGTGTTATTGACTGTACGTTTGTTTATTCCATATGTAACTCTGTGTTGTTGTTTGTGTCACACTGCTTTGCTTTATCTTGGCCAGGTCGCAGTTGTAAATGAGAAATGGTTCTCAACTGGCTTACCTGGTTGAATAAAGGTGAAATATTTTTTTTTTAAATACTTTATGTGGGAATGTCTTATGTCCGTCCTATTTGTAGTGTTGGTACATGGAATATTCCTCAACTGCACATATCATAAATTGCTATTGCAAATAGAAGTATTATGTTCAACAGCTGACATTTTTAGATATTATTTTTACAAACACACTTTGGTGCTTATTCTCTATTGTCATAGATTTGGTGGACACTGTCATCTGTGATCTTTGTGATATGACTTTCTTTAAGCACGTACTGATGAAACTGTTACTTCATATTTTTTTCTTAAAGTCTACAAACGCTCTACATTTATTCACTCTGTGATAGGGTTGGATCCTATATGCTACTTTTATTATTGTCCTGTAAATGGTTTAGTGCCTATAATTTAGGCAGTGTGTAGAATGGGGCATAAATGAAATTACCTCTACTACTAAATTACTACTAGATTATAGTGATAAGGAAAACAGCATACAAATTTGGCTTGTGTATTAATTTGCCTATAACTAATCATAATTCCATTATTTTTACATAAAAAAAGAGAATACTTCAAAATGAGAAGATCCTGCCATGGAAAAGATGACTGGGCAGGTTTGATAGTTATAATGAATGGTTAGCTGTTATGTAACAATTAGGTCAAAAACTCTATTTAATTTTTTGGTGAAGATGGACAAGGAAGTTGTACAGAACTTCCCCAACATCCCCTCCCAAATTGATATGGAACCTTCAAAAACACATGGAGCAACTGCGAAAAGAAATGGCTGAGGATATAATAAAATGTCTGGTATGTAATGACGTGTGGGACAGCCATATGTTCAGTTCATGCCTATGATTTCAGAGTTCAACAAAGCCAACAACTGCTTCATGTGTGCCAGTGATAAAGAACCTGGATGTGGCCCAAAGACTGACTGGGTTGGTGGCCAATGACAAACGTTGGCTGGAGTGGTGTAAAGCTTGCCGCCATTGGACTCTGTAGCGATGAAACCCTAATTGGTCTACACTGTCAAGTTCTTGCCTGGTTTAGATGTTATCTGTCAGAAAGATAAAGTTCTTCTCTGAACATGGTACAGCCCCAAAATTGCCTATCCTGGAAGCCTGTGTTTCAGACATAAGAAAGTGGATGGCGGCATTTTTTTAAACTTGAAAACTCAGACAAAACAGAGATGCTAATCCTAGGTCCAAAGAAACAAAGAGATCTGCTGTTGGATCTGACAATTAACCTTGATGGTTGTACAGTCATCTCAAAAAGAACTGTGAAGGACCTCTGCGTTACTCTGGACCATGATCTCTCTTTTGACATACATATCAAGAATATTTCAAGGGCAGCTTTTTTTCCATCTTTGTAACATTGCAAAATTCTTAAACTTTTTGTCCAAAAATGATGCAGAAAAGATAATCCATGCTTTTGTCACTTCTAGATTAGATTACTGCAATGCTCTACTCTCCACCCAGATAAAGGACTAAATAAACTTCAGTTAGTGCTAAACACGGCTGCTAGAATCGTGACTAGAACCAAAACATTTGATCATCATACTCCAGTGCTAGCTGCTGGCTTCCTGTTAAGGCTAGGGCTAATTTCAAGGTTTTACTGCTAATCTACAAAGCATTACATGGACTTGCTCCTACCTATCTCTACGATTTGGTCCTTCTGTACATACCTACACGTACGCTATTGTCACAAGACACAGGCCTCCTTATTGACCCTAGAATTTCTAAGCAAACAGCTGGAGGCAGGGCTTTCTCCTATAGAGTTCCATTTTTATGGAATGTTCTGCTTATCCATGTGAGAGATGCAGATTTGGTCTCAACCTTTTAGTGTTTACTGAAGACTGCTCTCTTCAGTAGGTCCTATGATTGAGTGTTTTCTGGCCCAGGGATGCGAAGGTGAACGGCACGGCACTGGAGTGACGAATCACCCTTGCTGTATCAGCCTGGCCGGCTCCCCTCTCTCCACTGGGATTCTCTGCCTCTGACCCTATTATGGGGGCTGAGTCACTGGATTACTAATGCTCTCCCATGCCATCCCTAGGAGGGGTGCGTCACGTCGTGCCAGGCTTTTTTCGCTATACTTGACTTGAGTGGGTTGAGTCACTGACATGATCTTCCTGTCCGGTTTTGCGCTCGCTTGGGCGGTGGGGAAGATCTTTGTGGGCTATACTCAGCCTTGTCTGAGGGTAGTAAGTTGGTGGTCTGTTGATATCCCTCTAGTAGCGTGGATGCTGTGCTTTGGCAAAGTGGGTGGGGTTATATCCTGCCTGGTTGGTCCTGTCCGGGGGTATCGCCGGACAAGGCCACAGTGTCCCTGACCCCCCAGTCTCAGTCTCCAGGATCTATGCTGCAATAGTCTATGTTCTGGGAGAAAACGGTCAGTCTGTCCTATCTGGTGTAATTCTCCTGTCTTATCTGGTGCTCCCTCTAATTCTACCATCTCTCTCTCCCTCTACCCTCCTGCAGGACCTGAGCCCTAGGGACATGCCTTAGGACTACCGGGCCTGAGGACTCCTGGCTGCCCTTACGAAAAAAGATTGCAGTCAGAGTGCAGTATAACTGCAGTATGCTGCAAATACTGCATCAAAAATAACACCGTCAACTGCAGTTACTGCACGTTTCAAAACTGCAATCTTTTTTTGTAAGGGTGTTCCCGTCCCCAGTCCACCTAGTCATGCTGCTTATCCAGTTTCTGTTGTATTGCCTGTCGCTATGGAACCCTGACCTTTTATTTTATACTTTTTTTATTGTATTATTATTTATATTTTGTATTTATTTTTATTTATTGCAGAAAAACCAGTATACATACAAGAAGAATACAAACAGACAATGATAACATATGCTAGGGGGTACAACAAATTACAGATTACACAAAGACCTTAAAAAATGCACACATATTGATTGTTTTAACAGCTTTCTTATTATAAAAATGTAGAATGGTCTTAATGTACTGCTCGAATTCCTTATAGAAAACACGGAATAGTGTTTTTTAATAGTGAATTTACATTTCTGAATATGAAAATTTCCCATTAGCACAATTACATTTATGAGGTACATTTTTTTCCTTTATCCTTTTTATAGTTAAGGAAACTGAGCAGCACATTCTCCCATAAAAAACAAAAGTCATCAAGAATATTAACAATTATAAAACAATGAATATCTTTCCATGATTTCTTTACATATAGACTATGCCAAAATAAATGCAAAACTATTTCTGGATGTTCAACACAAAAAGTACAGTTAATGTTAGTCTTTTTGGAGTTTCTTCAGGTAATGATTTGCAAGACAATACTTATGGATCATTCTGAAAGAGACCTCTTTGACCTTGTTAACAAGTAGGCATTTGTGTGGTAATAACCATACTTTTTCCCAACAGATATTATTGACAAATGTATTCCAGTAAGTTGAGACATAAGGAATGGATACAATATACCTTTGAAATAAAGTACATACAGATCTGTTGTTCTGAGGGAGAAGGAGAAACAAATGTTTCCTATTGGAGAGTTTAATGGATTAAGAGAGGGTAGGTCAAGAAGGTGAGGTCTGGCTACACCTCTAAACAACATGAGAGTTCCAGATGGAATAGCATCAAAGACTACGGGAACTCTCTAGGTGTAACAGGGATATTGTAACGAGATAAAAAAATCCTCATAATTCAGTAACAATCCTTGTGCATTAAAAAGTTGACTCACCAGCAGGATATGATTATCTGACCAGTTCTTAAAAAATAAAGACTTGTTTCTATACAAAATATCCTTATTGTTCGAAATTAAATACCTATGCGGGGAAAAAATATGTTTTTATATTAACGACCACGCTAAAAATACTTGTCTAAGAAAAGCAGATCATTGTGTAGGAATCTTATCAATGTTATAGTTACAATGTAACAAAATTTAAGCCACCAAAACGGGAGAAGATATAATGACGGATGAAATTCCAAATTTAAGTAGGATTCTTTATGAAATGTTTAGCCCAATTTATCTTAAAAGTATTATTCAAAGTAGGAAAATCCCCAAAATGGAGACCACTATATTCATATGTGTTCATAACGACAGATTTCCTAATATAATGTGTACGACTTTTCCAACCCTGACCTTCACACTGACTCTTCCCAAATGAACCCTCTTTATCGCGAGATTCAATAACTTTGCATTATTTACAGATCTGCGCATGCGCATTTTTTATTCGAAAACTTGCTTGGTGAGTGACGCGGTTGAGAAGCGTAACAGCAGCGGACAGGACAAGAAACAATGGCGACAGCGGCAACTGCAGCGGGTGGAACGGGTTCAGGGGGACCAGCAGTCGGCCCTATGGGCGTCGGTACTGCAGTGGGCCGTAAGAAAGATGGAGGTCCTTCCTCGAAATACTGGGAGAGCGCAGAAACGGTCTCTCAGATCGATTCGGTGCGCCAATGGATCGGGAAACATTACAAAAAGGTTAGCGAGTGCTAGTTTTAACCTCCATTTGATTTCCAACATCAAGGCACGCGTCTCTAGCACAATGGAAGTGCTATCTAGATATATCTTTCAATCTATCGCTCCTATTAGGTACTTGTGGCAAACTAGATATTAATAGATAGTTAGCTTCATGCATCTTAAGATGTCCATCACAACATTACCCAACTACATGAACATTACATGTCAAGAGATAGCTAGGCTAACTAACGTTAGCTGCTAACTGAACAGCCTTAGCGTACCGTTCGTTTGTTTTGTTACACGGCCAACACACTAGCTGAAGAGTTGTCTGTTTGTGTAAGCTACCCATCTAGGGTATCAAGGTAGCTAACGTAATTACTTTTGTTTTCATCTGACTCTATCTATCTGAGCGTAGCTGGCTAGCTAACGTAACGAAAACTAGCTTCGGTAGGTAAGATAACTAAATTAGCATGTTTTGAAACGGTATCATAGATGTAAACATTGAGGTGATCCGGCAAGGCACGGGACTTGATGTAACTAACGTTCGTTAGCTACGGTAACGGTTGGTAACATTGTGATTGACCAGATAATAGCAGACGGATCATTGGTCCATTGATGTCTTACATTTATGTCTAGCTAATTATCTGCATCGTTTTGAAGGGAAACCTCGACTATCTCGTGTTCTGAACTACTTTGAGCTTGGAGACAAACTGTTCCACACATAACCAAGCAAAGGCTGCCTTTGCAGCAGCAAAACATCTCCGCGTGGTCGTGGATTTCCCAAAACAAATGTATTGAAAAGAAGTAGCTAGCTAGCTACTGTAAACTATTTTCTGCTGTATTTAATTTCTTGACGGGGAGACACTTTTCAGTGACCAGTGAAGATGCCTCACTGAAAGAAAAAGTGACGTAATATCACCCTGCTTTTGTTTTCTAAGAAAGGCTGCTGTTTTGGTCTTATAGTATGAGCTATCTATTCATGAGATCTTGTGTGTGCCTGCGTTGGCCATGTGTTTGTCTGACCATGTAGCCTAACACTTCCGTGGTCTCACAATATTCGATCCCTCCTTTGTCACACATGAGTGTGTCGCCCTGACTAACACAGTGGTCTTGTGGTGTCTCAGTATGTACAGGCAGACTCTCCCTCCAATAAGTCCCTGGCAGGGCTGGTGGTGCAGCTGCTTCAGTTCCAGGAAGATGCTTTCGGGCGGAGGGTCAACAACCCTGCCCTCACCAAGTTACCTGTGAGTATCTCCTCCACACACATCTTTACACCTGACAGGGATGGGACCTACACACACAGTGAAATTGAAATGAAGCCTAGACCTTTTTTGGGCAAGGGAAGAGTGGGCTATAGAGGGTTGGAGGGCTTCCCAATCACTTCTGCACATTTTGTGTCACAGTAGTTTGCCCTGTCTTTATCTATCTGAGCCAGCTTGTGTGAACGTCCCTCACCTTTTCTTCTGTGTTGCCTCATCAGACCAAGAGCTTCCTGGACTTCAAGGCAGGGGGTGCTCTGTGTCACATCCTGGGCTCCACCTACAAGTTCAAGAGCGAGCAGGGCTGGTGAGTAGGGTCTTGATTGAATACTTTAAAATGCATCATTCCCACCTTGGACTAATCACTTTTATGATTTGTAGAATGAATAGTTGAAATGTTCTTTCTCCTATGGAATCACAAAGAAGGCAGTGGTTGCTTCAAGAGAGGGAGGGGGGAAAAGGATGCCCTGTTGAGTTGAGACTGTAAGTAACAAAAACATGTTCTATCCCTCCTTTCTGTGCAGGCGTAGGTTTGACCTGCAGAACCCCTCCAGGATGGACAGGAATGTAGAGATGTTCTTGAATGTAGAGAAGACCCTGGTTCAGAATAACTGCCTGACTCGACCGACCGTATTCCTGGTGCCTGACATGGAGCAGAAGCAGGCCAATAAGCTGAAGGACATCATCAAGCGACACCAGGTAAGACACGCCCACCCAAATCGCACCAACCAATGGTAGGATTGTGTCACCACTTGCCAGACATTCAAATGGCATCGTCAGCTAATCCTAACTTCTTTCCTTTAGGGCTCCATCACTGAGGACAAGTCTAAGGCCACCCATCATATCTACCCCTCTCCAACCCAGCAGGAGGATGGTAAGTGATGTGCTCTACTGAGAAAGGAAATAAAGCCACCCCTTGCAATGTATATATCATCTACTTTGTTGCTTGATCCCATGAGGCTCAGTTGGTAGAGCATGGCGCTTGCTACGCCAGGGTTGTGGGCTCAATTCCCACGGGGGACCAATACAGAGAACTGTATGAACTCACTACTGTAAGTCGCTTGGGATAAGTGCATCTGCCAAATTACGAGAATGTACAAAAAAAAAAAAAAATATATATATATATATATATATATATATATATATATATATATATATATATATATACATACATACATACATACATACATACATACATACATACATACATACATACATACATACATACATACATACTGGTATGGGTTGGATTGTGCTGTCGTCTTTGAATCTAATTCCTTATGGTCATGTTACTGGGGCTTACTCTACTCTCATATCACGTTTCAAAGAAAGTGAAATGTGTGTATACAGTAATATACTATTATTAATACAGTAGTCGGTATGCATTACTTGAGGATGTGTGTGTACGCTGATAGCAAGGTGTGTGTTTGTCTTGCAGAGGAGTGGCTGCGTCCGGTCATGCGTAAGGACAAGCAGGTGCTGGTGCACTGGGGCATGTACCCAGACAGGTGAGAGACTGGCACCGTTAGACTTCAGCTTTGCTGGTTCACTCTGCCCTCTTACACGTCCACCCACTGTGACCTTTTACTGACCTTTAACCCCTCTTCTCTGTGCGGTCAGTTATGACACCTGGGTGTCCACCAGCGACGTGGAAGGGGATGTGGAGGACCCACCCATCTCTGAGAAGCCCTGGAAGGTGAGGATCGAGCATCCAGTCATGTTTTAATGTTTCATTTATATATATATTATATATATAATAGGCCAAATCAACCCCCGCCTCCAGCCTGAAAAGTACTAGCAGACAATACCACCCTTGAGTAGTGGATTGGTTTCGACCCCTCTCCTCCTCTCCTAGGTGCATGCCAAGTGGGTCCTGGACACCGACGCCTTCAACGAGTGGATGAATGAGGAAGACTATGAGGTGGACGAGAACAAGAAGACTGTGAGCTTCCGCCAGAGGATCTTCCCGAAGGAGGAGGAGGTAGGCCAAACTCTGGGGTGTGTCTTATGGATTCTTAGGAAGTGTGTGTCTCAGTGAGTTGCTGCACCACAGGGCTCTGCACGGTGGATTGTTGTCTTGTTCTTGTCTGTGTCGTCTCACCCATCCTTTCAAGCTCTCCTCTCCTCACCACCACATCCTCCCTCTTCTCCTCCTCCCCTGCTCCCCTCTGTGTGAGACTGTTCCATCTTCTCATTCTCTCTCTCTCTCATCTGGCCATCCCTCGTGGTTCTGATCAGTCTTCCCGTACACCCGATCGTAAGGAGCGCAAGGCCAACGCCGCCGGGAAGAAGAGGAGGCGCTCGCCATCTCCCCCGACCACCCCAGCCGAGTCCCGCAAGAAAGGCGGCAAGAAGGGGTGAGTCCCCTAATAACTACAGATCTAGGACCAGCTTAACCTTCCCAAATCATAACCTTAGCCATTAGGGAGAAAAACACTAAACTGACCCTGGATCAGTGTCTTTGGCAAACTTCACTGACTTTTTGACCTCTTCTCCTGTCCCCAGGAACCCTGGGTCTCACTGGAAGCGTCGTGGACACCGTGGCGAGGAGGAGGAGGAGGAGGAAGAGGACCTGACCAAGGACATGGAGGACCCCTCGCCTGTTCCCAGCATGGAGGAGGTTACTTTGCCCAAGAACGGTCAGTTGATTGTCGAACTCATCACTCTCGTTGTCTCCCTCTCCCACATCTGCTCTCCTCCCTCTCGATCCTTCACTCTGTCCTCTTTCTCACCCCTACCTCCCCGTGCCCCCCCCCCCCCCCTTGACTTGCAGTTTAATCATCTCTGTAGTAACTGCAGTTTGTTCTTCTCTGAATTAGTTACACACGTACACTCTGTCCTTGCCAAGATGGCAGGGAATTGCCCGGGGGAGACTTTCTTCAGTGGTGCATTGAATGGAGTGCTATTTGAGCTGAGAGTGCTCTAAGCCAAACACACTCAACTAAAAATTGTCTTTTTGGACCTAGTCCCACCTGCAATGTGCCACTTCTGCAACCTCGCCTCCCTGCTCTGTATCTATTTCCGTGGCTTGTTTTGAAAAGAGAGCTTACAAGAGGAGAGAGTCTATAGCTACTGTCAGTGTATTTCACCCCTACCATACTCTGGCTATTCTTCAGCCTTTTTTCCTTCTTCCCTGTCCTCAGTGAACCCTAAGAAAGATAGCGAGAACACCCCAGTGAAGGGAGGGGCAGTGGCTGATTTGGGTAAGTGTGTGTGCAGAACTATTTCAGTGTTTAAGTATCTAAACTGTCAATCACCGAGATGTATTGAGTCAAGCAATGGATAAAGTGATGTCATAACGTCCCCTCTCGGTCTTCCAGATGATCTGGAGGATGACTCTGTGGTCTCCGGAGGCAAGGTAACACCCGTTTTTCCTTAAAAACCTTTAATGATTGCCTCTAAATGCGGTTTCTTCTCCATCTTCATTGTAAACTGTTCCCTATTCATCCACAACCATAGCCGTCATTGATAGATCTAGGATCAGATTATCCTAACTCCCGCTTCTTAGCATGTCCAGAAGAGGGCTGGAAAAATATCTGACCTGGTGTCAGTGTTTAGAAGAAATGTCTACCCATTTGTGGATTTGGGCCCGGTTTCTCGATAGCGATGGAACTTAGGCCTGATAAGATTGAAAGAAAGGTAGTGCTTGTCTCGGGTCAGCTTTCTCCATTCAAATCTTTCCTTAAAATGATAATTATTTCACAATACTGATGACGGATCAGCTCCTATTACCACCTACGGCTGCAAATATTGAGTCCGCTTATTATAATGCTTATCCAATGACAATGCACTAAGTCCCCAATTTGGCACATTGTTAGGCTACACATCATGAAATATATTGAGGCAAATTAGACAGTAGCCTACGAGTAGCAAAATAGAACTCAGTTGAGTTTTTATATGTCGCTTGTTTGTATCCATTGCAAAGATATTGGCAAGTTTTGTATTTGTGGTGAACGTTGTTCTGAAGTTATCGGCGGTCACATAGACCCACATGGTTTATCAGTCTATGTTTAGCGGAGGTCTAGAAGTGACGCGGGAGTGCAAATAAAGCATCTGACGACGCACTTCCCTGTTCTACGATTGGCATGCATTAGATTAGGAGCGTTTTCAAGTGCAACGTTATTAATGATGGTTTTGGGGAAACACCTCTGAGATTTAACGATGCTCCCTATGAAGGTTCTAACGATGATCTTAGCCGTAAGATGTTTTTGAGAAACCTGGTCCTGCTCTGTAAGCAGTAAAGTAGCACCAGACCCAGTCTCATTCTGATTCAGTTCTCCTACATTTGGGATGGGATTATCCCTGATTAATCTGGAAATCCTTCATTTCTGACATTTATCCTCCATTCATATATATAATAGAAACCTACCCCCTAGGCAAAATTCTGCTCCTTGCTTGCCTATGTTGACCTGATCTCATCTGTGTGACTCTGTCTCCCCCTGCAGGAGGAGGAGGAGCAGGGCAAGGCCGAGGTCAACCGCCTCATCGACTCCAGCGAGGACAACGTGACCGAGCAGACCCACCACATCATCATCCCCAGCTACGCCGCCTGGTTCGACTACAACTGGTGAGGATGGGCCCACTGTTCTTAGTGTGTGGGTAGTGTCTTGGGTGGGGGTGTTGGGCTGTGTTTTATGTTTGTGTCTGTGTTTATCTCCCCCCCTTCAGTATCCATGAGATTGAGAGGCGTGCACTGCCGGAGTTCTTCAACGGCAAGAACAAGTCCAAGTCCCCAGAAATGTGAGTCAGCAAAGAACACTGCCCCACACACAACTCACTCAACCCATTAAAGAACTGCAGACGCACACTTTCGCAAAGAATTGTTCATCGTACACACACACCCATTTCTATCTAACACATTACGTCCTTATTTGTTCCCGACGATTCAGTGGTTTGTTTGTAAAATGTGTTTGTCCCTGTCAGATACCTGGCCTACCGTAACTTCATGATCGACACGTACCGGCTCAACCCCCAGGAGTACCTGACCTCCACCTCCTGCCGCAGGAACCTGACCGGAGACGTGTGTGCCGTCATGAGGTGAAAGGTCAAGGGGTCAACATGAAATGGATTCCTTAGGGCAGAAGCTAGGACATTGTTCGTCAGGGCACACCGTATGCGAAACGCTTTGTAACATGCGTGTTTTGTTTTTATAGGACTAGTTTAGGTTGTCCCTTACTGTTCCAGTCAGATTTCTTGTTTGGTGCCTAATGAATACGACCCAGGTTTAGTTGGACCGTTTTGTCTTGCTCTAAATCACTGATCAAGAGTGATGATTGTGGAGTATATTCTTTGCATGTATCTAACTGTCATGTCTCTCTACTAGGGTGCATGCCTTCCTGGAGCAGTGGGGGCTGGTGAACTACCAGGTGGATGCTGAGAGCCGGCCCCTCCCCATGGGCCCCCCGCCCACCCCCCACTTCAACGTGCTGGCTGACACCCCCTCTGGCCTGACGCCGATGCACCACCGGCCCCCACAGGTTAGACAACTACATGGAGCTTTGGTCACATTGCTTTCACCTATCCAGTCCTTTCAGGTCGTTGGATACTGAGGGAGTAGGGGAAGGGTCTTTAAACCCAAGCCTGTTGGTGCCGATAGCGAATTATATCCAAATACATATACTGGCGTTGTGTGTCTGTAACCATTGATGTTGATGATTTAGTGGGTTACAAATGTTGAGTGATTGTGTGAGAGTATTCACTGCATCCTCTGACCACAGTGTGATTCCTTTCAACCTCCTCCCCTGTCTCTCCTCCGTCCTTCTAGATCCCCTCCGGCCAGCAGATGCTCAACTTCCCAGAGAAGGGCAAAGACAAGCCCTCTGACATGCAGAACTTTGGCCTGCGTAACGACCTCTACTCCAAGAAGAACCCCAAGAGTAAAGGAACCAGCGGCGGCCGGGAGTGGACCGAGCAGGAGACTCTGCTCCTATTGGAGGTACGTCAGTCACAACAGACCAGCTGACCAATCGCAAACATAATCTAAAACCTACCAGCCTATCAGAGCCCTTCTCATTCCTCTATCTCCTCCCTACCAGGCTCTGGAGATGTACAAGGACGACTGGAACAAGGTGTCGGAGCACGTTGGTTCGCGCACTCAGGACGAGTGTATCCTGCACTTCCTGCGTCTGCCCATCGAGGACCCCTACCTGGAGAACTCTGAGTCGTCCCTGGGCCCCCTGGCCTACCAGCCTGTACCCTTCAGCCAGTCAGGCAACCCCGTCATGAGCACCGTGGCCTTCCTGGCCTCCGTGGTGGACCCCCGTGTGGCCTCCGCCGCCGCCAGGGCAGCCCTGGGTACGTGTTGTGGGGACTGGCTGTGTGGGTCATTTGCAAGGGTGTTATATCACAATGTGTTTATTCACAAATGTGTTTTCATTTGTATGTAATATCACGCTGCATGTAGTGTGTTGTAATGATACGGTTGTGTGTGTGTGTCTAATATCGCTGTGTGTTTGAACATATCTGTGTGTTTGGAGGGACTATCACATGGTGTGAGTCTGTAGCTAACTACAGTGTCTCCCTCTCTCTCTAGAGGAGTTTAGCCGTGTGCGTGAGGAGGTGCCAGCAGAGCTGGTGGAGGCTCATGTGAAGAAGGTGCAGGAGGCGGCCCGCAGCACGGGCAAGGTAGACCCCGCCTATGGCCTGGAGAGCAGCGGCATCGCAGGAACCGCCCCCGAGGAGCCCGAGAAGACCGGTAACACACACACACACTCAGAACAGAACACACGCATTCAGATACACGTACACACACATTCGCACATTAGCAAAGGTAGATAAAAAATACTCTCGTGCGTACTCAAAAACTTTCACAGTTGGTTGTACCTGCACCAAAACTCCAATATTTTTCCTTCATAGCTCGTTCTCCATCTTTTTAAATAGGGAGCCAATTTGATATCAGCGCTTTTATTTCCATGGCTGATCAAACGTGTTTTCTCATGGCTGTCTTGTCCCTCTGCAGAAGACATATGGTGAGCGATATGTTTGGAACATAGAATCTCAGTAAAGTCACAGTATCAAATAGCAATACATATAGAATTGTGTAAACACACAGGCCTTCATATAAACATACAAAAACATTCTCATCACATACATCAAACATACTCACGCATGCAATACTCACTCACACACACTAAATACCCACCCAGATACACACCCCCACATTTAGATGGAGTACTGAGTGTTACCAGTGGAGGGCAGCAAATAGCCAAGACACACAGGCCACAGCTAACAGGTTTTATTTATTTTATCTTTATTTAACTAGGCAAGTCGGTTAAGAACAAATTCTTATTTTCAGTGATGGCCTAGGAACGGTGGGTTAACTGCCTTGTTCGGGGGCAGAACGGCAGATCCGATCTTGCAACCTTTCGGTTACTAGTCCAACGCTCTAACCACTAGGCTACCTGCCGCCCCGGTTAGGTTAGGTTAGGTTAGGGCGAGGATGCTAGTAGCCAGCTGTCCGCAGGTCACCTAGACCTTATACCTACCTCCTGCATGTGTGTGTGTGCTCGTGTGGGTAAACCCAGATGTGTATTCTCACCAGAACATTTTGAGGTGCCAGCTGAAATCTAGATGGCCAATAGGGGGGGGGGTGACGTAGAGGTTTCTTCAGAGCGTGTTATATGTCTATGTGCTGGGCTGTCGTGGCGTCCAGTGGATTAGAACGGCAGATGGGGCGTGGGGGGAGGGGTTGAAACTGGGTCAACACACTATGCCATGTGCCACGGCCTCAATGCCCGCTACACACACACAGCAATCGCTCAATCGGCAATTACACATGAATAAATGCATGTTACACATACACGCATCAACAACCAATAAATGGCCTAAATGCATTCAATACCCTCCCCAAAGCAATCTACCATCTCTCATACAGGTCAATACTCGCATAGTAAAAAACGTACCCACATGCGTACGTGCTTTTTCAAACACACACCTTCATGGACTCTCACTCCGCATCGACTCGCTCACGTTCTCCCACATTTGCACATACCCACGCACCTACACACACAAATGCACACTGTCATTCCTAACCACCATAATGTCTGAGTCACGGCGAGCGTCTACTTACGATGCGTAATCTGTTTGGGATGATTTTCTCTGAGAAATGTCTTGTTCTTTGTCTATCCCTCTACTCTAAGCCCCTCCCTCTCTCTCTGTCATTGTAGAGCCAGCAGAGACCGAGAAGATGGACACAGACTCCGACTCCCAGCAGCCTGACAAGGTGAGACGGCCCAGGGATGAGAGGTCTTTAGCATAGGTTATTAATTCCACCACAAAAAAAAACATCTCACGTAACTTGAAAAAGCCATATAAACTCAGCAAAAAACACTGTCAACTGTGTTTATTTTCAGCAAACTTAACATGTGTAAATATTAGTATGAACATAACAAGATTCAACAACTGAGACATAAACTGAACAAGTTCCACAGACATGTGACTAACAGAAATTGAATGTGTCCCTGAACAAGGGGGGGGGTCAAAATCAAAAGTAACAGTCAGTATCTGGTGTAGTCACCAGCTGCATTAAGTACTGCAGTGCATCTCCTCCTCATGGACTGCACCAGATTTACCAGTTCTTGCTGTGATATGATACCCCACTCTTCCACCAAGGCACCTGCAAGTTCCCGGACATTTCTGGGGGGAAATGGCCCTTGCCCTCACCCTCCGATCCAACTGGTCCCAGACGTGCTCAATGGGATTGAGATCCGGGCTCTTCGCTGGCCATGGCAGAACACTGACATTCCTGCCTTGCAGGAAATAACGCACAGAATCGAGCAGTATGGCTGGTGGCATTGTCATGCTGGAGGGTCATGTCAGGATGAGCCTGCAGGAAGGGTACCACATGAGGGAGGAAGATGTCTTCCCTGTAACGCACAGCGTTGAGATTGCCTGCAATGACAACAAGCTCAGTCCGATGATGCTGACACACCGCCCCAGACCATGACGGACGCTCCACCTCCAAATCGATCCCGCTCCAGAGTACAGGTCTCGGTGTAACGCTCATTCCTTCGACGATAAATGCGAATCCGATCATCACTCCTGGTGAGACAAAACCGCGACTCGTCAGTGAAGAGCACTTTTTGCCAGTCCTGTCTGGTCCAGCGACGGTGGGTTTGTGCCCATAGGCGACGTTGTTCCCGGTGATGTCTGATGAGGACCTGCCTTATAACAGGCCTACACGCCCTCAGTCCAGCCTCTCTCAGCCTATTGCGGACAGTCTGAGCACTGATGGAGGGATTGTGCGTTCCTGGTGTCACTCAGGCAGTTGTTGTTGCCATCCTGTACCTGTCCCGCAGGTGTGATGTTTGGATGTACCGATCCTGTGCAGGTGTTGTTACACGTGGTCTGCCACTGAGAGGACGATCAGCTGTCCATCCTGTCTCCCTGTAGCGCTGTCTTAGGCGTCTCACAGTACGGACATTGCAATTTATTGCCCTGGCACATCTGCAGTCCTCATGCCTCCTTGCAGCATGCCTAAGACACGTTCACGCAGATGAGCAGGGACCCTGGGCATCTTTCTTTTGGTGTAGAAAGGCCTCTTTAGTGTCCTAAGTTTTCATAACTGTGACCTTAATTGCCTATCGTCTGTAAGCTGTTAGTATCTTCACGACTGTTCCACAGGTGTATGTTCATTAATTATTTATGGTTCATTGAACAAGCATGGGAAACAGTGTTTAAACACTTTACAGTGAAGTTATTTGGATTTTTCCGAATTATCTTTGAAAGACAGGGTCCTGAAAAGGGGACGTTTCTTTTTTTGTTGAGTTTATGTACATGAGTAAAATCATGGAGGATAACGCACAAAGTCTGGGACTTATTTCCATTGTGGTCCTTTTGAAACAAGATGGCAAGATCGAACGTGCTTGAACACAGTATGAGATAATAAAACGAAGAACATCTATCTCATCATTGTAGGATACATTCATATCTGCACAGAAGACATCAAACCGTTTTTAAACTTTATTTTTAAAGCTGGCAGTCGTACAGTCTGCCCCTCCAATTACTACTCTCCTTCTATCTTTCGCTTACTCTATTCCTCTCTCTCTCTCTCTCCATCCATCCTCCCACCCTATCTCTGTGTTTAGGAAGGCCACGGGGCAAATGCAACACCACAGATAACATTAGCAGGAGTCAGCCATGCATCAGTGACCACAGTAGAGGCTGAAATGTTCATTAACCTTCATTAGCCATCGCCTGTCCACCCTGGTTCTAGTCCTGGTGGCTTTACTGCAGGCTTATTGAAATGCAGGGCGTTAGCTTTGACCCTGGTTCGGTTTTGTATATTTTTCTCCTTAGTAATTGAGAGCTGTCTGGCTATAGTTTTCGGTTTGGTATTTCTCGGGTCTATATCACCTACATTTGTGTTTCTCAGTTCTGTGTGACCTGTATATACGGTGCATTCAAAAGTATTCAGACCTTTTTGACTTTTTCCTCATTTTGTTACGTTACAGCCTTATTCTAAAATTGAAAAAAAAGAGAATCTTATCAGTTGACACACAATACCCCATAATGACAAAGCAAAAACAAGTTTTTAGAATTTTTTTCCAAAAGTGTTTAAAAAAAAGTTATTTTTATTTTCACATTTACGTAAGTCTTCAGACCCTTTACTCAATACTTCCTGACTAGTCTCCCAGTCCCTGCCGCTGAAAAACATCCCCACAGCATGATGCTGCCACCACCATGCTTCACCGTAGGGATGGTGACAGGTTTCCTCCAGATGTGATGCTTGGCATTCAAGCCAAAGAGTTCAATCTTGGTTTCATCAGACCAGAGAATCTTGTTTCTCATGGTCTGAGAGTCTTTAGGTGCCTTTTGTCAAACTCCAAGTGGGCTGTCATGTGCCTTTTACTGAGGAGTGGTTTTGTTTTGCCACTCTACCATAAAGACATGATTGGTGGAGTGCTGCATAGATGGTTGTCTTTCTGGAATGCTACAGCTCTGTCAGAGTGACCATCTGGTTCTTGGTTACCTCCCTGACCAAGGGCCTTCTCCCCCGGTTTCTCAGTTTGGCCGGGCAGCCAGCTCTAGGAAGAGTCTTGGTGGTTCCAAACTTCTTCCATTTAAGAATGATGGAGGCCACTGTGTTCTTGGGGACCTTGAATGCTGCAGAAATGTTTTGGTACACTTCCCCAGATCTGTGCCTCGACACAATCCTGTCTCGGAGCTCTACGGACAATTCCTTTGACCTCATGGCTTGGTTTTTGCTCTGACATGCACTGTCAACTGTGGGACCTTATATAGACAGGTGTGTGCCTTTCCAAATCATGTCCAATCAATTGAATAAACCACAGGTGGACTCCAAGTTGTAGAAACATCTGAAGGATGATCAATGGAAACAGGATGCACCTGAGCTCAATTTCAAGTCTCATAGCAAAAGGTCTGAATACCTATCTAAATAAGGTATTTGTTTTTTATTTTTTTATACATTTGCTAACATTTCTAAAAACCTGTTTTCGCTTTGGCATTATGGGGTATTGTGTGTAGATTGTTGAGGAATTTTATTTATTGAATCCATTTTTGAATCAGGCTGTAGCGTACTACAATGTGGAAAAAGTGAAGGGGTCTGAATACTTTCCGAAGGCACTGTAAATATAATCAGCTGTGTAACACCACAGTCTTACCTGTCTCTGTTGTCTCAGGCTGAGTCTAAGGACGAGGCGGAGAAGCCCAGTGAGTCTGCTGAGAAGCTGGCCGAGGGAGAGAAGGTGAAGAGCGAGACGGCCGAACCGTCTGAACGGGAGGAGAGAGAGAGTGAGGGAGGAGAGGGCAAGGCTACAGCAGGTAGAGTAGATCAAAGCAGAATATACATTTTGTATTTGGTTTGTAGAAGTCCTGCATCGACCTGAATGATAATGTTTATTCAATGTTTTCGCAATGTTTTCAGACAAAGACAAGGAGGTGGCCATGGAGACCTCAGAGGAGGACAAAGAGAAGGAGGAGCAGGGAGCGATGGAGGAAGAGGAGAGGAAGAAGCTAGTGCCGGACGGGGGGGATGGGAACATTGCCACTGCAGCCGCTGCTGCCCTCGCCTCAGCTGCCACCAAGGCCAAGGTGTGCTTCTTCCAGAGGGCCAAGGGATAGCACTTTGTATATCGAACCCCGAAACTACACCGCAAGCATAGCGCTATTTTTCGTTATGCTCTGTTTTTGGCGTTCGAAACCAGAAGTAGCAAACGGAGGCAGATATCAAAAGCGAGAGCCGGCTTTTCAGTTGGGGAAGCTTGAACGAAATGCATGAAATAGACCTGAAGCCTTGGCAGATGCTTCGGCAGCTCCAGCTCCATTCACTCATGCTGTGCTTGCGCTGCCGGTGTAGCATCTCTCATTGATCGGTGTGTCAGTTTTGCCCACGGCTCAGAAGCTCTTGCGCTACGCTTGGCCGTAAGGCGACGCTTTATATTTCCGTTACATCTCCTTCCTCTGTATTCCTCGCTTTCCCTGTAGCACCTGGCGGCGGTGGAGGAGAGGAAGATCAAGTCTCTGGTGGCTCTGCTGGTGGAGACTCAGATGAAGAAGCTGGAGATCAAGCTCAGACACTTTGAGGAGCTGGAGACCATCATGGACCGAGAGAAAGAGGCTGTAAGTAGTGGCCCCGAGGTGAATTGTGGTAAATGTAGTTCAATGGGAGACGGCATGCGGGTTGAAGGTGCTTGTAGTTTCAGACCCCTTGGGGATGTGAAAGGATTGGATATGCATCTGAACTGTAGCGGTATATATATCAGTGTCAGTTGTCACCCATCCAGGCATTTCAGAGATGTGTGAGGGATAGCTGACGACCGATGGGTAACTTGGCTGAACAAATAGATGGTTTTGGGAGTGGACCTATATCTACAACATAAACAGAGGAAGTGAAGTGTCAATATACGACATTTGCATTAATACACCAGAATAAAGAGCATACAAGCATATGAAGGGAAAGCACTTGGGGAGGGGTCAGTCATCGTTGCTGTGCCCATTTGGATACACATGGTGTAAGAGCAATACAATAAGCTAGTCAACTAACTGCTGGGTAGATAGTGGGCCTCTAGTCCAGTGGAAAGTCAGGCTGTGCGTGTGTCAGGAGTGTAAAGCGTGGAGCTGCTGCGGACCACAGCCTAGTTGAGCAGCCTGATAAATAGTGCGTGAAAAAGCCAGCCAGCCGTTACATAACTCTCTGGACCAGCACCCAGGCTGCCTCCCTCCTACCGCTACCACAGGCTGTAAACACTGGGTAACACACACTCATACACACACCGTGTCTCCGTCTTAAACACACACACGCATATATACAAACACTAAATGAGGGCACGCCTCACTGTCTTTAGTACTCCATACTCTTCCTCCTCTACAAATGTACTTACCAGGGCACACACAGGGAATAGACTTCCTCACCTCCTTCCATCTCTTTTTCCACATCTCTCCATCCCTGTGTCTCTGTAGGGTTTCTGGTAATGGAATTCCCCCCATTGATTCCGTGTCAGAGAGCGTGTTAGTGGTTTATTGCATGCAAATCAATCCCTTTATCGACATTTCCAGCCATTGCTCCCTCTCTCCTTCCTGCTTCCAGAGTGGTCCTGTTTCACTGCCCCCTCTCTTCCTCCCCACAGTCTCATTCCATCGCTTTTCCTCTCCCGCTGTTCCGCTCTTCCCCTCTGTCATAATGTCCGCTATCGTGATCAGCTTGTCTTTATGGCTTATATTCGTTTGAATTATTTCCTTTCTCTTCTTATTCCTCTCCTTCATTCTTTGATTTATCAATCCATGAAAGGAAGCTGTTTCTGTATCGTCACCCTGCACCATATACCACTATTGACTTGGTGTATCATCCTCTCTCTCTCTAATTAAGTTAGCTTTATTGACATGATTCACTTTTCAAAGTGATACTATGAGTAATGATCATCCTTATACTTGTGGGCTTTTGAGAAGCGAAGGGGAATGATAATCTGGATTAATAGTATGATAAAATGATGGGCCCCCCCCCCTCTAGTTGGAGTTGCAGAGGCAGCAGCTGCTGACGGAGCGCCAGGCCTTCCACATGGAGCAGCTGAAGTATGCTGAGATGAAGGCCCGCCAGCAGATGGAGCAGCAGCAGGCCAACGCAGCGGCCCAGGGCCCCGCACCCCACCATGGCCCCCCGGGGCCAGGCATGCACCACGGACCCCCCCACCACGGACCCCCTCCCGCCATGCACTCCGGACATGGCCCCCCCGGCCCCGGGTTCCACCCCATGGGTCCCCACCACCCGCAACAGACAGGTAAGGACACACACACACTGGAGCACACCATCTCTCAGCAAAGAATCACACAAAGACCCCAAAGTCCTGGAACTATATCCAAGGGAATAACACCAAATATCAGCTAGGAAACATTAGTCTGTTTTCAAAAACATGTTCCAGCACACTGATTCTGTGATAGGCCAAGAGTCTCACCAAGCCTCTCCTTCTGTTTTAGGACCAATGGGAGGGCCCGGTCAACCCTTACCAGGACGCATGATGCCTGGCGGCCCCCCCACTGGCAGCATGCCTCCCATGATGGGTCCCCGCCACCCTGGCGCTCCCAACGGCATGTGTGAGTACACTATCCGTACCCGCCTTCCAGATCCTACTCAGCCAGAAAGTGTGTGTGTTGGTGTGTCCCATTCTCAAACCAGTGTGTTCTCTGTCCTCAGACCCTGGCCCCTCGCCTGTACAGGCTGATGGTATGCCCCCAGCGTCTGTGGGACCTCAAGCGGCAGCCCCAGCACGAGTTGCTGACAGCTAAGATCCCTGCCCCCAAGCAAACACACACCAACACACACTCACCTCTTATAAAACCTCAGCTCATTGATGGCCTTGCTACTGGCTGGGTGTTCTCTCAACTCCAAAAACTCCTCCTGGCTTACACACACACATACACACACACACACACACACACACACACACACACCTCCCTCTCTCAGGGCACAGCGTCAAGGGGGCTGTGGCTCTGGCCCTCCTAGTAAGAACACTGTTTTCTCCTCAGTCTGCTGTGGGGCAGATCAGATGGACTCCTCCCAGTCATTTTTAAGAATTTATTGTGTGTGTGTTCTCTATTTTAAAAGAATATGAAGCTGATATTCCTGGAGGAAATCGGAAAACTCCCACTTTTCCCTCTCACCTTTTTAGAATGACACAGTAGTCTCTTCCTCTCCTTCAGCGCAACACCAACTCCCCCTCTCTTCCTCCCCCTCCCTCACATCTTCCCCCAACACAACACCAGGGGGAGCTAGTTTGGTTTGAGGGCTAGTTGATCGTTTAGGGACGTGTGTTGTGTACTGTAATGAATGGGATCATGAAGGTTCCTTCGACACACAGAGGGGGCCAGTAACCCTCCCCTCACACACACACTCTACTCACTGAGAATCTACCTCTCCACTTTGCTCTTCTGAAGCTAAACACTGTAGTCCAAAGTGTGTGTTCATGTTTGTGTGTTCGTTGTTGGTGTGTCAGAAGAGCAGAATGTGCGTACAGCAGAGACAGGTGTTTGACTGTCTGCTCGCCCCCCCCCCTCCTATCACATGGGTCAAACCACCGATCGATGGGGGTGTCCAGAGGGCCCATAACTCGTACCCATAGCCCCCACCAGCCAGGCATAGCACTGTACTACTCACACACTTAGCTGAACCCTGCTCTAGTACACTGGAGGCTGCTCACACACAGGCCTAATATCCCACTGACCTTCAGCCATCCTTTTAGTGAGCTAGGTATGGTGATATAGTTCTAGTTAAAAACCACGTGCTCTTCCTCAGTGGTGGAGTGGGCTTCTAGCTGTTCTGGTGCTGATAATGTAGCCGCTAGCGCTACCTAGCGCTACCTCTCTTCATCCATCTCCATTCATTTTAACACCCCTCTACACCTCTCTACTACCTCTGCCTCCTTCTCTGTCTGTCTGCTACCTCTCTAGAACTGCTCTTGCTCTCTGCTAGCTACCTCTCAGCTCTGCACACCCCTCTAGCACCCCTCTCTCATTCGCTGCCCACGTGACTGCTGCGTTACTGTTACCCCCCCCCCCAGGTAGAAGATCACATACACACAGCGTCTCTCACGCTCTCACACACTTCCTCATTCAAGGTCTTTCCAGTCTGTTGTATCACATGATGAGAACCCTCTTTACATCGTGTATTTTTTAGTTTTATGGTCATGTATTTTTAACAATAAACTTTGTGTAGATTTGAGTTATCTTTGTTCTTGGAAGTTTGTAGCGTTGTTTTTATTGTTTATTCAGGCCTGTTGGTACATGGACCTGGACAATGTCTAATAAATTGTTTTTGTATTAAGTGATGTCTGTTTTAAGTAATTCATTTTATTCTGAACAAAATGTTGGATTTCGTGCTTACACTTGATTGAATTTATAGATTTGTATTATTTCCGGGAGTGACTACAATATCTAGACTAGAGCATGACAATGGTCATATTATCCTGGGAAATAGTTCAGAATATTCTCTTTCCTTCCTATCTTACTCTAAACATATTTCGGGGTAATCATTTTATGCTTGCATAAAAAATAACTAAAGCCATATTTCATATGTCGGACAGAAAACCACACCTCAAAGCAAAACAATCAGCTTTTGTTTGGTGAGGGGTCTAGGGCAAAGTGCTACAGGGGAGAGATGGTCTTTGTGGTTGTTTTGCTGCTTAGGCTCTTATGCAGCAGCTGCAAATGCATATGAGGAAAAATGATAACAGCATCTATTCATCCTGATGTCATTTAAGCCCTAATCCTAGGCTGCCAGCACTGTAATCTGGCGGGAGGGGGGATTTCTCTGCCCATGGAGATTGACCAGGAGGATGTTATTGAGAGGGATGAGGGGCGATTATGTCTTGGGTGGGGAGGGGTGTTTTTTTGTGCCATCTGAGCAGCTGTAGAGGAGGGAAACAGTGATCATGCAGTACAGATACAGTAATGACAAAGCATCACCCTTTAGAACAGAGTTAGGCAACCCTGCTCCTGGAGTGCCGCAAGCACTTCATGTTTTTGATTTAACCGACCTGGAAGACCAGGTGTGTTGAATTTAGGCAATCACTGAACTGATCAATCAGCTCAGTTAGTCAGGTGTGGTGCCTGAAACAGAACAGGGTTGCCTACCCCTACTCTGTAAGATCTACTTCTCTTCACATAAACAGGCTCAATGTTTTGAACAGCTCCTCTCCTCCAGATCTGAAGAGCATCTACACTGAACAAAAATATAAACGCAACATGTAAAGTGTTGGATTCATGAGCCGAAATTAAAAATCCCAGAAATGTTCCATATGCACACATTTCTCAAATGTTCTGCACACAATTGTTTACTTACCTGTTAGGGAGCATTACTTGGCAATATAGAAAATCTATCCACCTGACAGCTGTGGCATATCAAGAAGCTGATTAAACAGCACGATCATTACACAGGTGCACCTTGTGCTGGGGACACAACACAATGCCACAGGTGTCTCAAGTTTTGAGGGAGCGTGCAGTTGGCATGAGAGCTGTTGCCAGACATTTGAATGTTAATTTCTCTACCATAAGCCGCCTCCAACGTGGTTTTAGAGAATTTGGCAGTATGTCCAATCGGCCTCACAATTGCAGACCACGTGTATGGCGTTGTGGGTGAGCGGTTTACTGATGTCAACGTTGTGAACAGTGCCCCGTGGCGGTGGGGATATGGTATGGGCCGCTACGGACAACAAACACAATTGGATTTTATCGATGGCAATTTCAAAGCACAGAGATAACGTGCTGAGATCCTGAGGCCCATGGTCGTGTCATTTATCAGCCACCATCACCTCATGTTTCAGCATGATATTTGACGGCCCCATGTCACAAGGTTCTGTACACAATTCCTGGAAGCTGAAAATGGCCCAGTTCTTCCATGGCCTGCATACTCACCAGACATGTCACCCATTGAACATGTTTGGGATGCTCTGGATCGATGTGCACGACAGCGTGTTCCGCTAATATCCAGCAACTTCACACAGCCATTGAAGAGGAGTGGGACAACATTTCACAGGCCACAGTCAACAGTCTGATCTATGCGAAAGAGATGTTACGCTGCCTGAAGCAAATGGTGGTCACACCAGATACTGACTGGTTTTCTGATCCACGCCCCTACCTTTTTTATTAAAGTATCTGTTACCAACAGATGCATATCTGTATTCCCAGTCATGTGAAATCCATAGATTAGGGCCTAATGAATTTATTTCAATTGACTGATTTCCTTATCTGAACTGTAACTCAGTAAAATCTTTGAAATTGTTGTGTGTTGCGTTTACGTTTTGGTTCAGTATAAAAGCATGGCAATATGGTGGACAGGACACCTATCCAGTACTTGCGTTTATCAGTGGTCACAGAGGAAAGAAGACAAGGGGATCAACCTCCCGATCCACACTCCTTCTGTTGTCCCCCATACAATCTCCCTCCTTCCTCCACTCCTCTTCCCCAGCTGAGTGAGTGGTAGAGAGAGACGCAGCGAGAGAGTGTGCTGCTGATGGGCACGGGGATAGAGACTAGCTGCTCCCTGAATGAGTTGAGATGTTTCATAATTGACACGGTGTCTCCCTCTGCCCTCCCACAGCTGTGCCGATTCTGCCACCACCGATGAGCGTTACTCTTCACAACTGAAGCATAGCTCTACTTCACAGTCCCTTTCTCTCCTCGGATTCCCCCCCTTTATGTCATTCTCCTCATTTTACCTTCACCTT
This sequence comes from Salmo trutta, assembly GCF_901001165.1. Classification (NCBI taxonomy): domain Eukaryota; kingdom Metazoa; phylum Chordata; class Actinopteri; order Salmoniformes; family Salmonidae; genus Salmo; species Salmo trutta. The sequence continues at coordinate 54,627,008 of NC_042959.1, read as the reverse complement.
GATTTTTTTACATTTTCTTTTTCCTCTCCGCTCTCTTTGTAGTCCCGTCTTCCTGTTCCTCTCTTTGGTTGCTTAGGCAACAGATGAAGTACCCTTAGTAATTGAAGTAGACTAACATGCTGCTATTGTTTCAAACTGTTTTTAGCATCAGCCCAGCTGTCTTGCTTACTAGTAATGTCAATAGTGTGTCAATTTCATCCTTCCCTTTGGACCGACAGTCCAGCTCTATGTGCTTGATTTAGTGGCTGTAAACATAAACAAATTCATAAGTATCATCCATAAACAGATTCATGAATATGAAGTGATTTGTGTTGACAGGCCTTAAACAGGTCTATGAATAGGGTATTGAGAAGAGGAGAAAAGTGTCCTCCCAAACATTTCCTTACCATAATGCATACAAACCTAGGCGTCATTTCCCAGTTTTCTATGTGGACGCAATAGATGCTCTGTGCCATTGAAAACATATTACCAGCGCAATGCAAATGTAGGGACGGATGAAGCAAATAATGCCAGCCTGTGTGAGCAACATCTGGTTTTTTTAGCAGCGTGTGTGTGTTTCAAAAGTGTGTGTGTGTGTGCGTACGCCTGTGCCTGTATAACAGGTAGGTTCCATCTCTATCTGACGCACAGAGGGTTCTTGCCCTTTGTCGGAGGATGTTGCCATGGCGACATTTTTTCACTGTAGAGCACCAGAGCAAGTAGCGCCATGGGCAGTCTGTCACACTGGTTAGTGCTATAATGATAATAATCATGGACTGCATTGAAACAGCGCTTTCACCATGCATCAAGCACTTCACATTCTGTATGGTTAACTCCATCCACTACATAGCATCCACTTAGAGTATGTGGTGCACGGCAGCCATTTTGTGCAAGAGACTTCACCACACATCAGCTTTTGCGCTAATACAAGTGTTGTGCGTGTGTGTGTGTGTGTGTGTGTTGTGCTCGTGTCTGACAGGTTGATGTCTCATACTGTAAGCGCTGAGGGGGATGTGAACGAGGGGTTTATTAAAGATGGAGGATGTTAAAGTAGGGCAGCGGTTCACACTGCCAGAGGGGGTGATGGGGAAAGGAGCGACGTAGGCAAACTTCTCCTTATCTCTCCTCTCCTTCACCCACCATCCCTCTCTCCTCACAGACATTCTCATCTCATTGTTTTAATTACTCCAATGCAGGTATCAGACCATATTAACTTACGGTAGTATTGCCCAACAATTCTCAGTTATTACTCAATATCTACTGTATTTTTTGGAGGGAAATGGTCAAACAAGCTTTTAAAAAACATGGCCGTCTTTATACTGCAGTCGCCCATCTCTCCCTTCTCCCCTATGAAGTAACCTTTGACCTGTAAATGACACTGAAAAAGGCCAGTGTGAACTACCCTGAAATCCCATTTAGATACCATTCAGTTGTACAGATGCAATGTAAACACTGGCAATGGATGACTCATGCATAAAGTAGCATCACACACACACACACACACACACAATCAGCCTCACTTACCATGCTTTTAGTTGTACACAGGACTACCAAATGTTCCTTTCAATTGCTCCGATTCTGTTCTTCCGCTCGACTGATTGAGTGAAAGCCATTGCTGAGCAGTACTTAGCTAATTATCCCAGTCATAGGCTGTAAAAGTGCTGTAGACAAGAGGTTTCAGTGCTTTCTAATGGGCAAAGCAACTCTGGCAGCCCCCGCATGGATTCCTGCAGTTCTGTCATCTTTCTGCTGGGTATTTGATGAGAACGCATTAGCTGTGAACACATGAGGGGACAATGACAATAGAGCTCTCTCTCTCTCTATCCCCACACACACACACACACACACACACACACACACACACACACACACACACACACACACACACACACACACACACACACACACACACACACACAAGCTATTATTACCTGCGTTCCCACGCTTCATTGCGTCCTGGGCGACGGATACATAAACATTCCGTTTCGCTCCATCTCCCTCATTACCTGCATCCATTTTGTCTGCTACTGTCTCAAACTTCAAATTATGCAAGAAGAAATCCTCAGTGGCTCGACAGTAGGCTACATTGGCTGGGATTGTCCTCTATATCCTCTATATCCACGGCCCACTTTGACTATGCGATATAATGAAAGTACAAAAATGCAGCTTGATACTATCAAAGTGTGTGTTGTGTTGGACTTACTTACCTCTCATTGTTCTCTCTGCCCAGACCCCCCACGCCAACGCTTCAGCAGGCCCCACTTTGCTGTTGATGACACTGTCATGCCTTGTTTATTCATGAACCTTGTATTTACTGACTTACTATGTCAACATGGAGTCTGTAGAATTATGAATGGTGGAATCATGAGTAGCCAGTCTCTCTCACTCTCATACTGGTCATTGGCCTCGGCTAACTGGTTCATGCCGACATCAGCCTTGTGCCATTTCCATGAGGCCTAACATCCACCAGTCTCATTGGAGCCAATGTTGCTAAATTGATCTCAATGGTTTACTGGAATTGACGTACGAGAGGCGATCAAATATTGACACGTGCCGGGCTGTGCTTTATTTTGACACTGGTAAATTTGCAGAGAGGAAAACTGGTCCAGGGAATGTCTGGTTAACAAAGAAAAAAAGAGAAGTCAGTTTGTTAATGTGTGTGTGTGTGTGTGTGTGTGTGTGTGCGTGCGTGTGCGTGTGCGTGTGTGTGTGTGTGGGTTTCCATCTGTGTATTAGACCATTCTTGTATACTCCCATCTTAGTTTCTGGAGCCTGTGAGTGGGTGGTTAGCCTTGGCTATGTACATAGTAACAAATGCTCTTGCAAATTATTGAAGCTTTTCTGCCGGAGGGAGGAAGAAAGAGAGAGAGCGTGCGAGAGAGAGAAGGATGAGGAAAATGTTGCTGCTGGGTGCACTGGGTGCAGAGAGAGGGAGAGGGGAGGGGGGGGTGATTGGAACGGGTGAGGCTGAAGCTTATGTACAGTACGTATGGAGGAGGGGACGATGGTTTGGATGATGCTACGCTTGGGGTTTAAGTGAAGGGGGAGGGTTTTTTGGGGGACGGGAGGTTGGTTTAAAAGGGGGTGCACAAACAGTTTAGTTCTGCTCTGGTTAGCAGCACGTCAGCTTGTGTTCCCCAAAGCCCAACCCGCCACTAGGAATAGCAGCACTGCTCAGACGGCGACGGAAAGAAGGAGTAGGTGGGAGGAGGGAGGAGGAGGACAAAGAGGGATGGAGAAAAAGGGAAGACTGTAGCAGTATGCGATTTAACTGGACTGGAAGTGGATTGTAAAATACATCTGGAACATGGATCTGTAAAATACAATCTGTGCATGTCTGTCCATCCGAATATGCATTGTATGACTCGTATCCATGTCACAACCAGAAGTACCATGCATGTTACTATGCACTCTCATCCAGGAAGAAATGTAAGCCGCATGAGAAAAAGAACCACTGAGACTCGCCTCCAATTCATTAATAAAGACCTCATGCCACACCACACACACAACTACGAGTAGGTGCACACTCAGACACACACACAGACACCTCCCGCCCTCCACACAGTCTCTCCCTCTGTCTCAAACTCCCACGTGAGCGTTTTCACTGGGCATGTATAGCTGGAATTCAGAAGAGAAGCAGTCTGAACGGTCATTGTCTGGCCTCATTAGCACTATCTGCCACACAGCTGTAATAATGAAACCATAATGAGATATTATTAGTAAGTATATACAGTGATGTTGGTCATTGAATGGGGTCATCTGTTAAACTCTTTTCCAATCTTACTTTATCATGTTCATACCTGACACAGGATATGTTACCCACACAGCAAACATCTTGCAGTGTTTCTGAGATAGAGGTTAGGGATAACGGTCTAATCTACAATAGCTTCAGGAACATTCTGAGAACATTCCAACAACAGAGCTGAAGGGAGGTGCTCCTAGAACATTGAAGAAAACGGGAATCAGAGGGGAAAATCCATTATGTCCCCGTCTTTTTCGGTTAGATGGGTAGGTATGACCTTTGAACCTCCCACCTTTCTAGTCTGACCTACGATGACCTCAGTCTTGCCCCAGGGTGTCTGAGAAACTGCCTAATTGTTACATTGTTTGTTTTGTTGTTGTGTGCGTGCCTGCACCCAGTACCCCTGTGTCACCACAACCGGATAATAATTGTTCCCCTGAGGTGGGGGGGGGGGGGGGTCAGTCATATTTTTGGGGAGAGGAGAGTGAGGATTTTTGTCTAATCCCAATGTTGTTGACGGCCCCGTGTTCAAAATTAAACCGATTGGTAAGACTGTCATAACAACAGCCCTGACTAGAGCAGACATGAAAGCTGTAAGAGGCATTAACCCCAAAATGAGTATATGACGCCCAGAGACAGATCTGGGGTGAGGTGGTTTAGGGGGGTCTATTTGGGCATTGGGGGAATCCCCTCTTCTAACCAATCAACCTGACTCGCACAAAGCCAAATGGCTGATTCAGCTCCGGGTGGGTGCATTTCTTAAATGCAAATAAAGGGGGTAATCGTGTGAGTAGAGGGGGTAGTGAAAGTCAAGTCGCTCTGACTTAATCCACCCTATCTAAAAATGTTTTATATACACAGTCACTCAGAACATAGAGGATAGTAACAAAGTCTCTAATGTGTTTAAAAAGCACGGAGACTGCAAACTATGAGAACAGTTGGTGAAGGATAGTTCTGATACATGATTTGAAGATCTCAGCAAAGTCCATTGAGGGGAGAATGAGTGGCCACCAGCCCTTTGTCTGAGGGTACTGTACTGTACTGTACTGTACTGTATTGTACTGTCTGTCTGTCTGTCTGTCTGTCTGTCTGTCTGTCTGTCTGTCTGTCTGTTCGTTCGTTCCCCCAAAGAGGTGTATTGGTAGGCAGGGGGGCTGCAGACAGCTTGAGGCAATCTGCTGGGCGCAAGCGCGCACATATACACACACAAACACACACAAAGCCCTCACAGGAAAGCAAAGCGATCATCCTCAGGTCAGGTCAGGTGTATTGGAGAGGTAGGATGTGTGAGTACCATCCTTAATTTAGCTGAACCCTGCCTATGTGAAAACGTTGAATAGTCTAATTTGAAATAGGACAGTCAATTATTCATTTGTTTCACACTGCATTTCTACTTGACTTACCTTTCACAATGAATTTAACAAATGTAGCATTTTCCAAAACATTTTTTATTTTGTATTAACTTGTAACACACACACACACACACACACACACACACACACACACACACACACACACACACACACACACACACAACATAAAAGCCTGCTGCCGGGGCTACTTCCCCTCTTCCTCCATGGTCATCCTCCATGGTCTTGTGGCCAGCCAGGTCACCCGTGATACAAGTCAGTATTCTAAGTCCATCCATGTCTGAGAACGTCGAATGAAGTGTAAAACGCCCACTAGGGGCAACAGTGAGCACGGTTAAGTAGCTTCAGGCATCTGCCTCTGATTCCAAAGGTTGCATGTTGGAATCCAGCAATAGAAAGTTGTTTTTGATATTATTGTTTTAAGCCTATCCCTTCAGAGTTAATGCCTAATTTTAAGAATTTGGATTTAATGCCTAAACTGAACCCTAACTGTAAAAATCCAGTTAATGCCTAAACTGAACCCTAACCTGTCACGCCCTGGCCATAGAGAGGGTTTTGTTCTCTATTTTGGTTAGGCCAGGGTGTGACTGGGGTGGGCATTCTATGTTCCTTTTTCTATGTTTTTGTATTTCTTTGTTTTGGGCCGAGTAGGGTTCCTAATCAGAGGCAGCTGTCTATCGTTGTCTCTGATTAGGAATCATACTTAGGCAGCCTTTTCCCACCTGTGCTTTGTGGGATCTTGTATTTGTGTAGCTGCCTGTGAGCAGCCCAGAACGTCACGCTTCGTTTTCATTTGTATTGTTTGGTGAGTTTCATATTTATTAAACATGTGGAACTCTAAGCACGCTGCGCCTTGATCTACTCCTTTAGACGATCGTGACAGAAGATCCCACCAAAGAAGGACCAAGCAGCGTGCCCAGGAGGAGCACGGATCCTGGGCCAGGGAGAGAAAGGACTGGATATGGGAGGATATCCTGGACGGCAAGGGATCCTACACTTGGGAAGAGATCCTGGTCGGAAGGGATCGCCTCCCATGGGAACAGGTAGAGGCACTCAGAAGAGCGGAGGCAGCAGGAAAGAAGGACCAACGGCAACGGTATGAGGGAACACGGCTGGCAAGGAAGCCCGAGAGGCAGCCCCCCCCAAAAAATGCACACGGGGAGTGTGGCAGAGTCAGGTTGGAGACCTGAGCCAGCTCCCCGTGCTTACCGGAAGCAGCGTGGTACTGGTCAGGCACCGTGTTATGCTGTGAAGCGCACGGTGTCTCCAGTGCGTGCACATAGCCCGGTGCACTATAGGCCAGCCCCCTGCAAGTGCCATGCTAGAGTGGGCATCGAGCCAGGACGGGTTGTGCAGGCCGTGCGCTCCAGACCTCCAGTGCATCTCCAGGACTCGGTCTATCCTGTGCCTGCTCCCAGAGCCAGGCCTCCTGCATGTCTCCCCAGCCTGGTGAATCCTGTGCCTGCGCCCAGAGCCAGGCCTCCTGCATGTCTCCCCAGCCTGGTGAGTCCTGTGCCTGCTCCCAGAGCCAGGCCTCCTGCATGTCTCCCCAGCCTGGTGAATCCTGTGCCTGCGCCCAGAGCCAGGCCTCCTGCATGTCTCCCCAGCCTGGTGAATCCTGTGCCGGCACCCAGAGCCAGGTCTCCTGCATGTCTCCCCAGCCTGGTGAATCCTGTGCCTGCGCCCAGAACCAGGCCACCTGCATGTCTTCCCAGCCTGGTGAGTCCTGTGCCTGCGCCCAGAGCCAGGCCTCCTGCATGTCTCCCCAGCCTGGTGAGTCCTGTGCCTGCGCCCAGAGCCAGTCCGGAGCCGCCAGAGCCGCCCGCCAGTCCGGAGCCGCCAGAGCCGCCCGCCAGTCCGGAGCCGCCAGAGCCGCCCGCCAGTCCGGAGCCGCCAGAGCCGCCCCCCTGTCCGGAGCCGCAGCCAGAGTCGCCCGCCGGCCGGGGCGCAGCCAGAGTCGCCCGCCGGCCGGGGCGCAGCCAGAGTCGCCCGCCGTCCGGGGCCCGCTGCGAGGGTCCCCAGTCCGTGGTCGGCGGCAGGAGATCACGCTCTAGGGGAGCCATCTAAGTGGGCCAAGCCGAAAGTGGAGTGGGGTCCACGTCCCGCACCAGAGCCGCCACCGTAAGGAGGGCCCACCCGGACCCTCCCCTTTAGAGTCAGGTTTTGCGGCTGGAGTCCGCACCTTTGGGGGGGGGGGTACTGTCACGCCCTGGCCATAGAGAGGGTTTTGCTCTCTATTTTGGTTAGGCCAGGGTGTGACTGGGGTGGGCGTTCTATGTTTCTTTTTCTATGTTTTTGTATTTCTTTGTTTTGGGCCGAGTAGGGTTCCTAATCAAACTGAACCCTAACCGTAAAAATCCAGAGTTAATGCCTAAACTTAACCCTAACCGTAAAAATCCAGAGTTAATGCCTAAACTGAACCATAACCGTAAAAATCCAGAGTTAATGCCTAAACTTAACCCTAACCGTAAAAATCCAGAGTTAATGCCTGAACTGAACCCTAACCGTAAAAATCCAGAGTTAATGCCTAAACTGAACCCTAACCGTAAAAATCCAGAGTTAATGCCTAAACCTTGAAATTTCACGTTTGGAAGAACTTCGAAATTTCTCGTTTGACAAACATGGATGAACATGTAACCTAATTCTGACCTGAGACTGTGAGAGCTGGTAGCTTGTGAAACAATGTATGGGACCCCCACCGCAGTACCCTGGGCCCTCATGCATTCATCACTGCATCCCAATGTCTCTCACACCCCGCCCCCTCTCTGCTGTTTGTTTCTTTATCTGAACAAACAATTAAACAAAACATGTTGTTTCTAAAGCATTAAAACACTACTTTACTTTAAATCTCCCTCTCATCCAACTGTTATGTGGCATGTGGCCCATGCACCGAATAGGAGTTTGAACACAGTTTGAACAGTGCCATGATTTATATTTAACTTGATTTAACTTGATTTATTGAAACATTTGGCCCAGGCGTCAATCTCTTCAGGGAAATGCTTGAAACATTTGACAGTGGAAAATAAGCATACGCCTGCGCACTCACGCAGAATTATTATTATTTTTATTTTAAGTCTCCGTTGATAAATTGGGTTTAAAATGCTGCTGAAATGCCGAGCTGAGTGTGTGCACTGGCAAGATCCAATAGTCTCAGTTGAATAGCAAATTGGTCCAAATTATTGAAAGGAATAAAGCCTTGGGAAGAGGAGGAGTAGGAGACTGGAGGAGGGGGGCAGCAACAATCCTTTCTCCTTCCCATATGGTGAGAGCAGTGCCGATAGCATCACATTCCGCGGAGCGTTGCCAGTCGTCCTATGGTGAACTGCCATCGCTCTAATCAAAAACAAACGGAGCCGCAGCTTTCGCTTGCGCTCAACTCCGCTCCAGTACGGAACGTCCATCCGTGGCTGTGCGAGGTCTCCGTCTGGCCGATATTCGGTGGCGACGGGGCCTTGAACGATTGAACTGTGGTTAATTGAAGAAGCGGGAGAAGTAAATACGAGCACACCACTCAAGACGAAGTTACTATGGGGAAGCGCAGGGAGGCGGGAGTCTAACGTGGATAGGGGGCACAAATCAAATCAAAAGATTTACTATTCGGATTATTTCTATTTTGAACACTTCATTTTCAGAGGGATTTTCATCAGATTTTCTGGCCATTATCCCACGCAGACATGAACGGAAAGGAAGCGAGGTTTTGCTCGGGATGCTGGAGGCAAATGATGCTGTCAAGCATTCTGGTTCTGCACTTGATTCCCTTCTTTGTACATGGTAAGAACTCATATACGTTTTTACTCACATGGGCTGTCTCTTTGTTTCCCCTCGGATGTGTATGATAGGCTGACCACCGTGAAACCAGTGACAAAGCACACTTGCACAGAGAGTCAGTCCAACAAAGGGTCTTGCGCTCACTCTCAGAATAGTGTCATTGAGCAGTGCACCGTAGGCTATCTTTTCCCAGGACGCAAACCAATATTTTATTTGGGTTATGAGATGACATGATGGTTGGGATATTGTCGGGCAATGGGTCAATTCCGAAGAGAGGCAATTGCATGGAAGTTGTATTGGTTTTTGTAGAGCCGGATGGCACAATTGCCTTTCAGCAATGACCCACTCTCTGTATCGGTGTTACGGGGTAATAGTGGCGAGCCGATGCAGTAAAATTGCTCCCCCGAGGCTGCTGCTGTCACTATGGCAATGATGGAGCCAGCCGACACAAAGGCAGGATTACGGTCGGGGTCCCTGTTGCATTATTCATCAACCAATCTGAACAGACATTCTGATACAGCGCGCCTTGGCTTTTATAGAAAACATGAAAAGACACTGAAAACTCTCTTTCCTCATTTGTCTCATGCTGAATCACAGCACTTCTTACATATTAATAATGTCGTTGGCTATGAATAGCCCAGGGATATAATCAATGTGACATCAGGGGGATATAGGCTACCTAATTTAGTCGATTCATTTATTTAAATGTCCTTACTCGGTCGCCATTACCATTAGATTTTATGTTTGGCCACTTCTGCTTGGATGGGAGGATGATATCAAGTGGTTGTAGGAATGGGAGCGTGAATTGGTACTTTACTTACAGGCAATGTAGTCTGCGGAAGGATGGGATGTTAGGCTGTATTTATTTATCCATATGTCAGTATAAAACAACGTCTGTGTCGGCCCTGGAGACTGGTCCGGGTTGGTGCGCTATTGTCCAACCGGCAAAAAGAGGATCCGTTCATGCCCATCACCGCCCAGCAACAGGGCACTGAAGACGGTACCAATGCGCCAAGACGTGCTCAAACAATGTCAAAATGCCCTGATTAAATGGGTGAATATTTAATATAACGTCAGCCATGCCAAATATATACACTCATAGCTGCGGGAAAGTAGGGGGGCTGAGGGTGCAGCACCATCTGATTAAAATACTATTTAAAACATTAGTTCCACAAAATGTGTGAACTAGGCTTTTAATACTCCTGTAGGGAGGGTGAGCCCTCCATCATCATCCTCATTTCCTTGCTTCACCGGTGGGCTGTGGCAGTGGCACCACCTGCTCCTTCTACTGTGAACACTGTGGTGACCAAAGAATGGTGTCCCTAACAATGACAGTTAATTACATGTCAGGGCTCCTCTTCTTGGTGGCATTTTCAGTCTTCCACAGTGAAGTGAAGAGATGGTTAGGGGGTAGTAGTGAGCGCTGTAGGGCACCTCCCCTCCCCCACTCAGAATGACGGCTGTGTGAGCGGGTTTGAACGGGTGATGGAGGGGGTAATAGTAGTCAAGGCTCAGCCACATTTCCAGGATTTATGTCCCTGGGGCCAACACGGTGATGGACTCTGGGAATGATGGACCTCCCTGCCTGCCTGCCTCTCCCTCCTGCCTGCCTCTCCCTCCTGCCTGCCTCTCCCTCCTTTCCTCTGCTCTCCTCTGGCCTGCTGACACACATCTGCCGTGGACAGATTATGTTTGAAGCGCAGTGTGTTAATCTGCAAGCCAAATCCCTCCCAGCCTTTTTTTTTATAGCAGTTTAGGAAAAAACACACATTTTGATCATAACAGTCATTTTAAAATCAATTTAAAGTTAATTGGAGAAATGGTGCACGTCGCTCTCTCTCTCTGTGTGTGTTCTGTATGATGCCACTGTGGTATGTGCTCTGTGGAATGGCAAATGTGACCCAGGTTAGATATGCCACATGCTAAAACAGCCCACCTACATATCCTTCTTACATTGGTCTGCTCATTAGAAAACACCTGCCAATGGGTGTAGTCCCAACCCTCCTTTCTCTAGTCCCAGTAGTATACATTACTCATTTCACATTAGTCATACAATGAGCTCTGTTCACGGCTAGGTTGGACACATCACCAATGGAGAGCTGAAATCATTAGAACCTTGGGTGGATGACCTCAACCCCCAGCACCTCACATGCTGCTTGGTAGAATCTCTGCACTCCACCTCCCTCCATCTCAAACAATGGCTTGCTCAGCGCGAAGACGCCTCTGCATGTGTAACATGAAACCCGCTTTAGGCACACCCTCCTTCCCAAGCAGTTCCTCTCGGTGTTGCTTCAGGGGGATTGTGGGGTGACTTTGCATCTCATCAGAGGAGGAGAAGCATGGGGAGAAGCAGAGAAGAAGACAAAATAGTGTTATCCCGTTCTCTCTGTCCTACCACCTGCACCTCCCTGCTCCAAGGTTCTGCCTCCAGTTGCCAGCAGGGGGACCATTAACATCTGTGTTGGTTGGCTTGACCTGGCCAGCCATTTAAAAGTGTGTGTGAGCATTCCCATAGGTTGTGATAGTGTTAAGAATAAGTGTGTATCTTTGTGTTCTAGTAGTCTGTGTGCGTGTCAGCGAGTTCATGTCAGCGCACATCTAGTCTCCTCCACAAAGCCAACCGTTCGGTGCAATGAGAGTGGAGCGTATTACATCACCGAGACGGCTTCCATCGTTGAGCCCTGTCCTTTTAGCAGTCATTCCCCTACCTCCCCCTGTCAAAGAGGTGGTCCTCTGTAGCTCAGTTGGTAGAGCATGGCGCTTGCACCGCCAGGGTTGTGGGTTCAATTCCCTGGACCACCCATATGTAAAATGCATGACTGTAAGTCACTTTGAATAAAAGCATCTGCCAAATGCCAAATATTATTATATTAATAAAGAAATCCACCACACATTCAGCTGAACCAGTCCAAGGAAGAACAAATGAAAGAGAAAGAAGGGATAATGATCTTACTGATAGCTGGATTCATGTGGTCTGTGTGATCCCTGGATGCCTTTGAAAGCTGGGAGTTTATCGAATCCCTGATTTTTAATTAGGCTAATCACTTAAATCAGTGGTTCCCCAACCTTTTTCGGTTACTGTATACCACCAACTGAGTTTAGCTCTGCCCGGAGTACCCCTGTGGTACCCCCTCATGGGCATTTTATGGTATCATGAGTCTCAAGTACCCCCTATGGATAGGCCAAGTACCCCAGGGGTCCTAGTACCTCTGGTTGGGAACCACTGACTTGAACCAATCAGGGGGAAGCAGGAAGCTAAAGGAGTAGTGTATGGAGTATGGACTCTGGAGGGGCATGCTTAGAGAGGACAGGCTCTCTGTTCTGCATTTTGATAACACACACGCACACACACGACCAGGTGCACACACACACACACACACGACCACGCACACACACACACACAAATAGCAAGTGTTCTTTAAACCACACACCTGCACACACACACCCTTTGTTCTTACGCACTTAATATTTATGTCTGAAAAGGTGAGTATTAGCGTTTTGTCCTTGTAGTGTGTGCGTGCATGCGTGTGTTTGTGGGCAGATCTGTTAGGTTAGCAACGCTGCATCAACTCTCTCTCTGCACAGTGAGGGCAAGACTGTTGCCATGGCAACCCATCCCTCCTCCAGCCTGCCACCTGTTGAGCACAGAAATGAAAGGTTTTATGTGATGGAGGGACGAAGGGATAGAGAGAGAGAAGGAGAGAGAGAGATGGAGAGAGTGGCAGAGTGGTAGGTGGAAATCAATGCAGGGGTATTCAATTAAGGCTGAATGCAGACCCATGCGTATCCACTTTCATAGATATTATTGAGTAGTATTGAATAAAGAGAAAATGTTTAATGCATTATTCATAATGGTTATATAGTGTGCGTGCGTGCGTGTGTGTGTGTTACGCGCGCATATGTGTGTGTGTGTGTGTGTGTGTTTATATACAGTATGAAGGTCCTCTCTTGAGGATTGTTTAGAGGGAGCTCACAATAAAATCAATGGAAACGAGTGATCAGTCAGACTCACTCTCACACACAACCTCATAATCCTTTCCACTTGACTATCATCCTTTGCTGTTCATCTCTCTTTCTCTCTTATGCGCACCTAACTGCCATTTCGTCTGCTCATCTGTTTCACTACACCATCCTCCTATCTCACACTCTCTTACTCTTGGCATCTCCATACTCTCTCTCGCTTACTCTCCTAGAGTCTCCCTCCGCTCTATCTCTCCATTTCTCTCTCTCAACTGCTTTCTCTCTTTCCCTCCCTCCCTCCCTCCCTCCCTCCCTCCCTCCCTCCCTCCCTTTCCCAGAGACATATAAACAGATATATTTATTTGCAGCTACAGCCAGCTGTGCTGTACTTTATCTCACTGCTCTGGCCACCCTTACCTCTGACCCTTCACCCCTATATCCTTCTGTCTGGGTCAGCAGACACTGCCTGGGAGCTAAAATCTATCTGTCACAACCAATCCCCGTCCTCTTTACTGTCTGTCATAGCCAATCACAATCCCCCGTTTCATTTGGAGGTAGGCAACGCATCCCAACTAACCAGGAAACAAAAGATTCGGCAGCTAGCCAACCCCAACCCTGTTGTCCCTGGCAATGCCAAATACCTCTCATTACCCCCCCCCCCCCCCCCATACCCCACAAACACCTCAGAATACCCTTTAAGGGGTGAGGGGGTTCCTTATGTAACACTGTCTGACTGTCCCGTCTGAAAGGGGAGCACAAAGACCACTTTATCCCCCCCCTCCCAGGCCGCCACACACTGCTCTCCAACAGCCCTTGGCCGGGGGTCCGCTGTGGCCCCCGTGAGCCTCATTCCATCTGGGCCAGGGGGACAATCAGCAGTGGAGACCAGGGACGGTGAGAAGACCAGGTCTAAACAGGGATCTGACCCTACCCTGGCAATCCCCATTCAGGCCATTGTGGCATCATGCCAGGCTGCCACCCTGCTGGACCTGTGGATCTAATGTCCATTTTGTTGGACAGGCTCTGTGTCATAGTGGGCACAGTGTAGCTTGTTGGCTGGGATTGGGTTGGTGTTCAGGATGTATGGTTACTCATACTGAATAGGTAAGTCACCTTCCTCTATCTCACACAAGTCTCCTTTTGACATCTATCCATGATTTACACAAACGTTTAGCATCTGTAGGCCTACCTCAACTTATGCTTTAAATTACACTGCATTTTCAGCTTTGTTTTTAAGATAACACATGCAGGTTTTCTATTCTCTGATCTCCTAAGACTTTGCTTGATCATAAACAGTCTCAAATGCAATATGAAGTATTTTTAGACTGGTATTAATAGTCTTGCCTTGCAACTGGATAAATCAAATCAGTGTCTTCACATTGTTTAGAGAGAATGAGACTGCTATTTGTCTCTGGTGTATACAAGTCTTTCATTGGAAACCTCAACTCAAGTAACTCCAAGAATGGTGTAAGTGCCTTCATGTGTTCTAGTTTGACTTCAGAAACAGCTGCACATATACGGGCAGGCCCACTCTCCCTGCATGTGAGCAGAAGTCTCTATGACTAAACTTCAGTTCTCTTTATTGAATCAAAAGCCTTTATTTGTGGCTTGGTCAGGTGATGAGGAGATAGCTGTGTACCAGTGGGAGATAGGGGTCTGCTGTTCACAGTGGTTCTCTATCGAAGGCTACGGCTGCAAAATGTAGTGAACTTTCAATAAATGCCCTGTTTTTCCCGATATCCCGGTTGGACGATTCCCAGAATCCGGAAATCTCCAACCAGGATTTCTGGAAAACCAGGGAATGTATTAAAAGTTCACGGAATTTTCCAACCCTACTCCTGGCCGGTGGTGCCCAGCGAAATCAGCGGCTTGTCAAAAGTCTCCTTGTTAATCCAATTAGGCTAACAAGACTATGTGAGGATGCATTTTTAGTTGAAACGCACTTCAGAGAATCAGCAAAGCTCTCTGGCAGACAGACACACTGCTGCCTCCGATAGAGCGGCTCTTCAAGAGCACCACTGGTGTCCTCCCTAGAGAGAGAGAGACAGACAGACAGACAGACAGACAGACAGACAGACAGACAGACAGACAGACAGACAGACAGACAGACAGACAGACAGAGAAACAGAAGGGGTGGAGAGAGAGAGAGTGTGTCTCTACGTAGATAAGTGATTAATAACCTTTCCTGCAGTCAAATAACCAAATCGCCCCCTAGTGGCCTCATGGGTGGAATGTTATTAATATTTTTTGTAATTTCATAATTAATTAACATTATTTCAAAAAACCTGCTGAAAATCCGGTGTTTATGTCAAACGGTTTTGTTATATTTCAGTCTTCTGTGATGTACAGTATATAAAGTGTTATATTGGGATGCCAACTCAAATGTAATACATTTCAACTCTATATCTGACATTGTACAGGTGTCTTCTTTTCTTTAAGCCCATAACCATGTGCGTGAGGTGTATACTTTTGTTTCAAAGTAGATTTGTTTAATACCAAGAAACACTCTGTGTGACCCTGATTTAGCCCACTGCAGTAAAAGGTTTTAAGAATGCTTTGAAAATGATTTATTTTTACCTTTAAGTAATCGCTTGAAGATTCAAATTTTGGACAGCCTATGATTCTCCATTATATGACATTGCTTATATGGTGATGATATGACCTTTTAGAAGAGAGAACCACATGTATGGAATGTTTTACTCGATGAAAGAGTTGATGCCCAATGTAGTACAACTCCAGTATTCCTGACTTAATAACCCTAACAAACCCGACATCCATGAAATCTAGACATTTATACTGCACACAAATGACAGCCGTGCATCACAAAAATATTTCTATGGCTTTTAGCCCACTACACTGGCCATACTTTGAATGATACTGATATAGATGTTGATGGTGATAACAACAGGAAACCCAGACTCAGCCAAGGTTACTGTTTGACCATTTTGCCAGAAACAATGAGACAGACCTTGTCTTTGGAACGTTACTTTCTGTCTCTGTTTGTTTTCCAGGCATACAACTATAAAAGACGTAAAGTGACTGAGTGATTGTTAGCGCTGAACAAACACAGAAGTGTGACTAAAGTGTCTCTTTACCGTCGGAGGGAGCTGTCTGTTGAGTAGCCTGCTCAGCTAGCCTGTTCTGTTCCCTGTAAAGTCCATCACTTGAGGGAATGTGTGTGTGTGTGTGTGTGTGTGTCTGTGCGTCTCTGTGTGTGTGTGCGTCTCTGTGCGTGTACAGTATATTCCTTTAAAGTATATTCCCTGAATATGTGTGTAAGCGTGGCGGTCCATAGTGGTTTTGGTAGAAGCGACGCTGCTCAGAATGTCAGATGATGTCTTTAACAGCAGTGTGACTAGCAGAATGAGTGTATCTGGTGGATGGATTAACCCAAAATTCACCCTCATTTCAAAAGCCTCTGTTTCTCTGACTACAGCAGAAATAAGCCCAGGATTCCACCTGGCTGCTACCCATTAGCAACCTTTATCTGCTTAGTAATGTAATACTCTATAGGCCTACAGTATATTTCCTACAAACAATGCTAGTATAACAGCAACTGGTTTTGTTGAAGCTTTGTGAGTTATTTGGTTGTCACACACCACGTTTAATGAAGAAATTGTTATATTGTTTGATATGAGATATTGGTTTGTGTGGGTGTGAATGTTTTTCTTGGACACCACGCTGAAACCTAGACACCACGTCACAAATGGCATAGGGCTTATTAAATATGATGATGGCATTTCTGTGGAAGAAAACATGTTGGTCTCTCTTGCTGACAAGTAAATCCAACACTCTTTCACTGAACGACATGTGTGTCTGGTTAAAGTAATGTGTCTCCCTGTGTTTCTCTCAGCGCTGCTCTCTGTGAGACTGCAGGGTGAAGATGCCATATGACCGTCTCCCCTCCAGATCACTCCACCTCCCACAGGGAGCCCCCGGAGACCCTAAACCCCAAACCATAATCCCTAATCCCAGCTCCTTGCCATTCAAGTACATTAGTCAATTATTACACATAATCCATGGGGTTCGCAAAAGCTGCTTTAGGAGAGGAATAAGGAGCTACACTTGGCTGATGTAATTGACCAGTGGATAAGTATATGGCCAGTCCATCTTGGTTTAATTTGTTTTGCATTTTAGCCTCAGGGTAATGCTGGACTGCTGAGCCATCTTGGGAGACAGATATCGCCCAATGACTAGGGACTTGAGTCACGATATGTTCAGTCATTCAATTGACACAACTCGTGTGTGGATTCTTGGCTGAAGCCTCAATGCAAGAAAGTCACTGGCCATCTGATAGTTGGTTCAGTTGGTGTTTGTTTACTACAGATGTAGGATGTTAATTTGATCACTCTTTTGTTGCTGAGAATTTCCCTCACAGCAGGAAATGCAAACTTGTAGTGTATCTGAGGTTTAAAAAGGTTTCTAAGGTTTGTAATTTCCACTTAAAAAATGTCAGACTTGACTTGCCCTGATGAAAAATATATCAACCACTACAAAAAATGTTCTAATGTTCCAATGCATATAATAATTCACATTTCCTGTTGCTGCAGGATTATTTTCATGCCGTAGCAAACTGGCTCAAATTAAGATCCTACATCTGTATCTCTGCCGCTTATAGTAGGTCTAGTTGTTGTGTCTGTGTTTTGTATTATGAATGACATTAAGTGGACATTGATAAAAGGATATTCACTCATGGCTGTGTGTGGTTATGAGACCTGACCCCTGACAACATGGTTTTGTTGTATGTTTTCAGGGAACACTCTGGGGGCCAATGTCACTGAGTTGGACACAGCCAACGTGACATCCCTGCCCAGTAAGGTCGAGGAAGCGGCCAAAGTGAATGATGTCGTTATCGAGGTGACCGGGGTCAGCGGCTCAGTCAGCCCCGTCGTCACGGTGACCCAGAGGGCCGGCCGCATGCCCCGCTCCAAAGAGGAGCAGGGCAGCGGCATGCTGGGAGAAGGGGTGTTGCCAGCCGAGAAGGAGGTGGTGGACCCGCCCAGGATCAGCCTCGACTCAGCAGAGACAGAGTTCCTGCTGCCTAGCAACCCCCGTGGCACGGAGGAGGAAGAGGATGAAGAGGAGCACACCGACCCACCGTGGCTGAACGCCAGAGACAACAACGTCGACCTGGACCGCCGCTTCACAGAAGGAGTAGCCAATCTGGCCACCACCACTGCCCCTCCCCCTGCCGCCGCTAACCCCTCTCGCCCGGACGTCCTCACCGTGGACTTCTTCGACCCCGCCTCTCGCGGCCGCGGCCTGGACCTAGCCCCGCCCTCTCCCTCCTCTTTGGCCCACGAGCTCCAGGGCGGCGACCCCACTTCCTGGGCCATGCCAACCAACTACGACTACATCACGCCATACGAGGAGGGTGCGTCGCCCACCCCTGATGAGTACTCCTACACCACCACTACTGAGACCTTGGATGGGGATGACGACTTGAGGCTAACTGCCGGGCCTCCATCGCGCTCCAGGCCCAGGGCTCCCCCAGGTTCCGGCTCCTTCACCCCAGACAAGAGGCTGCCCAGTGGGGGTGCAGCTGCTGCTCCAGAGGGCCCTGCGGCCGCACCTCCAGCGTTACCCGTGGATGGCTCAGACGGGACCGGTGGCTGCCGCCAGGGCTACGTAAAGCAGAATGGAACCTGCCGCTCCCCCTGCGACACACTGCCCAGCTACTGCTTCAACGGAGGCCAGTGCTACCTACTGGACGGAATGGGGGTCTTCTGCAGGTGAGAGATGGAATGAGCGCACTCTCACACACACACACACACACACACACACACACACAGCCATCACGCCCTTACATCATAGGCAAGGCATCCAGATGGAAGAAATCGAATTTACTAACATATCAGAGATAAACATTGAACCCAATAAAACCCATTATCTCTGTCTACATTACAATAACAGATATCTACACTCTGGACAATGTTTTGAGAAAGTATGAGCTAGCCTGATGAGTGAATGAGATGGAAAACAGTTCCCCATCACACACACACACACGCTCACACACACACACGCTCACACACACACACGGTGAGCGAGAGAGAGAGAGAGGAGGGGAGAAAGAGGGAGATGGAGAAAGAGAGAGAGAGAGAGAGAAAGAGAGAGAGAGGGGGAAAGAGGGAGACAGAGAGAGAGAGAGGGGAGGGAAGAAAGAGGGAGACGGAGAGAGAGGGAGACAGAGAGAGATAGAGAGAGAGAGGGAAAATCCCACGTCCATGTAAATGAAAATTGGGCTCCCATATGAAGCAGCTCAGTGATTTCAGACTAGAGAATAGAAAGCAACACGTGTTCCTGGATGCTTTACAGAGACGTTTATGAGGAAACTTCCATTGTTTTGCCAGATCAATTTCAACCATCCGGTTGTGGTGTGGTAGTGCACAATCACACACACACACACACACACACACACACACACACACACACACACACACACACACACACACACACACACACACACACACACACACACACACACACACACACACACACACACACACACGGAGATGACGATCATACACCTTCCACTTGTATTGTAACCATATATTGCATTTTACAGTATTGTATATATGTATTGTAGTGGTCCTGTGTGGCTCAGTTACAGTGTTAAGAGCATGCCACTCAACACCAGGGTGGTCGGTTTGATTCCCACTGGGGTCACATACAAAAATGTGTGGACTCACTGTTGTCACCTCCTTCGTAAATGGCATATATTACAGTACTGTATGGGCCAATGTAATTTTAGTAAAGCAAAATACCCCAGCAACTTCATTTTGGATATATGTTCACAGTATAGGGGATGCATTACATACAGTGTATCTCTGATCTTGTCATTGTCAGATTATTTTAAATTTACTGTGAAGTATACTCATAATAGTGGTAATAGTGCAGTACAGTATATATCATACTTCACATGTTTCTACTTAATTAACAAACATACATTTTCATTATGTACTTCTCAAAATCTGCAGTAGACCAACCAATATAAAATCTATAGCTTTACCAAAAGGTTAAGTGATTATCAATTAACAGCGGTCAGATTAAGTAATAGTAAAATGTATTTTAACAAATTAGAAGAGAATCATATCAAAAGTAATGTGAGCATTTCATTGTAAAAGGCAATTACTTTATATGAACATGTATTGCAATGTGCAACATGTATTTCTAGATTAAACACTGATTAAGTTTGGTGAAAAAGTGACTGTATGATTTTGTGTGTTTTACAAGGTTCCCAATCCTGGTGCATTGATACCTGACCAACAGATCTTTATAGAGGTCACCCTGAGGAGAACGTGTAAGCGCGGTTACATGAGAAGGAAAAACCCCCTCCTCCCCAAACTCATCCAACCCATTGTTATAAAAGCCCTCGGATCATTATGCAGAGCTATGCCAAGATATTTATTTCCCTTAATCCTGTATCTCACCGAACGAACCAATCGGCAGGGAGAGATCAGAAATGAGCAAACGTCTGTGTGGATTAGCATGCAAATGTATGCGCGGTAGCAAGTCCCTGGATGGCCATCGCCTCCTGACTGGCGCTGATGGAGATGATGATGGCAATGAGAGCTGGCGCAGATGAATCCAACAGACAGGGTCGCCATGCCAACGTGATTATGTTCACACAACAGGAGAGCTCACACAAATGTATGTGTGCACATATGCTCAGGTTGAGACACACACACACACACACACATGCAGGTACGCATACACACGGACGCACACACACACACACACACAAAAACACACACGCGCTTTGCTTTTACCATGAGCCCAATAGAACCTCTCCCAACTCAAGGCCCTAATCATGACATAATGACCCGCTGTTCTCCTCCCCCTGCAGACACACCGTTTCTCATCAGTGTGTGGCTATACAGTTAAACTGTTCAGTGATCTTGACGCTGACCTCTTGACTCTGACAGTTTCCCGTGGCAGGTAAGCAGTAGGTCATCTCCCAGCAGGCCTAATGGCCAGAGATGATGTGTGTGATTGAGATGGCAGATGCCCGATCTTTGCAGAGATTGGTCTTATCCTTTATACTGGTTTGTAATCATTGGAGCATCAGTCCATAGAGTAGGCAAGCCAAGAGAAATATCTCAAATCACTCCCATAAAACTTAACTACGATACTACAGCAATGTGGCTGCAGGTAGTCTAGTGGTTAAGAGCGTTGGGCCAATAAACGAAAGATCGCTGGTTCAAAATCCCTGAGCCGATTAGTTGAAAAGTCTGTTGATGTGCCCTTGAGCAAGTTACTTAACCCTAATTGCTCCTGTAAGTCACTTTGCGTAAGAGAATCTGATAAATGACTCAAATGTAAATGGCTATGACTACATTTTTAGAAGACAAGGTCTTTGGTGGGCTTAAAGAGATGATAGTAAACCATAACCAAACAGTAAACAATGCACTAAGTACATTGATTTTGATGTCTGTGAGAAGTCCATATTAGCTGACACTGTCCCACGAGACTGTTGGACTGAGTCAGTGAAGATCTGTGTTACACTGAGGGACAGTCCAAGTTCTGTCAGGTTGGGCTAAGAGGCAATATGGGTCAGTGGAGCTCTGGCACAAGTGTCTGTGTGTGTCTGTGTGTAATGGTGAACTGAGGCTGATTCATACACCAGCCCAATTGAATTACAGTGGGATGAATGCAAAGGGCTCTGCCCTCTGTTATAACACACTCCTACAAGTAGTTGGTTGTGTCTGCCCTCAAAATCTCTTTCTGGGGTTTACCGACAAAAGCCATGTCCTGCTGTGTATGTGTGTACTGTAAGCGTTTGCATACTACGTGTGTGCGCGTGTGTGCGTTGGTTTGGATATGGTTAGTAAGACTAGTTACACTCTGTAACAGTTATGAAGGGGCTAATTTGAATGTTTGATCTACCTCACGTTATCAATAGTTTGCCTCTCTCTACTATCCTAACTAACATTTGTAATCATTTCCCCCATAGCTGGAGGACAACACTGTAAAATGGAGTGTAGGAGGGAAAGAGAGCGAGATGGATGGAGATAGACATGGCAAAGAAAAAGAGAAAAAAAAGAGAGAGTAGGAGGGACCGAGAGAGAAAATGAGTCAGAGCTCGTCCTGCCTGCCAGTATGGAAACAGATCAGGACGAGCCAGGTTGAATTAACTGTGTGTGTGTGTGTGTGTGTGTGTATACAGTCATAGCTGTGTTTGTGTGTTAGTGTGTGTGTGTGTGTATATGTGCATGTGTGTATATGTGCATGTGTGTGTGTGCATACAGTATACTGTGTGTATACGCACACACACACACACACGTGCACGTGCACACACACACACACACACAGCAGTTAAATGGAACATGGGGCAGGTGTACTACATATATTTCTAATTAGGGTTCATGGCATTGTTATCACACTATGGGGAGGACAGTATTGGTAACACTTTACTTGACATCTAGCGTCATAACCTGTTATGACACGGACATAACCTGTCATAATATGGTCATAACACTGTCATGCCATATATTTAAGCATGCTATGACATACACTATGTATAAAAAGTATGTGGACACCCCTTCAAATTAGTGGATTTGGCTATTTCTGCCACACCCGTTGCTGACAGGTGTATACAATTCAGCCCACAGCCATGCAATCTCCGTAGACAAACATTGACAGTAGAATGGTCTTACTGAAGAGCTCAGTGACTTTCAACGTGGCATTGTCATAAGATGCCACCTTTCCAACAAGTCAGTTCGGCAAATTTCTGTCCTGCTAAAGCTGCCCCAGTCAATTGTAAGTGCTGTTATTGTGAAGTGGAAACATCTAGGAGCAACAACGGCTCATACACGAAGTGGTATGCCACACAAGCACACAGAACGGGACCGCCGAGTGTTGAAGCACGAAGCTCGTAAAAATTGTCTGTCCTCGGTAGTAACACTCACTACCGAGTTCCAAACTGCTTCTGGAAGCAACGTCAGCACAATGACTGTTGGTTGGGAGCTTCATGAAATGGGTTTCCATGGCCGAGCAGCCGCACACGAGCCTAAGATCACAATACCAAGCATCGGCTGGAGTGATATAAAGCTCGCTGCCATTGGACTCTGGAGCAGTGGAAACGCGTTCTCTGGAGTGATAAACCATCTGGCAGTCCGACGAAAGAATCTGGGTTTGGCGGATGCCACGAGAACACTACCTGCCCCAATGCATAGTGCCAACTGTAAAGTTTGGTGGAGGAAGAATTATGGTCTGGGGCTGTTTTGCATGGTTTGGGCTAGGACCCTTAGTTCCAATGAAAGGAAATCTTAACGCTACAGCAACAGTTTGGGGAAGGCCCTTTCCTGTTTCAGCATGACAGTGCTCCCGTGCACAAAGCAAGGTCCATACAGAAATGGTTGGTCGAGGCCTCCCGAGTAGTGCAGCGGTCTAAGGCACTGCACCGGAGTGCTTGAGGCGTTACTACAGACCCTGGTGACTGGGAGTCCCATAGGGCGGTGCGTAATTGGCCCAGCGTCGTCCGAGTTAGGGGAGGGTTTGGCCAGGGGGGGGGGGGGGGGGGCTTTACATGGCACATCACGCTCCAGTGACTTCTTGTGGCGGGCCGGGCACCTGCAGGCTGACTTCGGTCGTCAGTTGAACAGTGTTTCCTCCGACGCATTGGTGCAGCTGGCTTACAGGTTAAACGGCAGGTGTTAAGAAGCGCGGTTTGGCCGGTCATGTTTCAGAGGACGCATGACTCGACCTTCGCCTCTCCCGAGCCCGTTGGGGAGTTGCAGCGATGAGACAAGATTGTAATTGGATCGCAGTTGGATAGCACGAAATTCGGGAGAAAAAGGGGGTAAAAACATTTTGGTTTGTCAAGATCGGTGTGGGAGAACTTGAATGGCCTGCACAGAGCCTTGACCTTAACCACATCGAAAACCTTTGGGATGAATTGGAACACCGACTGCAAGCCAGGCCTAATCGCCCAACATCAGTGCCCGACCTCACTAATGCTCTTGAATGGAAGCAAGTCCCCGCAGCAATGCTCCAACATCTAGTGGAAAGCATTCCCAGAAGAGTGGAGGCTGTTATAGCAGCAAAGGGGGATCAACTCCATATTAATGCCCAGGAATGAGATGTTCGACGAGCAGGTGTCCACATACTTTTGGTCATGTAGCGTATATTATGAGTGTCAAAACCCACATTTATTCAAATGTGTTTTTCCCTGCCAAGAAGTTTCCTTTCGTTTGAAAGTTGGTTTCTTAAATCCGTTGTTCTTGTAATGATTTCTTTACAGTCATGTTTTTTTTCATCGTATTTTAAAGAACTTGTAGAAAATACATTTTATGACACTGTCAAGAGAAATGATGACCATCCTGCGTCACTTTACTTGGACTAAGAAAATACCCTTTTTGACACTGTCATGAAGCATTATGACTATACTGTGTCACTTTACTTGGACTAAGAATTATAACCATCAGAATCGCATGTACATTTAAAATATATATATATATATATATTTTATTTATTTCACCTTTATTTAACCAGGTAGGCTAGTTGAGAACAAGTTCTCATTTACAACTGCGACCTGGCATGCCCTTATATCAGTCATCAGTTAAAAGAGGGTGTCTTGTCCTGCTCCTGAAATCATCCCAGTCATCAGCAACAGAGCATTGGTGTAGGTGCATGTCTGACATCAATGTGTGCAAAATTACAATTTCTGAAAATGTTATATAACATAAAAATACTGTTGACAAGTTGGCTATGCTGTAATGGAGTGAGTTTTGACACTCTTATGTAGGTGTCATAACCAGCCATAACATAATGCTGTATATGTCACAACAGATCTAAATATATTTGTCATGACAGTGTTATGTCCATATTAAGACAGGTTATGACAAGTTATGTCAGCTGTTATGACATGGTTATGGCCGTGTCATGTAAAGTGTTACCCAGCAGGGTAATGGGTTTTGTATTACCAGAGGAGGTATATGGGTGATAGTTTGACAGATTTGTTTCCTCTACCGATAACATTTTCCCAATCATGGTGCCACCCACCTAAATGACTTCCCACACCTTCATTTGCCTATTAAATGAGTTTCAATTGATTATTTTAGTATCTATTTGGGGGCTGACTAGGCTGGGACTCTAGTTGTAAAAGTAGGGGAAACACTGCTCAATGTTGTGACAGTCACGCTGGGCTCTGATTAATGTTGCTGATCCTCCCCTCCATTTACCCTCCATTACCCTTTCATTATCCCTCGTTCTCCTTCCCTTTGTACAGTACCCCCCACCCCATGCCCCTTTCCTTCCTATCCCCCGTTTACCCTCATCCCCCTTCGACCTCACCCCACAACACTGTGGGGGGCCTCCCAGTATGTATGGGGGTGTCCCGTCTGTGCCCCCCTCTACCTTCCAACCCACTCTGTGCCCCCCTCCTCTTGGCCAGGTTAGGGTATCTATCCCGGGGGAATTGGCAGTCGAGCAGCCTTTACAAGCCTAATCAAGTAAATATTGAGGGGATTTGTGAGCGCTTTGTAATGTGGCTCAGGCTCGGGTAATTCCATTGTATCGCTGGGTTAGAGGGCTGTATTTGGTGGCGATTGGAGGTTGTGGTAAACCTTGATTGAGTTAATGATGGGGTAGGGTTGGGAAGGCTCTGTGGTTACACTGGGTAACTGGTTAGGGTAAAGCTGTGGGAGTCGTGAGTGTTTAAACGAGGAGCTCAGAGAGAGAGAGAACCAAGCCTAGCAAGAACCAAGCCTTTTAAGGTAAAACAAACAAAACAGCCATTTTGGATTGTAGGATTACAGGTTTCAGGGTGGAACACAATGTGGTCGACTTAAGTCTAATGAATGTTTCTACTGGCTTTATTTCAGTTGGATTGTTTCGGTTTGATTTTAACACTTGAGAAAACTTGCAACCAAAATCTTCATGTCAAATTGTAGGGTTTTTAGGACTGCTGTTTTAGGACACCATTTAAACTATGTCAAAACCAAAGTCAGTCAGCTAAATGGAAACAAGATTACACTCTCCTGGGGGCAGCTGGCAAAGAGCAGGAGAGCGGAAGGGGAGAGAGAGAGAGACATAAGAATAGTGGGAGGAAGAGAAGAAGAGGTAGTAAATCAGTGATAAATTAGAGCGATGGAGAAACTCAAGGAGCATCGTGATAGAGGAGGGAGTAAGAGGACATTGAGAATGAGAAATAAAGAGACTAAGCGCGAGAGAGTCTCATGAGAGCTCTGTGTGTGTGTGTGTGTGTGTGTGTGTGTGTGTGTGTGTGTGTGTGTGTGTGTGTGTGTGTGTGATGGAATGACATGTCGGTACTGTATCTGCTTCTTGTGTGGCTCAGCTGGATCGTCATGGCAACCAGTCATCCTCCTTACCCTCTCCTTAAATGTACTCTCTTTCTCTCTCTCTTCGCTATATAAACTACCTCTTTGTACCAACATACAGTACCTTAGAGGGGGAGAGCGTATTCAAGTCCCCTTGAAAATGGCGAATGGCGTATCAGTAGTCCAGTCACACCTTCTCCTGCTAGAGAATGCCCCCTGGCACGGAGCCAACGCCCCTCGGTTGGCACTTTCGGCACGGGCACAAAGGGGGCAGGATGCAGGAAGCGGTGCTGAAAGGAACCGAGCCCCCCAATACCCGCTCACTGGGCTGAATTGAAACTGTGAATCTGAAAGGCCATACTCACACCTCCATTCATTCTACACATTTACATTCATCTGTGAGTCTGTAGGTCTCTTGGCCTGTTTGGGGAACAGGGGAAGGGAGAGGTGCATTTATGTTGCTCTTCACATTCAAATTCTTCCAAGTGAATGTGTGTCCTTCCGTAAGTGGTGATTACCCCCTAAAATCCACAGTGTGAACCTTTGCATTCTTGTACCTATTTTAGCCTGTATGGGCTCTTCTCAGTGAGTGTGTTTCATTCACAAGCTTTCCCGAGTTACAACTACTTCACACATTCAGTCTCTTTAAACAGCCTGTTTTATTCTCAGTAATCACACTTCTACTATTAGAAAAAAAGGGTTTAAAAAGAGCTCTTTGGCTGTCCCCATAGGAGAACCCTTTTTGGTTCCAGGTAAAACCCTCTGTGTAAAGGGTTCTACATAGAACCCAAAAGGGTTCAACCTGGAACCAAAAAGAGTTCTTCAAAGGGTTCTCCTATGGGAACAACCAAAGAATCCTTTTAGGTTCTAGATAGTAGCAGGAATATACATAGTATTTGGTTACTATGAGACCAGTCATAACCATTTCCCCTTGTTAACTAGTGTGATCGACCCAGTTTATAGAGTCTATTTCGTATTCTACATGCAGTACCATTCATTCTCGTAGCAGTTACAAGCATTTGATTAGTAAGGTTCCAGTCTTGTTTAGATGCCAGATACTCAGCAGACGAAGCCATCTGCCTCTGTCATTTTTGTCCTCCAGGCGGAAACCGTACACTGGCAAACTGGAGCAAAAAGAGTCTAGGGCTCAGATGGCGGCAAGTGTGTGTGTGTGTGTGTGTGTGTGTGTGTGTGTGTGTGTGTGGATGGAAAACAGCCTCTGGTTCTTAGTTTTCTATTTTCTTTTCAGACAGAATGATCACATTATCCCTTCAAATAGAGCCATGTTGAAAGCCTGCTGGTG
This sequence comes from Salmo trutta, assembly GCF_901001165.1. Lineage (NCBI taxonomy): Eukaryota > Metazoa > Chordata > Actinopteri > Salmoniformes > Salmonidae > Salmo > Salmo trutta. The sequence goes on along the minus strand of NC_042959.1, from coordinate 54,599,606 downwards.
ACACTTCAGTCTGTTTTAGACCAGGAGTTGAAATTTCACTTCCATAAATGATATACACTGCTGTATATGTGGGATGTTTTTAGACCCCACACTCAGGGCTGGATTCAATCCGTATCGCAGAAGTATCGTGGAAGATCCGCGTTATAGCTCGATTTAAATTTAAAAACAATGTTCCCGCATTTTCTGAGATTGTCCACGATACTTCCGCGATACGGATAGAATCCAGCCCTGAAAGCTTTCAGACTCACATAATGAAGCACTTGGGATAATTATAAACAGAAATTCTTGATTTTCTTAAACCTAGCAATCTGGATTGAAATGTGTGCCAACCATTCAAGCTTGAACTATGAATGACACAGTGGTACTGCCCTCACCCTAATCTAAATCATTTAGAGCCTGCACACACACACAGAGATACACACACAGACAGAGATACACACACACACACACACACACACACACACACACACACACACACACACACACACACACACACACACACACACACACACACAGACAGACAGACAGAGATACACACACAGACAGAGATACACACACAGACAGAGATACACACACAATTTTGTTGAAGTGTTACGTTTGGTGAATAAACCCTCTTCCATCCTTGATTTGTTTCCCTTTACCCTCCTCTCATGGCCTTTCTCCACTCTTCCCTTATCTGGCCATTTCATCTGTCACCCGTCGATGTTTCCCTGGCTGCTCTTCCCTCTCCTCTCCGTATTCCATTACACATGCCTCATCGTTTCCACTACTACTACTTCCCCTCTTCATCTTCGTCTTCTTTTTCTCTCCTCTCCTTTTCTCTCCTCTCTCTCCATCCCTCCTCCATGCAGATGTAATGTCCAGGACTACATCTGGCATAAAGGTTCCCGCTGTGAGTCGGTGGTGACAGAGTTCCAGGTGCTGTGTCTGACCATCGGGGCGTCGGCCCTCATGGTGCTGCTGCTCTTCATGATCATCGTCTGCTTCGCCAAGAAGCTTCACGTGCTCAAGACCGAGAACAGCAAGCTGCGCAAACGCAGGTGAGCTTACAGCGTGGACCTGGGGAAACCTGCACAAATATAGGGGAGTTTATGGACCAGATAAAACCAGTTCGCACAAAGGTACAAGAAAACCAGGAGAAACCAGGCAGTGCAACCATAGATCATAGAACCCATGGAAAACTGGCTGCGCAAACGCAGGTGAGCTTATGGACTAGAAAAACCAGGCAGCAGATAGACAGGTTTTTGAGCTCTTGTATTCTCACAGCATATGTATGTGAAATAAGCATTTCTAGCACTATTGAAAATGAACATATTTAGTATTCGATTGGAGTATTACATGAGTATTGGACGTGTGGTCTGTGAGTTCCAACTACATTACAACTACTTCCATTGAAACAAAGCTCCGTTCAGGGTGAAACCTTGGGGCTGGTGGAGAGAGTAGTGGGAGTGAACAAAGGATCAGGATAAAAGGACAGGAGATGGAGGAGGAGGAAGAGAGGTGAAGCTAGAGATACCTGAGAAGGTTGTGGATGACTTAGGGGAGAGAAGAGGCTGAGAGAGGGAAGGGAAGAGGGAGGGAGGCTGGACTGGAAAGAGGAGGATGGGGGGTGGGTGACAAAGAGAAGAGGCGATAGACAGGATAGACAGAGGGGGAGAATCGGATGGATCAGATAAAGGGGGGAGGATATTAAATGAGCGAAGGAGACAATGAAGGAATGCGGAGGAGGAGGAGGAGGGGGGGGGGGTAAAACACGATGACAAGATAAATGAGAGAGGAAACGCAAAAAGAGAGAAGAGATAAAGCAGAGAGAGAGAGAAAAGGGAGGGATTGAGTTTGCATTGAAAGAGAACGGGATGAGCATAGCTAGAACGAGTGAGGTATGAGATGCTGCTGTGCCTTCGCCTGTCGTTTTGCCTAGCAACAGTGAAGTCATGTAGGAGGGTGGATGAGTGTGGATGCTTCCATCAGCAATGCACATTTCTTAGCGGAGGATGATGATGTTAGCATTATGATGATGATGATGATGAAGAAGAAAAGTGGAGCAGTCAGTGCGGGAGATCGCGTGCTGATGGCTAGCGCGCGGTGCTAGCTGAAAATAGTGATGTCATTGCTGCTCTGGCTCCAGCTGAAAGTAGGGCAGTCTGATCAGGAGTGTATGAGAGGGGAGGGGAGGGGGAGACAAGGCAGGGGAGGCGAAGTTGACCTACATACAGCTGTGCGACCTGAGGGGGGTGTGTGTGTGTGAGGACGGGGGGTGAGGATGGACAGCATGCAGTATGGGAGAGACACCGCCGCCTCATCAAGTGGTTCGAGGAGGAAGGAGAAACAGAAGTGGAGCAGAAGAGAGCAGAATGAAACAGAGGAAAACGGAGGGGCGGAGGAGTGAAGGAGAGAGAGAGTGGAAATGTGTAGAGGATGGTGAGCGGAGGGAGGGCAGGAATAGGAAAGAGAGAAACTCAGTTGTTGTTGGAAGGACATGTTGTTGGAGGGAGAACGAGTGTGTGCATGTGCGCGCGTGTGTGTGTGTGTATAGGGCACTGCTGATGAGGCTCATGTATACATGAGACGCCCACCTCTCTCTCCCTCCGTCTGCTGCAGATAATTGCAGTGGGCTGCACAGTGTATGTGCCGCAGTCAAGATGGGGTCTGCTTCCCTGTCAGAGAGAGAGAGAGGCAGAGAGAAAGATGGAGCGAGAGAGAGAGAGAGAGAGAGAGATGGAGGAAGGGAGGTGCTGGGGGAAGGGGGAGAAAGAGAGAGGTCATGAAAGGGGGAGAAAGGGAAGGAAAAATAGTAGGGATTGAGGGAGGGAAAGAGAGAGTAAGCGAGAGGTGTGACAAGAGTGGCAGAAAGTGAATGGCAGAGGACAGAGAGAGAGATGCAGGTAACGTTATCTTTGCAGAGAGGAGAGTGTGTGTTCTTCCTGAAGTGGCAGATTAAAACTGACACATCCTGACTTTAGTCCGTTTCCCCTGTACCACGGCTTAGAAACCACACCTCTCTCTCTCTCAAAATTATGGACATAAATAACACACACAATCAGTATCCAAGCCCTGCAGTATCCTCCTTTCAATTAAATGTGCTTTATTGGCATGACGTAACAATGCACATATTGCCAAAGCTTACTTTGGAGATTTACAATACTAACATAATTAACATAATTATAATCAATATTGTCAACTTCTTTCTGTCTCCCTATTTATTTATTTATTTATTTATTTATTTCTCTACTCCATCTCTCTAGCACACTCTCCCTCCTCATTACTTGAGCTTTGATTGGCCTGTCATATGAACTGATTAAATATAAATGTTGGAGAGGCATCTCAATCAGACAGTAGTAGGAACTGCTGGGGCTGTACTGATGGGTCTAGTTCAGAGGATGTTTAACTATGGATATGATGAGGACAGGGAGAGAAGGAGATCGAGAAGAGACAGAGAAACTGAGAGACTCTTTCCAGCCAGCAGATGTTTCTGGAATAACACAAAATGACAAATGACTGTTTGGGAAGTCTGTTTTGGATATCAAGTTTCTCCAAGTTTTTAATTGGGTACACAAAGTGAATCACAGTGCTTCAATGGAAGGTCAATGGTGAGTCATTGTTGTCTGTTTGGAAAGTAACTTTCATTTTCGTTTTCAGTTGCAAAACATTTGGCTATACAGTGTAGCCTATTGAATGTAACCCAGGATTGGGTGTCAAAGTGGCCATAGCTGTAGTCTAGTTTTGATTCACAGCTGATTTGTTGCATTACAGAGGGTATCTGTCCGTCTATCATCTGTAAACTGAAGTCTTACACTTGCACTATACTGTAACTAACGCTGCTCTCTCTTGCTTTTTTCTCCCTCCTTCCTCCTCTCTCCACCTCATTTACCCCCGTATTCACATACTTTCCCCTCGTCCTTGAATCCTGATTTTGTCCTCCCTATTCTCCCTTCATCGCTCTTTTTCTCTTCTCTCCACCTCTCGCTGCATCCCTCTTTTTCCATTTCCCCGTCGACACTCCTTTTCCTCCACAATGTGACCCCTCCTACTTTCCTCCTCGTTTAATCCTCTTTTACCCGTCCTCCCTTCCTCTCGTCTCTGGTCTCCTCCCTTCCTCTCGTCTCTGGTCCCCTCCCTGTCCTCCCTTCCTCTCGTCTCTGGTTCCCTCCCTGTCCTCCCTTCCTCTCGTCTCTGGTCCCCTCCCTGTCCTCCCTTCCTCTCGTCTCTGGACCCCTCCCTGTCCTCCCTTCCTCTCGTCTCTGGTCCCCTCCCTGTCCTCCCTTCCTCTCGTCTCTGGTCCCCTCCCTGTCCTCCCTTCCTCTCGTCTCTGGTCCCCTCCCTGTCCTCCCTTCCTCTCGTCTCTGGTCCCCTCCCTGTCCTCCTCCTCTTCCCAGCAGTAAGTACCGGCCTCCATCGGAGCAGCACAATGATAATTTCTCCCTGTCCACCATCGCTGAGGGCTCCCACCCAAATGTAAGGAAACTGTGCGACACCCCTCCTAACGTCCCTCATGCCCGTGCTTTGGCTTACTATGATAACATTATCTGTCAGGTAACGTGGTTCTCGTCTCTCTCTCACCCTTTTCTTCCTTCCCTCCTCCGCATGGGCTTGAGTGTCACCTCTCTGGGGTTACAAGGCGGGATGTTACAGTGGGGGCGTTCTCTCTCGCTATGGGACAAGTCTACAACCAGATAGGCAGGCATAGCACTGCACCTGGTTGGTTACTGAGGCAACTCTGTTACCAAGGCAACAACGTGGCTGTAAAGTCTTTACTGTGTATTGCCTCATTGTCAGTTATTGGTTGAGTTTTTTTGTTAGCTATTGATCGTACTTGGTCACACACACACACACACACACACACACACACACACACACACACACACACACACTGCAGATCAAATCAAATTGTATTGGTCACATACACATACACACCGTTAGCAGATACTATTGTGAGTGTAGCGAAATGCTTATAAATGTGAAAGATGGAGCAAGGAAATAAGTTGATCTTACCTATACATCTGCCTGACCCATTGGTGTGGTCAGTTCTGTCCTGGCTAAGACTTGACCAAGAGAGAACTCCTATAGCCCTCACTGCAACCCCCTCCACCCCATCTATTCCTGATCTGCTCTCCCTTTAAATCACCTGTGCATCGGTATGTCACTGCATGCCTGCTCTATCGCTCACATGGTGCCCCTCCCGGTGGCCATGTCAGCCACTGCAGCAGCCTGTCCGTCGCTCTGCCTCCTGTCCGTCCGTTGCACTCGTTTATCCTGACTTGGGCTGGATAGCTTGGAAAAGTGAAGGTCTCTTGATTGGTCGATAATAGGGCTTTGGGTGGGTGGGGAATCTGGGGGCATGAAATATATTTTGTTTATGGGGTTATTACCAGGTTGCTAGAGGATGGTGTGCGAGATGTGTGTAAGGTGGGCGGGGCTATTAAGTCAGGATAAGCATCTGAGATGCAACATCCCCCTGCTGCCTGTAGGTGGCGAGGGAGAGTATAGACCTAGATGCACAACTAACGGAAGCATGGGGTAGCATAGCGCTAACATGGTCATAGCAGCATGAGTAGAAGTAGTGCTACGGCATAAGATGTGGTACCACATTCTAACAACTCATCAACTGGTTCTGGTCATCATACTTGGTAGAACCACAAGCAAATTGCTTCACTTAGATTTCTTTTGCTCGTTTTTTGGTTTGTTTGTAGTTAGTTGATTTTGCATTATTCTTCCTTCTGGGTAATTGCGATAATGTTCCTGTAAATATAATATAGTGACAACTTGGGGGGCATCATATCGCAGTGCTTCATAACATGAGACAGTTAGGTGATTGTGCTATCAGAACACTACTAACCGTCACCATAACCCAATACCATCCACAACCAAATAAAACACCATATAACACCCTCATCTTCCAGACATCCTCTAATCTCTGAAACAGGATCGCTCTGCTCTTTGAGTCTCAACCTGGGTTCGCCGTTTAGACCCACAGGTCTACAGTCAGTGTGTTAGTACATCTCTCTATCCATACGAGTCGATTTTATGTTAGAGCACCAGTGTAGAGTATCTGGAGAAAAGGTCCATTAAAATACTATGTGGATTCATCTGCAGAGAACAGCCAACACCATAGAAACATACTTCTCACTAAAAAAAGCTCAGAAAACACAAACTAATAATACCAATACCTCAAATCCCTCCGTCTAGTTCATGAGCTAAAACCCTTGTGCTTCTATGTCAACACGGTACCCTCAGAAATATTTCATCCAACATTTACTATGGTAATGTCAAAGCCACAAAGCACCATAGTTACTGAGACAAATCCTTCAGCGTCCTTATATGGGCACAGTCTCTACCTCGCAATGTGAGCTGGGAATATCAGATATCATCCTTAGGAAGTTCCCCTTCGTAGGTCTTCTCTCTCTGCTTTTTCATTCTCTCTCTACCGCCAACTCTCTTGGTTTCTATCCAACTATCTCTTTCTCTGTCACTCTCTGTTTTTCTCTCTCTCTCTCTCTCTCTCTCTCTCTCGCTCTCTCTGTTTGAGGATGTTATGCATCTTTGAGGAGTATAACCCTCTCCTCCTGCCCCCCCCCCCCCCCCCCAGAAAACCATGAGCAGATACACCTGGGAGTGTAAGACCAAAGAGGAGCCCGACAGTGAGGTAAGATAAACCCCCTCAGATGGCCCGCCCCCCCTCCCTTAAACGGCTCTCATTGTACTGTGACCCTGTCAGTCACCCTCTCTCAACTCAACGGACCAATCCACAGCCCCAAACTTGACTAGTCAGAACCTAGTGCTGTTACTCCTAAGTTCTGATCTAAAGTCAGTTTATAAGTTAAGTTAGCCATTACCCCTTAATGGATAATTTCCGGATTCGAGTAAATGCTGATTTTAGACATGATCCATATCTTTCCATATTGTGGGCTCTTAAAATAACAACTACGAAATAAACATCATTTAAAATATGAAATGTACACTTTTATCTAGGTTAAATGGCACAGAGATAAACGTTGTAGCAGTCCAGTAGCAGCACGCTTTTGTCCTTGTAGTGTCCTTCAGAAAGGGGATATCGACCCTTCCCACATGAGTTCTTAGCAGAAGAGAAAACGCTGCAGTAGACTGAAACCCGAGAAATCTCACTAGACAGATTCTCTCTCTTCAGATAAACACACGGTCAGAAACTGTACACACTCCAACATGCATAAAAACACTATCATATATGCAGAAACACAGATAATACAACTAGAAAGTGAAATATTGTTGTAGGGAGAATAGTTTCTTTATTTTCAGCATGATATGGACTGAGTACAGTGGATTGTATCCGCTTACCCGTTTACCCTTAATCTCCTATCAACATTAATACCTGTCCTTTTATGGACCATGCTGGTTTACAGTATATATTTAACTATGGCTTGTGTCAATTCCATTCTAACTCAGTCAATTGACAAAATTGTAATGATAAGTAAAAGTCTATATTTAGAGTAATGAATACATGTATATGTTTATGTGCTCTGTATTGATTGAATTAAAATGAAATTGATGAAGTGATTATGATAGGGTTATACTGATACATTGTGACATGTTTTCATAATACTGCCAGTCCTGTGCTGTGGAATAAAGGCCAGGATGTACAGTACCGGTGTCCCTATTGTCCAGTCCTGCCCTGTAGGCTGTGCTTTGCTGTGCTGTGCTGAGCCATACTGTACTGTGCCATGCCAGTGAAGAGCATTGAGGCTCTCTATCTGTAACAAATCGTTTGACTCAGTCCTGTCCCACCCTCTTCGTGTCCTTCCTCCACCACACACACACACACACACACACACACACACACACACACACACACACACACACACACACACACACAGCAGGAAGGATACAAAGATCTCTCCATGTTTCATCTTCATCTCAACACCTCGTATATCTCTGTTCCACAAACTCCCCGTAAAGTCCCTCTCACCCTCGTTCCCCAATACAATGAAAAACAACAGCCAACAACACATTTTCCAGTTTCACGCTGACGGAAGGAAAGATGGCCCCTATCCTGTAACCATGGAAGTGACGTATCCCCACGTCCTGCCCGAAGTTACTATCTAGGCCATCAGCCAATGGGTAAATGCTCTCGCCATCCCTTTTGTGTGCCATTGAATAACAAGCATTCAGCTCTGTTTCGTAATGGCACAGCCCTCAGGGTCTGCGGTGTGTGCGCGTGCCTGTGTGTGTGCTTGCGTGCGTGCGTGCGTGCACATGTGTGTATATGCGCGTGTGTTTGTATGTATGTGTGTATGCATGCGTGTGTCTGTCAGTCAGCTTGAGCACAGACAGACACTTCTACCTCAACACAGCAGGGTCGATGAAGCTATGCAATATTAATGAGGATAACAGACTGGGAAAAACAGATTCAAATGAATGCCAATCCATTATTTGTCTTGACCTTAATTAAATGCAGCCAAAAGGATGAATTGAAGTGAAACAGAGTTGTCTCCTAATGCCTTGTTTTTCCAGCTCCAGCTGTACTGTAGGTATGTATGAAGGTGGTTCCACAGACAATGTGTTTAATGCCAATAACGACACGGCTCATTCTGTTTTAATTGGGACAGTAGCGAGGTGAAGAGGGCTGGATGAGTGATAGTGGGAGGGGGATTCTGGATTCTCTGGGGTTCTTGCATGTGGATATGCATGCGCTTCCTGGTTGGCCTGGATGGGGTGCTTGTTGGTGGGTTATGAAAGGTGGGAGGGGGTCGCTCATACAGTTCTCCAATCACCTCTATGTCCCTTCAACCAAAACAAATGTGCAAAGCAAGCATGATGTTGAAACAATTGGGTAGCCGCGGCCACTGTACAATGGGTCTTTTTTAAACGGTTAGCTTCCTCACTGCTCTCTTCCATTGACGGATAGTCAGGTAGTGTGAGGATAATATGGGATTTGGGGATATTTATATATATTTTTAGAGGGTCTAATATCTTGAGATGTTAGGGGGGTATTTCAAATATTCTCATCTCTTTAAGGGGAATGACAATATGCAATAGCAGTGGTCTGTCTATAAGGGGCTATAAATGGATATTTTCAGAGGTTGAAGGCCATCTATTGGCTGATGCTGTGACGATCCCTATAACAGGACGCAACAAAAGACCACATGGTAGACTAGTGGGAGGGTTTGGTTTATAACCGTTTTGGGCGGTCTGACTGGGTGGGCCTAACCGTGTTTTCTCCGTCCATCTGTCCGTCCGTCCGTCCGTCCGTCCCTGGCAGGATGATCCTAATGCCCAGAACAAGCTGGAGGACCCCGTGAAGGCCCCGGTGCCCAAGGAGGACGACTCCCTGAACATCCACAACTCCCTGACCCCCAAACACGAGAACCACAAGGTACTGGGCGAGGAGAACTCCTCTGAGGTAAACTCACTGCAGAACAACATGATGTAGAAGCCTGGGTCGGGAGAGAGCTCCAGTCCTGCTCTCTGTCCCAGCCACCACGCCTACAACTGCTACCACCAGCCAACCACCGTCTACAACACGGCAACACTGCCACCAAGCGGGCAATGCCGCTGAAAAAAAAAAAAAAAAACACACCACCCCAGGTGAAACTCCTCCCTGACCTGCCACCGCCTATAGCAACCCCTTACGCCCAATCACGCCCCCCTGCCTCGCTGCCCTGCCCCTTCGTTGCTGTCACTCTGCTCCCCCTTACCCCCTGCCCGCACGCACATACACACACCAGAAAACACAAACAGACACACAAACACACACATATATATGTACATACACACACACACACTCACATATACACTCATAATTCCCCTGCCTGCATTGGTGTATTTTGTAAAAAGAAAATAATCATATGGAGTTTAAAAAAAGAAGTTAAACATTGTAAAAAAATATAAAAGTTACTGAGAGGTTTCGATGTTTGTCTGACTAATTAAGTGAGTATGTATAAATATATGAAAAAAATGCTTGGATTGATATAAAAGAAACAACACATTGTGTCTTCGTTTTCATTGATGTGATTTCTAATCCTTTGATGTACTTGTTTTATTTTGTACTTTTTTGGGAATACAGACTTCAAAACAGAGAACAAAATCTAACAGTTGTTGAAATAAACCTTTTTAACATGACACCTTTGTCCCTGTGTTTTCCTGAACTATACTGTCCCTTTCCCTCTCAAACTCTTGCATGGCTTATTACAGCTTGATAGCTCCTTAGGTTGCACACACACACACACACACACACACACACACACACACACACACACACACACACACACACACACACACACACACCTTGCATGGATCCTGTAGTTCGCTTTCTCACAGAACTGCAGCTGAAACACACAAAACAAAAACTCTTCTCTCACCACTCATGCCAGAAAGAGCCTTATTCAGAAGGCCAAACAAACACATAACTCTCTTTCTTTCTTACACATACACCCACCCACCCTCTGTTACATTCCCCGTTCACACATCATTTTTCATACCGTCCTGCATTCTCAATGAGTCTCGAAGAAGGCCTCTCCGATGCCATGCCTTTGTCGGAGTGATCATTGAGAGAGTTCTAGACTGATTGGACAGAGTCTGGTATTGTAGGGCCCTTAAGCTGTGGGGCCTTTGGTTGGGTGGATGGGGGATGGAGGACCCCTTTCCCATCAATAGGGACAGAGAAATATTCAAACTACTACAGAGGAAAAGTTTGGCTATGGGAATGAACAGCAGGCAAGCGGCTACAACAGCAATTAACACATTTTCTCTCCATCTCTCCTCTAGTCTCTTATGTTGCCGGTATGCAAGACAACACAGGTTTTCTCCTTTGAACCATGAGTGCTAACGGCTTTGCACAAACACACACACACACACACACACACACACACACACACACACACACACTGAAGAATATGTAAAGCTAAAACATTTGTGTGTCCTTGGGATGGACAGAGAATATAAAATCAATCATCCTGCATGAGCTATAGCTCAACAACTTGCTCCTCAATTGTGCCTGGGTTCGAGCCTTGGTGTGAGACCAATCAGGAGAAAGTGGTACTTGCTAAGTAACAGCTTGACGTCCGTTACATTAGGGATTGTTCTTTGGCATTTTAGCAGACCCAAGAACTCTCCAGTGTATCTGTTATGTTTCTACCCACATCTCTTTAATTTTCCACTTTATCTCCAATCAACACCAATGACTGTATTGACACTTGAGGACTCAACCAGAAAGCCTCCCTTCCCTGGGGGCCACTCTGGGTTGGACTGTGCGTGTGTTTCTGTGTGCATGTGAGTGTGTGTGTGTGTGTTCAGGCTTGTCTCTGGGAAGAGAGAGGACAGTGTCCATCACACCACAGGACAAGAGGTGATGGTGTGGTTGAGAGAGCTGGGCACTGAGATAGACGTCTATCTCTATTCCTCTAAAACCCGCTCGCCCGCTCTAAATATATTTTCATACACCCTCCCACCCCTCCCTCTTTCCATTTTGCTCCCTTTTGTTCTTTCTATATCTCTTTCTGGCATCAACCTCTCCCCCTCTCTTTCTAGCTTATTACCACTCTCTCTCTAGATTTTTTTTCTCACATCGTTCCACCAGTCCTCTCTCTCTTCTATCTCTCTCCCATCGCTCCTCTCCTCCCTGTTGCTGGAGGGTCTTTACAAATGCAGCCTCAGACAGAGGGGGCGCCGTTGCCATGGAAACCAATTATGTCGCTACGGTCCAAGCTTGAGAGGACCAACTCAATGACCTCACCATTCTCTCTATTCCTTTCTTACACACACGATTACAACAGCCAGACTGTATCGCGTTGTACTGAGACTCAGGAAATGATGTATAATAGATACATAAAATCAAGAATGCATTATGCAGATTTAATGTCATCTAAGGAAAACATGAAATGTTGACGTTAAATACACTCTGATTCCACATAACTCCCTTACATTACTCCCTCTCTCTCTTTAGCTGACCTAAATACCACTTTGTGTTCTTATAGCGCTTTTACAACGTTCTGACAAGGAATGCACTCCTGCTCACCTTTACCAAATCATTGATCTGGAGAGGAGAGAGGAAGGGCACACTTCAGGTAGGGAGAGAGGGGCAGGGGGTGAAGAGAGGGCACAAATAGGGCGTGCCAAGATTGTTCTCTGCCTCCCAAAGCCTGCTGGGATGTTGGATTCATCCGCACACTGTCATTGGCTGAGGATGTGGTGGAACGATGGTGTGTGAATTCCACAGGGTGCCTCAGGATTGGCCAACGCAAACACATATATACACAGACAAACATGCACGCCTGCATGCGCAGTCACGCACGCACGCACACACACACACTTGCAGAAAAGCTCACAGAGTAGCTTGGGAAGCAGTGTTGAAACGTAAAGGCAGGGTGTGGGTGGATGAGTTATGTCTGATTGAACCATTTTGCCATTACTCTGGTTTATTAATGAGGACGTCTGGAATGCAGACGATGATCAGAGAAGCCTTTCTGATGGAAATGTGCCCATACGTTACCACGCTGAGGCCAATCCTACTCCCCCTTTTCCCCGAAGAAAGGAGGGAGGGGAAAAAGATAAAGTGATTCACACCACAGAGTTTGGCCTTTCTCTGATGGGTTATCCTGTGTAGATCAATGTACGGCTGAAATGGAGGTTAGGGGAGAAGGAAAGGGCTGGCAAAATAAAGGAAACACTTGAGTAAATGAGGGATACAAAGTATAATGAAAGCAGGTGCTTCCACACAGGTATGGTTCCTGAGTTAATTAAGCAATTCACATCCAATCATGCTTAGCGTTATATATAAAACCCAATATGGGAGATTCTGTAGTGGCGCCTGAGACAATGTTTTCCACTGGAAGAATGGTGTCGCATCCTTCTAATAGAGTTCCAGACGTTTGTGGAATCTAAGCCAAGGTGCATTGAAGCTGTTCTGGCTCGTGGTGGCCCAATGCCCTATTAAGAAACTTTATGTTGGAGTTTCAATTCTGTAGAAAACCGTTTTAGGTATAAGTAACCACACAGATGTGTGTCTATGAGCTGGTGTGTGTGTGTGTGTGTGTATGTGTAGGGTGGGATACATTACTTTCTAAATGTAATCCGTTACAGTTACTAGTTACCTCCTGTCCAAAATTGTAATCAGTAACACTTTTGGATTACCCAAACTCAATAACATAAATCGGATTACTTTCAGTTACTTTTGGATTACTTTCCTCTTAAGAGGCATTAGAAGAGACAAAAAGGATCCATCAAACACATTTTAGTGTGTTATCATAGTGGTCTCTGATTTGTGGTCAGACTCGCTCAGGTGGAACAAACTTAAACTTTCACCTTTTTTCAAGGCTTAATTGAATGTCATTGAGTAAACAGAAAGGTGTCATAATGTATTTGTTTTGCATCCTTTCTGAATTTAAAAGCAATCCAAGAAGTAATCATCTAGTTTTTAAAAAGTATCTGTAATCTGAGTGGAATATATTTCTTGTAACGTAACAGATTACAGTTACAGTTTTTATTTAATGAGATTACATGTACTGATTACATGTAATCAGTTCCTCCCCAACCCTGTACTGTATGTGTGTGTGTGTGTGTGTCTGTGCGTGTGCTCTTACAGGGCGAGGTGACCATCGAGATGGAGCTCTACCGTCCCAAAAACGCCAAGCCAAGGCCCCCCTGCAGTCCCCTGATCCACTATGACGTGTACCTCTACAAGGTGCCCAAAGCCCTGCCCAAAGCTCCTGTTGTCAACCGGATAGGGGCCAGGCCCAGGGGTAAGGTACTGAGGTGGGAGGATGACATGTACCCCCCTTCGCAACCCTGTCCTATGTACAGCCCCCTTAGTACACGGTCCTTACCGACCATCGACCCCAGTGGTTATAGGACACGACCACGGACAGCCAAGGTGTGCACTCCCTAAGCCCAGGGTCAAACATCGCCACACCTCTATCACTGTACAGGAGTATACTGACATGCAGTATACATGCTAAAACAGAGTGTGCAATGTACTGGAACTGGAGACTGAAAGAACGTACTGACAAACAATGAAATAATACTCATATGGACAGAGTCATACTGAACTTTTTATCCATCGTCAGTGGGTTTTTGGCGAGTTGCAAAACATAAAAGGTGGATTCTTCCATAACTGTGCAGCTGAAATATTCATCAAAAATCCTGGTCTGTATTTCAATAGTCCAAAATGGCTTTCTTTTCTCTTCTCCTTCATCTATTTTGCTGATCTGGGAGAGTAAGCTATTTCAGACTATTTAGGTTACTGGTCGCCGCGATTTCATACTACCTCACATCATCTGGTGGATACTATAGTTAGTTACGTAACAGTGGCTGTAAATGCGCTACAAACTTGAACACTGGCAAATGAATGTGACACAACTCAAGTGTGTAGTCTCAGACACAATGAGGATACTTGATTTTAAAACAAACAGTCGCTCGAGCAGCTACCATTGAACATTCTAAAAGGACAAAAATCTTATTTCACCATGGATATATTGAACAAATACAGTGCATTCGGAAAGTATTCAGACCCCTTGACTTTTTCCACATTTTTCAAACATGGATAAAAAACTTTTTTCCCCCTCATCAATCTACACATAATACCCCATAATGACAAAGCGAAAACAGGTTTTTAGAAATGTTTGCCAATTTCTTAATTATAAATAAACTGAAATACCTCTGAATGTCCTTGAGTGGCCCAGACAGAGCCCTGACTTGAACCCGATTGAACATCTCTGGAGAGACCTAAAAATAGCTGTGCAGCGACGCTCCCCATCCAACTTGACAGAACATGAGAGGATCTGCAGAAAAGAAAATGGGACAAACTCCCCAAATACAGGTTCGCCATGCTTGTAGCGTCATACCCAAGAAGATTCAAGGCTGTAATCGCTGCTAAAGGTGCTTCAACAAAGTACTGAGTAAAGGGTCTGAATACTAATGTAAATGTATATTTCAGTTTTAAACATTTATAAATGTCCAAAAATTTATAAAAAACAGTTTGCTTTGTCATTGTGTGTAGATTGATGAGGAACGTTTAAAAAAAAATCAATTTTAGAATAAGGCTATAAAGTAACAAAATGTGGAAAAAGTAAAGGGGTCTGAATACTTTTCGAATGCACTGTAATAACTGAAATTATACTCAATGCTTATATTTTTATGATATAAACAAAATAATTGTGTCTATACAATAAAGTAAAACAATTTCTCTGTTAACATGAACTGTTTCTTGTGGGTTTCTGTGTGGCTATCTAAAGATTACTTTTCTATTCATAACCACAGGACCACAGAACGAACACATACAGCAATGGAAGTGTATGGAACAGGGGATCACAGTTTCCCTGCTTCTTTCAGTTCATACAGTCTGTACTTGTGTCATCAAGCCCCAGTGGCCTAATGGATAAGGCACTTTCTTTCTAAGCCATGGATTGTTGGTTTGGGTCAATCTGAGTGGTTTGTAGCAGAATGGCGCAGAGGAAGCACACTGGGCCAATAACCCAGAAGTTGATGTATCGAAACCTTCCTCAGTTGTCTTTTAGACCAAAAAAAAACATAATTTTATGGGCGGATCTTCCACGCTGATGTTCCCACAAGCTTCTTACGTCTGTGAGTTCAAATAATAGGTTTTGTACAATCAAGATTTACAGAACTCAGCCTCCCCTGGCTCAGAGGGGTATACAACAAAGCAAGATCAGTTAGTCAGCTACTGTATCTTGCATAAATATTCTGAACTAACTTTATATTTTTGAAATTGGCATGATATAGTTGACTCCACAACCAAAAACCCATATTTACGTTTACTCATCTTAATGAATAAGAAAATGTGTCGTTATTTCTGGTTGTTTATCTTTAGCTAGCTGGCTAACTCATTGATGCTGATTTGTAGTATACCACTTGACCCCCCCCCCCCCCCCAAACACACAACCAGACATTGATTGATTGATTGATTGGAGACAGCTTGTGTCAATTACTGAACATTTCCTAGAATTTTCTACATGCAGTGACATATGTGGCAATTTGTGTAGAATTGCAGAAGATTAGCTTTAAAACAGCAACATTTTCTCTCAGCCTCATGGAAAAATGTTAGAATAGCATGAGATTATTTATAAAACTGCACGCAACTGGAGATAATCATCAGTTTTTAGAGATTTTTTTTGCATTCATGTAATCTTAACAAGCACATAAAGGCTTCATAATTCATAAAGGTCATGTTAACGGACTGATATATATATATATATATATATATATATATAAGATCTCCTAAACCTGTGTTAACCTCAGACCTTATTTTCAGCGTTTATCCCAAAACCCCATTCTTTACTCATTCATTTACCCCATAGGAATGGCTGAACGAACCAGAGGTATGGCTTGTTAGCGGTTGTTAGAATAACAAGCACCATGAGCGCTTTCGTCCCGAACCTATTACGGTGTTTTAGGTGCCAAGTTTACGGTCATATTGTAGCAGTGTGTAGGAAGGAGATTCCTAGATGTGAGAAGTGTACAGGAGGGCATGAGACAAAGGAATGTGTAGTTGCAGCCTGGTTTCATAGACTAGACATAACATAGTAACTGAAAATATGCAACACTCAAATGAGTGTGATAGGTTACGTTTTGTAGGTTTCATAAGACATATGGTTACTTTAGGCAAAAACTAAAGTAGGGTGGTTGTTAGGGGAGGATGGGTAGGTGTATAACGCAAACGTCTAGCAACCCAAAGGTTGGAAGTTTGAATCTTATCACGGACAACTTTAGCATTTTAGCAACTTACTACTTTTTAGCGACTTTCCAACTACTTAGCATGTTAGCTAACCCTTCCCCAAACCCTAACCATGTTAGCTAACCCTTCCTTTAAAGAAGAATGGTAAAAAGTGTGAGTAGAGTGAGCTGAAGACTGGAGGAGAAATGGAAGTGAATGAGGTCGAAGTATCGGAGCTGGTAGGTGTGGTAAAGTTCTCGGAGCCCGGGCCATGCACCGAGGGTCAGGATAAAGATGAGTCTGTGACAGTAGTAGTGAAGTTTTTGGAAAAAGTAGACCCTTGCCTTTTGGCTGATCCATTTGTGGTTTCAGGGTGGGTGAAAACAGAGTTGGGTGCTGTTGAATCGGTGAGGGTAACCAGAAGTGGTCTTGTGATAATTGTTTGTATTTCTGTTGGTTAGAGGAAGAAGGCGCTCCGCGTTTAACGAAATGGGGGCAAGAAATGTGAATTGTTTTGCTCTCAAGAAAAGGACGTCATTGAAAAGAGTGATTACTGGGGGTAGCAGTAAATGTAAAAGTTGACCAACTGAAGGGGAAGATTGATGGTGTTTGTGATACTCGTCGTTTGGTACGACGCAGACAGGGTGGCGTGAGTGGCAAAACAGAAGTGTCATTGTCTGTTCTTTTGAGTTTTGATGTTGAGTCTTTGCCCGACAAAGTGATGTTAGGATATATAAATTATCCTGTAGGAGCTTTTGTGCCGAATACATTATGTTGTTACAGGTGTCAAGCTTATGGGTATGTGGCAGCAGTGTGTAGGAGAGAGGTTCCTAGGTGTGAGAAGTGTGCAGAAGGGCATGAGACAAATGTGTAGCATTGGGGAAAGTAGTGGTATGTGTTAATTGTATGTGTGCCAATGGGGCTGGGGATCAGAAATGTCCCGTGCGTGAGAGGCAGGTTGAGGTTTCCAGGGTTAGAGTAGTGCAGAAGTTGTCATATGCTGAGGCAGTAAAGAAAGGAGAGGAAAATGGGTCAAGGGGGAGGGATCCTGAGAGGAGTGGTGTGAGTAGTAGAGTACCAGTACAGAGGGATAGGCCAACAAATGATATATGTTTCAGTAAGATTGGATTTTTAGCATTTATAGCAATGGTTATAAACTGTACTGCAGGGATGGAACGTAAGTCGCAGAAAATTGAGGTTGTGGTGGCAGCTGCAGAGAGGTATTTGGGTGTGTGAGACTTGACATCAGAAGAGTTACAGGGTGTGTTAAGTGGTGGTGTCCCATCCTTTCAGGTTGTTGGCCTGAGGTAGGACTAAATAGATTTAAATAGTGGAGTAGAGGGATTTTTTTGTGAGTGTAGTGTTAGATAGTAAGGTATTTGTTTATTTTTTCAAAGTATAAGGGAGTTGTACTCCAGTCTAGTAGGTGGCGGTAATGCAACATTTATTGGATGCCAACCGCCGTTAAACCTCATCAAGGAAGAAGTCGAAACGCTGCTCACATGCTCAGATTGTCCCTGTCTTCGTGCAGTAGAAACTACGGTCGTGCACCCATGCTACTTTTTCACAACAAACATTCAGAAAATGAAATAGCTATGAATGCGGAATTGTTTTAAACAATGTGGTTATTATTGACAAAAAAAATACTCTGAGCTGTTGGGGTTTGTCCTGGATAACGCTAAAATTCGTGTCAACAATCTAGCCAACTTCATAGCCTCCCACGGCAGTCTGCGCTAGCTAAATACATTTTTCTGGGAGTGTTAAGCGTTCATATATACAGTCATTGGTTAAGATGTCTAGCTAGTTATTAATAAAGTAATTTATATCAATCGATGTTAGTATTTATCTAGCTAACTAGGTAGCTATAAGATAGCAACTCACCAGAAGACATCCCAAAGATTCGTATGAGATAAGTCTTCATCCCTTCTCAAGATGTTTGCAGAGCTCAACAGTATACTCAATACTAGTCCCGACAACTTCAAGCCGGTAACCCTAACCTCACCCCTAAACGTTACCAATTTAAATCCCTATGCCTAATCCTAACATTTGTGGATTTATGTCTGTTCTCTGCAGGGAGAGTTTATCTTGGTGTCTGACAAACAGACAGACGCGTCCTTCCTCATTCACTATTTCCTCTCCTTTTATTTACGAGGTGAGGATTTATGTGAGTGGGCTGATGTCTAGTTGACTGAAACTTGTGCGTAACACCGTGCCCTCTTATTGCTGTTGATTGTACTGTTAGGTGAAAAACAATGACAGTCAGTAATAGAAGGAACATATGGTGCCAAGTTGTGTACTACTTTGATGCACTCTCATAAGTGATCAAAAATTAAATCTGGTGAGGCCAGACGTGCTCAAAAATGTTTGTGTGATTTACAGCAGGCTGTAAGGTGTGTTTCCTGGTTCTTGTGCAGTCCTTCAGTCACTACAGTGCAATCAGTCAACGGTTGGTGAGTATCCTTATCCTCCAAAACGCTGGGTTAAACTTTCCCCCAGCCACTCTTATACATACTGTGCAAGTAAATGTGTCTTTACAGTTGTGTATGGTTTGCTGTTGCCTGGTGGAGATGTATTAACTACATGTTGTATGGGTTCTTTCACTGTGCTCCATGTTAATCAGGGTGTGAGTTTGGCCCAGGCAAGGGAGAAAGGGCAGCTGGTGTTCATAGAGGGACTAAAGGAATCCTTGGGGGTACTGCTTCAGGGGGAGTCCAGCAAAGGAACCCGGGCAGTGGACTTCCTCAGGTACCTGTCTGTGGCATTGACTCTGATCAAGCCTACTCCTGGACTAAAAAGCATGTTCATTCAGTGCAGAAGCTCCATTGAAAGTGCATTTTGGTCCTAGAATATCATAGACTTGATCTGGTTCCGGGAATCCGGCCTGTATTGTTTGACACACTCATACACCTTTTTTTCTGATGTAATCAAAGCAGTTAATGATAATATGAATCTGAAAATATCTCTTCCCCCTTAATTTATCTCCCCCTCTATGTCCCCTTTCTTTCTTTGTCTCTCATCCCTCGCCCCTCAATCTTTCTCCATCTCTCTGTTCCCCTCCACCTCCACAGAGATCCCAGTTCTGGCCTGCGGGGTCTATATGACTTTGTGCGGGACAATGTAAGGTCGGCAGTAGGTGGAGGTGAGGAGTGGGGTCCCCCTGTGCTCCTGGTGGATGACCTCAGTGTGGTCCTGAGTCTGGGGGTCAGTGTGGTCCTGAGTCTGGGGGTCAGTGTGGGGCAGCACAGGACTTCAGTCATTACTGCAGAGCCACTGTCTGCTCCGAGCTGCAGGTCAGATAATACAGTCTATCACATTTTACAGTTACATTTGAGTCATTTAGCAGACGCTCTTATCCAGAGCAACTTAGTTAGTGCATTCATCTTAAGATGGCTAGGTGGGACAACCACATTACAGTCATAGTAAGTACATTTTTCCTCAAAGTAGGAAGGGCTGTGGGATGATTTAAGATGCTCTTTGAAGAGGTAGGGTTTTAGATGTTTTAAGATACTCTTTGAAGAGGTAGGGTTTTAGATGTTTTAAGATACTCTTTGAAGAGGTAGGGTTTTAGATGTTTTAAGATACTCTTTGAAGAGGTAGGGTTTTAGATGTTTTAAGATACTCTTTGAAGAGGTAGGGTTTTAGATGTTTTAAGATACTCTTTGAAGAGGTAGGGTTTTAGATGTTTTAAGATACTCTTTGAAGAGGTAGGGTTTTAGATGTTTTAAGATACTCTTTGAAGAGGTAGGGTTTTAGATGATTTAAGATACTCTTTGAAGAGGTAGGGTTTTAGATGTTTTAAGATACTCTTTGAAGAGGTAGGGTTTTAGATGTTTTAAGATACTCTTTGAAGAGGTAGGGTTTTAGATGTTTTAAGATACTCTTTGAAGAGGTAGGGTTTTAGATGTTTTAAGATACTCTTTGAAGAGGTAGGGTTTTAGATGTTTTAAGATACTCTTTGAAGAGGTAGGGTTTTAGATGTTTTAAGATACTCTTTGAAGAGGTAGGGTTTTAGATGTTTTCGGAAGATGGGAAGGGTCTCTGCTGTCCTAGCTTCAGGGGGAAGCTGGTTCCATCATTGGGGTACCAGGACAGAGAAGAGCTTGGACTGGGATGAGCGGGAGTTGCTGTGGTGTAGGGGTGGGAGGGCCAAGAGACCAGAGGAAGCTGAACAGAGTGCTCTGTTTTTTGAATTTTATTTTTATTTCACCTTTATTTAACCAGGTAGGCTAGTTGAGAACAAGTTCTCATTTGCAACTGCGACCTGGCCAAGATGAAGCAAAGCAGTTCGACACATACAACAACACAGAGTTACACATGGAATTAACAAACATGCAATCAATAATACAGTAGAAAAATCTATATACAGCATGTGCAAATGAGGTAGGATAAGAGAGGTAAGGCAATAAATAGGCCATGGTGGCAAAGTCATTTCAATATCAATTAAACACTGGAATGGTAGGATGTGCAGAAGATGAATGTGCAAGTTGAGATACTGGGGTGCAAAGGAGCAAGATAAATAAATAAATAAATAAATACAGTATGGGGATGAGGTAGATTGGATGGGCTATTTACAGGGTTGGGGAGTAGGGTTTGAGCATAGCCTGAAGGTAGAGATGGGCAGTTCCTTTTGCTGCTCCGTAGGCAAGTACCATGATTTTGTAGTGGATGCAAGCTTCGGCTGGAAGCTAGTGGAGTGTGCGGATGAGTGGTGTGACATGGGAGGCGCACGGTATCACAAGCTCACTGTCTCTTTTGTCTGTCTCCGTTCAAATAATCACACACATCCCTCTATCTACTATCCCTTTTCTCTTTGATCTGCAGGGCAGCATGGTGATGTTGGTGCGATGTGAGGCAGAAGAAGAAGAAGAGTGATGATGAACGCTCAGAGTGGCTGCTGAGGGGCCTTATACACCAGTGCAGCCTCACACTCCAAGTACAGGGTCTCCCCACCGGCTACTGCAGGGACATCCACGGACAAGTCAGATGGATTACATTCTTTGTGTGTGAGAGTGGAAAAAGAGAGACCTGTTAAACGCATTAAGCTGAACCGTACTGTGTGTGTTTCAGGTGGAAGTGTGCTGGCGAGGACAATGTGACAGGCAGCAGACCCAGAAGAAACTCTTCCAGTACAAGGTCCACGACAAGGGGGCTTCCTTTTTTTGCCAGGGGGACATCCAGTGTAGTCCTGTAAGCCCTCGATGGCTCCTTTCTGCTTCCCTTCCCAGTGTCGATCTCCAGTCCCTCACCTGTCACATGGCTCTCTGAGCTCAAACAGAGAATGATAGAGGCCTCTAGTGGCCAAAAGGCTGTATTAGCATGGGCAGCTATTGGGCCATTGGGCTTCCAACATTTTAAAGTAGTCAACCTCATGGAACTTCCAACTTCATTGGCTGATCCCTCCTGGTGACTTTGTTGGAATCATGTCCAACCGGGTCATCAGGAGGGATCAGCCAATCTCGAAGAAGAAAATGGACTACATCAAAATGGAGATTGCCTCAATGGAGCTGCCAATGCTGTTATAGAAGTTGTAATGGCACAGCTAGAAAGATGAGTCATCTATCTATCTCTATGGGCTCAACACACAGGCGGGAGGTTTGCAATTTAGGACAACCAAGGTGCTGGATTATGGTCATGAAACAGGTTGGGATCAGTGGTATTGAATTGAACATTGGATTTCTGCATTAGAACCAACCGGACACATGCATTGCAAAGCTGACATAGGAAGCCTGGGTGAATAGGTAATTTCTCAAGCGACATGGAAACTGACCTAACTAGGTTGGACTTGTGTTATACAACAACAAAAACAAAACATTTAAGATAAACACCAGTGTGGGCGTTGTTGGTCATGAAGGTAAAATACTGTGTGGTTTACAGTAATATATCCAGCGCGTGTCGCTATATCCTCATGTTTTCCTGTCTTGGATGAAGTAAAGGGTGAGAGGTCGACAATTCACGCTGCTGCTGCAACAAAGTAGTTACATGGTTCTGTTGATGTAGTCAGTTTTTCCAGTTAAATGAGCTAAATCCAAGCTACTAGAATAAGGAGGTTAAGACGGTACACGACTAGCTCCTCGATAGCAGGACCAGCACTATCGACGAAGACACGAGAAAGTTATTCAGCCAGGCAAGTGTAACGTAGTAGCTAGCTAGTCAACTAGCTAACGTTAGCTTTGGTGTGTGTTAATTTAGGTAGCTAATTTACTCGATTAGTTAGCAAAGCGACCATCATCTACACTAGCTAACGAAGTCAGACGCGTAGAACCAAGGTTGAAGATATATTTGTTCGACCTAGGGTAGAACTCTGGGTTTGGCGGGGGGATGAACGCGGGACTCGCGGTTAGGTGTTTTTGGTGGTAGCAGCTAGCCAGCCAAGTTCGCTTAACTAATAGCTATTGACAGACGATGTCACTGGCATTACTCGGCAACGCTAATGTGATTATCTAATTGCTAGCTGCCTGCCCTACTATCAGTGTAAGGTCAACAACCCTGCCTTGCTGCCATGGATACCTTGCTGGTGTTGGTTGGCATCATTCAGCAATGTGTTCGCAAGCATTTACCATATCTGCTAACAGTAGAAGCTAGCTAACGACATTACGCTTGATTCAAACGTTGAAGCTGATTTTACAACGTTCCATGTTGCAGAATTATGGATTAACGTCGTTTCGGGTGTATATGGTAATACGAAAGTAAATGGTGGCTAGGTAGTGGAAATCAAGTGAAGTTGCCCTGTGTTCGTTAACGTTAGCTCGCTAAGTAACGTTAGCACCTGTTAAAGCTAACGCTACTGGTGACTCGTTTGACAGCCGACAGCGCGCCCTCGGGAGGCCTGTAAAGTTTGTTCGCGTGGGTGAATAAATTGTTTTCTGCCATCTAATTAATTATTAATCTAAGCATTGGGCAAACTTTTACACAATTGATTTGATTGAGATCACGTGTAGGGATATTTACGGAGTTGCATCACCATCCTTACCTACTGTGTGCACAGACGAGGGTGACTGTTTCTGAATTATGTATTAGCAGTAGTACTATCTGTAATTGATACCAAATTGTGAAATTAAAATATAACTTTTTTTTCTGTCTGGGGGATTTACATTGTTACAGAGCTGCACCACACCAGTTGGTTAACGTTGACCAAATGCAATTTGATTGGTCAACACCTACACATTAAGTGTGTATTTGGGATTTCTCTGCCCATTGAGATTGACCAGGAGGATGTTATTGAGAGGGATGAGGGGCGATTATGTCTTGGGTGGGGAGGGGTGTTTTTTTTGTGCCATCTGAGCAGCTGTAGAGGAGGGAAACAGTGATCATGCAGTACAGATACAGTAATGACAAAGCATCACCCTTTAGAACAGAGTTAGGCAACCCTGCTCCTGGAGTGCCGCAAGCACTTCATGTTTTTGATTTAACCGACCTGGAAGACCAGGTGTGTTGAATTTAGGCAATCACTGAACTGATCAATCAGCTCAGTTAGTCAGGTGTGGTGCCTGAAACAGAACAGGGTTGCCTACCCCTACTCTGTAAGATCTACTTCTCTTCACATAAACAGGCTCAATGTTTTGAACAGCTCCTCTCCTCCAGATCTGAAAGAGCATCTACACTTAACAAAAATATAAATGCAACATGTAAAGTGTTGGGTTCATGAGCTGAAATTAAAAATCCCAGAAATGTTCCATATGCACACATTTCTCAAATGTTCTGCACATAATTTGTTTACTTACCTGCTAGTGAGCATTTCTACTTTGCCAAGATAATCTATCCACCTGACAGGTGTGACATATCAATAAGATGATTAAACAGCATGATCATTACACAGGTGCACATTGTGCTGGGGACCAAAGGCCACTCTAAAATGTGCAGGTTTTGTCACACAACACAATGCCAAAGACGTCTCAAGTTTTGAGGAAGTGTGTAATTGGCATCATGACAGCAGGAATGTCCACCAGAGCTGTTACCAGAGAATTTAATGTTAATTTCTCTGCCATAAGCAGGGAAATTCTGTTTTAGAGAGTTTGGCAGTACGTCCAACCGGCCTCAACCGCAGACCACATGTATGGCGTCGTGTGGGCGAGTGGTTTGCTGATGTCAACGTGAACAGAGTGCCCCATGGTGGTTATGGTATGGGCAGGCATAAGTTACAGACAACGAGTACAATTACATTTTATTGATGGCAATTTGAATGCACAGAGATACTGTGACGAGATCCTGAGGCCCATTGTCATGCCATTCATCCCCTGCCATCACCTCATGTTTCAGCTTAATAATACACAGCCCCATGTCGCAAGGATCTGTAATCAATTCCTGGAAGCTGAAAATGGCTTGCATACTCACCAGACATGTCACCCATTGAGCATGTTTGGGATTCTCTGTATCAAGGCGTACGACAGCCTGTTCCAGTTCCCACCAATATCCAGCAACTTTGCACAGCCATTGAAGAGGAGTGGGACAACATTCCACAGGCCACAATCAACAGCCTGATCAACTTTATGCGAAGGAGATGTTGTGCTGCATGAGGCAAATGGTGGTTACACCAGATACTGACCAGTTTTCTGATCCACACCCTAACTTTTTTTAAATGTACGCTATATATACAAAAGTATGTGGCCACCCCTTAAAATCACTGGATTTGGCTATTTCAGCCACACCCGTTTGGTGAAGGAGGAATAATGGTCTGGGGCTGTTTTTCATGGTAGGCTCCTTAGTTCCAGTGAAGGGAAATATTAACACTACAGCATATGACATTCTAAACGATTATGTGCTTCTAACTGTGTGGTAACAGTTTGGGGCAGGCCCATTCCGGTTTCAGCATGACAATGCCTCCGTGCATGAAGCTAGGTCCATAAAGAAATGGTTTGTTGAGATCGGTGTGGAAGAACTTGACTGGCCTGCACAGAACCCTGACCTCAACCCCTTCGAACACGTTTGGGATGAATCGGAATGCAGACTGCGAGCCAGACCTAATCGCCCAACATCAGTGCCCGACATTACTAATGCTCTTGTGGCTGAATGGAAGCAAGTCCCCAGCTCCCCCCAGGAATGTTCCAACATCGAGTGGAAAGCCTTCCCAGAAGAGTGGAGGCTGTTATAGCAGCAAAGGGGGAACCAACTCCATATTAAGGCCCATGATATTGGAATGAGATGTTTGACGAGCAGGTGTCCACATAGACCAACAGATGCATATCCGTATTCCCAGTCATGTGAAATTCATAGATTAGGGTCCAATCATTTTATTTAAATGAACTGTTTTCCTTATGAACTATAACTTGGTAAAATCTTTGAAATTGTTGCATGTAGTGTTTATATTTTTGTTCAGTATGTATATATGTATGTGTGTTTAAAAAAACAACAACAATTGTATGTGTGCATATACAGGTGAAGTCGGATGTTTACATACACCTTAGCCAAATACATTTAAACTCAGTTTTTCACAATTCCTGACATTTAATCCTAGTAAAAATTCCCTGTTTTAGGTCAGTTAGGATCACCACTTTATTTTAAGATGTGAAATGTCAGAATAATAGTAGAGAGAGTGATTTATTTCAGTTTTTATTTCTTTCATCACATTCCCAGTGGGTCAGAAGCTTACATACACTCAATTAGTATTTGCTAGCATTGCCTTTAAATTGTTTAACTTAGGTCAAACGTTTCGGGTAGCCTTCCACAAGCTTCACACAATAAGTTGGGTGAATCTTGGCCCATTCCTCCTGACAGGTGTAACTGAGTCAGGCTTGTAGGCCTCCTTGCTCGCACACACTTTTTCAGTTCTGCCCACAAGTTTTCTATGGGATTGAGGTCAGGGCTTTGTGATGGCCACTCCAATACCTTGACTTTGTTGTCCTTAAGCCATTTTGCCACAACTTTGGAAGTATGCTTGGCGTCATTGTCCGTTTGGAAGACCCATTTGCGACCAAGCTTAACTTCCTGACTGATGTCTTGAGATGTTGCTTCAATATATACACATCATTTTCCTCCCTCATGATGCCATCTATTTTGTGAAGTGCACCAGTCCCTCCTGCAGCAAAGCACCCCCAGAACATGATGCTGCCACCCCCGTGCTTCACGGTTGGGATGGTGTTCTTCGGCTTGCAAGCATCCCCATTTTTCCTCCAAACATAACAATGGTCATTATGGCCAAACAGTTATATTTTTGTTTCATCAGACCAGAGGACATTTCTCCAAAAAGTACGATCTTTGTCCCCATGTGCAGTTGCAAACCGTAGTCTGGCTTTTTTTATGGCGGTTTTGGAACAGTGGCTTCTTCCTTGCTGAGCGGCCTTTCAGGTTATGTCGATATAGGACTCGTTTTACTGTGGATATTGATACTTTTGTACCCGTTTCCTCCAGCATCTTCACAAGGTCCTTTGCTGCTGTTTTGGGATTGATTTGCACTTTTCGCACCGAAGTACGTTCATCTCTATGAGACCGAACGCGTCTCCTTCCTGAGCGGTATGACTGCTGCGTGGTCCCATGGTGTTTATACTTGCGTACTATTGTTTGTAACGGGGAAACGTGGTACCTTCAGGCGTTTGGAAATTGCTCCCAAGGATTAACCAGACTTGTGGAGGTCTACAATTTTTTTTCTGAGGTCTTGACTGATTTCTTATGATTTTCCCATGATGTCAAGCAAAGAGGCACTCAGTTTGAAGGAAGGCATTGAAATACATCAACAGGTACACCTCCAATTGACTCAAATGATGCCATGACATAATTTTCTGGAATTTTCCAAGCTGTTTAAAGGCACAGTCAACTTAGTGTATGTAAACTTCTGACCCACTGGAATTGTGATACAGTGAGTTATAAGTGAAATAATCTGTAAACAATTGTTGGAAAAATTACTTGTGTCATGCACAAAGTAGATGTCCTAACCGACTTGCCAAAACTATAGTTTGTTAACAAGAAATTTGTAGAGTAGTTGAAAAACGAGTTTTAAGACTTCAAGCTAAGTGTATATAAACTT
Organism: Salmo trutta; assembly: GCF_901001165.1. Lineage (NCBI taxonomy): Eukaryota > Metazoa > Chordata > Actinopteri > Salmoniformes > Salmonidae > Salmo > Salmo trutta. The sequence goes on along the minus strand of NC_042959.1, from coordinate 54,572,010 downwards.
CTGACTTCAACTGTGTGTGTGTGTGTGTGTGTGTGTGTGTGTGTGTGTGTGTGTGTGTGTGTGTGTGTGTGTGTGTGTGTGTGTGTGTGTGTGTGTGTGTGTGTGTGTGTACACAGTACTAGTAACAAGTTTGGAGTGGACACCTACTAGAGGTCGACCAATCGGAATGGCCGATTAATTAGGGCCGATTTCAAGTTTTCATAACAATCGGTAATCGGTATTTTTGGCCGCCAAATTATTATTTATTTTTTTAACCTTTATTTAACTAGGCAAGTCAGTTAAAGAACACATTCTTATTTTCAATGACGGCCTAGGAACGGTGGGTTAACTGCCTTGTTCAGGGGCAGAACGACAGATTTTTACCTTGTCAGCTTGGGGATGCAACCTTACGTTAACTAGCCCAACGCTCTAACCACCTGCTTTACGTTGCCAAGGTAAGTTGCTAGCTAGCATTAAACTTATCTTATAAAAAAACAATCAATCAATCATAAACACTAGTTAACTACACATGGTTGATGATATTACTAGTTTATCTAGCCTGTCCTGCTTTGCATATAATCGATGTGGTGCGCATTCGCGAAAAAGGACTGTCTTTGCTCCGACGTGTACCTAACCATAAACATCAATGTCTTTCTTAAAATCAATACACAAGTATATATTTTTAAACCTGCATATTTAGTTAATATTGCCTGCTTACATGAATTTCTTTTAACTAGGGAAAATGTGTCACTTCTCTTGCAAACAGAGTCAGGGTATATGCAGCAGTTTGGGCCGCCTGGCTTTTTGCGAACTGTGAAGACTATTTCTTCCTAACAAAGACAGCAGACTTCACCAAACGGGGGAGGATTTAACAAAAGCACATTTGCGAAAAAAAGCACAATCGTTGCACGACTGTACCTAACCATAAACATCAATGCCTTTCTTAAAATCAATACACAGAAGTATATATTTTTAAACCTGCATATTTAGCTAAAAGAAATCCAGGTTAGCAGGCAATATTAACCAGGTGAAATTGTGTCAGTTCTCTTGCGTTCGTTGCACGCAGAATCAAGGTATACAGAATCTGGCTCGTTGCGAACTAATTTGCCAGAATTTTACGGAACTATGAAATAACATTGTAGGTTGTGCGATGTAACAGGAATATTTAGACTTATGGATGCCACCCGTTAGATAAAATACGGAACGGTTCCGTATGTCACTGAAAGAATGTTTTCGAGATGATAGTTTCTGGATTTGACCATATTAATGACCTAAGGTTTATTATATTATAGTTAAGTCTATGATTTGATATTTGATAGAGCAGTCTGACTGAGCGGTGGTAGGCAGCAGCAGGCTCGTAATAGTCAAAGGTAAATATATGGTTTAGAGAGAGATAGTCGACGCGTCATAATTCCTGTAATAACTTGCGGCTGAACTTGAAAGGGGTTCCTTCGTTATTTTACCGTTCATGTCTTCCATAGAGAATGTCTTGATCTACTTCAAATAAGGCCTGTGTTTTGTGCTTAAACCGCCTCGGCGTTTTGATACCTGTGTTAATCTCACTAGGTAACGTTTGTCAACATATTTTCATAAATCCACTCTACAAAAAAAATGATCTTCGCTTATATTGATCAGAGTTATATCCTATGGATATCTACACAGTTATAAAATTGGCAAGGTGGTGTAAGCCTAAACCAAACACAGACCTTATTTTAAGTTAATCTAAAAATATCCTATGGAATAAATGAAGGAACCGCTTTTCAGATTTTGGTAGAAGGTGTCATGGGAATTATGACTCGCACTTTGGTAGTCAATTCTTACCATGCCCATTATTAAAATAGGATTTCCTGCATATATAAATTACAGTTTTTGTTTTCAGCATTCATCACAGGTAACTTAAACTCTATTTTTATTATTCAAACAGTTGAGATTATTTGTCTCCTAAGCAGACTCTTCAGTATCGTTGTCACTTCAGAGCTGTGTGTGTGTGTGTGTGTGTGTGTGTGTGTGTGTGTGTGTATATATATATTAAAAAAAGCATAATAATAATCGTCCGATTAATTGGTAGCTGCTTTTTTGGTCCTCCAATAATCGGTACCGGCGTTGAAAAATCATAATCGGTCGACCTCTACTACTCATTCAAGGGTTTTTCTTTATTTTTACTATTTTCTACATTGTATAATACTAGTGAAGACATCCAAACTATTAAAAAACGCATGGAATCATGAAGTAACCAAAAAAGTGTTGAACAAATCAAAATATATTTTATATTTCAGATTCTCCAAAGTAGCCGCCTTTGACAGCTTTGCACACTCTTGGCATTCTCTCAACCAGCTTCATGAGGTAGTCACCTGGAATGGAATGCATTTAAATTAACAGGTGTGCCTTGTTAAAAGTTCATTTGTGGAATTTCTTAACTTCTTAATGCGTTTGAGCCAATCTGTTGTGTCTTGACAAGGTATGGTATACAGAAGACAGCCCTATTTCGTAAAAGACCAAGGCCATATTACGGCAAGAACAGCTCAATTAAGCAAAGAGAAACGACAGTCCATCATTACTTTAAGACATGAAGGTCAGTCAATATGGAAAATGTTAAAAACTTTGAAAGTGCACTCGCAACGACAATGAAGCGCTATGATGAAACTGGCTCTGTTTTCAGGAAAGGAAGACCCAGAGTTACCTCTGCTGCAGAGGATAAGTTCATTAGAGTTACCAGCCTCAGAAATTGCAGGCCAAATAAATGCTTCACAGAGTTCAAGTAACAAACACATCTCAACATCAACTGTTCAGAGGCGACTGCGTGAATCAGGCCTTCATGGTTGAATTGCTGCAAAGAAACCACTACTAATAATACCAATAAGAAGAAGAGACTTGCACGAGCAATGGACATTAGACCGGTGGAAATCTGTCCTTTGGTCTGATGAGTCCAAATTTGAGATGTTCCAACCGTCGTGTCTTTGTGAGACGCAGAGTAGGTGAATGGATGATCTCCGCATGTGTGGTTCTCACCGTGAAGCATGGAGGAGGAGGTGTGATGGTGTAGGGGTGCTTTGCTAGTGACACTGTGAGTGATTTATTTATTATTCAAGGCACACTTAACCGGCATGGCTACCACAGCATTCTACAGTGATACGCCATCCCATCTGGTTTGCACTTAGTGGGACTATCATTTGTTTTTCAACAGGACAATGACCCAACACACCTCCAGGCTGTGTAAGGGCTATTTGACAAAGGAGAGTGATGGAGTGCTGAATCAGATGACCTAGCCTCCACAATCGCCCGACCTCAACCCATGGTTTGGGATGAGTTGGACCGCAGAGGAAAGGAAAAGCAGCCAACAAGTGCTCAGCATATGTGGGAACTCTTTCAAGACTATTGGAAAAGCGTTCCAGGTGAAGCTGGTTGAGAGAGTGCCAAGAGTGTTCAAATATGTCATCAAGGCAAAGGGTGGCTACTTTGAAGAATCTCAAATATAAAATATATTTTGATTTGTTAAACACTTTTTTTTTGGTTACTACATGATTCCATGTGTTATTACATGGTTTTGATGTCTTCATTATTATTCTACAATGTAGAAAATTGTAAAAATAAAGAAAAACCCTTGAATGAGTAGTTGTCCAAACTTTTGACTGGTACTGTGTGTGTGTGTGTGTGTGTGTGTGTGTGTTTTTTTTGTTGCTTAAAACTTGGTGGTTGAAGTAAAACCATCTGCCGTCCAATTTCGAAACTCAAAGTCAAATATAGACTTATTGACATTCTGTGCACTTTAACATTTTTACACTTCTCACATTAATTCATGTTTCATGCATGTTTAAACCACACACCCCCACACATTCACGTTACATACAATTTTCTTTAAAAAAAAGCTGATATTTTATTAAACTCAGTATGTGAATGTTCAGGAGTATTTTGTTGTTGTTGCACAATACACATAGGCCCACTGATTTTCCATTTAAATGTTCATTGTGTCTCATCACTAAAGCCTTTGTGACGGGTCACTCAACGTTTTCATTGTAGTTTTTGGACTGGGTTTTTGCCATTTTCGATGACATAATAGTGGTTACTGATTGACTGGGCCAATTTGCTCCCTGTGTGTTTGTAAATGGGTGGCTGTAAATGAGCTGTCGCAATAAAGCCTTCAGGCATTAGTCCCAGCTGACATTGACTCAAGAATGGTCTGTACAGTTATGGTGCGTTAGAGCTGAGGAGCAAGTGCTCAGTTCACTATGGGAGAAGGGAGCTGAAATACAATCTTGCTGCTTCTCAATGCAGCCTAAAATCCCTGCTTTTATGGTGCTACTTGCCAGGAGTCTTAGCTTTTTTACGTTGGGTTTTAAGACCCCTTACACAGGTGTGGATCATGGCAATGGACTGTATAGGATCCAACGATGCCTTCAAACTGGGGATTTTAGGAAGCGTCGTTAGGAGGTAAGCATTTATTTGGTTTACTTCAGGCACACTCTTCAGAGCAGCATATGATGAAATCTTAAGCCTAGTCTTGTGTAACTCTGTTACCAATTCCTCCATGAGCTAGCAGACATGTTTCTGAGAGAAGCGTGTCTGCACATTTGTTGGAAAATGTAGCCTACCTGTACGCACCATTTAAATTATAATCTTATTTTCATTTCCTGGGATCTTGCAACTAGAAAAACATGTCTACAGTGCGCACACAGGCTACTATGTAAAAAGAGGTTAATGGTTTTGGGAGGCATTTTTGTCCATGATGTTCTCGCACAAGTGCTTTTGGAACATAATGACATGCTCTGTTTTGTCAGAAGCTGTGTTGTTTTCTGTATGAGTGGTTAGGCAGGTAGGCCTACTGAAGGTAAACTGCAGCTCCCTCCCTGAGCTGGGCTACTGGACTCCATAGTGGCACATGTCTCAAGATTTGGCATCATAAAGTCTCTGTGGTATTGCTGGCTGGGTCAGTCGTTTTCTTTGTCTTAAAATGCCTCATAGTCTGAGGTATGCGCTGATGACTGGGGCGGCAGGTTGCCTAGTGGTTAGAGCATTGGACTAGTAACCGGAAGGTTGCTGGATCAAATCCCTGAGCTGACAAGGGAAACCCACTGTTCCTAGGCCGTCATTGAAAAAAAGAATTTGTTCTTAACTGACTTGCCTAGTTAAATAAAGGTAAAATTAAAATTAAAAACTCACTGTCATGTGCAGACTGACTTGACTGCCTGCCTGATGTGTGTACAGTGTTACCAGTTACGTCTGCCTCACCCGTGTAGCTGCAGGATGGAGAGACTAGGGGAAAAGAGGTAGAGGGGGTGGGGGCGTAGACCTGTGAACCTCATTGTGGAGTTTCCTATCCCGGATTAACTCACTGACGGAGATGTTGTTGAGCACCTGCCAACTCAGGCCTCGCTTTCCTGCACCACAACACCAGGGAAGGACTGAGGAGATGGACAAACAGGGCATATTGGGACCTACAGGCTAGATATCAGGTCAATATGTAGAGCAAAGTAGAAATGGGGTGAGTCACGGCACTCCAGGCCTCTGATTAAATTCAACCGTCGGTTTACCCTCTAGCCATTGTGTATTGTGTATGTGTGTGTTGTGCTGCCTGCTGTGTTTACTGTACATAGAGTATTTATAGTGGAAGATCAAGCCGCTCCAGAGGTAGGCTAAATTCCCCTAGGAATGTTTCCAGAGTACTCAGGGGGTAGAGCTGAGCCAGTCAGTCACACTTTGGCTGTGGTGCCTGAAATAGGGCTCTGTTGTTTAAAGCCATGGGTCTCCGTGAAACCTTTAAAATCCGGTGCTTTTGGAGGACTTAGGCCAAACGGGCACGAGAGAGCGTGAGAGGCAGCCAACCTCCCCCTGAACAGGTACTGGGACAGAAAGGCACTTTTTCTGATTAAAGAAAAGCAACTGGGACAGGGCTGAGTTTGTCTGGGATAGTAACTAGACTAGCTAGATAGATGCTGTGGCAGGGCTGAGTTTGTCTGGGATAGTAACTAGACTAGCTAGATAGATGCTGTGGCAGGGCTGAGTTTGTCTGGGATAGTAACTAGACTAGCTAGATAGATGCTGTGGCAGGGCTGAGTTTGTCTGGGGTTAGAAGGTACTGTGATGTAGCCTAGCCAATCTGGTAAGGTTGTCTCTAAATGAAGGTTGTACTTGGGACAGACGGGTAGGACCAAGTATCTTGTGGTGGTGTTAGGGATGGGAAATGTAGACGTGGTATCTCTGGTGTTTCTGATAGGACAGGGAGTTAGTGAGGGCTTTTCTTTGGTTTCTGCAGTGTGTGACCATATATGGGTTTGAGGTGTTTTGTGTAATAAATTGGTAATAAGGCAGACTCGTCCAAAGCAACATGAACACAGGCTACATTCAGCAGCAGCTGATTCTGTGGTGAGTGATGAGTATCCTCCAGGGTTGTGGTCAATTCAAAATGAAGGCAGTCAATTCAGGAAGTAAACTGAAATTCCAATTCAATAATTTAAAAAAGGCCACCTATGTTCAATGCTTTAATTCAAAGCTTTTTCCATTTGTTAATTTTCAATTCAAATCACTTCCTGAATTGACTGCATTCCATTTGAATTGACCCCAACCATGGTATCTCTGAGTTTGTATTAACCCACACCTCTCGTCTCTGTGGTTCCCTAGGTCCCTGGATGCCCCACGGCACTCCGTCCTCGCCCGCCCCCCCGATGGCCGGCAGCTGACCCCGCCCCCCAGGATGACGGTGAGAGAGCGGCTGCGAGAGAAGATCTCGGCGGCGTTTTACCGCCATGGGCTGCTTTGCGCTTCCTATCCGGTGCCCATCATCCTCTTCACATCCGCCAGTATTCTCGCCTGCTGGTACGTCTGAGGGATGGGCGTGTGTATATTCAAGAGATTATATGTGAGAGTTCTTGTACTGGTTTCTCTGAACACGTTTGTGGCAGGTTTTGAAAGGATTGTATGTATTTTTTTATCCACATGGGCAGAGGTGAGATGGTAGGTCAGTAGAAGAGAAGCGGATGGATGAAAATAAAAAAAAATAGGTAAACAACAGAGCTGGGAGAAAAAGGAGCAGGCCCTGCAAACCCAGTCAACTAAATGAAACGGCCATAGCCATACACATAAATCGACAGTCGGAACAGAACACACACTTTTCCACCTCAGAGTTCCACATTAGAGGTCAACCCCGTCACAGTTGAAAGGTCACAGATGAGAAGTCAGGACAGGATGGAACGAATTCGGTACAGCATGGAACCGTGGAAGCAGCAGTGCCAAAAGCACGGCTGGCTGACAGCTGCACTGAGTGCAGGGAATTAAAGGGGTGGAAGCAGAGTTAAAAAGAGAGACGCAGCAGAGGGCTGTGAGAAAGTGACCCCTGGAGAGTAGGCCTATCTGTGTGTTCCTGGCCCTCCATCTGCCTCCCAGGAGGTGGGGGCTCCTGCTGCAAAACAAAAGCCCTTTGTGGCAGTACAGTGACCTTAGAGAGGGAGAGCGAGCGGGAGAGAGGGTGTAGTGTCCTCAAAGAGAAATCTGTATCCCGTGGCCCCAGGCCTGACAGGCTGCCAAAGAAGCAGGATGAAAGAGTGTTTAAGCACTTAGATACTGAGCAACACTGTCTGTCACATCACTATTAAAAAAACACAAGCATTTCGCTACACCCGCAATAACATCTGCTAAATATGTGTATGTGACCAAAAATATTTGATTTTTTGTACTATACTTTGGAACTATGCAAACTGCACATATTGATGTGTTGCAGGTCAGGATACTGAGTCAGTTTTGACAGTGTTTAGTGTGTAGAACACCCAGAAACGTTTCAGTGTGTTCAGTCCTCACCTGAAAATCTATTTCCCAGTGACCTGTTGGAATCTTCAGTTAATTATTCAAGAGGTTTGAAATGCTTTTGCTCGTCTATGGAAGTGGGCTTCAACTTTATAGATTTCCACTCACAAGGTCCGGATTTTTATAGAACTAGGTGGCACAGAGATTTTAACTGGTTATGGTTGGCGTCCTCCAAATTTGTACCTACATTCATCCCTTTGCTACAGTATTGCCAGGCTGTTGTCATCATTTCCAGTCGTGGTAAAGTGTACCCAATGGCCTGACAGAGACACACAAATGCAGCACTGTCACTCTGGCTGTTTGTCTTTGCCTCAGTAGCCTCGTAGCTTTCCATGAATTTTGGAGGCGACCTTGAACTTAATGCACTTTTTGGTTTTCTTTGTTTTTTTCCTCATTTAAAATGAGTTTGTTCACAGGGCAAATGGGCCCTAGAAAGTGGTCCTTTCTAGGAGAATGGTTGAGTGAAGACGATGACAACCTGGGATGAAAGGTTGTGGTTACTTACTCTTGCATTAGGGTGGAATTAGTGGGCATTAGTAGACTCATGTTTTACAAACACACATTCATGAGTGGATATGGTATCGGCATGCATATTAAGCGCTAAACCCCTTCAATCCTTTTCTCATTAAGTATGTGTGTGTGTTTGTTCCTGTGTCTGTGTGTGGGGCGTGCAATTGTGCACGTGCGAGTGTATCGGTCTACTAAATCTTGTAAATCTCAGTGTGTTTCGTAAGAGCCAACCTCTTCCCAGGGAAGCAGGGGTGTCGGTCTCTAGTTAATGCTAAATCTGCCAACAAAGGACAGGGGAAGCAGTGGCACCGACTTCTTTTTTTCTCTCTTACACAGACATTCACACACTTGCACACTCAGGGATGCTTATATACACATGTATTATTATACTGAACAACAATATAAACACAACATGTAAAGTGTTGGTTTCATGTGCTAAAATAAAAGATCCCTGAAATTCTCTCAAATTTGGTGCACACATTTCTTTACATCCCTGTTAGTGAGCATTTCGCCTTTGCCAAGATAATCCATCCACCTAACAGGTGTGGTATATCAAGAAGCTAATTGACCGCATGATCATTACACAGGTGCACCTTGTGCTGGGGACTATAAAAAAGCCACTCTAAAATGTGCAGGTTTGTCACACAACAAAATACCACAGATGTCTCAAGTTTTGAGGGAGCGTGCAATTGGCCTACACCTGTGGGATCGTCTGAGACCAGCCACCCGGACAGCTGATGAAACTGTGGCTTTGCACAACTGAAGAATTTCTGCAGAAACCGTCTCTGGGAAGCTCATATGCGTGCTCGTCGTCCTCACCAAGGTCTTGACCTGACTGCAGTTCAGCATCGCAACCAACTTCAGTGGGCAAATGCTCACATTAGATGGCCACTGGCACACTGGAGAAGTGTGCTCTTCACGGATGAATCCTGCTTTCAACTGTACCAGCAGATGGCATCGTGTGGGCGAGTGGTTTGCTATTGTGAACAGAATTCCCCATGGTGGCAGTGGGGTTAGGGTGTAGGCAGGCATAAGCTACAGACTACGAACACAATCGCATTTTATCGATGGCGATTTGAATGCACAGATATACCGTGATGAGATCCTGAGGCCCATTGTCGTGCCATTCATCCGACGCAATCACCTAATTTTTCAGTATGATAATGCACAGCCCCATGTCACAAGGATCTGTACACAATTCCTGGAAGCTGAAAATGTCCCAGTTCTTCCATGGCCTGCATACTCTCCAGACATGTCGCCCATTGAGCATGTTTGGGATGCTCTGGAACGATGTGTACGACAGCTTGTACCAGTTCCCGCCAATATCCAGAAACTTTGCAACAGCTTGATCAACTCTATGCTAAATAGATGTCTTGCTACATGAGGCAAATAATGGTCACCAGGGGCGTGGTTTTCTGATCCTTGTTTGAACTGTAACTCAGTAAAATCTTTGAAATTGTTGCATGTTGCGTTTTATCTTTGTTCAGTGTAAATTTAACTGTAAGGAAATTATCATTTTGGTAGAGGGTGTGTATTTTAGTGCTGGGATAATAATTCACATTACTCAGGCCTGTAACTAATATTCAGACCCCACTGTCACTTATTCTCCACTCCCATGTTCTCCCATGTCATCGCTCTCTCCCCCCTCTCTCAGTTACCCCCTGCTGCGGCTGCCTCTGCCGGGGACTGGGCCGGTGGAGTTCACCACACGGGTCCGAGATTACACCGTCCCTTCCCATGAGCCCCAGGGAGACCTCGGCGAGCGGCCTGACTGGGTAAGACTCATGGTCAGAAGATCACCCCGCTTACAGTACCTACATGGCTTGACTGTTTACATGGTACATTTGTAGTATCATGATCTGTAAAACCAACACCACTAAGGACCATTTGGTACCAGGTAGTTAGTTCTTTGAAATACCAGCTGAAAAAGGGACTGTAAAATAAGTAACTCATCTGTTTCTCTGCCATGTGTTTTCAAAACCCTCTATGGCTCTGTTCCTCCAGTATCGGGGTCCTCCGGTGGCCTACATTCAGCAGGTCCTGGTGAAGGCAGCTGTGTCTCCCTGGGACAGTACGCTGGTCCCTGTGGACGTGTTCCGCTCCCCACTGGGCCGCGTATTCAGCCTGCTGGAGGAGATCCGCAACCATGTACACAACGACGGGTATGGGAAACTACACACGTACATCCACTCTCTCCCCCACCTCTAGCTTTCTCTACCTTTTTAAAATGCACCTTGACTTGACCGGACTTACCTTTCGTCTCTTTGCAGTTCTGGGGTCAAGAGCTTGGAGGCGCTCTGCCTGCAGGTGACGGACCTGTTGCCGGGGTTACGGCGTATGCAGACAGTGCTGCCGGAGCACGGTTGTCTGCTGGTCTCCCCCGGCAACTACTGGCAGAACCAGCGGGAGCTGTTTGACTCTGACCCCGACCTGCTGAAGACCGTCCACCAGCACGAACCCAAAGGACTGCACACCTCGGCCACACTGAGAGGTAGAGAGGGCAGGAAGGGAAGGGAAGGGAGGGGTGAGGTAAATGGAGGGCAGAGCAAAGGAAGCATCCTTTTGTATCCCTTTGGCTAATGCTCATTGAGCCCCAACCAGATCGTGTGAGCAGAGCTGCTCGTCGCTAATGGAGTGGTGCTTGCCCTCCATGTCCTTTCCACTAAAAACCCGCGCCAAATTCACTCCATTCATTAAAATCACAATTTAACCAACACCCGTCTATTTTTGTGACTACCTGGATCTACAAATCAAATCAAATTGTATTTGTCACATGCGCCGAATACAACAGACGTAGACCTTACAGTGAAATGCTTTCTTACAAGCCCTTAACCAACAATGCAGTTATAAGAAAAAGAAGTGTTAAAGTATTTGCTAGTGAAAAATAACAAACAATTAAAGAGCAACAATAAAATAACAGTAGTGAGGCAATATTTACTTATTTGTATTTTATTGAACCTTTTATTTAACTAGGCAAGTCAGTTAAGAACAAATTCTTATTTACAGTGACGGCCTATATACAGGGGGTACCGGTACAGAGTCAATGTGCGGGGGCACAGGTTAGTCGAGGTAATTGGGGTAATATCTACATGTAGGTAGAGGTAAAGTGACTATGCATAGATAATAAAAAGAGAGTAGCAGCAGCATAAAGGTGGAGGCGGGGGGTTCAATGCAAATAGTCTGGGCAGCCATTTGAATTGGGGGTAGCAGCTGTTAAGAAGCCTTTTGGACCAAGACTTGGCGCTCTGGTACTGCTTGAGGTAGCAGAGAGAACAGTCTATGACTAGGGTGGCTGGAGTATTTGGCAATTTTTAGGGCCTTCCTCTGACACCGCCTGGTATAGAGGTCCTGGATGGCAGGAAGCTTGGCCCCAGTGATGTACTGGGCCATATGCACTACCCTCTGTGGTGCCTTGCGATCAGAGGCCGAGCAGTTGCCATACCAGGCGGTGATGCAACCAGTCAGAATGCTCTCGATGGTGCAGCTGTATAACTTTTTGAGGATCTGAGGACCCATGACAGATCTTTTCAGTCTCAGAGGGGGAATAGGGGTTGTCGTGCCCTCTTCATGACTGTCTTGGTGTGTTTGGATCATGATAGCCGTTGGTGATGTGGACATCAAGGAACTTGAAGCTCTCAACCTGCTCCACTAGAGCCCTGTCGATGAAAATGGGGATGCGCTCTGCCCTCCTTTTCTTGTAGTCCACGATCGTCTCCTTTGTCTCGATCACGTTGAGGGAGAGGTTGTTATCCTGGCACCACACTGCCAGGTCTCTGACCTCCTCCCTATAGGCTGTCTCATCGTTGTCGGTGATCAGGCCTACCACTGTCGTCTGCAAACTTATTGATGGTGTTGGAGTCGTGCCTGGTCATGCAGTCATGGGTGAACAGGGAGTACAGGAGGGGACTGAGCACGCACCCCTGAGGGGACCTTGTGTTGAGGATCAGCGTGGATCAGATGTGTTGTTACCTACCTTTACCACCTGGGGGCGGCCCGTCAGGAAGTCCTGGATCTAGATGCGGAGGGAGGTGTTTAGTCCCAGGCTCGTTAGCTTAGTGATGAGCTTTGAAGGCACTGTACCAATTGTTTTTTAAGTATTGAAACCAAACCATATGGATTTGAATGAAAGGTGTTTGAATAAACATGAGAAGGTGAATGTAAGAAGTGAACATCATTCCAAATAGGCTACATGTCATATTAAACCGTATATAAACACTCTAAATAGGTCAGGAGCCAGACAGGGAGCCTAAGAAGGAACAAATTATTTAGGCTATTATTTCAATTATTTCAAGGCTGTAGCCTACAAAGAAATACATTGTGAAGCATTTTTTTTTTTTTCACCTTTATTTAACCAGGTAGGCAAGTTGAGAACAAGTTCTCATTTACAATTGCGACCTGGCCAAGATAAAGCAAAGCAGTTCGACAACATACAACAACACAGAGTTACACATGGAGTAAAACAAACATACAGTCAATAATACAGTAGAAAAAAATAAGACTATATACAATGTGAGCAAATGATGTGAGATAAGGGAGTTAAAGTAAAAAAAATGCCATGGTGGCAAAGTAAATAAAGTATAGCAAGAAAAACACTGGAATGGTAGATTTGTAGTTTGAAGAAAGTTCAAAGTTCAAATCTAAATAATATGGTGCAAAGGAGCAAAATAAATAAAATAAATAAATACAGTAGGGGAAGAGGTAGTAGTTTGGGCTAAATTATAGATGGGCTATGTACAGGTGCAGTGATCTGTGAGCTGCTCTGACAGCTGGTGCTTAGCATTTGTGAATACGACACCAGGCTGGTAGGGACATAAAGCGCTCAGCATTTAAACAACATTTAGTTGTATTAAATCATTATAGTCTATAAATTTGGCATTTAGGCTGTGACTTACTTAGAATTAAATACAAACAAAATGAAAAATGCCTTATTAGTCTGTCTACAGTGCCTTTTAATAAATGTTTTGAATACACACCAGTCTGTGGGTTCAGACTCATGCGATGGTGCCTGGAGAGCAGGCCAGCAGCTGAGAATATCCTCTCTACACCTGCAGAGCCACTGGGGATGATAAACACCCTTTTGGCCACTCTTGCCAGGCTGAGCTGAGATGTAGAGTTGTTTTAAAAATGTTCTATAGATAGGCCTAAAGGTTTTTAGGCAAAATAACCCAATCAAAACGGAAAGCTCCTTGAAAGTGGGAATGTACCGGGCCTATTGGGCCAAAATATTTATGGCCTAATTTATCTCTATTAAGGGAACAGATTTTTTGGTTTATAAATACTTTGCTACAATGACACAGTTAGTTATCTACAAACCTCGTTCCTTTCTTTTAGCATGTGGATGTAGTAAGCATACTGTCATGCTTTCGGGATGCGTGTCTTTTCAGATTCCACAATGATTCTCTAGTTGTAGATACTACATCAACAAACTCCCTCTCTTGCTCCTGGTCCTCATCTTTGTAAGTCACCATGATTTTGCACCTGTGTGTTTTATCAGTTTCTTTATAAAAAATCTTTAGTGAACTCCATGGCTGTCGCTAAAGCATGGGGCTAAAGCAGCACACAAGTAGACTACAAATGCATGGTGGGCTGGACATGCCCTGAGCTCCTGAAGTGAGCGATACTTTTTTGGAGCGGAATTAGAGCGGGCAAGATGGCCGACGCTCCAGCCTTTTGGGAATCTCGCTCCGTGCTCCAGTCAAATTGGGCACGCTCCTCACTGCTCACATACTCATACCCAACTAGTGTCAGGCAGACTGGTAATGCTGTGTGTGTGTGTGTGTGTGTGTGTGTGTGTGTGTGTGTGTGTGTGTGTGTGTGTGTGTGTGTGTGTGTGTGTGTGTGTGTGTGTGTGTGTTAGACCTGCTGTTTGGCGTCCCGGTGAAACACACAGGGGTGAGTCTTTACAGCAGGAAGAGGGTGGTCACCTACACCATCACCATGGTCCTGGGCAGCTACGACGCCAGGTTCCTGTCTAGCCTGCGGGCGCGTCTCCTCCAGCTGCACCCCTCGGTGAACTGCAGCCTGCGCGAGGACCACATGGTGCACGTGCACTTCAAGGAGGAGATAGGCATGGCCGAGCTCATCCCGCTGGTCACCACCTACATCATACTGTTCGCCTACATCTACTTCTCCACACGTAAGTCTCTGACTGGAGTCTGGGCGCCACGGGGGCATCTCAATGTTCTAAAAGCTTCCCTTCATCTGCGCTGATCTGAAAGAGTTGGCTTAGTTTCATTTAGTTAAAGATGCATCCTTCTTTCCATCCCTTCGTCCTTGAGGTAATGTATCCCATTACTAAGGCCGGTGGGGGGAAATTGGTTTCAAATGAAATGCTGAAGTCGAATGTCTTGCTTTGGGGGCCTCTCGTTTTCTCTCGGATATTGTGCCCAGTCAAGGCCACAGAGCCAAGGTCCAGATGTGTGTGTGTGTGTGTGTGTGTGTGTGTGTGTGTGTGTGTGTGTGTGTGTGTGTGTGTGTGTGTGTGTGTGTGTGTGTGTGTGTGTGTGTGTGTGTGTGTTTGACTGAGTCCTAGCCAAGGCTGTTCCTGTCTAGTCCAGGGATAATCTCCTACACAGGAACACTGTAGTCCACCATAATAATCTACCATGATAAGACTCACCAATGTGTGCCAACACCAACAATATGCTGGCACACACATGCAATATGTTCTGTGCACAAACCTCATTTCAACTAAAAGCTGCATAAACTCTCATGCTCAGAGATATTCTTCTTTGTAGTGTGGGTGTTAGAGTCCTATGTTAACTCTTTCCTCCCAGTGTATGTAAACTTTGTCTATGTTAACTCTTTCCTTCCAGTGTGTGTAGCCTCTATGTTAACTCTTTCCTTCCAGTGTGTGTAGCCTCTATGTTAACTCTTTCCTCCCAGTGTGTGTAGCCTCTATGTTCACTCTTTCCTTCCAGTGTGTGTAGCCTCTGTCTATGTTAACTCTTTCCTTCCAGTGTGTGTAGCCTCTGTCTATGTTAACTCTTTCCTTCCAGTGTGTGTAGCCTCTATGCTAACTCTTTCCTTCCAGTGTGTGTAGCCTCTATGCTAACTCTTTCCTTCCAGTGTGTGTAGCCTCTGTCTGTGTTAACTCTTTCCTTCCAGTGTGTGTAGCCTCTATGCTAACTCTTTCCTTCCAGTGTGTGTAGTCTCTGTCTGTGTTAACTCTTTCCTTCCAGTGTGTGTAGCCTCTATGCTAACTCTTTCCTTCCAGTGTGTGTAGCCTCTATGCTAACTCTTTCCTTCCAGTGTGTGTAGTCTCTGTCTGTGTTAACTCTTTCCTTCCAGTGTGTGTAGCCTCTATGCTAACTCTTTCCTTCCAGTGTGTGTAGCCTCTATGCTAACTCTACTTCTTCCTCTCTCCAGGTAAGATTGACATGGTGAAGTCAAAATGGGGCTTGGCGCTGGCTGCCGTGGTAACGGTGCTCAGCTCTCTGCTTATGTCTGTGGGGCTCTGCACCCTGTTCGGCCTGACGCCCACACTCAATGGAGGGTAAGAAACACACACACACACACACACACACACACACACACACACACACACACACACACACACACACACACACACACACACACACATTCTCAACCTAAAAGCCCCTGACCCTCTCCTGCTCATTGATCTGTATGGATTACTGTGGGACTGCAGACATTAATGTACAGTGAGTGACAGGGGACTGTGTTACCAAGGGCAACAGATGTGGACTCAAAGGGGAGGAGGGATTCTTAAGAGGGCGGGGATAGATATTGATGTGGCGTACCTGGCCAATCACACCCAGCTTATTGGAATGTAGAGGATGGCGTGACCATCTCACACCATCCAAATCTCACCAACCATCAATCAAGATTCCAGGGTCCACACCCACATAGACCTACATACCCACTGTCGTGCATATTGACACAATGGCCACACAATAAAGCCTGTTGAAGTAATAACACGTGTGTTTGGTCTTTATCTTCTGCGGGGTAGTTTTGTTGCGTACTGACCTCCAACCCTTATCTTCACGTGTAATGATAGCATATCTCTGGTTTACTGTCTGTCAAACCTGGTCTGTCTTCAATCGTCCCTCCTCTCTTTCGTCATCCCTACTCTTGTCTGCTAAATGTCCCGTTTTCTATTTTTAACCTGTTTTTTTATTTGTGCGACAATTTGACGACAATCAAATGAATCAAATTGAAAAACCTGACCTCTCTCCCACCCTAACATCCAAACTTGCATCTATCACCTGATCCACGATTAAGCACTCTGAGAGCACTGGTTACTCAAATGAGATTATGAAGTATTATTAACAACAGCTTTGTAATCATGTTGTCTCTGCTTGTGTCTCTCTCTCTGTCAGGGAGATCTTCCCCTATCTGGTGGTGGTGATAGGGCTGGAGAACGTCCTGGTTCTGACCAAGTCTGTGGTGTCCACCCCTGTTGACCTGGAGGTCAAACTACGCATCGCTCAGGGTAAGAGTGTGTGTGGGTTGGTTCTTCTATCCTTGTGGGGACCTACAATCCCCAAAAGTCCCCACGGGGATAGTAAAGCAAGGAAAATTCTCCCTCGTAGGGACATTTCCCATGTCCCCATGAGGACAAGTGCTATTTTAAGGTTGCTTTTACATTTTAGTCATTTAGCTGACGCTCTTATCCAGAGCGACTTACAGTAGTGAATTAGTAGTTAGAATTAGTGTAAGGGGGCCTCCTGAGTGGCACAGCGGTTTAAGGCACTGCAGCGTGCTTGAGGCGTCACTACAGACCCGGGTTCGATCCCGGGCTGTTTCGCAGCCGTCTGCAACCGGGAGACCCATGAGGCGGCACACAATTGGCCCAGCATCGTCCGGGTTAGAGGAAGGTTTTGCCGGGCCGGGATGTCCTTGTCCCATTGTGCTCTAGCGACTCCTTGTGACGGGCCAGGCGCATGCACGCTGACTTCGGTCGCCAGCTGGACGGTGTGTCCTCCGACACATTGGTGCGGCTGGCTTCCTGGTTAAGCGGGCAGTGTGTCAAGAAGCAGTGCGGATTGGCAGGGTCGTGTTTCGGGGGACGCATGGCTCTCGACCTTCGCCTCTCCCGAGTCCGTACGGGAGTTGCAGCGATGAGACAAGACTTTAACTACCAAATGGATATCACAAAATTGGGGAGAAAAAGGGGTAAAAAGTACCATGAAAAAATAATTAGTGTAAGGGGTTAGAGTTACGGGTTAGGGTTATGGTAAGTTTTAGAGAGAGGAAAAATAGGATTTGGAATGGGAATTAATTTTAGGTCCCCACGAGGATAGAAGAACAAAACGTTTGTGGGAAATCCAAACATTTGTTAATGTGGTATTGTGTTGTCCCTCTCCAGGCCTTAGTAATGAGAGCTGGTCTATCATGAAGAACATGGCCACAGAGCTGTGCATCATCCTCATAGGATATTTCACCCTGGTGCCCGCTATCCAGGTAACTAACAAACAAACAAACAAACAAACAAACAAACAAACAAACCAATCTATCACACACTGGCATATGAACACAGGTACACACACACTTTCATTCACATAGACAGAGTAAATCATACTGCCACTCAACATGCACACACACACTACTACTGTGCATGTTATGAGCGGCCTGCTGTTTATTTCTGTGTTTCCAGGAGTTCTGTCTGTTTGCTGTGGTGGGTCTGGTGTCTGACTTCTTCCTTCAGATGTTTTTCTTCACCACAGTTCTTTCCATTGACATCCGACGCATGGAGGTGAACACACACACACACTGTCAACAGTGCTTTCCTTAGTAATTTACAGCATGGAGGTGAGGTCATAGACACACACACATTTGCCATGTGAAGGTGAGGTCTCTTGATACCTGGGTGATTTCCTCAGTCTACAGTGCTCAGTATAATATTGACAGTCTCTCTTTATCCACCTTGTTCCTCTGTTACAGTCGTAAATGCATGCATACTCTAACACTGATCCATACACTTGTACTTGCATACATGTTACACACTCCCACATGCCCGCGCACCCTAAAACTGTCCTCTCACACACACAGTTGGCCGATCTGAACCGGCGTCTTCCAGCCGAGGCAGGGATGCCCCCTCCCAAACCGGGCCCCCTGCGCCCTCGGGAGGCGCCTCCTCCCCCACGGCCCTCGCCCTACACCATCACCCTGCAGACGCCCGCCTTCAGGAACCTGCGTCTGCCCAAGAGGCTCCGTGTGGTCTACTTCCTGGCCCGCACGCGTCTGGCCCAGCGCTTCATCATGGTGAGACTGGCTGTAGGCATTTCCTGAAAAGACAGTTAGTTTAAGTTAGGGTTGCACGATTATTTTGCTAAATGCACAGGCTTTTCAGAAATTAGGATTGGAAGATTCCTGATTTTTTTCCTGCTTATTCCCGTCTGAATTTGGGGAAAGTTACCGGAATCTTCCGACCCCAGTTTCACTTAGTCCAGTGTTAACAAATGCTTGTGTGAAAGGAGAGTGAGTTAGCACTGGGCTAAGAACATGCAGTGTGAAAAAGCCTTGAGGGTGACTGTCTCAAGGCCTTTTCATAGAGAGTCTGCCTGTTGGGCCGTCGTGTCTGCGTGTGTTACCGTCTGTCTCGCCTCTCAGTATTTGTCTGTCTCTATATGACTGAACGTTTACAGTACTTCCTTGAAGTAGTTCTCTATATGCATTGACATGTCCCTCTATCCCTGTATTATTGTAGGTGGGTACAGTGATCTGGATTGGTATCCTGGCCTACACGGACCCCGCTGGCCTCCGTACCTACCTGGCAGCCCAGGTGTCTGAACAGAGTCCCCTGGGGGAGGGTGGGGCCGGGGGTCTGCCCCCCCACCTGGGAGTAGCCCCGGTCTTCCCTGGACCAGGAGGGGACCCCGCCAGCACCCTCAGTGTCATCCCTGCCCCCGCTGAACCCACCCAGCTTCCAGAGAACCAGTCCCAGGGCCACCACGGGGCCCCCAGGGAAGGAGTACCCCACCAGGCCCAGGCCCCACCCCTGGTGCCCCAGATCAGCTGGGGGGCGGAGGATGAGGAGGGCTGGAGGAGGCTGTCTTTCAGACACTGGCCCTCGCTCTTCAGCTACTATAATATTACTCTAGCCAAGAGGTAGGTCAGGGGAGTTGGAATGAGTTACTGTGTGTGTTTATTGGGTGTGTGTGTGTGTGTGCGCGAATGTGCATAGTGTGTGTGCCACTGTTGACCCTACTTACCATGCTTTTGGGTTATGGAAGGGAAGAAAGGTCGAATTCATTGTTTAATGTAGGAAATGTGATTTTGTTGCCTTTCTGTCCCACAGATACATCAGCATCCTGCCTGTCATTCCCGTCACGCTTCACCTGAGCCCCCGGGAGGCCATCGAGACGCGCCACCCCCAGGACACACGCCACCCCCCGCCGCCCAGCCTCAAAACTAACGAGCTGCCCGCAGACCTCACGCTCTACAAGTCAGTACCGACACACTCTCACACACACCAACCTCCATTTCCAACGCCTTCAAACTACAGATTGACTAATATTCCCCCTACTACAATCCATGCACTTCATGTTTTTCAAATACACACACACACACACACACACACACACACACACATGCACAGTGCACACCACTTCAAAGTCCATGCTAATGTCCTTGTGCAGGCAAAAGATCAATGTTATAGTAAACGATTATGGCGTCAAGGCCAAGAGATTCAGTGATAATCCACATAGTCCAAACCCACATCTCATACAGTATATGTTTGCATTTGTCCCACGTAGAGGTTGCAAAATTCCGGAAACTTTCAATAAATTCCATGGTTTTCCCCAAATCCTGGTTGGAGGATTCCCGGAATCAGGATGGAATAAGCAGGAAATCCGGAACCGTCCAACCAGGATTTGCAACGCTAGTCCCACACCTCTCTTTTCTTCCTCTTTCTAACCTTGTCAACAAAACACGGCCAAACAGTCCGTCACCGTGTCGATGGTTATCTCAAAAACGGTAGGAAGAAAGAGAAAGTCGTTTTTCTCTTATCTCTATAGCTGAGTTGACTGGATATTGGGCGAGGTTGGTTTTGCATCGGTGCCCCCACCCACCCGGGGCACAGGGCCATGCAAAATAAACTCCCTCACTGACTCACGGACTTTGGTCCTGTCTACCCGCTCATCTGATTGGCTGTCAGGTTACTCGTAAGATGTCCGTGGGTTGACGATGTCATGGTGGAGTGGGTTTATGTTTGGTGTGGTTTTGGGACTGAGTGAAACGGTCTCTCAACTGTGTTTTCCCTAGTTGTATTTTGTTGGTAGTAGGGGGCAAAGGTTCCTCAAAGCAACAGGAAGTACGTCCAATGTCAATGTTTTTATTAGAACAAACAGAATTGGGCAGAGGGGGCGCTGTGTTGCTTGAGACCACCAGTGTTTTTCCTGCGGTATACTACGTCCTTGACCAATAATAGCATATTAAAATGGATCCAACTTTGGAACTGTGTCCACTGTGATGTGTAACGCCAGAGAGGTGTTTCATTGGAAGTGGAAGGTTTGAATCATATTCATCAGGTCATGGTCATCTGTGAAACCCAGATCAGTGTTCACGGTTCATATCTGAGAGAAAGGCCACAGTGGTGAAGGTCATCTCTGGAACCCAGATCAGTGTTCACGGTTCATATCTGAGAGAAAGGCCACAGTGGTGAAGGTCATCTCTGGAACCCAGATCAGTGTTCACGGTTCATATCTGAGAGAAAGGCCACAGTGGTGAAGGTCATCTCTGGAACACAGGCCAGGCACAGACGGAGATTTATCTATTAGAATCTTTGGGTCAGGTCAAGGAGGAGGGGCCTGGATGGTTCTCCCAGAATAAAGTAGAATCTATCCTATCTCTATGGTTGTCCAATCAAGGACAGAATCCTTTGAAACTCTCGCTTTTATTTTATTTAACCTTTATTTAACTAGGCAAGTCAGTTAAGAACAAATTCTTATTTACAATGACGGCCTACTAAAAGGCCTCCTGCGGGACGGGGGCCTGGGATTAAAAATATAAATATAGGACAAAACACACATCACAACAAGAGAGACACAACACTACATAAAAAGAGACCTAAGACAACATAACAGCAAAACATGACAGCACAGCATGGTAGCAACACAGCATGACAACAACGTGGTAGAAACACAACATGGTAGAAGAACAAATACATGGTACAAACATTATTGGGCAAAGTCAACAGCACAAAGGTCAAGAAGGTAGAGACAACAATACATCAAACAAAGCAGCCACAACTGTCAGTAAGAGTGTCCATGATTGAGTCTGAAGAGATTGAGATAAAACTGTCCAGTTTGAGTGTTTGTTGCAGCTCGTTCCAGTCGCTAGCTGCAGTGAACTGAAAAGAGGAGCGACCCAGGGATGTGTGTGCTTTGGGGACCTTTAACAGAATGTGACTGGTAGAAAGGGTGTTGTATTTGGAGGATGAGGGCTGCAGTAGATATCTCAGATAGGGGGGAGTGAAGTCTGAGGGTTTTATAAATAAGCATCAACCAGTGGGTCTTGCGATGGGTATACAGAGATGACCAGTTTACAGAAGAGTATAGAGTGCAGTAATGTGTCCTATAAGGTGCATTGGTGGCAAATCTGATGGCTGAATGGTAAAGAACATCTAGCCACTCGAGAGCACCCTTACCTGCCGATCTACAAATTATGTCTCCGTAATCTAGCATGGGTAGGATGGTCATCTGAATCAAGGTTAGTTTGGCAGCTGGGGTGAAAGAGGAGCGATTACGATAGAGGAAACCAAGTCTAGATTTAACTTTAGCCTGCAGCTTTGATATGTGCTGAGAGAAAGACAGTGCACCGTCTAGCCATACCTCCAAGTACTTGTATGAGGTGACTACCTCAAGCTCTAAACCCTCAGAGGTAGTAATCACACCTGTGGGGAGAAGGACATTCTCCCCATAGACCCCCCCTGTGGGTAGAGAAAGCTTGTTGGACACTAACAAAGCTTTGTTGTAGAGCATTTAACACAACATCTGGGGAGGGGCCAGCTGAGTATAAGACTGTATCATCTGCATATAAATGAATGAGAGAGCTTCCTACTGCCTGAGCTATGTTGTTGATGTAAATTGAGAATAGTGTGGGCCCTAGGATTGAGCCTTGGGGTACTCCCTTGGTGACAGGCAGTGGCTGAGATGTTCTGACTTTATACACTGCACTCTTTGAGAGAGGTAGTTAGCAAACCAGGCCAAAGAACCCTCAGAGACACCAATACTCCTTAGCCGGCCCACAAGAATGGAATGGTCTACCGTATCAAAAGCTTTGACCAAGTCAATAAAATAACAGTGGCGATTAAAGAGCTCAGCCATGTGCTTCTTGTCAGTAACAACCACATCATCAACATTAAGAGACATGGGCAGCTGTGAGGAGGAGGGTTTATTCTCCAGGTCTTTAACCGTTTTCCAGAACTTCTTGGGGTTAAACCCACAGAGAGAGAACTGCTCCTTAAAGTAACTAACTTTGGCCTTCCGGATAGCCTGAGTGCACTTATTTCTCATTTGCCTGAACGATAGCCAGTCAGCCTGAGTATGCGTGTGCCGAGCCTTTCTCCAAATGCAATTCTTGAGGTGGAGTAACTCTGCAAGATCACGGTCGAACCAGGGGCTGAACCTGTTTTTAATTCTCATTTCCTTTATGGGGGAGGGTTTGTTAACAATACCACTGAAAATATCCAAAAATAAGTTCCAAGGGTCTTCGATCAAGCTGATTCTTTACCATTTTACAGAGGCCAGTTCATGAACGAGGGCTTGCTCATTATAGCTTTTTAGTAAGTGTCTATGAAAAATCAGGACAGGTCGTTTCACTGAGCAGCCATTACGAACACAGGCTGTAAAACAGTGATCACTACGGTCAATACAGAAAACACCAGAATGATACCGATCAGGATTATTTGTGAGGATTACATAGAGGAGAGTAGCCTTTCTGGGTGTTTGGAGTCATCCCTTGTGGGACTGGTAATAATCTGAGAAAGATTTAGGGAGTCCCATTGCTTTAGGACTTGGTCAGGTGGTTTAAGCATGTCCCAGTTTAGGTCACCTAGCAGGACAAATTCAGACTTGGTGTAAGGGGCCAGGAGAGAGCTTGGGGCAGGTAGGGTACAGGCCGGTGCTGATGGAGGACGATAGCACCTAGCAACAGTCAACAAAGAGCTATTTGAAAGTTTAATGCTTAAAACCAGCAAATCAAATTGTTTGGGGACAGACTTGGTAGAGACAACCATCAGAGAAACTCCCTCAGCCTGTTTACAATAATCATAAACAAATAAACTGGTTGCCAATCAATGTTAGACACTATTTTATTATGTTAGGCCTGTGGCGGTGATGGAATTACATTAGTATGATCATTTTGTAACATTTCAAGCCTCAAATAGGAAGGCTGCTTTCTGTTGTAGTGGAAGTGCAACCATAAGGTGAGGAAAAACAAGCATTTTGTCCCCGGCTCTTAACGGTCAACATTTGCATACTTCAACTGAAGTGGTGTGATTGGCTTGAACATGTGCTATGTGCAGCCAGTTTGTGCACACCACATGGGTATCACCTTTCCCTAAGGGGACAATAAAGTCACTATGTACACGCCGACTCCATGCATGAGCATGTGTGAGAGAGGACGTGCGCTGGACCAATCAGACTCTGCCGTGGTTTCAGGACTGGTGTTGCACGTGGAGCTGGTCACACACCCGTGCGTCATGGCAGTGACTCATTCTACACGACAGGGTGCTTTTAAGGCTTCTGCCTTTACAACCGTCTCCACTGAGGGACACACTGGACCCATTACATACGGATCTACTTTCCAGGCTTTCCTCATGGGGGGGACAATGAACAGACATGTTATGGAATGTCATTCTGACGAGCTGAGGATTTATGTCGGTACGCCATTGCGTCAAGTTCACACCTCTCTCAAGTTTAAAGTCTTGGTATTGTAAGATGCTCTGTGGTGGCCACGAGATGACTTGGTCTCCCCGTCATTGGTACTTTCTCTCTGTCTCTAATGTGCTCTCTCTTCACACATTTAACTCGCTCTCTCTCGATACAATCCCAACCAGCTTTATTGGTGCGTATAGAGAAGGCAGCAAACAGGTTATTAACCCTGTCTGTCTCTCTGTCTGTCTGTCTGTCTGTCTGTCTCTCTCTCTCTCTGTCTGTCTCTCTCTCTCTCTCTCTCTGTCTGTCTGTCTGTCTGTCTGTCTGTCTGTCTGTCTGTCTGTCTGTCTGTCTGTCTGTCTGTCTGTCTGTCTCTCTAGGGTAGCAGCTCTGGGCCTGGCGGCAGGGGTTCTGCTGGTGCTGCTGCTCTTCTGTCTCTACCGGGTCCTCTGTCCCCGCAACTACGGCCAGAACGGCGTGGCCCACGGGCGCCGTCGCCGCGGTGACCTGCCCTGCGACGACTACGGCTACTCGCCACCCATCAGCGAGATCTCCCCCCTGCTGCTGCGTGGACACAGCATGGTGAGAGACTGGGCACACACACACACTGTGACACATACCGTTGTTCATTAGCATGAATATTTACAAGTATCTCTCCTCTGCATTCTCTCTCTTCCTTCCTCTCTCTCTCTCTCTTTCTCTCTCTTTCTTTCTCCCCCCCAGGATATAGAGTGTCTGGCGAGTGACGGCATGCTGTTGGCCAGTTGTTGTCTGGCAGGACAGATCCGTGTGTGGGACGCTCAGACTGGAGACTGCCTCACTGTCATTCCTAAACATGGGTAAGACACACACACACGTACCATATCCACAAGGTCACCTTGGCCAATACAGGCTTACATACACACACCTATGGACAGTTCATGCTTGTATTCATGCATTATGTTTCTATTTTTTGGCCTGGCACCATTCACCTATTCAGAGTACAACTTGTATTATTTTAATAATAAATGTACAATATAAACTTTTTGTCTGTGTTCACCTTCCCATTCCCATGTCCTTTATTTCTTCCAACAGTCTTCCCTCCTGTTCTCCTATATGCATATCCAGCCTCCTACCCTGAACACTAAACTGTCTCTCTGTCCTCCTACCCTGAACACTAAACTGTCTCTCTGTCAGGCTGCGGCGGAGTAGCAGCAGTGGCTGCTGGGAGCAGCGGGATGGCTGGGACGCCGTGGGTGTGGCCGAACCTGAGAATCTGGGAGGCGGGACAGAATCAGAGGGCGGGGTTTTCGATGAGGATGAGGGCTACCCCCTCAGGCGGCGGGCCACCCCACGTCCTGCCCTCTTTGAGGACCAACCCGACCTCACCCCCCTCATCGACACCAACTTCGACTCCCAGCCTTCCTCCCACCTCCTCCTCACCCCGCCCAGGGATGGCTTTGACTTCGGGGGGCTGGTGGAGAAGGCCTACCTGGAGCACGAGCCTCCCTCGCCGGGCCTCACTGCCTCCTACCCCTCCCCCTCACCCCCGTCGGGACCCCCTCCCCAGAGGAGACGCAGCCTGGGGTACATCCAGCCCCCTGCTCCACAGGGCCAGGGAACCCCGGACTGGGACAGCGCCGTGTGGGCCATGGAGCTCCGGGGGAACCTCATTGCTGCTGGGAGGAGCAGCGGCAAACTGGAGGTGAGACCCAATCCCAAATCGACCCCCCAGCCCCTACCCTGTCACTAGACACTTTAGGATGCTCCCTTGGAGACAGAAAGAAAGAATGGGATGGGTGAAGAAGGAGGGGATGAGATGAGAAGGGGAAAGAGAGGTAGTCATAATTAGAAAGCAGGAAACAATATTTGCAAGAGGAGAGAGAGTCAGAGTAGGAGAAATTGGCACAGCGAAAGCGAGAAAAAGCCAGGGCAAGTGCACTAACGTGTTATGTGGTTAGCTGTGGGACGCAGTGGAGGGCTCGTTACGCTGCAGTAATGAAGATGGCGTCTCGGGGATCACGGCCCTGGCCTTCCTCAACAACAGGATCGTGGCGGCCAGACTCGACGGCTCGCTAGACTTCTTCACTGTCGACATCAACAAGCCTCTGGGCTTACTGCAGTACAGAGGTGAGCTTCACACACACTGTTAAACGACCCAATATACGCCAAGTGCACAAAACATTAGGAACCTGCTTTTTCCTTGACATAGACTGACCAGGTGAAAGCTATGATCCCTTATTGATGTCACTTGTTAAATCCACTTCAATCAGTGTAGATGAAGGGGAGGAGACGGGTTAAAGAAGGATATTTAAGCCTTGAGACAATTGAGACATGGATTGTGTATGTGTGCCATTCAGAGGGTAAGACAAAAGATTTAAGTGCCTTTGAATGGGGTATGGTAATAGGTGCCAGGGGCACCGGTTTGTGTCTAGAACTGCAACGCTACTGGGTTTTTCACACTCAACAGTTTCCTGTGTGTATCAAGAATGGTCCACCACCCAAAGGACATCCAGCCAACTTGACAACTGTGGGAAGCATTGGAGTCAACATGGGCCAGAATCCCTGGGGAACACTTTCGACACCTTGTAGAGTCTGTGCCCTGACGAGTTGAGGTTGTTCTGAGGGCAACAGGGGCTGCAACTCAATATTAGGAAGGTGTTCCTAATGTTTTGTACGCTCAGTGTATTTCTAATACGCTTGGAAAGTCGATGGGTAAAATGTCAACAACTGGAGTCAGCTGGTCATTCTTGGAGACATGTTATTGACCAGGCAGTACTACGATAGCTATCAATAGTGTAGTTAACTAATTACCAAGTAAGGTGTCTTCAGACATGTTTACTTTTGACGTTTGTGACGTCCTGACTTGGGGAGCGTTTTAACTGTAGACGTCTGTAATGAGTGTGTTATCCATGTTGTGTGTGTGTGTGTGGTGCCAGGTCCCCCCGGGCGCAGTAACATGCCGCCCTCGCCCTGCTACAGCAGTGAGGATGTGATCTCATGCCAGCTGACGCGCTCGGTGCAGTGTGCCCACCAGAAACCCATCACGGTGCTGCGAGCCGCGGCCGGCAGAGTGGTCACGGGCAGCCAGGACCACACCGTCAGGGTGAGTGAGAACACACACAAACACACACACAGAAACACACACGTGTACACTTGTGTATATCATTCACCAACCTTTTCAATGCTAAAACAGAATAAAATCTACACTCACTCACACACACTAAAACCCTACTGTGTCCCTGTGTGTCAGGTGTATCGTCTGGAGGACTCATGCTGTCTCTTCACGCTCCAGGGCCACTCTGGGGGAATCACTGCCATCTACATAGACCAGGTTAGTCAATGGTACAGTCTGTATCCCCCCCTCCCCGGGGCAGTCCGATGGTACAGCCATGTCCCCCAAAACTGTGTTCCAATGGCTAAACTCTTGTCTGGCTGCATTCCAACCCAAAACCTGCTCCCTTGAATAATTTCCCCCAGAAGTATAGTTATGCAATGTAGCAATGGGTTCACCTTGCTCCTAAAATTCCACCTTTTCCGAACCTTGTGTACCAGTCTTGCTGGGTGTGCATGAGTCACTAAGGCACAGGCAGCCCAATTCTGATCTTTTTTACACTAATTGGTCTTTTGACCAATCACATCAAATCTTTTCAAATCAGATCTTTTTCAGAGCTGGTCTCATTGGTTAAAAGTCTGCCTGTGTAAACGTGGCCTAAGGTGCTCCTTACTGATCAAAATCCATTTGAGTGTAAGCCCCCCTTACCAGAGCACTTCGTAGCAAAACGTTTTGCAACAGAAAATGTGGATTTCTTATGAACAACTCCAGGTAGTCCCTTCCCAGAGCAGTCTACTTTTTTCTGTTTGTACTTAATGAATATGACCAATGTGAAGTATCAGTCATTGTCGTGTTGCAGACCATGGTTCTGGCCAGTGGGGGGCAGGACGGAGCAATCTGTCTGTGGGATGTGCTGACGGGCAGCCGGGTCAGCCACGTGTACGGTCACCGCGGCGACGTGACCTCGCTGGTGTGCACCACATCGTGCGTGATCAGCAGCGGCCTCGACGACCTCATCTGCATCTGGGACCGCAGTACGGGCATCAAGCTCTACTCCATACAGCAGGTGGTTCTCTCTCTCTCTCTCTGTGTGTGTGTGTGTGTGTGTGTGTGTGTGTGTGTGTGTGTGTGTGTGTGTGTGTGTGTGTGTGGCTAATTTGGGAGAAATCAGGTAAACTAGTCTCCTGTTTTTCAACGATAGTTTATGCTTTATGCCTCTTCGCCTGCTTCTATCCCAATTTTCCATTCCTTCTCTAAACCTAACCTGTTCTTTCTTTTCCTCTTCCCCCTCCCCTAGGAGGTGGGCTGTGGTGCTAGTCTGGGGGTGATCTCTGAGTCTCTCCTGGTGACAGGGGGCCAGGGCTGTGTGTCCTTCTGGGACCTGAACTTCGGAGACCTCCTCCAGACGGTCTACCTGGGCCAGAGCAGCGACGGCCAGGGGGTCCGCCAGCTCGTGGTGCTGAACAACGCCGCCATCGTCTGCGACTTTGGCTCCGAGCTCAGCCTGGTCTACGTACCTTCGGTGCTGGAGAAGCTGGACTGAGTAGTAGCAGAACTAGGACAGGCGCCACACAGTGGCCTGGAGGAGTAGATGAAATGGTCAGTACTGACAATGGGGATTCATGCAAACGCAACTCATTTTGGCCCTACAATACGCTGCAGTTGGACAATCTTCTTGGAAAGAGTTGACGTGATTGGCTAATTTAGATCGTTAGCGCTTCACCTGATTAGGTGGGAAGGCATTTCTATAGCAATACATAACATTTTTTATAAAGCTAATGTCTGGTTGGAGAGACAGATGTACAGACAGACAGACTTACAAGTGGTCAACCTGCCACAGGGTGAGGTCTGTCTGACCAGAAAGATGACCCTTGACCTTGTTAGTAGCTCAGGGGGTTTGTATCCATGCATTGGATGGTTTGGGGTACACACACCCCAAGGGGTTCCCATCCAAAAATCAGACAGTCTGTCACTGCACTCTATGCTGCTGTCATTGGCGGAGTGTTTGATACCACACCAGCCAATCAGTGTAGCGAAGCTGTGGCAGGCTCATGTCATGAGGTCTGAGGGCCGTTGGGCTAAGCAGTTACTAGCATGTGTGTGTTTTGTGTCCTGGGAAAGAAACAGTCTCTTTTTATGGTGAAAACACTGCTGACAAAAATCTTTCGTTATTGTGTGTGTGTGTGTGTGTGTGTGCGAGATAACTGGATACGATTACTGTAATGAAATGCACCTTGAGAGGGGGTTGTTTTTATGTTTAAATCTATTTATTAGTGATACATTTTAAAGTACCAATTTGAGATGTGCATAATATAATGTGGAGATGTCATAAATGTAGGGTTAGATTTTTTATTTTTTTTAAACATTGGTTATGATAAATATTTGTAATATGAATATTTTGGAACTGTAGTTGGGGATTGAGGGGGAGAGGTCCCTTGCCTTACCAAACCTCAGGCTCTGATTTTAGGGCTACTGTTGCTGCAGGAGGATCCATCTGGCCCCTAAGAGCCCTTTTAGCTGTAGGAGGCTCTATACCTCTACACTTTCTGCTTGAATTTGAGATGTGCATGTGAAGTTGTGGTAGCTCTACATTGGCTGCTCTCTTCCCATGTTGACTGGGCCCAGGAGAAATGTCAGATCATTTGAGATTGTGAATATATTCAATTGCGCTGTTTTACGTTAGTAACATTGTCATGCTACCATTGTACGTCTTGTTCTCTGACTAAAGGTTCCATTGAGGAAATCACGTTACTTTTTAAATGCCTAAAATGGCTTCCTCTTGAAAAACATCTTACAACTGGGTTTCTCTGTCCACTATATTTTTCCCAATACAATGAAACGGTCCCTTTTTTAGGTCTTATCTCTGTGATTCTCTGCTTGTGAGTTTGAGAACCCCATCAGGCATAAAGGAGAGGATGGGTAGTGTACCAGTAATGTGGTGATAACTCCACCTTGGCCCAGCCAGTCTTTTCAAGTGAGCAAAGGAGTCCGCGAGGGCCTCAGACTAGGAATATGAGGAGTTTGATGGTACCCTCTAGGTTGGACCCCCTCTACTAACTCAACCTTTCTTCCAGCCCCTTCGCTCTGAGTGACCGTAGCGCTAGCCTGCAGACACACGCAATGCAGAGCGCCTAGCGGGCTTGACCTTAGACGTTAGCCTACTTGGTTACTTACACCCATAGCTGAATGTAGATCCGGGACGCTTGATATTGAAAAGCTTCTACACAAATATAACACACTAACTTGTGCACTAACTCTTAACCCTCTGAAATGCACATGCTCACACACACTCTAGGCACTTTGAAACATAATGTATAGAAAGACATTCAGAAACACACACGTCAGACTTGTGAATGCAGGGGTGGACAGCTTTAGTCCTCAAGTGTTGCAGTGTCTGCTGGTTTATCAATAACATGAATTGAAGACAAACGAAAACCCAGACACATCATCCCAGAAGGACTGGAGTTGTGCACCCATGTTCTATTGTAACATTTCTAATTTATTTTGTGTTTTTTAATGTAAATAATAGGTGAGTGTGTAGATTCACTTATAATTTGAAGATTATTTTTTACTTCCTGACCAAATGGTCTCTTTCTGGCAGTGTGGGGGGGGGTTGATGATGATGACTTGGGTCTCTAAGGAATGAATGTTGAAGGATATAAACTGCTGCCTGAGTTGGGCAGTAAAATATGGTTGTGTTCCAAGTCCTTTTAAGCTGCCTTTCCTTATCTCCTTGCTTGCAAATAATGACACGATAGTTATTTGACACCCATCCATTGCAACAGTTCACACACATTCAGTCACAATATGTGGCCTATGCAGGAATTAAACCGCACAACTCTGGTGTTGCGAGCACTATGCTCCAAACATTACAACATTTATGTAACAGGAATTGTCTTACATATGTTTCCCAGCGTTCTGCCACTGTACTATCAGTAGTGATGAAAGGAGATGAGAAGGGAAGCATTTAAGATAATTGGAACACAGCCCATGTCCCCTTGATCTGTTCCTTTTGGTCCTACAAAATAGTTGACGGAGGGAGGGGCAGAGAGAAACCGCTGTAAATATTGTTTTTGTGGAATCATAGGCCTGCTCTGCCCCCCTCCTCCCGAACCTTCTTCGGTTGGCTAGGGTACACAGACTGTAGTGGCGGTAGCAAATGTTCTGGACTATTTTTAACACGGGAGCAAAACTTTGTACTAATTTCCAAATAAAGAGGCTTTGACACCTTGTCATGTGGTCTGTAGTCTGTGATTTTTGTAGAAAAGTGGATACTCACTTGAGAAATAAACCATACATCAATTCAAACATTCCATAAGCTGTGGGTGTGTATTTTAAATAGTAGTCAAAACCATGACAACGTAATAACATGAGGGTAGTCTACATTTATTCAAGATATATTTACAGTGTTAATGAAAGACAAGAAAAAAACTTAAGATGTGCCGATTCATGTATGCGGTTACCATAACGACACCTTCGTCTGCAAGCTCCTCCCCCACCCTCTGGCCTCTGTCTGCGTCACCTTAGTGCAACCATATCAGTCACTACCATCATCTTAGTCCACATGAAGACCCCAAGCTAACCAACGTGCCTGGAGCGACCAGCTGTACGAGGGGACCGTAGACACTGCTGCTAGGAGGGCGTGCTGGGATTGTAGTGGGGCCGAGTGGCCAGCTCTGAAACAAGGAGTGAAGAACAGACCCATCTGGTACAGGTAGAAACACAGGACAAAGAGAAGGAAAGAAAAGACGAGTGCACCATGATTTGGTCCCAGAAGCACAGCCAGGCCACCAGTGATCGGAGGCAGAATGTATGACCCCTAAAGTGTCCCTAAAGCGACAGAAAGGCCCAGGTTCAAACCAACCCCTAGCCCCTACCACTAAGCACTTCTAGTTGTGATTCTTGGAGTTTCCACCATTCTAATCATGTTGGTTCATTAACTGAGAATCAGAGACTCAAGAAGAACTAGCTCTAAAGGCTACAGGTCAGTTTGACACGGCTATGAAGTGAGAAAGAAAGAGGGCATCGTGGCTCCTGTGTTTCAGTTCTTGTTGAGGCTCCAGAGGGGGTCTAGGCAGCTCAGGGGGTCGTCTCCCCCATCCTCGTGGGGCCCCTGGTTGAGACCCTGGCCCTCGGCAGGCTGCAGGAAGCTCTGCTTAGTGACACGGTACTTCCCCTTGCACCCACCACCCTCCATGGAGAAGGCCTCGGGAGTCAGAGAGGCCAGCAGCTCCAGGGAGTTTGGGGCCGGGCCAGAGGGAGGGGCTGGATCAGGGGTCACCTCTGGGACCGCATGGTTATTGGCTGTGGGGGGAGAGGAAGGGGCGGTGGCATCCACACCATTGGGTGGTGGGGACTGAACCTTCTCTGGGGAGGAGAGTGGGGGACTGAGGAAGGAGGGTTGGGTCTCGCTGGGAGAGGGGTCCCGGGCGGGGGCGGCGGCTGGCTCTCTGTCCAAGGGCAGGTCGGTGGCGGGGATGAAGGGTTGGTCCTCCAGACCAGAGGGGGCACCAATCTCGATGACAGGGTCCATGGCTGGGTCAGTGGCACTGGGAGGCCGGATGCTGAGTTTGGCGATGGTGGCCTGAATGGAGCTGATGGTCATGTCACCTCCCAGAACTATGTCCTGTTGGGACTCTTGGCGAGAGTAAGGCTACAGGGAAAAGACAACCAGACAATATTTAGACAGGAGTGAGCAGTAGTGTAGCATAGACGGGTTGGTTGTCAAGCAACAACAGCGAAACGTGCGCAACTATGGGGCAAAACAGGGTTGGCTTAGATTGACAACATGTAAACTATATTTTGTCTCAAATTTTTATTGAAAACATAAATGTGCACAATGAGCACTTGTCTCTCAAATACATAATTACAGTTGTTGGTTAGCTAGCCAGTGAATTTTTTGCCATATTAACATTGACATGAAATCAGTCAAAACACCTCAAAACAAGACAGGGTATCAATAACAAGATTAAACTAGCTGAAACGAGTCACTTCCGATTCCCCACATGGCAGTTTCTTGACATTGTTGGTAGCTATCTGGCCATCCAGAATCACAACAACTCATATACTTCTGCCCCATTGAAGCGTGCACATAGTTTTCGTGACGCTGTCAGCTAACCCATCTATAGGGCCTCTCAATTTTAGCTTACATCGAGTACCACCAAAATCGAAGCAAATAAAATTGTTTTTCCAACTACATTTTCAATAGGAGCATATTTACGACTTCAATCACCACTACTCACTATCCATTCAGGTGTCTGAGACCCTAAAGCCTGAATGCCAAAAGGATCAAAAACTGGCTCAGTGAGAGACTGGGCTCACCTTGGTGGCAGCAGTGCTGGGTGTCTTGCTGCAGGGGGCGGTAGGGAGGTAGCCGTGTCTCTGGAGGACCTGCTCAGCGTGTTTCAGCACCGCCTCGTAACAGAACTTCAGGTGCAGCTGTGGACAGACACCAGAGAGAGGAGACACCTTGAAGAGCCATCACACCAACAAACAACACTGACTCAATGCACTGAGAAAGTGACATGAGCTTTTACTAGAGAACTTGCCTATGTGATGTCACTCTTACGAGACTGCACATTTAACCCCTTGTAAAGCATGTTGTGTGTGTGTGTTTCTAACCTTCTCCTGCAACATGTTCTTCCTCTGCTGCCTCATCTTCTTGACCAGTAGAGGTAGGTCAGGGATGCTGTTCCCTGCCTCCAGCTCCTGTACCGCTGCATACAGCAGACAGAGGGCGCCGGTACGCCCCACGCCAGAGCTGAGGTCATGGAGAGAGACGGGGTTAGTGGCAATACTCACAACACACACACACACACTTGGTTTTGATTCCTCATCATGATGTTTGGTGATCTTAATAAAATAGCATGTGTGTGTTACCTGCAGTGCACGACAATAGGTGTGTGTAAGGGCCTCTGGTGCAGGTAGTATCCATGAACCTCCTGGATGAAGCAGATTAGATTGCTCTTGCTCTCAGGAAGACCCCTGGGAGGGAGAGGGGGGAGGAGAGAAGTGAAACGGTATTCGTTAGCCAGATATTAATTTCCATGCATACAGTGGTTAATCAGTTGTTACTGTGTGGACTCACAGTTCAGGCCAGGAGGTGAACTGCAGGTGTATGACGGTGCGTTTGAGACTCTGGTCACGGTATTGCAGGCCAATCATTCTCTCCACGTGGGTGGGCGTGGTCTTCTGCGTAGTCAGGGTGACTGTGATTGGTCCCTGAGCAAGCTGCTGGCCGCGTTCTGTCGGGAAATAGCGCAAAACCTTTCCCTGCGGAAACACGGTAAAGAAACCGACTAAGAGTTGGGGTTCTTTCAATAAATGACAATGCGTCAATCAAAATATGGACTGATAACTTCCAATGAAATAATGTGTTTTCACAAACGTTTAAGTCAATAGTCTGGAAGTAAATAAACCATCTAATCAAAGTTCTGCCTTATCCAATTCCTTACCTACCTTTTATTCCTTCTTGGGTAAAAACCAAACAGGTGGTACATCTACCACCCACGGTAGTAAGCCTTTATGAGCGACCCCTAGAATGACCCATTCCTTCTCCCCTGAGTGTGTTCATACCTTATCTAACTCCTGCTCTGAGACCAGCATGACCACCAGCGAAACCTTCTGCTCCCACACCATGAGCCAGAAGTCGGCGGCCGTGCCCGACAGTGGCGCCTGCGTGGCAATGAGGCGCGGGCAGTAGGGCGACAGCTCCTCCACAAAGCTGCCGTTGATGTAGTCGTCCTTGCCCGAGCGCAGCAGCACGCGGTTACAGTCGTAGGGCATCACGTCCTGGTGGCGGTTCTTCATGGTGTAGCAGCGAGCGATGGCGATGGACAGCTGCCTGGCGTCCCTCTCCTGCCCCTCCTGGAGCTCCTTCCAGCGGGCATCCAGCGGCGACAGGCCACCTTCGTCCACCGACGGGCGCTCCAGAGACTCCACGGCCGAACGGAAGCGTTCGAGTTCGCCACAGAGGCGGGCTACGCGTTCGGGGGCTTGGTACGGGTCGCCCTGGATCAGCCGGACGCCCTGGGAGCTCTTCTTGCGGCGCTCCCCGTCCTGAGGGTCAGCCTTGGTGGGTTGGAGGACGTTGGCGGGGGCCTTGGGGCCACCAGGCTGGCTCTCTGGGCTGGAGGAGAGCAGGTCGTCTGTGATGGAGTTCTGGCGCGGGAAGAGGGAGGTGGAGGGGGATGAGGAGGAAGGGAGAGAGGGTGGACCGCCAGGGGTGGGGGCTGGGGAGGGCCTCTGGGGGGCCAGGCCTAGGGAAGAGGGGCCTGGGGAGGGAGAAGGGGAAGGTGAGGGTGAGGGAAGGATGACGTTAGGTGGGAGGGCCACTGGAGGAGCTCCAGCAGTTGGTGGAATCATGTGCTGGGGAGGAGGCCGAGGTTGGCCCATAGAGGTGGGCTGTGGTGGGGCTCCGGGAGAGCCGTTCACACCTGGAGGAGTAGCGTACATGGTGGGGGTCATGGGGGCTACAGGCTGGGGAGCCTGGGACTGTTGGGGGGCTGAATGAGGCATTATAGGAGGCTGGTAGCCCTGTGGTAACTGGGGCTGGTAGACATGTTGGGGGGGTTGACCAGGGTGGGGCATCTGGGGCCCCTGAGGTGGGAGGGGGCCCCTGGGCAGGTAAGCCTGAGGGAGGTGGACATGATGGGGCTGGGAAGCAGGGGGCATCTGCTGGTGCAGGCCAGGGGGCATGGGCTGGCTGGTGGGGGGCAGGTAAGCCTGGGAAACTGGGGGCATCGGCTGGCTGTTAGGGGGCATCTGCTGATGAGGGCCAGGGTGCATTTGTGGATGAGGATGCATTTGCTGGGCGTTGGGATGCAATTGTTGTTGTTGGGAAGGTAGCATCTGCTGATGAAGGTGTGGGGGCATCTGTTGGTTGGCAGGTTGCATGTATGGTTGGGAGACAGGGGGCATGGGCTGGGAAGTGGGTGGCATCTGTGTGTGAGGGCCCCTTGGGATCATGTGTGAGGGCTGTTGTGGCAGGTAGCCCTGCTGAGGGTGTTGAGGCTGATAGCCCTGTGGTAACTGGGGCTGGTAGCCATGCTGGGGTTGTGGCTGGGGCTGACCAGGATATGGCTGCTGATACTGGGGGGGCATGGGCGGCCGGGGCTGGTGCTGGGGGGGCATGTACTGTGGGTAACCCTGCTGGGCCTGGGGAGGGGGTCGGGGCCCGGGCATAGCCCTGGGGGCAGACTGGTAGCCTGGGGGCAGCTGCCCAGGAGGGTGTTGGTACTGCTGCTGTGGATGTTGGTGTGGCACCTGGCTGGGCGCTTGCATGGGCACCCCAGGCTGGGTCATGTACTGTGGGTACACACCCATCTGTGGGGGAACAGCGTAGCCTGCAGAGACAGTAGGTGGTACAGGGTGGCGTGGGGCTGAGTTATAACTGAGGATGGGGGTCTGGATACTATCTACTGTAGTAGTGGAGGGACGGAAAGGGGCACGGGCAGGCCCGACTCCCCCAGTTTGGGGGGCTTGCGGCTGGGGAAGGCCATAGCCAGAAACAGGGGTCTGCTGGGGGGGTAGCTGAGTGAAGGGTCCGCGGGGGAAACCCTGGGCGGGGAGCGGGCCAGGGAAATGGTGCGGGCGAAGGTTTGGGGGGAACTGAGGGGTATAGAGCGGTGCCCCAGGTGCCCCTGGCCAGGGTAACGAAGCATTGCCACCCAGATTGGCACCAGGAAGGAAAGCCTCAGGTCCTGGGCGAAGGGCAGAATGCAGGGAGGGGTAGTCGGGGGGTAGACTACGGAGCTCGTCAGGCAGGTCTCCTCCCAGGCTCAGTATAGCAGCGTTGATCTGTGCTAGCTCAGCATCCTCCAGACTAGAACAGGCAGAGTCCACGTCTGAGCCCCCCTTGGACCCCAGGGACGGTTTGGCTGCAGTGGGCCGAGAAGGGGGATTCTTCTGGGTTTCCCTGTCCAGCACGGCCTTCCTCTCCTCCTCCCTGCCCTGACACAGAGTCTTAGCTCTCTCCAGCAGGCGGGAGGACTTGGTCTCCAGGTCCTCGTAGAAGTCCTTCCCCTCCTGGGACTTCTTCATCAGGTCCTCGTAAGCCTCGTAGGACGCCACCAGGGTCTGCACCGTGCCGTTCCACCTGAGAGTTGGAGCGAGAGAAAGGAAGGAGGAGAAGAGGAAGAGAAAGGGAGAGGTGAGATATCTTCTTCAGTAACAATGACACGAGGCTAGTGCTTATGTACCTAGTGTTTCCATTTGTCTGCTCCGATTTGTTTGTGTGTTCTGATTCTCTTTATTGGCCCCTTCCCTATGGCCTTGGACTGGAACAGCGTCAAAGTCCTTTGACCAGTAGTACTGGTGTCCCACTAAAACCCTTCCAAGCCCTTGCTCACTTGTGTTCCGTCTCGGCGAGGCCCTTGCGGACCGAGGCGTATTGCACGTTGGCTTCCGTCAGCGCCTTG
This sequence comes from Salmo trutta, assembly GCF_901001165.1. Classification (NCBI taxonomy): domain Eukaryota; kingdom Metazoa; phylum Chordata; class Actinopteri; order Salmoniformes; family Salmonidae; genus Salmo; species Salmo trutta. The sequence continues at coordinate 54,534,436 of NC_042959.1, read as the reverse complement.
AGGATGTTCTCCTGGGCAGACAGATTCTGGTCGATGTACACCTTCACCTGCTCATACTTCTTCAACTGCTCCTCAAACAACCTCTATAGGGAGGGAGGGAGAGAGGTGGCGAGTGGGAGGAGGGAGATAGAGGGAGGGGGAGGCAGGGAGGCAAATGTTACATATAGTGTGTTAAGAGGCATGCATTAGTCTAGAATTTCCTGAAGATCAAACCCACACACAATGTCCTGTACCTTCATGTCAGTGCGCTCGGTAGTGACAAGGGAGGAAGTGATGTCGTCCTGCTGGATGAGGTCACGCAGCTGTTTTTCCAGGGTGCTCCTCTGGTCCCTCATCTCCTGCACCTTACCCAGGATCCTCTTCATGCACTGCAGCCCCGCCACCTCCTCTGTAGGAACACACACACACACACACACACACACACACACACACACACACACACACACTCACACACATTTAGAAACACACTCCAAATGACACCATAACTCTTTTCCACTTTCCTATACCCACCCTGGTTGAGTTGGGGCCTTGGCAGGGCGTCTCTCAGGGCATCCAGTGGTCCCCCCAGCAGCCTCAGGTTACTGATGTGCAGGTTCATGGCTCTGTGCAGCTCTGTGTTGGTGAAGCTGGCCTTCTCATGGGCCTCCATGTACTTCTCCAGGTCCCTGCGGATCTCAGCCAGGGTCTGGGCATGTGCCTGGGTGTGCAGCTCCGCCGCGGGGCCTCCTCCCACCGCCTCTTGCAGCGCCCGCACCCCGGCCTCGTCCTCCTCCAGCACGTCCCGGATCTCCCTCAGAGACGCCTCCACGTCCGTGAACACACCAGACAGGACTGAGGGAGAGAGACATAGGGATAGTAACAAAGGCTGTTTGAGTATATGTGTGTATGTGTGTGTCCCAGGCCAACCACTCACCCTGCATGGACTGAATGAGGCTCTTGACGGTGTCTGGTCTGACACTGAGTGCAGCACACTTCTCCATCAGTACAGGGGGGATGTGACTGTACATGTCCAGGTTATCTACTGAGTCTGGCTCCAGACCCAGAGAGTCCATAAACTGCCTGTAAACCCAGAGCTAGATCAGTAACCACACAAAGTCACTATATTAAATCGTAGAAGGCGTACCTAGACGACACAAATACACACACAGCCGCTCCGACTCTCCTACTCACTCTAGAGTCTCATTCCTGCTGTCTATCTTGGCCATGATGTCCCGTAGCAACTTTGCCTTCTCTTCACTGTAGAGAGAGGAGGCCTCGTGGGCAGCCATGGGTACCAGCTTGGCAAACAGGTCTGGCCCTGTGACACTGGGATCAGTTGGGTTCACGGGCAAGGCCTTCACCAGGGGGGCACCTAGAGAGGACATGATGACAATGAAAATCCAAATATAGTATATGAAATGCAGGAGAGGTTGTGTGTGAGGATAGGTCATAGGTCAGGGTTCAATGTGACCTTTGACGGAAGCAAGAGTCTCCAACGAGGGCACAGTCTCATGGTAGATGAAGTCATTGTCTTTCTTGGCAGAGTTGAACCTACAAGGGACGGGGGGGTAAGGAATAGCAAAATAAAAGGAGAGGACGGATCAGAGAGAACCCCTTCAGCCAGAGCGCCACTGTTTGAGTGACAGAGTGTGTGTGACTGTCTACCTATCTTAAAGGTTAAAGATTGTACCAACCTACCCTACAATCATAAGTCAATATACAGTAGGGAATATAGCTGCTTACTTTCCCCCTATCACGTCCATGGTGAACTTCAAGGCCTCCTGCACACTGTCCGGCTGACCCTGATCAAACGAGAGAGAATGAGAGAAGAGAGGATTGAGGGGAAGGAGCATAAAGGCAGTTCCTTTGTTATTGTAAACTTGATAACAGACACAAAATAATCCATTTCAGAACGCCAAATGAAAAAGGTTACACAGAGTCAATTGGAAGGTGACTGTACCTTGGCCAACTTGATGGCTTCACTGAGTTTGTCTAAGGAGCTCTGCAGGTAAGCCAGCTGTTAAAACCACAAAAACACACAGCTTTAGATAAATAGGTGTATAAGGAGAGACATTGGATTGCATGTAGAGGAATGGAGGTATGCAGAGGAAGATACACGGGGGGAGTAGGGATAGTCAAGGTGACATACCCGCTCTCCATATTTCTGTTGCTCCTCTGCCTGCTTCCCCATATGCAGCTGAAAAGAAATATAATGTTATTCAATAAAAGAGCATCCGTAAACCAAATCGAGAACACATTCGCAACACACTCCCTCACAACTCACTGTCCTGTCTCAAACTCACATGGGCGATGGAAGCAAAGTAGTAGATCTTCATTTGCACCAGTTTCTTCCAGTCCTTCTGGATCTTACCCAGCATGGAGGCTGTGTCAGAATTCTCCAGAGCCCTGCACGCCTCCTTATAGTAGTCCACCACCTACACCAGGCCAACAACAGAACAGTCGCACACCTGGGTCGTACTCATTAGGGCACACCGTAGCGAAACGTTTTGCAACAGAAAATAATTATCATTTTCTTATTGGATAGGTTCAGTTAGTCCCTCCCAGTTTGATGCCTATTGAGAACGACACTGCTCTACGGCAACTGAGGTCTAGAGGGTGTTATCGTGCCCTGCTGCTGCGTCTTGTGTTGAGAGGAGAGAGATTTACCTGAGCACTGATGCGGGCTACAAGGAAACTCTTCCTGTTGTCCAGCATGGACTTCTCCAGAAGACACTCCTGAGCCTGACCCTGAATGGAGACAAATAACCATGAAGTGTGTGTGTGTGTTCATGCTTGTGAGAACACATGCATGTGCGCACGTGTGTGTGTGTGTGCGATAGTTACCAGCATGAGGTTGATGTTGAGGTTAAGGATCTGGTGACTCATGTCCACGCTGAAGTTGTGGCTGAAGTGGTCCCTCAGGTAGGAGAAGGCCCCCGCGGAGCACTGGAAGTGTGTACATGACACCTTCATCCCCTAGAGGGAGAGAGAGAGAGAGGGAGACAGAAGGGAGTGAGGATGGAAGCGATAGAAAGAGGAGGGCAACACAATGGATGTCAGTGTGAGATGTCATGGAGAGAGAGAGAGAGAGGTTAACGTGTTGCTTCTGCCCACCTCTTCGGACACCCTGTTATCCATGGCTCCCAACATGGAGTGGAGAGCACCTACAGAGAAGACAACATCATGGCAATCAGGACATAGCTGTTTGACGGCTGGTTGGGCCCTCAGTGCTGATCTAAGGTCAGTTTTACACTTCACCACTCAATGGTTCAACTCACCCAGGTTGTAGAGGATGCATGCTTGCTCATAGCTGATGTCATCATGAGTGACTGTTTTTCCAGAAAATATTTCTGTCCTGATAAGAGAGAATGAAATTGTTGACACACTGTTTTGCATACATGAGGGTGTGGTGTGTGTCTACATGTTTGGGCCTGTCTGTATTTGTATGTATTATGGATCCCCATTAGTTCCTGCCAAGGCAGCAGCTTCTCTTCCTGGGGTCCAGCTAAAATTAAGGCAATTATATACAATTTTAAAAACATTACAATACATTTCACAACAGATTTTTACGACACATTAAGTGTGTTCCCTCAGGCCACTACTCTACAATCACATATCTACAACACAAAATACATGTGTATGTGTGTCTGTCTGTGCCTGTGTGTGTGTGTGTCTCTTCAGATTCCCGGTTGTTCCATAAGGTGTATTTTTATCCGTTTTTTTTTTAAATCAGATTTTACTGCTTGCATGAGTTACTTGATGTGGAATAGAGTTCAATGTAGCACTGTGTGCCTCCCATAGTCTGTTCTGGACTTGGGGACTGTGAAGAGACCTCTGGTGGCATGTCTTGTGAGGTATGCATGGGTGTCTGAGCTGTGTGCTAATAGTTTAAACAGACAGCTTGGTGCATTCAACATGTCAATGTTTCTCGCAAATACAAGTTGTGATGAAGTCAAATCTGACCTCTACTTTGAGCCAGGTGAGACTGACATAATGTTAACTCTCCGTGTACATTTAAGAGCCAGCCGTGCTGCCCTGTTCTGGGCCAATTGTAATTTGTGGCACCTAACCACACGACTGGACAGTAGTCTAGGGCCTGTAGGACCTGCCTTGATGATTGCATTGTTAAGAAGGCTGAGCAGCGCTTTATTATGGACAGACTTCTCCCCATCTTAGTTGCTGTTGGGTCAATATGTTTTGACCATGACAGTTTACAATCCAGGGTTACTCCAAGCAGTTTAGTCTCCTCAACTTTCTCAATTTCCAAATTCATTAGTTGAGGTTTAGGGTTTAGTGAATGATTTGTCCCAAATACAATGCTTTTAGTAATTGAAATATTTAGGACCAACTGCTTTCTTGCCACCCATTCTGAAACTGACTGCAGCTCTGTGTAAAGCGCTGCAGTGATTTCACTTGCTGTCATTGCTGACGTGTATAGTGTTGAGTCATCAGCATACATAGACAAACAGGCTTAACTCAGAGGCAGGTCATTAGTAAAGATTGAATAGTAAGGGGCCTGTGTTCTGTTATACAGGTAACTCTCAAACCACAATATAGCAGGGGATGTAAAGCCATAACACCAATGCTCCCTCTATGCTGCGCACGTAGCCCGGGACTGGCACGCAGAAATATCAGCCACCAGAGAGAAGCACGAGATTGAACCACTCAACTTTCTAGAGCAGCGGTCACCAACCGGTCGATCTCCAAGACATTCCTAGTCGATTGCCAAATATTTCTGTAAAAAACCCAACGATAAAGCCTATTTTTTGTATTAGTCTTGAGCTGTTGGCGGTAGGTGCACCCAATTCAGCTGCCCTGCGCGCCGGGGTAGGCGAGCTGTTGCCATTTTGAACCATTTTTATTTCACCTTTATTTAACCAGGTAGGCCAGTTGAGAACAAGTTCTCATTTACAACTGTGACCTGGCCAAGATAAAGCAAAGCAGTGCGACACAAACAATAACACAGAGTTACACATGGAATAAACAAACGTACAGTCAATAACGCAATAGAAAAGTGTATATACAGTGTGTGCAAATGAAGTAAGATTAGGAAGTTAAGGCAATAAATAGTCCGTAGTGGCGAAATAATTACAATTTCGCAAATAAACACTGGAGTGATAGATGTGCAGAAGATGAATGTGCAAGTAGAGATACTTGGGTGCAAAGGAGCAAAAAAAAAATTATATATAGAAATAAAATAAATGACAATATGGGGATGAGGTAGTTGGATGGGCTATTTACAGATGGACTATGTACAGGTGCAATGATCTGTAAGCTGCTCTGATAGCTGATGCTTAAAGTTAGTGAGGGAGATATGAGTCACCAGCTTCAGTGATTTTTGCAATTCGTTACAGACATTGGCAGCAGAGAACCGGAAGGAAAGGCAGCCAAATTAAGAATTGGCTTTGGGGGTGACCAGTGAAATATACCTGCTGGAGCGCGTGCTACGGGTAGGTGCTGCTATGGTAACCAGTGAGCTGAGATAAGGTGGGGCTTTACCTAGCAAAGACTTGACCTGGAGCCAGTGGGTTTGGCAACGAATATGAAGCGAGGGCCAGCCAACAAGAGCATACAGGTCGCAGTGGTGGGTAGTATATGGGGCTTTGGTGACGAAACGGATGGCACTGTGATAGACTACATCCAATTTGCTGAATAGAGTGTTGGAGGCTATTTTGTAAATGACATCGCCGAAGTCAAGGATTGGTAGGATAGTCAATGTGTCTCAAGGTACAAACTCTGCCTTCCCTGCGGGCCCAGAGAGCAAATTCAGTGCACTATAGGTCTACCACTGGCCAATCAGATGGCTCAGATGACTGTGTCTGCAGTAACGTAGTGTGGCATAAAAGAAAGCTGCAGAAAGTTGATACTGTGAGATTTCTTATCGTTTAAAACCATGACTAGAGAGACTGTCAACGAATACAGCAAAGAGATGCTGTTAATATGACCGAGTTTATGTTTAAGTTCTTACTCAGCACTGTCAACACTTTGTATTCAACACTTTTATAAGCCATAAAATGCACGTTGTTCCTATATCCTCTCAGCGCTACAACAAGCACTGCAGCAGTAATGAATGAGTAGGAAAGTGTCTCTATAGGCTTGCGTTGTTGTTATTATTTGTGGCTTGGGTCTTTTTTAACATCGAGGAATATTTCACTTTCTCTGTTCAACATGACTTTGTGCATGAGGCAGAAATAATGTGGTGCGTGTCGAGTTTCACCAGCTGGGAGATGGTGTCCCTTTTTGGTCAGTGTTAGTGGAGGAAAGGGAGAGCGGAGGGATGTTGAGAGGCAGATCCTCAGTCTGCTGCTCTCTCCCGCCGCTGAGACGGACCATCAGATGCAGGCACCACCCCCCCCCCCCCCAAAAAGGAAATTATTTAAATGTATGGTCATTCAGCTGTGCTTCACAAGTAATACAACAACCGATCTATTACCGGCGTGATCATTTAGCCTACCTCAAATGTTAAAATGTAATAACATTTTTAAAAATGCCAGAACAACAATGCATTGGCAGGGCAATTAAAGCAAAGCCAATATGCAGTGATAATGTATTGGACCTATAACTTACTGCACAAACCTCACTGCTACAGTACTATTATTAATTGATTGTTGCGTAGGCTTGGAGCGGTAGATCTCGGCTTGCATTTTGACTCAGTGATCTTGACTCAGAAAAGGTTGGTGACCACTGTTCTAGAGTTTTCCCTGTTAACACTATCAACGTTTCCATTTACCGTGGCAATTGTGATCGAATCAATGCAATATTACCGAAACAAAACTAACTATGCAAGAGATTTTGTTGTAGGCAGAACGCATCAGAGTAGGATTCTATTGCATTGACATGCACTACTCAGCCCAGTGCGGTATAAACAATCAGAGCTGCAGTAGGCCTATATGCAAATAGCTCATTGCCATATATGGATATGTGCCATTTACTTTGACCTGGACTGTGTTTGCAGCATGAGCGGTCGTGAGTAGAGGCGCTTAATTTGAAGTCAAAGTAAGAGCTGCTGCAGCCACGTGTGCACATTTTGTTCATTTCCTTTGCTAGTTAGTGAGTTATTAGCCCAGTTATAGATAATTTGTAGTCAGCAATAGCGGAGTGATTGCTTCCTACAAGAGCACAAAACATATACATCTCTAGACGTCTTTGAAAAGCGAGTCAGGTAAAGAGCTTTTTTTTGTCTTAAAGGGGCAGTGTTGTATTTTGAGGCATGCTTGAATAAGCTAAGTAGCCAATGGGCAGAGGGTAGCATAATTTGTCTGACTCTCTGTAATAATGGTATGGAAATAATAATGCATTTTATTTTGTAAAGTGGTTTCTTGCATCAAACATCACAACAACATTTTCAGTCACCTCCTTGTCTGACGGACAAGTGGATAAACAGGTTAATGTCAAGCCCTACACTTTTTCAAAAGTCTCATGGAATGTAGGCCTACATTGAAAACCACACATTGGTTGCTACGTTAGGCTGAATGATAGAACAGCCGTTTCCACGTTAAAATGTTATGGGATGCATTTTCTCAATTGTTTTGATGTTAGGCCACTCTGGTAGGCCTACGTTATGATCAAATAGCCACAGTAGCCTACATGGCCACCTCTAAAACTGTAACTTAAAGCGGGTACAGCCTCCGGGTTCACAGTAAACACACGCTGGAAGTTGCACAGAATTTTCACAACGTTTAAAGGTCACGTTAAGCAGACCTGAAATTTGCTCAGTGCTCAATAGAGGGAACATTACACATACGCCTTTCCAGCAGCAGATTATTATAGATAATGTCAAAAGTTGCACTGAAGACCAACAAAATAGGTCCCACAATCTTTTTATTTATTCATTATTATTTTGTTTGCCAATCATCAGTCATTTGTGTAAGTGGTGTACATGTTGAATGCCCATCCCTATAAGCGTTTTGAAAATCTGCTGTTCATTTGTTTACCGTGAAATAGCATTGTATCTGGTCAAACACAATTTTTTCCAAAAGTTTGCTAAGGGTTGATAACAGGCTGATTGGTTGGCTGTTTGAGCCAGTAAAGGGTGCTTTGCTATTCTTGGGGAGCAGAATGACTTTTGCTTCCCTCCAGGCCTGAGGGCACACAGTTTCCTGTAGGCTTAGATTGAAAAAATGGCAAACAGGTGTGGCAATATTATCCACAGTAATTTTCCATCCAAGTTGTCAGAACCAGGTGGTTTGTCATTGTTGATAGACAACAATATTTGTTTCACCGCTTCCACACTCACTTTACAGAATTACAATGCTTGTCGTTCATAATTTGGTCAGTTATGCATGGATGTGTAGGTTCAGAATTTGTTGTTGGCATGTCATGCCAAAGTTTGCTAATCTTGCCAATGAAAAAATGATTAAAGCAGTTGGCAATATGAGTGGGTTTTGTGATGAATGAGCCATCTGATTCAATGAATAATAGAACCGAGTTTGCCCAAAATTCTATTTAAGGTGATCCAAACCTTTTTACGATCATTCATCTTTTTTTCATAGTAACTGTTTTTCCAGAAAATATTTCTGTCCTGGTAAGAGAGAATGAAATTGTCGACACATTGTATTGCATACCTGAGGGTGTGGTCTGTGTCTACGCGTATGGTAGGGAGAGCTTATGAAAGTGTGTGTGTTTGTGTGTGTGTGTTCGCTCACACTTTATTTGGATAGTTCAGATTGTCCATCTGTAGATGCTCTAGAGATATCTGTTGATAAGCAACTGCGTGCTAAGGTTCCAGTTAGGGAGGGTTTAGAATAAGGGTTAGGGTAAGAGTTAAGGTTGGGGCTAGGGTTAAGATGAGGGTTAATGGTAGGGTTAGTAGATAGTTGAAATGTTACTGATAGTCTGTCGAGCATCTACAGATGGAATATCCAAATAAAGTGTTACCTTGTGTTCTTCCGGTCTTTCCGTAGCTGTCTGTGGTAGAGTTTATGAAAGCAAGTGTGTGTGTGATATGGATCTCATGGGTAAGTGTGTAAATATAGGGCTCCTATGTGTACTTCATTGCCTCATACCATGAGATGGGTACTGCTGCTTCCTGCCCAGGCCCCAGAGGCACACGGCTCTGAAGGTAGTGCAGCTGCCCAAAGTACTTCCTCAAAATGCTGCAGCCCTCAAAGTCCCGCGTCACATTCACCGCACCCTGCCACAAACACTTACTTATTATATGATAGAAAGACAGTACAGTATATGACCTACATAACAAATAAATCACAACGTATGACATTTGCGTAGCACAAGTCGCTCAGTCCCAGTTCATACCTGTCTCAGTGTCTCCAGCTTCTTCAGCTGTTCATTATAGCTGTCTGGATTCTCCCCATAGTTCTTCAGGATGAACTGAAAGGACAGAGGGAAAGCAGATAAGAGGGGCCATTGGGAGCTCAGCAAATAACCTTTATTTAACCAATAAGGTCTATTCATTCAATCAGAAATAGATTTACAGTATCAGTCAAAAGTTTGGACACAACTACTCATTCAAGGGTTTTTCTTTATTTTTACTACTTTCTACATTGTAGAATAATAGTGAAGACATCAACACTATGAAATAACACATATGGAATCATGTAGTAACCAAAAAAAGTTTAACAAATCAAAATATATTTTATATTTGAAATTCTTCAAAGTAGCCCCCCTTTGCCTTGATGACAGCTTTGCACATGCTTGGAATTCTCTCAACCAGCTTCATGAGGTAGTCACCTGGAATGCATTTCAATTAACAGGTGTGCCTTGTTAAAAGTTCATTTGTGGAATTTCTTTCCTTCTTAATACGTTTGAGCCAATCAGTTTTGTTGTGACAAGGTAGGGGTGATTTACAGAAGATAGCCTTATTAGACCGGTGGATATCTGTCCTCTGGTCTGCTGAGTCCAAATTTGAGATTTTTGGTTCCAACCGCTGTGTCTTTGTGAGACGCAGAGTAGGTGAACGGATGATCTCCGCATTTGTGGCTCCCACCGTGAAGCATGGAGAAAGTGGTGTTATGGTGTGGGGGTGCTTTGCTGGTGACACGGTCTGTGATTTATTTAGAATTCAAGGCACCATTAACCAGCATGGCTACCACAGCATTCTGGAGCTATACGCCATCCTAAGTAAGTTCAATATGCTGCCCTGCATCCCCACCATCTCATTGTTCCAGCAGGATCCAGCATAAATTTAGTACTGACATTCATAATTAATCCATAATCCAATCAATCCATGTAATAAAAAACGACTAGATCTGCACCTATTGTGTGGACAAAGGAAATGAATCTATCTCCCAGAAAGTGTTTTATACATTTTTTTGGTCTTTGTTAGCCTATAGCTGGGATTCATTCCAATCCATGTTAGGTCCATGTTAGATCTATGTTATAACCACAGAAGGCTGGTGGGAGGAGATATAGGAGGATGGGCTCATTGTAATGGCTGAAATGGAATAGTGGAACGGAGTCTAATATGTGGTTTCCATATATTTTATGTGTTTGATACCGTTCCATTTAATCCATTACAGACATTACAATGAGCCTGGCCTCCTATAGCTCCCCCCACCAGCCTCCTCTGGTTATAGCGCGGATGACTGTTAAAGGAATTCCTGCTTGAGTGTAAATGATTAAATAATTCTACCCTGAATTTAGGGATAGGGTCTATATAACCTGTAGCATAAATAACTAAAAGGTTGAGCACAAGTCTCATGAGGTTGACTAGGATAGGAGAGGAACGGAGGTCTGTGTGTTTAAGTAAACATCAAGAACTGTTCAACTGTGGTTGACCTGACCTAGCTTGAACCCTCCAGGTTTCCCAAATCTCAGAGTACTAAAATGTCGGCAGGATCAGGATTTACGGTTTTGAGAGTTCTGGGGAAGAGGACAATTAATCCTCAGTGTTAGTGTGTAATGTGTGTGCGTAAATGAGGAGCCTGGTATATAATAGATGTTTTGTGTATGAACTACAGAACGTTCTCTGAATAAACTGTACAGACCTTTTGCAGAAAGCTGAGTCCTTGCCTAATTATTATTAACCCAGTGTCTTACAAAAATTGGGGATTATTCATCTAGGCTTATTGATTGGTAATTATTAGCATTGGGATTCGAAAATTCCCATAACAATGACATACAAAAGGTTATTCCTGATTGAGCCAACATGCACAGCTTTTACAGTGAATGAGATCTGGCGAACGTCTGGGAAAATGCCTTTAAAAGCCGCATCGTCAGCTTCCCGTCTCGTCAAGAGACCCCACTTTATTCTCCTGTAGATGTTGAGAAGAAGAGCAGCAGTGCCGTCTGGATCCGAGCATGAATATTCTGACAGCGGAGAGATGAGAGACTCCCATTCAACCCCACAAACTGACCAGGATGTGGAGGTTCCCACAGTCACGGAGATATCTGGAGATGGTTGTTTGGGGTCGGTGGACCAAATGGATTAAGACGATTGGAAAGCCCATATGTCTTGATTTTCCCTGCCTGATTGTTCATTGCATCACTGATAAAATTCCTGTCAATGTTTTGATTATGACAGGGATGACGAGGATCTTTGTAACAATCATGATGATGGCTGTTGTTGTTATCAATGTTGTGTTATCATCCTACAGATCAGGTGGCTGACCTGCACCAAACCAGGAGTCAGTTAGGGAAAGTCTGTTTGATCATCCTGTGTCTGTCACACTAGGGCCATTGGTGACTTTCAGGACCAACTCGACTCAAGCTTGCTCCATTCCTCCCCCTTTCCACTCTAGCTGCCCTGTTCACACTACCAAAATACACTATAACACCAGTCAATGTTTCAACGCATCTAATGGTGTCTGCATACAAGGACCACAGGGGAAGGGGAGCCATGCGAATCATCGCCATGGTCGACAGAGACCGACCCACGCCTCTGTACTGTGTTCTGCTGCTCTGGATAGGGCCCCCAGGTCGCTCCAGCCGATGTCGTAATGCACAGCGTCCACTATGGATACCTGTATGCGGCCGAAGACATGCCCGGCCTTGAAGGACCAGGATGCAACGCCACATGTCACTCTCACCACACACCTCGAGAGCCAGGATGCCCTCAACCAGACATTTCTGACTATCCAGAACAGGGAGAGATGGGAGGACTTCCCCTTTTACCTCACCGTGTGCATGTCCATGTTTGAAAACTACAACAACGTCAAGCAGTTTGTCCAGACCATGGAGTTTTACAAGCTCCTGGGGGTACAGAAGGTGTTCTTCCACCTCACCAGCTATGGGCCTGACCTGGACAAGGTCCATCAGTACTACGCAGAAGAGGGCACTCTGGAGGTGATCGACTGGCCCATCAACCACTTCCTCAAGCCCTCTACTGGGTAGGAGGCCCAGGAGCTGGAAGGGGACATCCACCTCAACGGCCAGCTGACCACCATGAACGAGTGCATCTACAGGAATATGTACAGGTCGCGGTACGTGCTGCTGGCTGACGTTGTTCAGCTCCTGGTCCCGGCCTCAAACATCTCTCTGCGACCCCACATGGAGGACCTACAGGGGCAGCACCCAGACGCAGCAGTGTTCCTGATGGAGACACACCACTTCCCTGTCACGGCTGGTACCACTACTCCAGACCATTCCACACGGAGGAGGGCGCCGGAGGTGGATCTCCTCGACTACGTCTACAGAGAACCTGTTCAGGAGGACGCCATCCACTCCTACAAGATGGTGGTCGACCCCTGGCTGGTGCTGCAGACAGACATGTTTGAAGTGACACAGAGCTACGTTGACACTGTTAGGGTTCCGTCCGATGTGTGTAAGATCATGCAAGTGAAAGAAGCTCAGAAAGGGAGCTGGTCCAAAGAGCAGCTGGTCCTCGATAGAGGTCTCTGGGAATTCTGAGATTATCTCATGTCCATTATTGATTAAATTTGACAGAAATTAGGAATACATAAAACTCCTTGGGAGCATTTACTCAGTTAAAAGTTGGATATTGAGAATCAAAATGGAAGATTTCTGGGACTACAGGGTAAATCCATTTGAATACTATTTGACAGCATCCCTTTTGATTTGAAACCTTCCAAACATACAGTGCATTAGGAAAGTACTCAGACCCCTTCACTTTTCCACATTTTGTTACGTTACGGCCTTATTCTAAAATGGAATATATATAAAAAAAGTTCATCAATCTACACACAACACAGTGCTATGACAAAGCAAAAAAGGATTTTTAGAAATTATAGCAAAATCTGAAATATCATGTTTACATAAGTATTCAGACCCTTTACTCAGTACTTTGTTGAAGCACTTTTGGCAGTGATTACAGCCTCGGGTATGAGGCTGTACAATCTTGGCACACCTGTATTTGGGGAGTTTCTCCCATTCTTCTCTGCAGAGCCTCTCAAGCTCTGTCAGGTTGGATGGGGAGCGTCCCTGCACAGCTATTTTCAGGTCTCTCCAGAGATGTTCGATCAGGTTCAAGTCCAGGCTCTGGCTAGGCCACTCAAGGACATTCCGAAACGTGTCTCAAAGCCACTCCTGTGTTGTCTTGGCTGTATGCTTGGCTGTATGTACAGGTTGTTGTCCTGTTGGAAGGTGAACCTTGGCCCCAGCCTGAAGTCCTGAGCGCTCTGGGGCAGGTTTTCATCAAGGAACTCCGTTCATCTTTCCCTCGATCCTGACTAGTCTCCCAGTCCCTGCCGCTGAAAAACATCCCCACAGCATGATTCTGCCACCACCATGTTTCACCGTAGGGATGGTGACAGGTTTCCTCCAGACGTGACACTTGGCATTCAAGCCAAAGTGTTCCATCTTGGTTTCATCAGACTAGAAAATCTATTTCTCATGGTCTGAGAGTCCTTTAGATGCCTTTTGGCAAACTCCAAGTGGGCTGTCATGTGTCTTTTACTGAGGAGTGGCTTCCATCTGGCCACTCTACCATAAAAGGCCTGATTGGTTGGGTGCTGCAGAGATGGTTGTCTCCTGGAAGGTTCTCCCAACTCCACAGAAGAACTCTGTCAGAGTGACCATTGGGTTCTTGGTCACCTCCCTGACCAAGGCCTTTCTCCCCCGATTGCTCAGTTGGCAGAGTGGCCAGCTCTAGGAAGAGTCTTGGTGGTTCCAAACTTCTTCAATTTAAGAATGATGGAGGCCACTGTGTTCTTGGGGACCTTCAATGTTGCAGAAAGGTTTTGGTACCCTTCCCCAGATCTGTGCCTCAACACAATCCTGTCTCGGAGCTCTACGGAGAATTCCTTTGACCTCATATGGCTTGGTTTTTGCTCTGACATGCACTATCAACTGTGGGACCTTGTATAGACAGGTGTGTGCCTTTCCAAATCATGTCCAATCAATTGAATTTACCACAGGTGAACTCCAATCAAGTTGTAGAAACATCTCAAGGATGATCAATGGAAACAGGATGCACCGGAGCTCAATTTCGAGTCTCATAGCAAAGGGTCTGAAAACTTATGTAAATAAGGTATTTCTGTATTTTGCTAAATTGTCTAAAAACCTGTTTTCGCTTTGTCGTTATGGGCTATTGTGTGTAGATTGAGGACATTTTTTAATTGAATCCATTTTGAAATAAGGTTGTAACGTAACAAAATGTGGAAAAGGTCAAGGGGTCTGAATACTTTCCAAATGCACGGTATGTTAGCGAATGTTGTATACAACAATACATTTAAAAATTACACACAATGTAGTCTACAAACTTATTACAACTGTAGCAGGCCAATCCTTCTCCTGGAGGTACGCTGGGTGTGCAGGCTTCTGTTTCAGCCCAGCACTAACACACCTGATTTAACTTACCAAACCTAATCAGTTGATAATAACGTGTATTATTGCTGGGATGGAATAGAAGCATGCTCACCCAGTAGATCAGAGAGTGGAGCAAGGTTGGCCACCACTGGTATGGACTTTTTTGTACACCTGAAATAATGCTTTAGTAATAATATCCTAATTACTAAGATGTGTAACCTTTACAAACAAGTTAGATTATTTGTACTTTTGAAATTATATTTTGATTCATTCAATGTTGATTCATTGAAGTGAAGTGTTTAAACTTGTTTTAATTGTTAACTTAAAAACATTATTCAAGATGAACTACAATAGTGCCAATGTTCATTCATCACAGATCACAATTCTGCAATAAAGGTGTGAACGGGATCTGTCTCTCATTTCTCTGTTTCTGTGTTGCTTTCTTAAATGAACATGGCCTTTTTGTCCAGTTGTGAGCTCTCCAATTAAATGATACCAGTAGATAATGTATATGAAGCTAACCATGAGCCAGATTTTTTACCTAATTTTTCTGACCTGAAATTGTTTAGTGCAAATCCAACCCTTATATTCTAAGTACAGTATTGTACATGAATATAAGGAGCTAGCAACTTGTAGGCTAATTAAACGTATAAAAAATGAAAATAATATGGTGTGGGGAGTGTTTGTAATTTTACCTTAGAATAGAAACTAAATCAGATGGTCAATTGCAGAGATGTTGGTGTTGATGGTGGTTAAAGAGAAATTTACACGACAACATTTGCAAGTCAAAGCCCAATTCCTTTACCCAAAGTACCCATTCATGTACGCCTATGTATTTTACAGGGAGTGGGCTATAATCATCAATTTCATGACACAAGTATAATGAAAGAGCCATAAACTATAATATGATAATCCTAATGTTAAAATACCATAACAAAATTAGTAGCATATTACATGGGAAATGCATGCTTAGTGTATAATTTACAATCTTATAATGCGTGTTACTTGCGTTTTCTATCCTTTGGTGGGCACATTTCATAATTGAATTTACTCAACACATTCACGAATGGTGGCTTTGATCACAGTTTCGAGGTTTAGGAGCACACGCACATTGTTGTGTAAATCTCTCTTCCCCCACCATCAACAATCTCTGCAATCCTCCTCCATGCCATGTACCTTATGATTTTGTCTCTGTATTCTAGCATAGCAAAATCATATAGAATTGGAAAACCAGACGCAGCGATGATTGGCTTTCCTCCGTCTTTTTTGGTTGCGCTTGCTCGGAACTAATGACAGGCGGAACTACGTGCCATGAATGAAAGATTATCAAATATCTGCTTCTCACTTGATTGGTTAGCGGCAGCGGTGGCCGCGTGCAATTTGCATAAAGTAGAGCAGAGCTGAACTTTTTATATCGCTCCGCTAGCAGAGTTCGCGCCGCTCACCTTCCCACAATCCCCTGCGCATTTCTCTGCGTGTTCCCATTGAAAATGAATGGGGCGGGACTTCGCCTGGCGAATTTGGAAGTGATGGAATCCCTACGATAGAAGTACCTGGCCTGCTTCTCACTAATGCCAAATGTAGGAGAGTGCCCAGCTGGGCTTCTCAGTAATATTTTCTTCACCTCACACAGTAAGTCAACAAATACCTTTTTTTAACCATTCAAATGAATGTGACATTATGCGAACACTTCGTTTGAATGGTTTTGTGCGTCTAAATAGGAAATGTATAAATAAAATGTAGCTATATGCAGAAAAGTCAACAGACAAGGACAAGGTAGGCATATCAGTGGAGGCTGGTGGGAGAAGGATATAGGAGGGCAGGCTCATTGTAATGTCTGGAATGGTATGAATGGAAGTGTCTGACATATGAAACCTTATTTGACTCTGTTCCAAAAATTAAATTCCAGCTATTAGAATGAGCCCGTCCTCCTATAGCTCCTACCACCATCCTCCTCTGGCCTATCTCTGTTAATGTTGTACCAACCTGGCATTTCCTAATTTGTTGATTAATATAAGTAATAATCTGAATAACAATAATGAAATGCCATGATAATAACAAAGTGTAATTACTTGTTTCAAAATGGTTTTATTAAAAAGCATAGCAATGTTAAAAAGTGTGCAAACAGAGTTGTGAAGAGTTATGTCGGTGACCGTGTACATTGGCCTGGGCAATTACAAGACAGTCACAGTCCTACTTAAATGTCAATTATCTAAAAACGCTTAAATTGTTCTAACTTAGACCCTATTTTACATGATCTGAGGTTTTTGTGTTGTGCCCACCATCGGTTGAGACACAACATGCTCTTGAATACAGGATGGGTGTCATGTTTGGCTGATAATTGTACTAACATTTTCATCAAATTTTTACTTTCAAATGGTACCACAAAGATGTTTGGAGGTTCAAATATCAGATAGTGTTGACTTGAATGGGAATCTGTTGTCTTAAATAACACTGTCAATCCTCCAATGGAAACCTATTGAAATCAAATTTTATTTGTCAGATGCGCTAAATACAACAGGTGTAGTAGACCTTACAGTGAAATGCTTACTTACAAGCCCTTAACCAACAATGCAGTTAAGAAAAAATAAATAAATAAGAAATAAAAGTTACAAATAACTAAAGAGCAGCAGTAAAATAACAATAGCGAGGCTATATACAGGGGGTACGGGTACAGAGTCAATGTGCGGAGTAATTGATGCAGAGCAGTTGCCATAACCAGGCAGTGATGCAACCAGTCAGGATGCTCTCGATGGTGCAGCTGTAGAACTTTGAGGATCTGAAGACCCATGCCAAATCTTTTAAGTCTCCTGAGGGGGAATAGGTTTTGTCGTGCCCTCTTCATGACTGTCTTGGTGTGCTTGGACCGTGATAGTTTGTTGGTGATGTGGACACCAAGGAACTTGAAGCTCGATGCTGTTCATCGATTACAGCTCAGCATTTAACACCATAGTACCCTCCAAACACGTCATTAAGCTCGAGACTACCTGACGGGCCGCCCCCAGGTGGTGAGGGTAGGTAACAACATCTCCACCCCGCTGATACTCAACACTGGGTCCCCACAAGGGTGCGTTCTCAGCCCTCTTCTGTACTCCCTGTTCACCCACGACTGCGTGGCCATGCACGCATCCAACTCAATCATCAAGTTTGCAGACGACACTACAGTGGTAGGCTTGATTACCAACAACGACGAGACGGCCTACAGGGAGGAGGTGAGGGCCCTCGGAGTGTGGTGTCAGGAAAATAACCTCGCACTCAATGTCAACAAAACAAAAGAGATGATCGTGGACTTCAGGAAACAGCAGAGGGAGCAGCCCCCTATCTACATTGACGGGACAGTAGTGGAGAGGGTGGAGAGTTAAGTTCCTCGGCGTACACATCATGGACAAACTGAAATGGTCCACCCACACAGACAGCATGGTGAAGAAAGCGCAGCAGCGCCTCTTCAACCTCAGGAGGCTGAAGACTTTTGGCTTGTCACCAAAAACACTCACAATTTTTTACAGATGCACAATCGAGAGCATCCTGTCGGGCTGTATCACCGCCTGGTACGGCAGCTGCTCCGCCCATAACCGGAAGGCTCTCCAGAGGGTGGTGAGGTCTGCACAACGCATCACCGGGTGCAAACTACCTGCCCTCCAGGACACCTACACCACCCGATGTCACAGGAAGGCCAAAAAGATCATCAAGAACAACAACCACCCGAGCCACTGCCTGTTCACCCCGCTAACATCCAGAAGGCGAGGTCAGTACAGGTGCATCAAAGCTGGAACCGAGAGACTGAAAAACAGCTTCAATCTCAAGGAAATCAGACTGTTAAACAGCCATCATATTCGTATTCATTCCTTTACACTTGTGTGTACAAGGTAGTTGTTGTGGAATTGGTAGATTACTTGTTAGATATTATTACTGCATGGTCGGAACTAGAAGCACAAGCATTTCGCTACACTTGCATTAACACCTGCTAACTATGTGTATGTGACAAATACATTTGATTTGATTTGAACCTGCTCCACTACAGCCCCGTCGATGAGAATGGGGGTGTGCTCGGTCCTCCTCTTCCTGTAGTCCTCAATCATGTCCTTTATCTTGATCACGTTGAGGAAGAGGTTGTTGTCCTGGCACCACACGGCCAGGTCTCTGACCACCTCCCTATAGGCGGTCTCATCGTTGTCGGTGATCAGGCCTACCACTGTTGTGTCATCGGCAAACCTCATGATGGTGTTGGAGTCGTGCCTGGCCGTGCAGTCATGAGTGAACAGGGAGTACAGCAGGGGACTGAGCACGCACCCCAGAGGGGCCCCCCGTGTTGAGGATCAGCGTGGCGGATGTGTTGTTACCTACCCTTAACACCTGGGGGCGGCCCATCAGGAAGTCCAGGATCCAGTTGCAGAGGGAGGTGTTTAGTCCCAGGGTCCTTAGCTTAGTGATGAGCTTTATGGGCACTATGGTGTTGAACGCTGAGCCGTAGTCAATTAATAGCATTCTCACATAGGTGTTCCTTTTGTCCAGGTGTGAAAGGGCAGTGTGGAGTGCAATAGAGATTGCATCATCTGTGGATCATTTGTGGCGGTATGCAAATTGGAGTGGATCTAGGGTTTCTGGGAGAATGGTGTTGATGTGAGCCATGACCGGCCTTTCAAAGCACTTCATGGTTACAGATGTGAGTGCTACGGGTTGGCAATCATTTAGGCAGGTTACCTTAGTGTTCTTGAGCACAGGGACTATGGTGGTCTGCTTGAAACATGTTGGTATTGCAGACTATCAAAATAAAGAAAGTTGCACACTCCATGTATAAACTCCCAGCAATTTAATGGGTATTTACCAACATTTCAGCATCACTGTGCCTTGTGTATTACAATCACTGTGCCACTGTGTATTACAGACTTAGGCAGGGAGAGGTTGAAAATGTCAGTGAAGACACTTGCCAGTTGGTCAGCACATGCTCCGAGTGCATGTCCTGGTAATCCGTCTGGCACTTTGTCCCTGTTTAAAGGTCTTATTCACACCGGCTGCGGAGAGCGTGATCACACAGTCGTCCGGAACAGCTGATGCTCTCATGCATGCTTCAGTGTTACTTGCCTCGAAGTGAGCATATAAGTAATTTAGCTTGTCTGGTAGGCTCGTGTACTGGGCAGCTCGTAGCTGTGCTTCCCTTTGTAGTCTGTAATAGTTTGCAAGCCCCGCCACATCCGACGAGCGTTGGAGCCGACGGTGTAGTACGATTCAATCTTAGTCCTGTATTGACTCTTTGCCTCTTTGTTAGTTCGTCGGAGGGCATAGCGGGATTTCTTATAACCTTCTGGGTGTGAGTTCCGCTCCTTGAAAGCGGCAGCTCAACACTTTAACTCAGTGCGGATGTTGCCTGTAATCCATGGCTTCTGGTTGGGGGCATGTAAGTGCGGTCACTGTGGGGACGACGTCATCAACACACTTATTGATGAAGCCAGTGACTGATGTGGTGTACTCCTCAATGCCATTGGAAGAATCCCAGAACATATTCCAGTCTGTGCTAGCAAAACAGTCCTGTAACTTAGCATCTGCTTCATCTGACCACTTTCTTATTGCCCGAGTCACTGGTGCTTCCTGTTTTAGGGAAGTATAGATAATAGAATAAACATGACCATTTAAGTTGAGATTCAATGGTGGGTGGACCGGAGGCCATCTTTGTGGTAGTAATTAGAAGTTCAAATTTGTATTCAATTTCAATTGTGTACCCACTGTTCCAGATAAATTGCAGTGGTCTGAAGGGATAGGTCCATTCTATGAATTGTATTTCTATGATTCAAATGACACTCACCCTGTACTTAAGCGCATGTGTCAACTGATGGCAGGCACAACACAAACACCTTAGATGATGTAAAGTAGGGTCTAAGTTACAACATATGTGAATATGAAGAAAAAAAATACCTGAGTTTAAGCATTTAGATAATTGACGTTAAAGGTTAAAATCTGTTTTTATTTTATATCTAGAAATTATGAAATGATTTGACAGTCCTGTTTGTAAGCTTTTAAATGATATCAAACTCAACAGTTTATATTTTCCAGTGATGAAGACAATGGGTAAACTTTGAGCAGTTTTATCTTTATCTTTTATGTTTTGGCATTCGGGTAAAAAAAAACAACTTTCTGACCACCTCTTCCATGGGCAAACATGTATGGAAAGTTTTGTTTAAACCAAAAGGGATGCTGTCAAAAAGTGATTAAATTTAAAATGCATTTACCCTACTGTGTTTCTATTTGCATTGAGGTCAAAGGTGACCAACGCCATGATACATACACAGCAGTACTGTAGATAAATATTTTTGAAACAAATACATGTTTAATAATCAATGATGTGTAGTTTTGGAAGGATGTCATAAATTTTGAGATTTTGTCAGACGGATTATTAAACACTTATTGAAATCTAGTTTGTGGTGGCCAAAATATTAATAGTATTGACTCATGTACGCTACATGACCAAATGTACGTGGAAATCTGCTCGTCAAACATCTCATTCCAAAATCAAGGGCATTAATATGGAGTTGGTCCCCCCTTTGCTGCTGTAACAGCCTCCACTCTTCTGGGAAGGCTTTCCACTAGATGTTGGAACATTGCTGCGGAGACTTGCTTCCATTCAGCCACAAGAGTGTGCTGACTTTGCTTACAGAGGCAGTTTGGAACTCGGTAGTGAGTGATGCAACTGAGGACAGATGATTTTACGCACTTCAGCGGTCCTGTTCTGTGAGCTTGTGTGGCCTAGCACCTCGCAACTGAGCCATTGTTGCTCTTTGACATTTTCCCTTCACAATAACAGCAATTACAGTTGACCAGGGCAGCTCGAGCAGGGGAGAAATTTGACAAAATGACTTGTTGGAAAGGTGGCATCCTATGACGGTGCTACGTTGAAAGTCACTGAGCTCTTCAGTAAAGCCATTCTATTGCCAATGTTTGTCTATGGAGATTGCATGGCGGTGTGCTAGATTTTATACACCTGTTTTTGTCTGAAATAGTCAAATCCACTAATTTGAAGGGGTGTCCACATACTTTTGTATATATACAGTGCATTCGGAAAGTGTCAGACCCCTTAAATTTTTCCACATTTTATTACATTACAACCTTATTCTAAAATAGAATAAAATAAAATAACACACTTTCCTCACCAATCTACACACAATACCCCACAATGGCAAAGCGAAAACAGGTTTTTAGAATTTTTTGCAAATGTATAAAATAAAAACGGATACCTTATGTAAATAAGTATTCAAACCCTTTGCTATGAGACTTGAAATTGAGCTCAGGTGCATCCTGTTTCCATTGATCATCCTTGAGATGTTTCTACAACTTGATTGGAGTCCACCTGTGGTAAATTCAATTGATTGGACATGATTTGGAAAGGCACACACCTGTCTATATAAGGTCCCACAGTTGACAGTGCACTTTAGAGCAAAAACCAAGCCATGAGGTCGAAGGAATGGTAAGGAGAGCTCTGAGACAAGATTGTGTTGAGGCACAGATCTGGGGAAGGGTACAAAAACCTTTCTGCAGCCTTGAAGGTCCCCAAGAACACAGTTGTTAACTTCATTCTTAAATGGAAGAAGTTTGAAACCACCAAGACTCTTCCTAGAGCTGTCCGCCCGGCCAAACTGATAAATCAGGGGAGAAGGGCCTTGGTCAGGGAGGTGACCAAGAACCGATGGCCACTCTGACACAGCTCCAGAGTTCCTCTGTGGAGATGGGAGAACCTTCCAGAAAGACAACCATCTCTGCAGCACTCCAACAATTTGGCCTTAATGGTAGAGTGGCCAGACAGAAGCCACTCCTCAGTAAAAGGCACATGACAGCCCACTTGGAGTTTGCCAAAAAGCACCTAAAGGACTCTTAGACCATGAGAAACAAGATTCTCTAGTCTGATGAAACCTAGACTGAACTTTTTGCCCTGAATGCCAAGCGTCACATCTGGAGGAAACCTGGCACCGTCCTTACGGTTTAGCATGGTGGTGGCAGAATCATGCTGTGGGGATGTTTTTCAGCGGCAGGGACTGGGAGACTAGTCAGGATCGAGGGAAAGATGAACTGAGCAAAGTACAGAGAGATCCTTGATGAAAACCTGCCCCAGAGCACTCAGGACCTCAGGCTGGGGCGAAGGTTCACCGTCCAACAGGACAACAACCCTAAGCACACAGCCAAGACAACGCAGGAGTGGCTTTGAGACAAGTTTCTGAATGTCCTTGAGTGGCCCAGCCAGAACCTGGACTTGAACCCGATCAAACATCTCTGGAGAGACCTGAAAATACTTGTGCAGCGACGCTCCCCATCCAACCTGACAGAGCTTGAGAGGATCTGCAGAGAAGAATGGGAGAAACTCCCCAAATACAGGTGTGCCAAGCTTGTAGCGTCATACCCAAAAAGATTCGAGGCTGTAATCGCTGCCAAAGGTTCTTCAACAAAGTACTGAGTAAAGGGTCTGAATACCTATGTAAATGTGATATTTCAATTTTCATAAATTTGCAAAAATGTCAACCTGTTTTTGCTTTGTAATTTTGGGGTATTGTGTGTAGATTGAGTGAGAAAAATATTTGATCCATTTTAGAATAAGGCTGTAACTTAACAAAATGTGGAAAAAGTCAAGGGGTCTGAATACGTTCCGAATGCAGTGTACCTGCATCACACGTAATCTGCTAAATTTGAACCTGGATGACAAATACATGATCAAGCTGTCTTAACATTGAATCCCGACTCTTATCAACATTCCCTTGTCATGGTTGTCTATGACCCTTTTGGCTGGACTGGGAGTAGTTGGCCTCCAAATGGCTCTGGAGCAATCCCATCATGGCCTGCTGTGGTAAGTATTCTCCGGTCAGTGATGAGCCTCTCTAATAAGCAGCTACTTATTGTCAGACTCACTGGAGCCACAGTCTGGAGGTAAACAAGACCACTATTTGTCCTTATTACAAGCCACACACACCTCCAACATAATATCCGTCTTAAACAAAATATATTTATGTCAGCCGTAGCCAAATAAATCACACGGTTGTCTATATGTATTGTGCTTCAACAGGACAGAGATTGTCCTGTTACAAAACTCCAGCTGCACTGCTAGCCTAAACAAAGAAACTCTATTATTCTCTCTCCATTCCTCTCCCAGCTCTCTTTCTCCTCCTTTCCATTACTTTTACATGGACTGTTAGCCTTCATTTCCTTTCCAGATAAACAATCTGTCACTGTTATAATAAAAATAATAACAACCTTCATTGAATGTCATTGACAAACGTTGCTAGAAAATTGATCTGGGACTAAGGCAGCAAAAAAGAAGAACCAGACAGGGCAAAGGTCCTCTAGTAATATCTGGAGCATGAGGAGGAGGAGGAAGAAAGGAGATTGGATAGTAAGGCATAAGACGTAATTGTAGTGGGTGTGTGGGAGAATTTCCTCAGACATATGTTATGATGATTATGGCAGAGTTTTCCCTGGCCGGATCACATGACCAGAAAAAAATCCTGGCTCTACTATGACCCTTAACCTAACGTTACTCTGCTGTTCTCTAATTTTAACTCATTCCAGCACTAATTTCTGAACGTCTTGGCTATTTTTTTACCATGTTTTTGCCCCCTTAATGACCACTGACAGAGGTGTGAACATACAGGATTCCAACCTGCCAGACTTCTACATCAAAGCAAACTAATCCAGGGTGCATGTGACAATGAAATCATCATTTTATAGACTAACTAGCCAGACTATCAGGCCTGCACAGAAACCAAGACAGCTAGTTCGTTAGCTACTATAGCTTATTTATTTGTTGTGACTGGGGTATCTGACACATTAACTACATGTTGACATCAATTGCTAACTAATTATCAACTTAGCTAGCTAACTGTAAACAAAGGCGATTGTCATGGCTGACACAGCTAACCAGATACGAGCTAGTTAACTACCTTTACTTGATTCGTCAGGCTAATAACTGTCTAGATGTGCTCGATACTTATGATTATCTTCCGTAATCCTTGTCTGCTTGACTTCCAATCTCAACCGCCCGGCAGTGCCCTGTTGCTCCACTCCCCTACCCATCTCACCTGCCTCACCGACGGGCTGAACTCGAACTCCCCTGCCTCTTTCAGATCCAGCCAGATCATTGGCATACGGGGGACCGCCTCCATCGCGGCCAGCAACTGCACCGAGCCTGAGTTCAAGTGACTTCAATTTAAATATCACTTCAGCAGTTTTTAATTCAGTGGATTTCTAACTATATATTGTTTCTTATAATCCCAAAACAACTGTGTCATGTCTCCATTTACACTTCAACAGGAAACGATGGACACTAAGGGACGTGACGCCAGAAGGAACATTCCAGTGCGCAAATGTTTATGGGAGATGTAGTTCACTATATTAGATCAGACTAGTTGTTTCACTAGATGGTTTGAATTTGAAACATCTAGCTATATTCAGTGTCTTTGGTTAGGCAATAACTACATGACATAATATTATATCTTATGTAAAGTGATACTAATGTATTGTATCATCATGTTTGAGCGTGGGAACATTTGTGGAACATTTTTGCTGCACACTATATACTATTACAACTTCCGGTGTGCCTGGCCGCCATATTTGATTCTGCAAAAAATATAAATATTATGATATTTGTTTAGCTGTCTAGCAAAGTTACGAAAGTGTAATAAACACACATTCGCCGGCAGAAATTAGAAGAGTTGCACTTTTAGCGAACGACTATCTAAGGTAAGCAACACTTGAAAATCGAATCCATAGTTAGCTGTAGCTAAATAACAAACCGTGTAAAAAAGCTCTGCAACTTAGCTAGTTATCTAACGTTAAGCTAACGAGCTAGCTACTTGTGAAACTAAGTCATTGACATTGTTAGCTGTCTATCTAGTTAGCTATCTTGCAATGTAACTAAATACCCCAAACGCCAACGCGAAATACTATTAAGATGCTATTGATTATGTGTCGTGGATATGCTCCTTTTGAAGTCTTGAGAAAATCAAAGCCATCTTCAGTTCTGAATGCTAGTAACTAGCTAGTTAGCAATAATAGTGCGGATGTGGAAGTAGCCAGATTTGGTGTCCACTTCTTTGACATCCGTAGTTTCATATTCGACTTCCACCGGAACATAACACCAACCAAGTATCAAAGCATGTAGTGTTGATTATTACTTTATTAGATGTATTACTAGCTAACGAGAAAAGTTCAAGCCCAGCGAAATGAACTGTGCGATCATTCAGTCAGTGTTTCTTCAGCTAGCCTGTGACTTGACACTGTATTTTAGCAAAATAAATAATTTCACTTTTGCCAAGTTGGTTCTTATTGCTGCCACAATTGCACATGGGTTCTGACTACGATTGCTTCACATTTACAAAAACGGAATATTTCCTAGTACTGCAATTTTTCCTTCAATACAACCATCAACATTACACCAATAAAACATATTGATGCAACATGTTTCACAGAGGATAAACAATACTATTTTGGGAGCAAAAATCATTCTCTAGACTTTTTAGCAATGCCTGGCTTATATTCACTCGAGGTTTGTCTTATTGTTTTGACACTTACGCAAAAGCACTCTTTCTGTCTCCCAGTAGATGTCACTGGTTGACCTGGGGAAGCGGCTGCTGGAGGCTGCGCGGGCAGGGCTGGATGATGATGTCAGGACCCTCATGGTCAATGGAGCTCCCTTCACCACTGATTGGGTAAGGTTCTCACTGTAGGGATACTCACATCCACTCACCTCATGTAGCCTAACACAGAGATATTGTTCCTCAGATCTCTTGCGGTACATCACAAATCTACCCATGTTGCCGTGCTGGCTTCTTTCACACAATCCAGACACAGTGTTGTAGGGACTGGGTCCTCATAAACCAAACTGTGTGTTCTAGCTGGGGACATCCCCGCTCCATCTAGCGGCTCAGTACGGACACCACTCCACTGCTGAGGTGCTTCTTCGAGCAGGCGTTAGCAGGGATGCCCGGACCAAAGTGGACAGGACCCCACTCCACATGGCGGCCACGGAGGGCCACTCCAATATAGTGGAGCTGCTAGTCAGTGTAAGGGCAACCAAATGTAAAGCTGACAGTATTCAGCTGTTTATATGAAAAACATAACAGTTCTATTTTTAATAAAGTGACTAAAAAACAAATGTTATTTTATTCATGTTGAATGTTCAACACCCTCATTTTGGAATCTAGGCTACCCGTCTCACTTTCCTATCTATTTTCCACCACTGGGGGGCGTGCTGTACTCCCTAGCAGAGCGGAGCGGACATCAACGCTAAGGACATGCTGAAGATGACAGCCCTGCACTGGGCGGCCCAGCACGGTCACAGAGATGTGGCAGAGCTGCTGCTCAAATATGGAGCAGACGTCCACTCCCTCAGCAAGTTTGACAAGACGCCCTTTGACATCGCCATGGACACCAGCAATACTGAGCTCATGATACTGTTACAGGTGAAGGGACTGTGTGTGTGTTTTGTATTTATATGGCTCTGATGTTCATTTGTTTTCACGAAAATGCCCTTATGTCTGTATAAGAAGGGAAGTGAACACGAGGGAAAATCATCTAAACACATGCAAGTATGTGTTCTTATCGCTGGTTTATGTAACACGTGTTGAGACCCTGAAGGTTGAACTGTTTCCCAGTATGTGGGAGGAACTGTGTCTGTTCTTGTTAGATAACATCTTCAAGGTGTGTTTTGTGTATGTACACAGGATGGCATGCAAAACCAAGTGAACATGAACCCAGAGCCCCAGTTCATCATCTCCTCTGCTGGGGTCGTGAACCTCTCTGACCTCGTCAACACCACCGCCAAGTCAGGTATGGGCAACTGGAGCACAGGTTACAGTAAGTTAGGTACAACTTTAAGTAGAGGTATATCAAATACAACTCAATGACATTTATACACTGCTCAAAAAAATAAAGGGAACACTTAAACAACACAATGTAACTCCAAGTCAATCACACTTCTGTGAAATCAAACTGTCCACTTAGGAAGCAACACTGATTGACAATAAATTTCACATGCTGTTGTGCAAATGGAATAGACAACAGGTGGAAATTATAGGCAATTAGCAAGACACCCCCAATAAAGGAGTGGTTCTGCAGGTGGTGACCACAGACCACTTCTCAGTTCCTATGCTTCCTGGCTGATGTTTTGTTCACTTTTGAATGCTGGCGGTGCTTTCACTCTAGTGGTAGCATGAGACGGAGTCTACAACCCACACAAGTAGTAGCTCAGGTAGTGCAGCTCATCCAGGATGGCACATGAATGCGAGCTGTGGTAAGAAGGTTTGCTGTGTCTGTCAGCGTAGTGTCCAGAGCATGGAGGCGCTACCAGGAGACAGGCCAGTACATCAGGAGACGTGGAGGGGGCCGTAGGAGGGCAACAACCCAGCAGCAGGACCGCTACCTCCGCCTTTGTGCAAAGAGGAGCAGGAGGAGCACTGCCAGAGCCCTGCAAAATGACCTCCAGCAGGCCACAAATGTGCATGTGTCTGCTCAAACGGTCAGAAACAGTCTCCATGAGGGTGGTATGAGGGCCTGACGTCCACAGGTGGGGGTTGTGCTTACAGCCCAACACCGTGCAGGACGTTTGGCATTTACCAGAGAACACCAAGATTGGCAAATTCGCCACTGGCGCCCTGTGCTCTTCACAGATGAAAGCAGGTTCACACTGAGCACGTGACAGATGTGACAGAGTCTGGAGACGCCGTGGAGAACATTCTGCTGCCTGCAACATCCTCCAGCATGACCGGTTTGGCGGTGGGTCAGTCATGGTGTGGGGTGGCATTTCTTTGGGGGGCCGCACAGCCCTCCATGTGCTCGCCAGAGGTAGCCTGACTGCCATTAGGTACCGAGATGAGATCCTCAGACCCTTTGTGAGACCATATGCTGGTGCGGTTGGCCCTGGGTTCCTCCTAATGCAAGACAATGCTAGACCTCATGTGGCTGGAGTGTGTCAGCAGTTCCTGCGAGAGGAAGGCATTGATGCTATGGACTGGCCCGCCCGTTCCCCAGACCTGAATCCAATTGAGCACATCATGTCTCGCTCCATCCACCAACGCCACGTTGCACCACAGACTGTCCAGGAGTTGGCGGATGCTTTAGTCCAGGTCTGGGAGGAGATCCCTCAGGAGACCATCCGCCACCTCATCAGGAGCATGCCCAGGCGTTGTAGGTGGAGGTCATACAGGCACGTGGAGGCCACACACACTACTGAGCCTCATTTTGACTTGTTTTAAGGACATTACATCAAAGTTGGATCAGCCTGTAGTGTGGTTTTCCACTTAAATTTTGAGTGTGACTCCAAATCCAGACCTCCATGGGTTGATAAATTGGATTTCCATTGATTATTTTTGTGTGATTTTGTTGTCAGCACATTCGACTATGTAAAGAAAAAAGTATTTAATAAGATTATTTCATTCATTCAGATCTAGGATGTGTTATTTTAGTGTTCCCTTTATTTTTTTTAGCAGTATATTTGATATAAATGGGGAACCTTAGTTACCACCTGACCTCACCCAAGACACTTCTAAATGGGATGACTTGATTGAGGTTTTGCATTGTCTTATTATTCCAGGAGAATCTGTCTCTACCACCTCAGTCCTGGCAACACTGGCAGCCCTGGCAGAAGCCTCCGGTCCCATGGGTAACAATGCAGGTAAGTGATGTCTATGCATAACCATGAGGATAACACTACAAATTACTCTGAGCTGCTCATGTTACAATTAATAGTACTTTGATCTATATCATTCTATAAAATTATGATAACTCTCTGTGCGTTAGGGCTAACACGATCTGTATTATATTTCTTAGACTGCAATGGTAAGTAACTATCTTTCCCACAGGCAAATCTGAGGATGCGATCGCTGCAGATTCTGTGGACTCAGCCATTCAGCATGTAGTGGGCGATGGAGGTCAGAGGGTCATCACCATAGTGACGGACCAACACGGCAACCTGCAGCCAGCAGGACTTGGACAGCAGTTCTTTGTCACTATGCAGGGGCAGCAAAGTAAGTAGGAAACCATAGCCATATATAGCCATTTATACACTCAGTGGCCAGTTTATTACCCATTCACAAATGGTTCGCTCCTACAGACAGTGAGCCACGTGGCCGTGGCTTGCTATAAAAGCAGATAGACAGGCATCAGGGCATTCAGTTACTGTATGATTGACTGTTAGAATGGGCAAAATGAGTGACCTATGCTACTTTGAGCATGGTATGATTGTCGGTGCCAGGCTCACCGGTTCCAGGATTTCAGAAATGGCTTTTCGTGGGCTTTTCACGCACGACAGTATCTAGGGTTTACAGAGAATAGTGCGACAAACAAAAAAACATCCAGTCAGTGGCAGTCCTGTGGGCAAAAAACTTGTTGATGAGAGAGATCGAAGGAGAATGGCAAGAATCATGCAAGCTAATAGGCAGGCCTCAAACAGGCAAATAACGGCACAGTACAACAATGGTGTGCAGAACGGCATCTCGGAACGCACAAATCGTTGATCGTTGTTACGGATGGGCTATTGCAGCAGACGACCACACCGGGTTCCACTCCTATCAGATAAAAACAAGAAAAGGCCTCTTGATAGGTCCCTTGATACCAATTGAGCAACATTTGAATGCTACAACTTATAGAATCCGTGCCCTGAATAATTCAGACTGTTCTGGAGGCAAAGGGGTGTCTGACCCGGTACTAGATGGGTGTACCCAATAAACTGGCCAATGAGTGTATATTTATTTAGTTTACATTGTGCTCATGTCAGCCTTTTTCAAGACATTACAATGAATGCATTCATGAGTTTGTGTTTTGTTTCTGTAGTGGTGGCAGTCCCGGCTGGTCAGATCACAGAGGAAGTGGTGGAACAGGAGCCTTATCCCTCTCCGGCACGCAAAAGGAGAATAGAGCCTGCAGCCATCCTAACCAGACCCAAAGAAAAGGTCAGCAATGGTCCCCATGTTTGTTGCTTGGCATAATATTCTGAAATCGTTTCTCTCTTCTTACTGTATGTGCCCAATGTTCTCAGAAAGCGAAGTCAGGGGACAGCAGTCGGGAGCAGCTCCAGAAGCAGTTGCAGGAGGCCAACCGGAAGGCCCAGGAGTACCGCACACAGCTCCTACAGAAGGAGCAGGAAGCTGAGCAGTACCGCCTCCGACTAGAGGAGGCCATAGAGCAACAACAGAGCAACAATACCAGCATTGCTACTGGTTCTACCAGCACAGGTGTCCAGGAGGTAGAGGAGGAGGTGGTCCAAATAGAAAAACAACGTGAGACAGAGGAGAGAGTTGTAGAGGAAGACAAAGTGGAAGGGGAGGAGGACGTCCCATTTCCGGAAGACACCATTCTGGTTAAAGTGGAGGAGGAGCTGGATTCAGGGGAGGGAGAACAGATAACGGTGGATGAGACCGAGGAAACGGAGAAGGCTTCAACTAAGGTCACAACAACCCCCAAAAGGGGGAGAGGGAGGGGACGAGGACGTGGAAGGAGGCGGTAGTCAAGTGTCCCTCTGTTCTCTTGGTGTTCTCTCATGATATGTCTTGTTTTATGCTTTTATATTAATATTAACGGTTATTACTTGTTTCTTATTTTAGAACAATAACGTTGTACTTGTATTTGTAACTAGGTTTTAAGATTATTTTATTTACTTGCAATACTTTTGATGAAGAAGCCATTGGCGAGCACTTGTAAGCTAACGCTGAGCCATATGTGGGAGGAGTTAAGGATGCAGATGGCTCCACAGTGTACAAACTATTCTGTGAATTTAGAGAAAGTAAGAAAAGGTATGTTTGCATAGGAGTGTAAATACTGCAATGTGGGTTTGATTGCACTGTGCATTAATTCTCCTAAGAATAAGGTTTGCAACACATTCGAAATAGGATATTCAATCCACAGCATTTCTGGTTCCTGTCATCAGCGTCATGTTTAAAATGGTAGAATCAAGTTAGCTCAAGTGTATAGTACTAACTGAGCAAATGTATCTGATTCTTCCGAAAAGGTTGTCCAAGGCTGGCTAAGTTGTAGTTATTTGCGTACCTCAATGTGTGAGTGTTTGGGCATGTGTGGGTGTGGGATATCGGTGTTTCTTTGCTAGTCGGCCAGCTTTCTTAAATCTCAGTCTTAAATATCCTCTTCTAGTACTATTTTAGTTGCAGACCACTCAGACACTAAAATTACTGTAGGTTTTCATTTTTTGTTCCAAGTAATGCTAGATTTTAGAGTTAATGTGTAAGTTAATGTTATTCTTAAGCTCTTATTTTTGTTCCTTTTGTAATTTTAAAGCATTACACTCTGTATAGACCAGCGTCTGTCAATAGACATTGATCTGTCATCGCAGTCCAGTTTAAACTAATACTCTCAGAAAAATATTGTTTACATATGCTCTCTTTGATGGCTACTTAGTTTGGCACTATGTCCTTCTATGTGTTTTTATAATGTTCATAAAGAAACACTATTAGGGGTTATCTTCCATTTGGTTAGGATAAAAAAACATTTTGCTACAAAATAATGTTAGTGAGTCAATATGGGAAAATGTTGAATTGTTTTTTTATGTGGAATACCCCTTTTCTTAACAAATGTATTTTTAGAATTCAATAAATAAGCACTTATTGTTATTCTATCCATGCATGTTACTTGTCCTTTTTGATTATTTATTATATGACTATTGCTCATCGACAAACAATGCATCTACATACACTGAGTGTACAAAACATTAGGAACACTTGCTCTTTCCATGACAGACTGACCAGGTGAACCCAGGTGAAAGCTATGATCCCTTATTGATGCCACTTCTTAAATCCACTTCAATCAGTGTAGATAAACGGGAGGAAACAGGTTAAATAATGTTTTTTATGCCTTGAGACATGGATTGTGTATGTGTCCCATTCAGAGGGTGAATGGTCAAGACAAAATATTGAACGGGGCATGGTAGTAGGTTTCCCATGTGTATCAAGAATGGCCCACCACCCAAAGGACATCCAGCCAACTTGACAAAACTGTAGGAAATATTGGGGTCAACATGGGCCAGCATCCCTGTGGAATGCTTTCGACACCTTGTACAGTCCATGCCCCAATAGGGGGTTGCAACGCAATATTAAGGTGTTCCTAATGTTTTGTACACTCTGTGTATACCTGCAGGCATATAAAACAATCCAAATCTTATGTTTTGAATTAGCCCTGACTGACTAGTTTTAATGAATTTTTTGGTTGTATAAGGTTCACCATATAGCTTCTGTAAGTAATTATTACAATGGAGCATTTCTTTTTTGCCTCGTTGAGCCTGAGAGTTTTTTTTTTATTTCATATTTTCTCTTGAGGACTGCTGATTAAGTTCATCCAACTTTACTTCTATTTATAGCATTCATTTCACAATGATGTCCCTGGTGACCAATCAGGAAAATTACAAGCAATTTTTTTAAAGTGCTTAGCTGTATATGTACAGTGTCTCTTCTGTTCTTTATACAGCTGTGATGGTTTCAGCAATGTACCATAGTACATCGGTGTCTCTATGTGGTCATGGTATGAGCCGTGCACCATGTTTCAACCCAAGAAGCTTAGAAGAAAGAAGTAATATAAAGTGCATGTACCTTAAAGGCCCAGGAGTCTTCAAAGGATATTGGTTAGATTCATTTTCCCTTTTTACCTACTGGACATATATCCAGTAGCTAGTTTTCTCCACACCCATTTCTTCCTATTGTCAGTAAATGGAGGTATGATAAATGTTGCACCCCAACAGAGGAATCATTCCCCTGCACTGCAAAATCCATTGTGCAATTCCAATATTCTCTTTAAGTCCTACTCATGGCCATTCCCACTCACAGGGGAACATTCCCAAGAAAACTGTTTACAGACCATTAAATAAACTTGAATAGACTACAGCAGAAAAACTAAAACAGCCCCTTTGGGAATGAAATGAAGTCAGTGCATATACAGTTGAAGTCGGAAGTTTACATACACCTTAGCCAAATACATTTAAACTCAGTTTTTCACAATTCCTGACATTTAATCCAAGTAACAATTCCCTGTCTTAGGTCAGTTAGGATCACCACTTTATTTTTAGAATGTGAAATGTCAGAATAATAGTAGAGAGAATGATTTATTTCAGCTTTTATTTCTTTCATCACATTCCCAGTGGGTCAGAAGTTTACATACACTCAATTAGTATTTGCTAGCATTGCCTTTAAATTGCTTAACTTGGGTCAAATGTTTCAGGTAACCTTCCACAAGCTTCCCACAATAAGTTGGGTGAATTTTGACCCATTCCTCCTGACAGAGCTGGTGTAACTTAGTCAGGTTTGTAGGCCTCCTTGCTCGCACACGCTTTTTCAGTTCTGCCCACAAATTTTCTATGGGATTGAGGGCAGGGCTTTGTGATTGCCACTCCAATACCTTGACTTTGTTGTCCTTAAGCCATTTTGCCACAACTTTGGAAGTATGCTTGGTGTCATTGTCCATTTGGAAGACCCATTTGCGACCAAGCTTTAACTTCCTGACTGATGTCTTGAGATGTTGCTTCAAAATATCCACATAATTTTCCTCCCTCATGATGCCATCTATTTTGTGAAGTGCACCAGTCCCTCTTGCAGCAAAGCACCCCCACAACATGATGCTGCCACCCCCGTGCTTCACGGTTGGGATGGTGTTCTTCGGCTTGCAAGCATCCCCTTTATCCTCCAAACATAACGATGGTCATTATGGCCAAACAGTTCTATTTTTCTTTCATCAGACCAGAGGACATTTCTCCAAAAAGTACGATCTTTGTTCCCATGTGCAGTTGCAAACCGTAGTCCGGCTTTTTTATGGCGGTTTTGGAGCAGTGGCTTCTTCCTTGCTGAGCGGCCTTTCAGGTTATGTCGATATAGGACTCGTTTTACTGTGGATACAGATATTTTTGTACCTGTTTCCTCCAGCACCTTCACAAGGTCCTTTGCTGTTGTTCTGAGATTGATTTGCACTTTTCGCACCAAAGTACGTTCATCTCTAGGAGACAGAACGCGTCTCCTTCCTGAGTGGTATGACGGCTGCGTGGTCCCGTGGTGTTTATACTTGCGTACTATTGTTTGTACAGATGAACGTGGTACCTTCAGGTGTTTGGAAATTGCTCCCAAGGATGAACCAGACTTGTGGAGGTCTACAAATTTCTTTCTGAGGTCTTGGCTGATTTCTTTTGATTTTCCCATGATGTCAAGCAAAGAGGCGCTGAGTTTGAAGGTAGGCCTTGAAATACATCCACAGGTACACCTCCAATTGACTCAAATCATGCCAATTAGCCTATCAGAAGCTTCTAAAGCCATGACATAATTTTCTGGAATTTCCCAAGCTGTTTCAAGGCACAGCCAACTTAGTGTATGTAAATTTCTGACCCACTGGAATTGTGATACAGTGAATTATAAGTGAAATAATCTGTCTGTAAACAATTGTTGGAAAAACTACTTGTGTCATGCACAAAGTAGATGTCCTAACCGACTTGCCAAAACTATAGTTTGTTAACAAAAAATTTGTAGAGTGGTTGAAAAACGAGTTTTAATGACTCCAACCTAAGTGTATGTAAACTTCCGACTTCAACTGTATGTAAGGTGGCTGAGTGGGTGTAGTAGACCTTAAAGAGCCAATGAACACACCGATTGGTGTATGGGGAGGGGGAAACTGAAAATTAGTTGTCATTGGCAGAGAGGTTTGGAACTCTCTTTCTTATTGATCTATTAACTAATTTACCGCATGGTGATGTCACCATGGAAGGCCAAAACTCCATCCCACTGACAGGCTGACATTTCATGCATCTTCCAAACAGCTCTTACACTGACAGTTCCCTTAATAACATCATTTTCACAATTTCATAATATTATTCCAATCAAATAGTGTGTAAATATACAGTGGGGTCTGAAATTATTGAATCCCTTGATAAAGATAAGCAAAAACGAAAGTATAAAATAAATAATTTAAATACTGAGGTATATTGAATGCAAACAAAAGGGGGGAAATTATATTATTTTATACTAATACAATTGCTCACAGAAAGAGATTTTAGTTTAACAAGTAATATTTTTTTCTCTCAAAAAGGTAGGGGTCAAAATTATTGACACCCGTTTTCAATACCTTTCAATACCTCACCTTGCGCATAACGGCACTGAGCCTTTAAAAGAAATTGGAGAACACATTGGGAGGGATCTTAGACCATTCCTCCATACAGAATCCTTCCAGATCATTGATATCCTTCGTCTACGCTTATGGACTGCCCTCTTCAATTCAATCCACAGGTTTTCAATGGGTTTCAAGTCCAGAGACAGATGGCCATTGCAACATTTAGCCATGCACACCAGTGGTGGGTTTGGTGTTGAAATGAGAATGCACGAGAAGAAAATAACCCCATACTACTGTAAAATATGGTGGAGGATCTTTGATGTTATGGGGCTATTTTGCTCCTGCTGGTTCTGGGGCCCTTGTTAAGGTGAACACCATCATGATCTTTACCCAGTACCAGGCCATTTTAACCAAAAACCTGATCTTCCAGCAAGCCTGTTGGTGCCCGACTTGATGCACCGGTACCGCTTGCAGTGTGGAAGCGGAGAGAATAGTCTATAGCTTGGGTTGGAGTCTTTAACAATTTTCCGGGCCTTCCTAACATACCGCCTGATATACTATAGATGTCCTGGATGTCAGGCAGCTTGGCACCAGTGATGTACTGGGCTGTCCGCACCACCCTCTGTAGCTCCATGCGATCGAGGGCGGTGCTATTGCCATACCAGGCTGTGAAGCAGCTAGTCAAAATGCTCTCAATGGTACAGCTGTAGAACTTTTGAAGGATTTGAGGGCCCATGTCCTTAAATCACATGACTGTGTTTGGACCATTTTAAGTCTTTACTGATTTGGACACAGAGGATCTTGAAGCCCTCGGCCTGCTCCACTGCAGCCCCGTCAAAGGATTCTGTATGAAGGAATGGTCTAAGATCCCTCCCAATGTGTTCTCCAACTCATAAAACATTTTAGAAAAAGGCTCAGTGCCATTATCCTCGCATGGTGAAGTATCGAAAGGTATTGAAAATAGGGGTGTGAATAATTTTGACCCCTACCTTTTTGAGAAGAAAATATATGACTTCTTAACAGTGCTTGACTTGGACTGAAATTGGTTCCGGTAGTCATTTTGGGTGCCGGTACAGTTTATATTTAGGCGCAGGAGCGCCACAATACTTTTGAGCTAATATTCTATAA
Organism: Salmo trutta; assembly: GCF_901001165.1. Classification (NCBI taxonomy): domain Eukaryota; kingdom Metazoa; phylum Chordata; class Actinopteri; order Salmoniformes; family Salmonidae; genus Salmo; species Salmo trutta. The sequence continues at coordinate 54,497,611 of NC_042959.1, read as the reverse complement.
GAACAGGAGCTCAAGCAGTAGAACATTTGAGGTGCCGGTACTCAACTCCAGTGAGCTCCTGCCCAAGTTAAGCACTAGTTGTTAAACAAAATATTTTCTCTGAGCAATTGTATTAGTATCCATAATATCATTCCCCCAAAAAATGTAGCATACAATATAACTCAATATTTTAATTATTTATTTTATACACTAATTTTTGCTAATCTTTATCAAGTGCGTCAATCATTTTTGACTGCACTGTGCCTTTAAAATGCTCATGTAATTAATGGGTGCATTTATCAGTTATTGATAATTGATAGTTATTGATCCCCACAGGTTTATGTCCTTACCATGAGCAGAGAACTTCAAATTACTGTTGTAGAGTGTGTAGATATGGGAATGGAATGCCTGCTTCTAGCAGGAAGACACACAAAGGCTTTGTATCCATGTTCCAATGTGAGTGTATGTGTATCTTTAAAAAACAGACAAAGAGAAGTGATGACAATATCAAAAATATCTTTGGAAAAAATGTAAGGTAGATAATATGAATTACTGAAGACCTCTACACCTTTTTTGAAAGATATGTAACAGCATTGTACTAAATGGCACAATAACAATTGCTTATTGCTTCACACAAGAGTTTTAATATTTCACAAAATGATTGTACATAAATGTTTTTAGATGTAATATTAAATAGGTTCCCCATCACTGTCTGTCTATATGATAATTATATATATCAAGGCACCCCATTTGTGTGTCACAGTGAATTGTTATTCTGCATGGTATTGGATCCGTCTCGCTCGAAAGAGCAGCCCTTGCCTGCGGCTGGAGCAATAGCAGGTGTGTCTATTGGCCTGATGAGAGCAAGACAAAGTGCCTGGGTTCACGCAAATGATACAGACGGCTGCGAGCCACCCCTGCCACAAGCTGAGAATGTGTTAAAGAGAAAGTGTTAACGTGTTTACCCGTATCATGATCTTGGAAAGAGCATAATAAAAAATAATTATGTTTTTTTTCCCTTAACTTTTTGTCTGATGTTTAATTCTTAAAACAAAAAACTAAAAAGGTAATGCATCGTAATTACTTTTATTATAAAAGGAAAGAGGCTCAAAGCAAGCATAATACATGTTCAAAAGAAGGCTCAAATGTTGACAGTGAATACTGTACTGTACCAACTAAATAACAGCAGCATCAACATGCGTAAAGCGCTCAACATGCTTGGAGGGGATATTTTGCAAAAACATGCAAAGACACTTGTGCACAGAAATGTACCACTAAACTGATACATTGTGACAGGAAAAGGCCACAGTTTATCACAAGAACATGACATGTCAAAGTGTGAAAGCACACTCATTTGGTAGGTGTATGACATCTGCTTGAAGTGCATAACATATTTTTCTGTCATCTATTGACTATCTGTAAACATGCTACTCTATAAGGCGTACAGTTAAGGAGTTGCCCAAATAAAGAGCCACAGACATTGTCCATAAAGGGATAGTCCAAGGTGTGATAATCTGTTCAGATGTAGCACACTGCTAACATGCCATCTGTGGGCAGTGATATGCTTTATTTTATTTCAGATATGAAAAGGATATTACATAGAACTATAGCAAGATGCTATCTATGACAGAACTACTGGAATGAATCTTTCACCTCATTTCCCTAAAATGCTCATCTAGATGTTCATAATTAGGCACAAGTTACGGCACAGTAAACATTTCAATAAACCTCATTTGGTCATTCAGATTTATGACTCTGGATCCTTTCCATTATTAGTGATTTGTCATTTTTTTGATTGCAGACATTGAATAGTTAACACTTATCCCACTGCTGACATCAAACATCTAAGGCCCATTGAAGCCACCCAAAAACAATGAAGTCTCTTTAAAGGATACTTTGAAACATTGTCGACCTCTCTTTCCATGATGGCAAGAAAACAAATAACTTGGGTGACAAAGATATGGATCTGGATATCAATGGTATGTTATAGGCTGGCTGATGTTAAAGGAAATATCTGTCTTCCAATTTCAAAAAGTATTAAGCAACTCAATGAGGGTGAGGGTCTTTGTGAGTGCACAAGGCGCTGGTTGGCATAAATGTAACTACATTTGTTTTTTCTGTGTAAGTGTATTTTTGTTTGAGCGACGCTTGATTGATTGTTTGTGCATTTTGTACCCTGGCCAAAGTGGACAATTGAAGTAAAACATTCCACAGGATACACTGTGTATACACTGAGGACCTTGCCGCAAACAAGCAACTTTATAGCTTCAAACGGCATTCAAATGTTTTTCTTGTTCTTACATGGAGTTTTATTCCTTTACTACTACAAGTACACAATTGAAATATAGGCATATTTGCAGGAGGAACTGTTGCATAGAGCACCTGTAGCCCTTTCCTGCAGTCAAATGACCAAAAGTGGTCTCATGGGTGGAATGTTATTAATATTTCTCATAATTTCATAATTAATAAACATCCAGTGTTGCTATGTCAAACGGTTGTGTTATATTTCAGTATTCTGTGATGTACATAAAATGTAATATTGGGATGCAAACTCAAAATTGAATACATTTCAACTCTATATCTGACTTGGTAAAATTGTCTTATTGTTCTAAACCCATAACCATGTGCGTGAGGTGTATACATTTTTTCTAAGTAGATTTGTTTAAGACTACCAAGAAATGATCCTAATTTAGCCCATCGCAGTAAAAGGTTAAGGGGATGGGGTAGTGAAATGATGCAATAGTAGTGGCAACGAGTTAGCCTGGAGTGTGTCTTCGGGAGTTAGATTTGATAGGTGTTACAGCAGGTACCTTACATGATGCCATTTGGTAGAAGATGTTCCTTATAAGTGATTCCATACGAACCCAGAACAAATAAAATACCATGATTTAGGGATTTTCGCAACATTTAATCCATAGAATGGTCCTTTGGAGGAAAGCATAATTGAGAAATACTGAATCAAAGTTGCCATATTATGTCATTTTTGCCTTACCCAGGCCTCCTGTAAGACTCCATAATGTTTCATCTGTAGATGCTAAAAAGCTAAAATTGGTGTCATATGAAACTTTAATGCTTGCTCTGTAATATGAGTAGTATTATGATTTCAATAACATTTTTGTACATTCATTTATGAATATTTCAAAATACAAACATGAATATTGAAAAAAATGAACAAATGTTTTAATATATTGTTGAACATAATATACTCTAGGGGCATATCAAAGTTCCATAATGGGATCTCTGCTAGTTTTAATTTTATGGACCATTTTATATTGAGAAATTGGCACAGCAGGCAATGTAACCAATCACAGCCCTCCTTTTACTTGCATCATTGCACATCATGCAAATTTAAGGACTCCTGGGAAAGGCCAAAATGTCATAAATATGAGAACTTTGATCAATTATTTCTCAATTATGCTTTTAGATACAAATGTCAAATATATGTCAACAATCTTTCTTACAAAGGACCATTCTATGGATAAAATAATTTTTTTATCTGCAAAATTATGGCCTTTTTTTGTCCTGGTTTCATATGGAATCACTCGCACGTGTTGTCATTAGGGTAATAAGGGCTGGCAATTACTGCTTATGACTGCAGTAATTGGTGAAGCAATTGATATAACATGTTACAATAGAGCAAACAAAGAAAGGTCTTAGGTGATGCATGCTCGAAGGCTGCCTCTAATACAAAGGTGTCCCTGGTGGTTTGGCACCGGCAGTCATACAGCATGTGGTCCTTGGGCAAAACGGATAAACTAAGTTGCTCCTCGAGCATTGCAATATTTGACAGTGCTTCAGTGTCAAGGGAGCTCCTTCTCCACACGGAGAAGGACACTGCAATACAGTGTCGAGGGAGCTCCTTAGGTCCTCCTTAGACAATGCGGTAGTCAAACGTGTCCTTCTCCGTGTGGTCTGTCCAGTTGGAGGAGGGCATGCTGCGGTATGGGTCCAGCAGGATGCGGAAGCAGCGCACGATGAGCAAGGCCAGGGCGATGAAGAGGAGGAGGACGAAGACAAAGGCAGCCTTCCCCTCAGCCATCCTGGACCCCTCATCCATTTCGTCACTGCTCCTCCTGCCTTCCTCAGATAATCACTTTCAGATGTGGGAAGATACTGGAGCACTGGTGGCTCCTGTAGTGAAAGCCAAACCAATCAAATATGAGTAAATGCAATATATATAATCAGTGGCGACCTGTTCAGGGCAGGTGGGACTTGCCTGTTTGGCATGTTATTTTGGCATTAATACGTGTCACATATCAGTTTGCAAACAATGTAAAATATATATATATATCATTGAGTTAATAAAGCCGCATACAAACATGGTCTCTTTTTTGTTTTCTTGAGTAAGGCAGCTCCAACATGCAGGTGTTTCAGCCTAGCTTAGTGCTTTCTGTGGTGGTGGGGCAAGCCAGCAGAAAAGACGGAGCATTGCACCGTGATTGGCTCAGTGTTCTGTCACTCATGGGGACACTTCGTCACCTCCAAGTCTAAGGGTAGACATTGAAAATTCTATCCCCTTGGGTGCTGTCATAGAGTTACATTAGAAGTGCCCATCCAAAAAGGCTCAAGGTCATTGGCCACAGATAAAATGACGTCAAGTCCCGTTATACAGTAGCTTTGAATGAACTGAATCAAGTCGACAATCTACAGGCAAATCCTTTTAAATCATTGTCATATGAAGAGAAATAATGAAGAGAAATTATAGATAAAACACATCGGTGCTCATCGGCCATTGGACATAAACATTACAGAACAAGTTGGAAATCGCAAATTCAACAATGAGTGGTTTGGAAGGAATCAGTGGCTAACTGGAAGTACTGCAAAGCAATCATTAGCCTGCAATTCATCGGAGTGGCTGTGGCTGTGTGGTCCCAAGTCTAAGATTAAGGGTCTCTTTTCCTAGTTTAAAATTATAAACATTTAACATTGGCCAAGCTGTTAATGAAGCAAGATCTGTGCCGCGCTCAAAACAACTGTTAACTCAGAACTGCAAAATCTGACTTTAGTGAGTTCAAGACAACTGGGAACTCGGGTAAAACGAGCTAAGACTGGGAAAATACGTTTTGAACTTTCATCCAACTCGGAATTGTAAATCCGGAATTTGAGCCTCTATCTAGAGCTACAACCTTAAGATCACAGACATCAACAAGATTCAACCATTTTTCCCCCAGTTTCCAGTTGTCTTGAAAGCACCATAAATCCAGAGAATGCCAAACTTTGATGACAAAATTGTTCAAGTGAGTACATCACAAGGTGAGTCCAAAAATGTATTGTATGCTGCTGCATAAATTATTTAATATGCCAGGGAGATATGTATACTGTAGCTAAGAAAGTAATACTAAGTGTATGTTGTATAGTAAGCTGTTAGTAGCCCATGTGCCAATAATTTGGTCTATTTTTCACCTCTTAATTCACCCGACCAAGATTTATATGCTTTGAATAGTTCAGGCTCCAAGCAGCAGCATTGTCTTAGAATGTTTTGCTCTCTCGATTGTGAGTTTTAAGAGGCTCTTTTGGGCTGGATTTAGGGCTCATGGTTCTGTAAGCATTAAGTGTTGTCACAGAGATTGAGAACGTCACCTGGGAGGGGATGACAGGCAAAGTCGGTGGTGTTATGTGATGGCTTATGGTGAGGATGAAGACGAAAGAGCCTGTTGTTCTAGACATATCTCTGCCAGTGACTCTCGGGAGAGAAGCCTTCAACCCTGCTTCTCTGTGACAGGCAGAGGATGAACATCCTGTAATCCATCACACTTAGGACTCAAGAATGATATTTCACCCTGCTGACTTATTGTGTTGCCATAGGAAAGTGACAGGTGATGTGGCAGTAAGCACAGCTGAAGGAAAAGGAACCAAAATGAATGTCTGGTTTACGGTTAAAAAAAAATCTGTCTGATGTAAATCTATATTTGTTAATACAATATACTTGTTGATGAATTTAAGCTAATATCCATGTCTTACTATGATGAAATAAATCATTTAGACTACAAAAAAAAGAGAACATGTTTAAGCAGTGCTTTTGATATAGGCTACCTTCTTCGGTTCTTTAATTCTGTCCCTTCAAGGTACAATTGTTGAGCAATTAAGTCTAGCAACGCATTTTACACTGCTGATTGTTGTTAGGCAATATAAAATCAAGTGACCTCACATTTACTTGACCATTTTGCATTGTCGTTGCATTATGGAAACCTCAGTTACACACAAAAAAAATCACGGAGGCAGTTGACACTTTAAAGAATATGATTGTTCATGCCTGTGTAGACATAGACAGAGTTGACTATCAAAGTGGCAAGAGAATGAGTTTTGGTTTGATTTATGACTTACGATTCTACAGCTGACTTCTAGTGTCATTTTGTAAGGTGGGCTGTGAACAGCATTAATTAAATATATGTTTTTATTAGTCAATCTGGAGAGAATAATACTATTGTATGATGGGTTCCATACGTTTGTTAATGATTCTACAGTGTCGAGAATGGATATTGTTGGCTATATCTCATAATAAACACATACTTGCCTGGGATCTACTGACTTCTGGAATAATATAACAGAATGGCACGTGTTGCGCATTGACAAGCCACACCATTTTGATAATAGAAAACAAGCTATTTTTAGAAAACAGGACACACCCTTAAATAAATATTTCTTTTCATATGTTTTATAAGAGTTTATAGACCATTAGAATTATTTTCTGATATCGAGTGTTATTGTATCAAGGCAACATTGGGAAATTAAAATGAAAATTCAAGGCATTCTCTCGCCTGTGCGCAGGTGCCAAAATGATAATACACAAAAATAGGCAAGTTTTTCTCTATGTCACTCAATGAGCAGTATGGCATTTAAACGCTAAAATAAATGACCAAAACATTATTCAAAATAATTAATGTATTAGGCCTACTTTAGACTAGCGAGAAGATGGCGTGACGCTTACCTGTTGTATCAGAAGAGCGCGGGAAATTCCGTCAGCGCGCGCACCAAAGGCAATACATTTATGAATAGCCTCATATTTTCAGTATTTTGCGAGAAAAACAATAACAAGCATTTTATCTAAACATACCCTGTTCTCCATTTTCAATCTCTTTCTTTCAAGCAGTTAATATTTCTGCCTGCTCATCCACCCAGAGCTTTTGTCGTCCACCTCACTCACTCCCACCAAAGCGATGTAGTAGGCTATCTCGTCGCCAGTGGCAACCTGTTGCCATAGTAATCCATCTTTACAAGTGTAAGTGCACGAGAGAAAGCAAGGTGTGGTTCTGTCTGTGTTCATGACATAGCAAATTGATAAGCTTCTGTTTGAGACATAAACGAATAACTGTTTCTTCCACAACCTTATTGTTAGATAATTATTGCAAAATGTGCAGAATATCTCAATAAATAGAGATAACACACATCGAAAACACTTAATTCTGGACTTTGATATATATATATTTTAACTTCGCTGGAAGAAACACGTAGAGAAACCTTGCACAGAGTAGTATCTTGGTTTTGACTCATATCCCATTCCGAGTCCCTGATAGTCCAGGCTACTAAACTATTGCCTAATATCCGAATCATTTTTCATAAATAAACAATGATGACCATGCAAGTCAGTTTCTTAATGGTCTGCGAGTAATAGGCTATATTAGACATACCTCAGTGGTAAGATGTGATTGAATTACTTGATTCATAATATAAAAAGACCAATACTGTTTTGGGTCACAGAGAGTGGGTTTTTTGACCTCAGTGTTCAATTAGCACGATTTGCTCTGAGCCAGATGTCAAGCAGTTAGTCTTCCACATTTAAGAATGATGGGTCAGACTGCTTGCAAAAACCAAATCCCCATTGAAGTTGTTCACTAATCTAAAACTCACTGATGGGCCTGGCATACAAAGCCCCACAGAGCTCTCTGGTGGATATTTTATGCATTGCAGTTTAATAGCACACAATGGTGACGTACGCTGAATGTATAAAACAGGAACCCTTGCTCTTTACGTGACATATACTGACCAGGTGAATCCAGTTGAAAGCTATGATCCCCTATTGATCTCAAACTATTAAATCCACTTCAATCAGTGTAGGAGGAAGGGAAGGAGAAGGATTTTTAAACCTTGAGACATGGATTGTGTATGTGTGCCAATCAGAGGGTGAATGGGCAAGCGCCTTTGAACGGGGTATGGTAGTAGGTGCCAGGTGCACCGGTTTCATTGTGTCAAGAACTGCAACACTGCTGGGTTTTTCACGCTCAACAGTTTCCCATGTGTATCAAGAATGGTCCACCACACAAAGGACATCCAGTCAACTTGACAAAACTGTGGGAAGCATTGGAGTCAACATGGGCCAACATCCCTGTGGAACGCTTTCAACACTTTGTAGTCCATGCCAGATGATTTGAGGCTGTTCTGATTGCAAAAGGGGTGCAACTCAATATTAGGAAGGTATTCCTAATGTTTTGTACACTCAGTGTATAAGAATATACTGTATAACCTGGTATAACCTCAGGCGTTTAGTTACCGGACAGCGATGGGCCTATACCAGTGCTGTCATTGGCTCAAAGGGAAGCTGAATCTCCATAAATCTACACCCTCACTGCATGCAGGCTATTATTATGCAAAAACAATACACGTATAGGCAAACAATAGTTTATGTGTAAGTAAGAATCAAAGATTTAATTAATTACTAATTTCTTGACTCCTATGGAAGTTCCACTGTTAACACTTCTGTAGCCGCTGACTGTTTTTTGCTTTCTTTCCAATAGAGATCTGAAAACACAGTCTTTGATCAGCTACCCTCCTAATTAGTAGACATTTTCACTTCATGTTCTTTTATGGAAATGAATTGAAATGAACACCATTCATATCAAACACCATTTGCATAGTTCATTCAAGAAGCTATATACTCAAGAAGCTGGGTACATTTGACCATAACACTTTAGTTCACACACCAACATCAAACCCATATGAATTTACATTTGAAAGAGGAGCATAAGAAATATATTTTACCCAGGGGGTATGTGGTTACAGAACAGATGAAACAATATTCAAACATGCACTCACACCATCCCTTGATAGATGCTTTTCATGTTGGCTACATAGTTTACAGAGCTTTTAAGTCAAATTTCTACTGAGAAATGAGTGAGCACATGTGCACGCACATACCCTTTCATGTGAAACACACACACACAAACCACAGGAGGCTGCTGAGGGGCGGATGGCTCATAACGGCTGGAATCGAGTGAATGGAATGCTATCATACATGTTTTTGATGAGTTCAATACCATTCCATTTATTCCGTTCCAGCCATTACTATGAGCCCGTCCTCCCCAATTACAGTTTTTTTTAAATCCCTTGGTGCAATTTTCACAAGTATGTGGTACATTTTTACAACTCTTAGTACAAAACTCAAAACAGATCATCAAAAAGGCAGTTGTTTCAAAACTCTAAGCACATTTTCAATTGACTAAGGCCTAGATTTGATTAGATCAAGCGTTAACTGGCAATAGCCGACACCCACATAGCTGATATTTTGGTTGTGTCATAGCTGATGTTTTGGCTGTGTCGGAGGTGTAACTGCATTGGAGATGTCAAAATCTGTGAGCAACTGCTCTTGATCAGTCACAAAGCCGCAGGCCTCCCCCTCCCGGCTGACATCTGAATGAACAACAACACACAAAATCATAGTCTCTTTTTCACCAAACGTAATCAGTGTTTCAGAAACACATGTTTCACATTTATATGAACAACACATGTTCATATAAAGTAATTGCCTTTTACAATGCAATGCTCACATTACTTTTGATATGATTTTACTTAATCCGACTGCTCTTTATTGATGATCACTTAAACTTTTGGTTAACCTATAGATTTGACATATAAACTGTTTTGTCTACAGCAAATTTTGAGAACTACATCATGAAATGTATGTCTATAAAGTAGAAACATAAAAAGTATGATATATACTCGAATGAACTATTATAGGCTAAAGTGTGACATGATTTTACTTCAGAGAAGTTTTCAAAAAAGTATATTGACAAGATCATAGATGTACTGCATATAACAAATCCAATCAAATTAAAGTTTATTGGTTATGTACACAGATTAGCAGATGTTACAGCAGGTGCAGCAAAATGTTTGTGTTTCTTGCTCCTACAGTGTATTAATACAATACCAATATGCAATACAGTACTGTATACCGGAATATAAGCCATTTACGTAGCAGACACTTTTATCCAAAGTGACAACAGTCCACACATTTTGGTATTTGACCCCAGTGGGAATCGAACCCACTGCTCTGGTGTTGTTAATGTCATGCTCTTATGAACTGAGACACGTACAGGACCACTACAATACATACGTACAATACTGTAAAATACAACACATGATTACAATTCAGGTGGAAGACGTATGACTTCCATCCCCATGAGCGTACCACTCTCCTTCAGGCCATAGATGTTGAGGATGCAATGATTTCAATCCAGACCAGTCAGGCTTGGATTAGCCATGCCAAAAGGTTTTTGCCCAAGTACATTTACTGTGATGTTGATGAGAACCTATGAACCTATGGCCAAATGCTCAAGACATGCTTAATGCAATGTTGCCTGCTAAACATTGCTTCTTTAATTTCTTTCATTTGAATACATTGTGGAAGATGTCTTGAATGATGACACCTTTGATCACACATGGGATAGAAATTATGTAAATGGGATGTTCAGTCAATTTTAATGGGCTGTGCAAGTGTTTTGCCTAATGTGAAAAAGTGTCATGTACTGTAATTAACAAAAAAACTAAATTGAGAAGATATCAATATGTTTTGTTTTGGTGATTAAACCAATGTACTCATTATATTTTGCAGTAAACTTTTATTTTGAATCAATGGTTGTGTGGTCAAAGATGTATACAAACTAAATGGATGCACAATGAAAGGTTTTGAATGTAAGACTTGCTGCGTAACAAGTGTTACCAGTGTGGAGTTTAGAACATTCACCACATACTTGTGAAAACAGTACCAAAGCGCAAAAAAAGTTGCCAACAACTTCCTGTGAGACACACACACACGCACACGCACACAGTCTTGTACAACTAACCTTGCGGGGACACACAATTCAGTCCCATTCAAAATCCTATTTCCTAACCCTAAACCTAACCCATACCCTAACCTGCACCCTAAGTGTAACCTTAACCCAAAAACCTTAACCCTAAACCCAGTTCCTAACCCCAAACCCCCTAGAAGTAGCATTTGACCTTGTGGGGACTAACAAAATGTCCCCAGTTGGTCAATGTTTGTTTGTTTACTATACTTGTATAGTTAAACACATCCACACACATCCACACACACACACACACACACACACACACACACACACACACACACACACACACACACACACAAATGCCCACTCGACAAAAACAGACATATCCTCTCATGTGAAAGCCCGATTTTCCTAAACTATTCATCAGACACAACCTCAGAAGAATAACAATTAAAAACGTTTTTTTTTAGCTGGTGGGCTAAAATGTATTTCCTTTCATAATTTTTGTATGAATATATGTATACTACCTGACCAAAAGTATATGGTCACCTGCTCGTCGAACATCTCATTCCAAAATCATGGGCATTAATATGGAGTTGATCCCCTCTTCACAGCTATAACGGTCTCCACTCTTCTGGGAAGGCTTTCCACTAGATGTTGGAACATTGCTGTGGGGACTTGCTTCCATTCAGCCACAAGAGCATTAGTGAGGTCGGGCACTAATTTTGGGCAATTAGGCCTGGCTCGCAGTTAGCGTTCCAATTCATCCCAAAGGTGTTCGATGGGTCGAGGTCAGGGCTCTGTGCAGGCCAGTCAAGTTTTTCCACACCGATCTCGACAAACCATTTCTGTATGGACCTCGCTTTGTGCACAGGGACATTGTCATGCTGAAACAGCAAAGGGCCTTCCACAAACTGTTGCCACAAAGTTGGAAGCACAGAATCGTCTAGAATATCATTGCATGCTGTAGCGTTAAGATTACCCTTCACTGGAACCATAAAAAACAGCCCCAGGCCATTATTCCGCCTCCACCAAACTTTAGAGTTGGCACTATGTATTCGGGCGGTAGCATTCTCCTTGCATCTGCAGATTCATCCGTCAGACTGCCAGATGGTGAAGCTTGATTCATCACTCCAGATAACACGTTTCCACTGCTCCAGAGTCCAATGGCAGCGAGCTTTATACCACTCATGTCTGCGCTTGGCATTGAATTTCCCGATGAACAGTTCAGTTCTTGTGCTGACCTCGCTTCCAGAGGCAGTTTGGAACTTGGTAGTGAGTGTTGCAACCGAGGACAGTCTATTTTAACGCTCTATGCGCTTCAGCACTTGGCAGTCCCTTTCTGTCCCGTTCGGCTGTGTGCTCAATTTTATATGCCTGTCATCAACGGGTGTTGCTAAAATTTCCGCTACTTTTGTATATATAGTGAATGTGTATGTATGCGTGCATATACAGTATATTATTATTTTCCTTGCTACTGCAGATACAGTGTTTTATAAGTCCATGTGGGCTGGGCATCCTGAAGAAGTGACACTATAATAAGGAAATCAATCAGTCAAATCCTTGCTTTACTTTAGACATTCCCAGCTAAGACATACTTTGTCTGGCACCAATAGTTCCTCTCCCTTCCATGTAGACTCATCTGTGTGTTCTTCCCAGCTTCAATTAATTAGTAGCTTTGTGCTCACTTCAACAAATCTATTCCCTGTATTTCTTAACCAAAAATCCCGTCAGGAATAACCTCAATAATCTAATTTGGAGAGGAGTGTAATAGTCAGGGGCCGCTCAGACATTATTAAGTATTAGTTTGACTTTGAACCAAGAATAATACCTACAATGCACGTGTCCCACTTAGCTAACGTTACACTCCCAAGACATTTTCAAGTGTGACAAGGAGAAAGGTTTTGCATAACATTTAAATGTGTTAATGAAAGGTCTACAGTATTTATGAGAATGATGTTTAGTGGCTTTGGGGCCTGAATGGACTAGGTGTGACGAACATATATTCTATTCGGAAACATACCTAACTCCATGTCTCAGTAGTCTGACTGTGGGTATTGTAGTAATATGCTATGTTGTTGGATGGTGTTGATCTGTCAGTAAACATGTGGTCTATTGAATGTGTAGTGAAGAAAAGTGAAGTAAACCCTTGAGTCTTGAACACAAATGTCAAAATAAAGATAATTAATTATTGACAGTTCCAGCAACAGTTAAGATTGCATTTGTCCATCAAAGAGCTCGTATAAGCGCATGGAAGGACGTCGCGTATGGATTAATGATTGCTACGTTTCTATCCACAAGAGGGCAGTATAATATTATACATCTCATGTACATAAGCCAAAAAGGACCTTTAGTCAGACGCCATTCATGTATAAAGCAGTAAATAAACATCTAAAATGTTTATTGATCATTGCCTAGATCCTGTCGAACATGGATTTTGCTGCTCTGTAAATTTGATTCATTCACAACAGCAACCCTGAAAGTGGCTTTTGTGCCTGGAAAATATCCTACATGTACTGTACATGAAGTTTGACAAGTGTTTAATTTCCTGAAGTGACTGTCTAGGAGAGTTGTGGCCTCTATGCTCATGGCAGCTCTGCAGCAGAGCAGGCCCACTGTATACAACTGTAGAGTAGACCACTAAAAATATCAAAGTCCCAATCGCTCGCTCGCACGCTCTTTCTCTCTCTCTGAGTCATTACAGCAGGTTTGCTGCTCTTCCATAGAAATCAATGTAGAAATCACTACGCACTCATCTTTAGTGGTGATGTGGAACTCATAATATCTGGATGCTTTTGACTTGATCCTGCTCTGTTTACAATATAAAATAAGGGGATCACAAGCGCTTTTAAAACATATATTTTGCTGTTTATGACCATGAGTGATCAACCTTTCGATTGCCACAACAGAATTCTATGATGTATCACATCATTTGAATTAACGAGGTAGAGCGCAGATACATTTGGTGTGAAAACAGAAATGAAATACAACAGGAACTATTGGCCTCTCAGACAGAATCCCTATTGGTGAGGATTCTTCATCACACAAAGATTCCTCTGTTCTGTGGCCCATCTTTATTTTGTGTTCTTGTACTTTGGGGGCAATCTACTGTATGTAATATCCATTGCCAGATGATCAATTCTTAGGCAGTGCTTCTGCTCTTCACTTTCCCCTCTCTCATTCTCTGTTTTTTTACCTGATGGAACTGTAGAGAATCCGGAAATAGCCCAACTCATTTAAAATGACAAAGACTAAAATGTTACTGCCTGAAAAGAAAATCAGCATTTCTCCAAACTGTCATCTCCTCAATCTCCCAAAGACAGTAATGATCCTTAGGCTGTGCAATTTAAGGAAAAAATGTGTTTGTGGAAAAAAAACTAAGAAGGAATGATGTCTCGGGGAAGGATGGGAAGAGGTTCCGAATCATTAGCTCTGTGGAAGTGCCGCTGTTACGGGACTAATTGAGTGTCCGGGTGAGCCATCGTTGGGTCGGCCTCAAAGCGCCGGCGTCAGCATAACCAGGTGGGCGGCTGTAAAGCTAGGAAAATGAAGCCCCACTTCCAGGCAGGAGTAATCAGTGCAGTTTAATAGGGGCGACTTTGAGCTGATTCAGCCGATGAGCGGTGGGCGGCATAAAAGGTCATGAAAGGCAGAGCAAGGGAGTGTATGGCGTGTTAAGTGAGGTTAGGGACACGTACTGCTGAGTTAAGCAATTTAATTACAATGTACAAATACCTGAAGATGTGTAAGGAAGTGGAAAAATTGTCTATTGTCACACTACACTCCCCGTTCTGTTTGATCTTGTTCATTTCAACAATGACTTTGGAATCCAGGTCACACTGCCTTTCTCAGACACTGGAACAAAGTGAACAGTGGTTGAATGCTTTATCAGGCTCTTCCCTCCTTGCAGCCTTGAGTCTCGCAGAATCACCACACACGGGTGGAGGAGCTTTCAGCTTTGTTAGTTGTAGATCTTAACTTTTAAGATAATAATGATATCATTCCCTTGCTTCACATCCTGCAAGTCACATAAGCCATTAACATAACTCAGTGAACTTCCCGTGAAGTTGATATGCCCACCCTTTTTTTATGTCAAGAATTTAGAAATTGTGGTATTACTCAAGAGCTATAACCCCATAGCTGCTAGACAAGCTACCCACTAAGCTGGAAGTGGAAACCAATTTCATCATACATTTCACTTCATCATCCACAGCTGGACAGGATGTACAGTTGAAGTCGGAAGTTTACAGACACTTAGGTTGGAGTCATTAAAACTCATTTTTCTACCACTCCACAAATTTCTTGTTAACAAACTATAGTTTTGGCAAGTCGGTTAGGACATCTACTTTGAGCATGACACAAGTCATTTTTCCAACAATTGTTTACAGACAGATTATTTCACTTATAATTCACTGTATCACAATTCCAGTGGGTCAGAAATTTACATACACTAAGTTGACTGTGCCTTTAAACAGCTTGGGAAATTCCAGAAAATGTTGTCGTGGCTTTAGAAGCTTCTGATAGGCTAATTGCCATAATTTGAGTCAATTGGAGGTGTACCTGTGGATGTATTTCAAGGCCAACCTTCAAACTCAGTGCATCTTTGCTTGACATCATGGGAAAATCAAAATAAATCAGCCAAGACTTCAGAAAAAAAATTGGTTCATCCTTGGGAGCAATTTCCAAATGCCTGAACGTACCACGTTCATCTGTACAAACAATAGTACGCAAGTATAAACACCATGGGACCACACAGCCGTCATACCGCTCAGGAAGGAGACACGTTCTGTCTCCTAGAGATGAACGTACTTTGGTGCGAAAAGTGCAAATCAATCCCAGAACAACAGCAAAGGACCTTGTGAAGATGCTGGAGGAAACAGGTACAAAATTATCTATATCCACAGTAAAACGAGTCCTATATTGACATAACCTGAAAGGCCGTTCAGCAAGAAAAAAGGCACTGCTCCAAAACCGCCATAAAAAAGCCAGATTACGGTTTGCAACTGCACATGATGACAAAGATTGTACTTTTTGGAGAAATGTCCTCTGGTCTGATGAAACAAAAATAGAACTGTTTGGCCATAATGACCATCGTTATGTTTGGAGGATAAAGGGGGAGGCTTGCAAGCCGAAGAACACCATTGCATTCATGAAGCACGGGGGTGGCAGCATGTTGTGGGGGTGCTTTGCTGCAGGAGGGACTAGTGCACTTCACAAAATAGATGGCATCACGAAGGAGGAATATTATGTGGATATATTGAAGCAACATCTCAAGACATCAGTCAGGAAGTTAAAGCTTGGTCGCAAATGGGTCTTCCAAATGGACAATGACCCCAAGTATACTTCCAAAGTTGTGGCAAAATGGCTGAAGGACAACAAAGTCAAGGTATTGGAGTGGCCATCACAAAGCCCTGACCTCAATCCCATAGAACATTTGCGGTCAGAACTGAAAAAGCATGTGCGAGCAAGGAGGTCTACAAACCTGACTTAGTTACACCAGCTTCATCAGGAGGAATGTGCTAAAAGTCAGCCAACTTATTGTGGGAAGCTTGTGGAAGGCCACCTGAAAAGTTTGACCCAAGTCAAACAATTTAAAGGCAATGCTACCAAATACTAATTGAGTGTATGTAAACTTCTGACCCACTGGGAATGTGATGAAAGAAATAAAAGCTGAAATAAATCATTCTCTCTACTATTATTCTGACATTTCATATTCTTAATATAAAGTGGTGATCCTAACTAGGAATTTTTACTAGGATTAAATGTCAGGAATTGTGAAAAACTGAGTTGAAATGTATTTGGCTAAGGTTTATGTAAACTTTCGACTTCAACTGTATACCTATGCATTCAGGATTTCAGTGCAGAGGGAGAGCCTGTTTTATTGCACCTATCATCTTCAGAGACAAGTTGAGAACAGCCTCTGTTTAGCACTAGGATAACGGGGCTTGCTGTGATCACCACTAACGGCCCATGATGAGAACACTCAACCTGTCTCTTCCTGTTTCCTCTGGCTCTCTGTTTATGCTCCCCGGCCATTCACAGCACAGAGGCTTTAATGGGGCACCACAGAACCAACCAAACAAACAATAATCACCCTGTAAGGTGTCAAACCAGGAGGTGTTCACCACATGATGAGGCAAGACGGTCAACATACCCTCCCTGAAGACATCGATAGTTGATGTCATGGTATTGGTGTCGGGATCATCGATTTTGGTCCACTCTCGCCTGCAACAGAAAGCCTTGGGTTTGTCTGAGGACACAGTCTAAATATAGGAGTAGGTTCCGGGGCAGCTGTGGTTGGGGTTGTGTGTTATGAGTGTGTTTTTGTTTGATAGGTATCAGTGTGGACTGGACAGGATGAAGGCTGTTTAGACTGGTTGTGCTGTGGGACTTCCAGTTGGCTGACAGTACTCTGGCAGGCCTGAGACCAGCAAGTGGTGTGTGTTGGGGGTTGTAACTGGGGCGGGATGTCCTGGTCTGGACAGGTGCAGGGTGAACAGGTTGAGACAGGCAGGGAACATAGGAAGAAATGGGAGGGGGCACGAAGGGCGGGGAGTGGGTGGTGAAGGAGGGGAGGGGCAGAGGAGACTTGTCAGAAACGGACAAGCACAGGTGGCTTCTTGTCTCCGGGTGAAAGTGTCAGAAGTGCTGAGTCGAGACCTCTACTGTGCCAGAATGGGCCGGATTGAACCGGCACCCGCCCCCTCCGCCAACTGTAGCATTGGGGGTGTGCTACGGTCCACAAGCGCCAGACGTGCCAGGCATGCCAACCATACAGTATAGCTCTCTACTGACATAAACCCTGATTGTGGCTGAGCCCAGCGCGACAAGCCTCAACCCACAGTGTAAAGGCCACGTAGCTGGAACAGAGAGCACTGTTGATATGGGCATATGCTTCACATTCCCCATGGAACAACATACACACAGTCTGTGGCTTTCTCACTGGCTAGCTCCCAAAGGATGAATGAAAAAGCCAGTGAACTTGAATAAAATTAATTTACAGGAAAGTTAATATGTTTAGCTAAGCCCATTTGAAATGTACTGTATACACTGTATGTTCTAGGTCGAGGAAATAGGATCTTGTTTTAGGCAATAGTTGAAAATGTTGAAATAGTCCTTGAGGTCAGAATTGTGGACAGAAAAAAAGGAAAGCAATTTAGAAAGCCCTGAAGAGAATTATCCAATCAATCACAAAACATGCAGAAGGGAAACAGAGAAACTGTCTGGTAAACCAATACGTTTCAGAGGGAGACTTGACGGTACGTGGTTGACTGCTTTGCAGTGGTAGGAGGACAGAGAGTAAGGGAGGACAAGGTCAGTTTGATCGTGCTGGCCAAGCTACTGTAAGATCTGCATGGGTCCAGAGTCAGATCAATGCTGAACAGGGGCCATAAGAGGCCACTATATGGTTAGTGTTAGTGTAAAAAGCCTCACCCCATGAGACCTATAGCCTGATAGGATTTCACCCTTAATCCATAATAGGTATGCCTGTCAATTACCTTCGCATGACACATTTGTGTTGGTGATAATGAATTTTGAACACAGAATGGATCCTATAATATCTATGTGGTGTAGACGAAATACTATTACAGCAATTTTCTCCCACATTCTTTTCAGAATGAAAGGGTCTTTCATGAAAGGCAATAAAGGAAGGAGAGCATGAAAGAGAAATTTAATATTTTTCATACTGCAATTTTCAGGAAAATGAAATGGTTTTCACCCTAGTAGAAAGGAGACTAGAGGCTGCTTGTCTCTGCTGTTGGTGAAGCCTTGTGTTTCTCCACCAGTGTTTATAGGCCATTTAAAAGACTCCAAATGCACTGCGGTTTGTGGCCTACTAGTCATTCCCAACTCTTCTCTGGGAGCGAGGCCAAACTGGGCCTACTGTAAAAACAAATACTGCAGAAAAAGTGAGGAGTCTGAGTTATGGACACTAGGCTTGTGGATAGAGAGTTTATGGCTTATGTGTCTTTAAGCGCTTCCATCGTTCTGTCATCAATTTTTATTTCACTGAGTGTAGCTTCTACAGAGCTTAGCAATGATCTGGTCAATAAATGTTTCCATTTTTCAGAAGGAAATCATTCTGAGGGGATCTATTGCACATACTCAAGCACAAGACCAAAACAAGATATTTGAGGACGTGTCCCTACTCTTATCAAAGAGGAACATGATTAACTATGATTTTAAGCTATCTTGAGTAAATGCACTTAGAGAGTCTGTAAGGAATGTTTGCATCCAAGACCAACATACAATAAGCATCATAGGGTACTGGACCAAAGTAGTCATTTCAATAACCCCCTATCTTATCAGATGTGTGCTAATGCCCTTCAAAGCATACCAAAGTTAATTCAAATCTGACTTGAAAAAACCTAACCTTGGTTTCCTCATCCCCTTGTGATACATACTGACCGAAGATAGTATGCCGCTGACTTTTAAGTGAAAACTTCTTCACGGTCAACTTCAGCAAGACGTTTCTGTCACCAAATGAGATGAAAGCCTTGGTGGTGGAGTATAAAACAAGCTCAAATTAATATCCAGTTTAATGAGGAGCTTCCTCAGATCGTTTCCATCGAGTCTTGGGGGCATTCATAAATGGAGTCCTTGTATTCTACTCTCTAGAAAAAGCACAGTGTTGAATTTGCCCTCAGAAGGCTGGCGTCCCTACATCTCTTAGTTGAAGCACACATGTGCCGACTGTGAAAAGAAAATGAGGAACTTGAGGTTAACGCTTTCACAGTATTTATCATTCATCAAATAATGTCAATCAAATAAACGGTGTTAACATTGTAAAGCCTGGATTCACATTAGTTGACAACTCAAATCAAATGTTCGCAGTGGGAAAAGACAAAGCTGTATTTCTTTATTCTGTGGTCATATTTGTTGTCAAACAGCAATGCTGTGGTCTGAATAGTGACAGCCAGGTGCGGCGAGGCCACTTTCTTTGTTTAAGGCCAGTGACAGTGATGAATGGGACTGTATGAAAGCGGCACAGAAAAACACAAGAAAGGTTGATGGAGGGAAAGGTATGAATACAAGGAAGGGACAAGCAGCATTACACGTGTCCTGAAACCTGGATCAATGTTCTCAGCATCCTCTTTTTTTTGCAGGCAAAACCCTGTCAACTTTTCAGCGACAGTGATTATTCCACTGACAGGTCTCGCTGGTTTAAAAAAATGGTGACTGCGTCTGCCCAGCCTTTCAGACGTTCCGTTGGGAGATATGTAATGAATTCTGATGCCAGCTGTCAGTGTGCTGTCGCTAGGGTGGACACGTCGGGAATAGGAAGTCATTTTAAGGCGATTCCGTGATTCCACGAGCTGTATTTCTTAGGGGAGGGGGAGGGGGATGGGTTGAGGGGAGTGGAATGTTTGGGTGGAGGGGGGTGCAGGTAGGTCACAATGGAATAGCTGACAGCATATAAACCTATTTAGAAGGAGAAAAATACATGGTTTGTGAAGTCAACAGTCAGGCGGATTAAGGGAGGTGTGGGACCATGCAAGGTAATTGGAAAATGTATTTTTCTGTCAATCATATGTGGTGTTTTCTTACATCGGTATTCTATTAGTTTTTCTTCGATGTAGAAAGTTGAAGGACCAATCTAGTTCTGGAATTTGCCAGACAGTGACTTATTTCAGGGCGTTTGATTTTTCTCATCAGGAGAACAAGTGTAGGTGGTGTTTTGATCAAATTTGTTTCACATGAACTTCCAGGGGTAAAATTCCTTTATTTGAGGCCAGAAGGCTTTCTCATACACCTCAATTCAAAGACTAGACACACACAAAAAAAGTATTCCCATATGAATTCAAGTCACACAGGTGTAGGCCTGCTTTGCATCAGATAAACTAGCTTTGCCGTTAAAAGCACCAAAATAAGGTTTATACATTTAAAAGGACAGCTCTTTCCTTAAGGTGCAAAGTGGTTTAAGTGATACGTCTCTGATAAGCCATCATAAGTTATTTCAAGGCCGTTTACTTATTTGACCACAGCAGTAGACTCCTATTAAAGAAATTAACGCCTCACCTCTGTGTGAGTGGGGCCTTTTGACTCCCTACTCCCTCCCACCACTACCCCCATGCTAATGCAGTCATGATTACCCAACAGGCACTGAGGATAATTATGTACGTTAATTTACATTTACATTTAAGTCATTTAGCAGGAGGAGCCAATGTCAAACATTTTCAGCACATCCTTATTGTACCTCATCAACATGGAGAAGGTAACAGCCAAGACATCAATCCCAGGTCACATCAACACATGTAAACAGTCCTCTTGACTAGGATTGAATATTTTCCCAGTATTTTGCAAATGTTCTATCCCTAAAAGAAATCACTTTTCTTCTGGGTAACCCGGTATTTCCAGCCAAAACCAGAAGTGTCATTCTAAAGCATACACATTCTGTATGTCTGGATTTGATTCGAGCTTTGATCGGCATGAAAATTCAAGCCGGATGTGCCATACACTACGGACATTTTATGAGCCCTACATTAAATACATTTTATGAGCCCAAACCAAAGAAGCCCAAATGACTGTGCAGTCATCCAATACATGAGCTATGGTGACTCCCTGCTTATATAAAGGTAAAATAAAACATATAGGTTACCTCACATTACGCACGACAGAAAACATAAAAGCCCATAGATGTAGCTATTCTGTCTTGGGTAAATAAATGAAACAAGCTCCAGTAGGCTACTCTTTTTGAGTGTGGACTGTATTACTGTACTGAATTGTATTATATGGACTGGAATTACACACTTGTTCAAAGCATGAAGATGAGAGAGAACATGTGATGCTGGTGCAGTGCATGCAGCCTATAAGTTGCAATTATAGGCTATTTTACTTTTTTAGAATTAGTAGGCTGACGAGTGTATTAGCCTACGTCCTCTTTTTCTCTATTGCTTCATTGCTTCCTAGCTTTCAACAGTTAAATCATTGTTGCTGTCCTTATCATCATTGTTATGACATGCTTGAATAATATAGGACTAGAATAAGATGCAGATGGCTTCCTTTTACTTCAAGAATGAATGGTGAATAAATAACTGCTATAGCCTACCACCATCGCAATCTCTTATTTTCTTTCTATTGGCTGCTGTATTTAACATTCAGCAAACAAGAGTTTGCATTCTTCTTCAAATAGTCTAGTAGTATAAGAAATGCAAAAAAATATAACGATAAATCCATCAAGCTATCTAGTCTAACTTTTCCTGGGACTCCAAGAACTAAGGAGTGTTTTTTTAAGGATAGAGGCCAGCAGAGCGCAGGTGTGTATTGAGCAAGAGGCTATAAATGAGAAATGTATGCATAATCCATCATTAATTCATTAGCTAAAAGGCTATACTACATTGAATTTATTACCTGAAAAAGGTAGGCTAGGACATCTATTAATCTAATTATGTACAGTGCCTTTGGAAATTATTCAGACCCCTTGACTTTTTCCACATTTGTTTACATCCCTGTTAGTGAGCATTTCTCCTTTGCCAAGATAATCCATCCAACTGACAGGCATGGCATATCAAGAAGCTGATTAAACAACATGATCATTACACAGGTGCACCTTGTGCTGGGGACAATAAAAGGCCACTCTAAAATGTGCAGTTTTGTAACACAACACAATGCCACAGATGCCTCAAGTTGAGGGAGCGTGCAAATGGCATGCTGACTGCAGTAATGTCAGAGAATTGAATGTTCATTTCTCTACCATAAGCCACCTCCAACGTTGTTTTAGAGAATTTGTCAGTACGTCCAACCGGCATCACAACCACAAACCATGTGTATGATATCGTGTTGCAGAGGGGTTTGCTGATGTCAACATCGTGAACAGAGTGCCCCATGGTGGCGGTGGGGTTATTGTATGGGCAGGCATAAGCTACGGACAACGAACACAATTGCATTTTATCGATGGCAATTTGAAAGAACAGAGATACCGTGACGAGATCCTGAGGCCCATTGCCGTGCCATTCATCCGCCGCAATCACCTCATGTTTCAGAATGATAATGCACAGTCCCATGTCTCAGGGATCTGTACACAATTCCTGGAAGCTGAAAATGTCCCAGTTCTTCCATGGCCTGCATACTCTCCAGACATGTCACCCATTGAGCATGTTTGGGATGCTTTGGAGCGACGGGTATGACAGCATGTTACAGTTCCAGACAATATCCAGCAACATCGCAATAGCCATTGAAGAGGAGCGGGACAACATTCCAACAGCCTGATCAACTCTATACGAAGGAGATTTTCTGATCCACGCCCATCATCAAACAGATGCATATCTGTATTCTCAGTCATGTGAAATCCATAGGTTAGGGGGTAATTCATTTATTTCTATAGACGGATTTACTTGTATGAACTGGAACTCAGTAAAATCTTTGAAAATGTTGCATGTTGCGTTTATATTTTTGTTCAGTATATATAAATCTTGAACAGGATGATCTATTTGGGATGCAATTTGAATGAAATTGATGGAGAGGGGAAACAGAGTGCTCAAGTATCCACTGATTTAAAGCAATTATATTAGAGTGATAAGCTGCTAAAAAACTCTGCAGCTTCAAATATATTAAAAAGTATTGTTACAATTAAGAAGTGAACCCCGAAAGATGGAGATGTGTAAATTAGATGTGCATTCAGGCCTTATATTATCCTACTGTGGCATAGGCTATGCTGCAGCAAATGTAGACCTACCTGTCACAAGAACAATAAGTTAGCATGATAAGATAATGCATTATGGACTGCGCTCCATAGCCTACTGAGATGCGCTCTGTCCCAACCCTGAGCATTGATGATTGATCATGCAGATAGCAGAGAGAAGGCCGGTGAGAAGCCAGATTTAGCCAGATATAATTTAACAGTTCAATTTCACGTCATGCTTTTGATAGAAATAATTTATTACAATTTACTGGTTTCTCGCAGTGATTTATCCCAGGGAAAAGGGAGTGGGTTTGGGCGGGAAGTCTCGGTAAACCTGTTCCCGCTATTCAACCCTACTCTTGACAATGGTTTATAAAGTTCAATAATTTTGTAATAAAACAGGTCACTTCTATGTGAGAATAATGTGACACACATCAGAGTCAGTGACACACTTGCAATGTATTTTCGTTTATTTCTATTGTAAGAGACATACAATGGTATTCTGTGAAACCAAATTCATAAGAGCCCAAAGAATGAAAACATTATTAATCCCCCCCCAAGAGAATGTATTTACACTCTGTGCAATACTGATAGCTAGTAAAAGTAAAATAGACCATTCCCTTTCCCATACAATGTCAACGCAAACTCAAATAAACTTCACTTCAACTCACCAATAAGTACTGTAGCTGCCCTTTTCCTGTTATGAGATATGGTCACATTCAAAATCAAATACTGGTTTCATGTGTAATGGGAGTGATCCATAAGGTCTGTGAGGATTCTACTTATGTGTGTGTTGTATCCAAACAACTAGTTTGCCTAAAACGCAAGAAAGTAGCCATCTATAACAAATGTTGTAGTTTAGGCTCATGTATCGATCGGTCAGCCCCAAGGTGAATTCAAGTGTGAAGGGTAAACTTGGGGTCAGACCAGCTTCAGGAATCTAGGGCATAAATACTATTTTCAGATACAGTAAGTGCTTTTTTTTCTCTCAAATAATTGACCATGAATCCAGCAACCATGAAGTAGCCCAGAAAGTGCAACAACAGAGTTCCAGAGGGAGTGGTATTTCTGAGGCCGATCTGACTGCTTTCCCTCTCTCTCCCTGAGGAGAACGCTCGGCAGACACTTCCGATCCCTTCCGGTCTACGCTCATCGTATCAGGGAGTCCATTCCATTTCTACCTAAAACAAACTCAACATCTTCTGATCAGACAAAAAAAACACCAAATCCCACCCTTCGGATCTTTTCCGCTACCTGTGGTGTACCTGTGGTGTACCTGTGGTGTACCTGTGGTGTACCTGTGGTGTACCTGTGGTGTACCTGTGGTGTACCTGTGGTGTGTGTACCTGTGGTGTTGAGACCAAGTGACATGTAGGGAGTATCAGAGAGCCCGAAAAATCTTAACATCTGAGGGACTGATGTCCCCCCTTTTAATCTATTGAGTAGCCTGCTATGCTACAAACAATCAAAAGGTAAAGTTAGCAATCAGAGAAACAGCTAACCCAGTGAAAACACACGAAAAGGAGGCAAACAAAAAAGATGCAGCCTCAAGCTGTGGTAGTCGCTATGCCAGTGCTGGCAGGCTCACAGTTCAGGGATATCAAAAACCCTAGTTAGAAATACAAATCTACAATAGATATGACACATTCCGACAACCATTAAAAAAAAAAAAATCGAACACCTATTATATAGCATCTTGGTGCCTTGCATTTACCCCTACCCCATACCACATACTATATTAAATAAGGCACACATTTACACATACAATTAACATTTGGCTAGTATCATTCCTTTATTTACAACCAATAGCCACAAAGTTAATAATTATAATAACTGCAGTCTGTACCATGTTAAGAGTACCATGTACCATGTTGAGTGTCTTTTGGGGGCGGATGGTCTGATCTTGATCCTGATTCTTTGGGGGTTGAGTGTCTGGTCCTCTGTGATACATGATAATTATATTAGAATTCATGAGGATCAACTAAGCACCAATGTGATAAAAACATTCTTTAGGAATTGTAGTAGACCCTACTTCATAGACCCGCTGTATTAATGCCTTTCATCTGTTTCTCAGGCCTTGGCAGGATAGTAGGGTCTCCATTTTCCAAAAAAGAGAAACGCCTAGCATAGTTGCTTTGAGTAGTTTCCTTTGCTTGTCAGTATCCACCATCTTGGCTCTCTTTTTGAATGTGAGTAGTACATTCACCATGAACGTGTTAATATGGTAAAGGATTACTTATTCCCCTAGTCCACATACTAACCATGCTGAAACAGGGGCAGGCAGGACCTTGCCTCAGAACTTATATTTGAGATGCCAAACACCAACCAGTAATGTATTTCAACATAATGGGTTCAGTTTCAAAGTAAGGCAAAAAGACAGAGCTACCTTTAAAGGAGTTTTGTTGATGTCGCTCCACAGGATACATATACTGCATATGTATATGTATACATATACGGTGTAGATATAAAAACACACATATATATACACACACATGCATATATAGAAACACGTTAGGGGGATCAGGACTTTTTGTCAACACTACATAAGAAAAAGGTAAGCAAAAGCAAGTTTCATAGGCATCACAAGAAGCTCTAGATTCAATCTTAAGCTGTCCGATGTTTGATGGTAAACCCTTCCACAACTAAGTTGCATGGTAAATCCACACTGAGGACATTGGCAGCATAATTTAAGGGGGTCGCGTTTCACCAACCCCAGTCCCTCACCTTCTATAAGCAAGTAGCTGAGCAATACCAATATGGTACAAAGATATGCATTGGACATAAAGGGGAAATAACAAGTTTGTTTGAGGTTTGTCGACAGCAAGAATGGCTGCCACATAATCCAGGGCACGTCTTCTCATAAAGGTCTTTCACTTTTCACCCATTGAGAGGAGAGGACGAGGCACAGTCACTCTTGCCCTGTTCTCCTCTCCTCTTTCTCCTCAGTAGTTGAAGTTTCCCTGTTGGTTGACGGGAGAGGAGGCAGGGATGAAGAGGGGTTTGGGAGGGACGTCGGGTTTGAGGGAGGTGGTCCGGCGGACTATGGCCCCTCGGTGGAGGTATCCTCCGGTATCCTCCTGTTTCTCTCCGTTGTAACTCTGGTGGCGTGTCAGGTACCCGTTGGGGATGAGCGGGTAGTGGATCTCGCAGGCGCTGCCGGTGGAGTTCATTCGAGCCAGCATAGGGGGCGGTTGTTGCTGGTGGCCGTTACGCTGGCTGAAGCTTTGCTGTCGGTGGACCATCCCTCCACCACCCCCTCCGTTGGCAATCTTAGTGGCAGCGGTAATCAGTGAGTGTCTCTGGGAAGAGTGCCTCCGCTCCAGGGTGGACTGGTGGTGAGGGGGCATGTCCGGAGGTACGTCCATGCGGCGGGTCAGGCTGTCTCGGGGCAGGGTGGAAGAGCTGTAGTAAGGCGCAGACTCCGTCTCGGGGATGTGCGGCTGGACACGGTTGGCAAAGGCTAGTTGACCCCCATGGCACCCGCCGCTGGCTGACAGGCCGGATGAGGTCATGACCTGGGCGTTCTTGCTGGCGTTGGCCTCGTGGATGTGTTTGAGCAGCTCGTCCAGTGACGTGACCTCCATCACCTTCTGCGGGTAGCAGGGGTAAGGCTGCTGGACCAACATGCGCTCGGTATTGTGGATCTTGCGTTCCTCCAGGGGCTGAGGTCCACCGACCAAGGCATGCCCATTGGCCAGAGCTTGCCCATTGGAGAAACTGTGAGAGTAGGGGTAGATCTGCTGGTGGAGCTGGCCTGAGCTGGGCCTGGAGCCTTGTCCCATGTTGTGGGACTTGGGCTCCTTGGCATTGTTGCAGTTCTGGTTCTTCTCCCACTGGTTCTTGAAAGCCTTCATGTTCTTGATGGGCAGTTCAGGGGTGGAGTCTGGGGTGGGCAGACCCGAGAGCTCCGAAGAGTGGTGTAGGTGATGGGGGTGGACCTGGTCTCCCATGGACATCCCTGGGTGGTGACCACCGTTCCGTCTGGGTGCTCCTTGATGATGCTCCTTCCCGTTCTGGAAGAAGGAGTTGTAGAGCTTGGGCGAGGACACCTCCATCTTATCCTCCTTGTTCTGGCATTCCAGCAGGCCATTGAGCTTGGCCAGGCTGCGTAGGGACAGTGCGTGAGGAATGGGGGCCTCCGGGTCCTTGGCCAGCCTCTTGGTCTTGTGGCCGGTGTGGTTGCAGTAGCAGGAGACCAGAAAGCCTGAGAGGAAGGCTCCAAGGACAAAGGCCACCAGCACACAGGCAATCAGCAGGGTGTAGTGGACACTGTGGTTGGTCTTCTCCATCTCGGGAGGCCGTCGGACACCTTCACAGAAAAAGAGAGCGAGAACAAAATGGTCTTTAGTGTAATGAAACCAGAGACCTAGAAGAGACTATAATTTCTATAAGGTCAAGCAGGCAGCAGCTGGAAAAGACTGGTTGTGTTTACAGAAGCTCTAGTATGTGGGAAGCAGCGTTGCAGAGGTGTTGGAACTAACCTCTTGGCTTGCCTCCCTCTCTGTTAATGAATCAATAAAGTATTTCTTGCCAAGACCTCAGCTTTCGTCGCCAACTGCAAAGAGTGGCAGAGGGCAAGAGCTCCCCAGTCAGCGAGAAATCAACTCCAAAATGAGTTTGGGTTTTAAATATTGATGGGTGCACTGGCAGGAGTCTGATGTCATTCACACTGGCTGTGCTTTCAAATGCATGGATCAGGGTGAGTGCCCCTGCGATGAACTTGCCAAAAATAACCAACTCGACCAACCAGCTCCTAGAATGTGTCACTCTTTAATTGAACGAGAGTCTGACTGATTCAAATGGTTGTCTGGGAAAACATCTGAACAGCCGCAACTAAGTGCCTGAAAATCTCAAGGTTATCTCAACACTATGAAAACGCCCTTGGATTGTGTGACCCTGCTACTATATTTGCCTAATGTTATCTGAGATTCAACAGGAGGAGTGATACTAGCCACCTTTCTCGCAATCAGAGCTTATTTACAAAGGCTGCTGCCATCTATGGTGTCAGGCCCTTCTCCAACCTTAATGATAGTCTCTGTGAAATTGATAAGTCTGGGGAGGGGATTTGGGCCACCCAGGAGCAGAAATGCAGGTGTTCCAAATAGTCTAATTTCATCCCGTAATGAGAGCTCAGGTTAGGCAGTAATAGGCAATGATAGTGCCAGCTTTAGACGTAATGGTGGTGATGGGATGTTGAAGATGATGATGAGGAGGAGGATTTAGGTGATTGGGCCTAAGAGAGACTTGTCGAGGGTTTTTCTCTTTCGATGAAATTACAAAGAGCTGCCACATGCTTCAGCTTTAACAGAGTGAGGGCACTTGATTAGAAGGGAATTTCACTGAGGGAATTTACAACTAGGCGTTTAGTGGAATCAGACATCTCGTACAACAATTTCAATGACAGCAGTGTCTTACATTTCATAATTTCTTTAAATGGGTTTTGTTCAAATAGGTTGCCAATACATTATTCTGTCTGAATAAGGAAAACATTGCTGGGACGAAAACTGGAGTCTGTGAGGGTAAATGCAGGCAGCATACCAATACCATTTGAAAGAAAGATATTCATTAATTTATAAAGGGAAAGGGAGAT
The DNA here is from genome assembly GCF_901001165.1 of Salmo trutta. Classification (NCBI taxonomy): domain Eukaryota; kingdom Metazoa; phylum Chordata; class Actinopteri; order Salmoniformes; family Salmonidae; genus Salmo; species Salmo trutta. Next base: position 54,468,417 of record NC_042959.1, on the reverse strand, counting down.
GTGAATAATAATTCGCATGAATCTACAGTACACGCAGAACACAGAACAGAATGTCCTTGGATACATTTAAAAAAGAATGCTCTTAGGTCAAGTGTGTGTTTGTCTTTAGGTATTTATGTGGAGAACAGGTATGCAGTGCACACACAGTATGTCTTTAGGTATATACTGTATGTGGAGAACAGGTATGCAGTGCAGACATTGTAGGCTGAAGAAATTAGTAACAAAGCTCCACTGCAGCTTCAAGCACAAACTCATCATGAATCTATAAAAGTAACAAAAGCACAACAGGGAAAATCTCGATGTGTTAATAGAGGAGCACAGGCATCAGCCTTGAAGCACCTGGCACTTTGCTAGTAACTCTAAAGGGTACTTGTCACCGTTACCGTTTTTCTTTGACAGCCTCTTAATACAAACAGAGAGAAGATGTGGCAGAATTAGCATCAAACAAGGCTTCGTTCTTTGGTCTTGAAGTAGCTGCCGACACGAGTGTCTCTTTGCCTGGCGTTGATGGAAAGTTATATGTCGGTCACAAAGTTAGAGGAAAAGTGTCTGCTCCCTGTCGCTCTCCCAGCGCTATCAGGAAGTAAAAGCTTTTAGAGCACTGCAAAGCTCTCTAACACTATCAATTGGGCCATGTGCTCTACATCAGTAAATAGAATACTGGGTGTCATTCCCCTATAGAGAGATGCAATATACTGTACTATCACATTCTCCTGGCGATAATGTTAAATTCACAGAATAAGTTTGACTTGCTGCTTTGAAATCGCAAGTTCTATCCATTCAAGTGCTATATCCATTGTATTTCTATGATGGTTAAAAAATTGTAAAAATCATCTTTGTTTAACCAGGTAGGCTAGTTTAGAACAAGTTCTCATTTACAACTGTGACCTGGCCAAGATAAAGCAAAGCAGTTCAACACATACAACAACACAGAGTTACACATGAAATAAACAAACATACAGTCAATAATACAGTAGAAGTCTATATACAGTGTGTGCAAATGAGGTAAGATAAGGGAGGTAAGGCAATAAATAGGCCATGGTGGCGAAGTAATTACAATATGCCAATTAAACACTGGAGTGATTGATGTGCAAAAGATGAATGTGCAAGTAGAGATACTGGGGTGCAAAGGAGCAGGATAAATAAATAAATAAATAAATACAGTATGGGGATGAGGTAGTTGGACGGGCTATTTACAGATGGGCTATGTACAGGTGCAGTGATCTGTTCTGACAGCTGGTGCTTAAAGCTAGTGAGGGAGATATGAGTCTCCAGCTTCAGTGATTTTTGCAATTCATTCCAGTCATTGGCAGCAGAGAACTGGAAGGAAAGGCGGCCAAAGGAGGAATTGGCTTTGGGGGTGACTAGTGAGATATACCTGCTGTAGCGCGTGCTACAGGTGGGTGCTGCTATGGTGACCAGTGAGCTGAGATAAGTCGGGGCTGTACCTAGCAGAGACTTGTAGATGACCTGGAGCCAGTGGGTTTGGCGACAAGTATGAAGCGAGGGCTAGCCAACGAGAGCGTACAGGTCGCAATGGTGGGTAGTATATGGGGCTTTGGTGACAAAACGGATGGCACTGCGCTAGACTGCATCCAATTTGGCATGGCGGTGCTTCGTTTATCCTATCTGTCCTAGGCCAGTGTGTCAGAGTGAGCCGAGGCAGTATGGGGGTTTTTGAATAATACAGGTCAGGATGCCCATGTCTCTGTGTGGCTTCCCCCAGGCTCCCTGTGGCTCCCAGTTCTGTGACTCATCTGGGCCCCCTGACCAGGACCCTATGACTATTGAAGGGTTCCACATGGCCGAGGAGCTATGAGTCAAGAGCCGCAGTGGGGAAATACACAGCGGAGGTACACAGATCTCCAACCCCACGCACAACCTGTCACAACACGTTTGGGGCTGGGGTGGATGACTCAATCGGGCCGTATGCGTGACATATGGTGGCATGGTCACAGTGAAATTAATACCCACTGAATCATGGCATGTGGGAGACTGGTGTGCTGCTAGATGGCACACAGGAGGCATAGCATGCAGGCAAACAGTGTAATGCATTGCCTCAATACAGAGTTGAAAGAAAATACCTTTAAAAAGGGTCAAATTAATCATTTTATGACCCAATATTGTATGACACCTCTGATAAAGAGGTGAGACAAAAAGGTTTGAGAGCTTTGCTTTAATGTAACATGTGACCATTCATTTTAGTTGCCTGCACCTGTGAAGTGGTAGAGGTTGCATAAAAATGTTAGTAAAATATAGGTGCGTTATGTAAAGATATGTGGTGCCGCAGGATAATTGAAGCTACTCAAAGCAACAATAACAACCTCCTCTCAATGGTTTATATAATGTTAATAACTGAGTGTTTTTCAGTGTTTGTTTTTCTTGGTTGTCACACTATATCTTTAGCCAAAGTGTGGGTTCAGCATGGTCTCTGTTGAACAGAGGCCTACTGTACGTGTAACGCGTGAAGAACAGAACACACACACATTAAGAACTCTCAGGTCTTCTAAAAGGTAAACACACATATGGTTGAGAGTGGACAGGAGGGAAGGAGGAGAGAAACGGTGACAGAAAGGGAGGGGGGGGGACAGCTGGAAGTATTCATGCTCGAGAGGACGAGAGACAGAGAGAGAGAGAGAGAGAGAGAGATACAGTAGGGAGAGAAAATATAACTTCAGTAAGAAACTGCCAGGCAACGGAAAAGAGAGAGCGCGGAACAGGACAGAAAAAAGATGAGCAAGAGAACTAGAGAAAATAAAATGAAATAGAATGTGGCAGAAAGCTGGGGACAAAAAAGTGACAGAAATAAAGTGTGAGAAAGAATGAGCAGGGAACAGATTGTAAGGGGGAGGCTGGGAGAAGATGGAGAGATGTGTCAAAGTGAGTGACAGATTGTCAGCCTGGTGGGTTTTGAAGCCTCGCTCTCAGAAGCAGCTGTGTTTTGGTACGTAGAAGGCCCCCGCTTGACGCTCTCATAGCGCTGCATGAGAGAAACACTGAGCGATTATATCCATAATGGTAAAAATAGACAAGGCTGTGCATTATGTAACCAAGCTAAAGCTATACGCAACCTGGAGTCTGTTCTGCGTTTCACTAATTAGGGAAGGGTTGCGCGAGGAGCCAAAGTTGAGAACGTGTTGATTCTGGAGTGTGAAGTGCTATTTCAGCAGGTGATTAAATGGCTCCAAAACAAACAAAAACAAAAGAAGTGAAACATAAACAAGGAAAGCAGAGATTTTCACCTTTGACTCACGTCTAACCCTTCTCTGAGATGCTTAAAACCGATAGTTATATAAAATCATACAGATTCATTTAGCTCCAACTGAACTACTACTGTACATACCTAAGAAGTGTTTCAGAGTCAAGCTGTGTTTTTATTCTATAGCATGTGCACCATAGAATCAGCTAGCCATCTGCAGTGTTGATGGCCAAATGGATGGTCTTGAGAATCAGGGATTTTGGACATCAACCGATTATTGATTATTGAACTGGGATACTACAGTGTTTATGGTAATCCTGATTGCTGATGCCTAACTATGGTGTGGAATATAGACAGCTCGACTTTGGGACAATTCCAATGTTGTTTTCAGAGTGAACTATCCCTTTAAAGATTACTGACACAATGGAAAAGTTCACTGCTCAAGATCGCACTTACAGTGCCTTCAGAAAGTATTGATACCGCTGGACTTATTCCACATTTTGTTGTGTTATAGCCTGAAGGAAAAAGGAAACTGCACACTGCTCTTGATAGTATCACTGATCTTTAATAAGCTTACGTATTGGCCTCACGGCCTTCGTCAGAGCTCTGACGAAGGCACTGATACCATCAAGAGCAGTGTGGGTTCCCTTTTTCCTTCATCTTGTTCTTGTGCACCTGCAAAAAAGATTGCTCAGATGTGCGAGTGCCTTTTGAATGTTGAGTTATAGCCTGAATTCAAAATGTATTGAAAATGAAAAACAGAAATATCTCATTTATTTAGTATCACACCCCTGAGTCAATACTTTGTAGAAGCACCTTTGGCAGCGATTACAGATGTGAGTCTTTCTGGGTAAGTCTCTAAGAGCTTTCCACACCTGGATTGTGCAATATTTGCCCATAATCTTTTTCATAATTCTTCAAGCTCTGTCAAATTGGTTGTTGATCGTTGCTAGACAACAATTTTCAGGTCTTGCCATAGATTTTCAAGTAGATTTAAGTCAAAACAGTAGCGTGGCCACTCAGGAATATTAACTGTCTTCTTGGTAAGCAACTCCAGCGTAGATTTGGCCTTATGTTTTAGGTATTGTCCTGCTGAAAGGTTAATTAATCTCCCAGTGTCTGGTGGAAAGCAAACTGAACCAGGTTTCCCCTCTAGGATTTTGCCTTGCTTAGCTCCATTCCGTTTCATTTTTATCCTGAAAAACTCCCCAGTCCTTAAAGATTAAAAGCTTTAAAATGTATGAATTTGTAAACATTTCGAAAAACATAATTCCACTTTGACAGAACCAAAAATCTCAATTTAATCCATTTGAAAAATCAGGCTGTAACAACAAAATGTTGAAAAAGTCAAGGGGTGTGAATACTTTCTGAAGGCACTGTAGCTAAGCACTGGAAAATACTCCTGAGTTCTATATCTGCGTCAAGTAAAGACGTTCCAAAATAGCCTAATTAGTTTCTGTTTCTCTACAGCTGAAGGGGAGAATGTAATAGTTCCATTAAAGGGTACTTCATTCCATAGTGCCGCAATGAGTCAACATGGCCCCAGGCTTCGCAGGCAACCATTACCCCCAACTAATGCCAGAGACGTATTTTCTGCCGAGGAAAACACAACAACAAATCATCGGCTGCAACACTCCAAGCACTGAGAGTGTTTTCAAAATTAGACACGAACAAGAGTCTGCTAACTAAAATTCAGAGTACTTTGACAGTTCAAATAGCTGATGCTTGGGTAATGATGAACAGAGTTAACGCTCTGTGTTCGTGTGTGTGGTGTGTGAGTGTGTGCGAAAGGGGGTCTGGGTGATCGTGTGAATGAATTCAATCATGTATTCTCATTATTAAGAATATGCATAATATTACACATCAGTGCCCAACCAATTGGATGCAGCTTGATTTATGCACACACGAGGTAATATGATACGCTGTAATGTAACTGGTTCACTCCAATTGAAAAATAGTGCTAATAAACATGGCATTTTATTAGAAGTGTGCTGATGCATGTAGAGCATCAAGAGGTTTCACTGAGGAGACTTGTGTTGAATACTGGTAAAAATAAAAATAAAATAAGGCACTAATGGAGATATTGAAATGTACACAATAGTTACCTGGAGGAAAATGGGGAAGGGTCATGCTTTTTCAATTTCAGTCAGGGGGAGGGTTTAGTGTAACAACAATATCATGGAATAAAATATATGACAGCCTAGGAACAGTGGGTTAACTGCCTTGTTCAGGGGCAGAATGACAGGTTTGTACCTTGTCAGCTTGGGGATTTGAACTTGCAACCTTTCAGTTACTAGCCAAACGCTGTAACCACTAGGCTACCCTGCCGCCCCATAAATGATAGTTTCCCAAATGATTATTATTATTTTTACAAATGCATATAGGCCTACCTGTTATGTGGCTGCGGTGTTAAACAATGAATGGCTTTTTCTCTTATTCATTGATGATCAGATACTTCAGTTGTATCTGGTTCTGTTGCGATACATTTTAACAGTTGATCACTTTAGCACTGTTCCAAACTTACACCATCCTCTTTTTTTGTGGTACTTTTACCCCTTTTTTGTGATATCCAATTGGTAGTTACAGTCTTGTACCACTACCACTGCAACTCCCCTACGGACTCGGAAGAGGCGAGGACATGTGTCCTCCAAAACAAGCCGCAACGCTTCTTGACACACTGCTCGCTTAACCCGGAAGCCAGCCGCCCCAATGCGTCGGAGGAAACACTGTCCAATTGGCAACCAAAGTCAGCTTGCAGGCGCCTGACCTACCACAAGGAGTCGCTAGAGCACGATGGGCCAAGGGAATCCCAGCTGGCCAAACCCTCCCCTAACCCGGACGGTGCTGGGCCAATTGTGCGCTGCCTCATGGGTCTCCCGGTCACAGCCAGCTGTGACACAGCCTGGGATTGAACCCGGGGCAGGAGTGATGCTTCAAGCTCTGTGGTGCAGTGCCCTAGACGCTGCGCCACTCGGGAGGCCAATATATCCTATTTTTTAACAATAGCCTGAATAGAAATCTAAATGCATCCAGTGCTGCAGCATGCGCTCATTCATTGTCATGCTCTGTTGTGGTATAAAAACATTCTGCCCGTCTCCGGTCATTTTCGTAGAATTGCATAGAAATGCATTATAAAATGATTTTTTTTCACAGACCGCAAATAAGAGGATAGATTCATGTAGTGCTTTTATCACCCCCCCCCTTATCCGTGAACAGTTTCTAAAACTGCATACAGTATCTAAGGCTCTCGTCTGACCTTGGAGTGAGGGTAAACGCTAGGCATGTTTTTTGATATCCACTTTATATTTTAATTATTATTTGGGGTATTGCGGAGGGTCACTTGTTATTTTTTTTCTCCAAGCATTCAGGGAGGGTCGGATAAAAATACATTTTACTGAAGGGAAGGCCATCCATTTTCTCCAGGTATCCCTTATTACAAATAACGTACAATACCTTAGAACCTGGCAAGTAGAGACTAACTTGCCATAATATCCCAGTATATCACTCAACACTGACTTTGAAAACCAAGATATTATCTGGCAAAACATGAGCGATAATACAGTTCAAAGACACATTTTCCATTTCAAACAGCTTTGGAACAGACATAGTTCAAGTACTGATAGCCTCATCATCCACCATCAAATCAAGCATGGCACTACATGCATTGTGGGACACATTTTACATGCGGTTGCATCTGGAATAAAATAAAGAGAAATAAGAGGGCATTCACCATTCAGCACCTGGTAAAGCTACTGTATTCCAGAGCCAATCCCTAACATAACTCCCTAAACAAACATTAACTGTCTGAATAGAAAAGCAGCTCTGGAAGAACCATAGCTTTACCAAACAGTGGCCTGAAAGCACGCCTAAAGCCACAGAGAAACAACTGCTTGTAGGCAACAAAAACACACAAAGCACAGTTTCAGTCATAGGCTTTGAAACTGGGTAGAGAGGTCATATGGGGAAAAGGGGAAGAGAAGGCGAGGAGGATTCAACAAAGGAGGCAGATAAGGGTTAGTCCAACCGAAAAACAAGCAGGTTAATAGAGAACTATTCCCCAGGGGTCAGGGGTCGAGGAGACAGAAAGGGGTAAGGGGTCGGGGTTAGGAGTCAGGACAACTGCGTGTGTGGATCAGTACACTGTGGGCCCAAACGTCACTGGGACACTCAACACTGATGTTGACTAACACTCTGGTCTCCATGGTGTTAACATGATAATAAAAATGTCATGGTGACACTAAGCACTCTGAACCCAAGGGTGACAGTAAACATATAGGAAGTTTCCCAGACACAGATTAAGCCTAGTGCTGGATTTAAAAGCATGCTCAATGGAGAATCACCATCAGCTTTTTTTTGTCCAGGACTAGAGTGAATCTGTGAATGGGAAACCAGCCTCTAATGTTGACAGACAGGCAAGAACATGTTGTGAACAACTTCAGTATAGTGCATGTTTTGAGGTGTTCATTTTGCTGCGTATGGAAAGATGTAGTATTGTGCATGTACTGTATATGACCCGCGGGGAGGTGTACAGTACAGAGCCCTACAGTGTGTGTTTTCATAGTCAAACCTGATGTCAATCATAGACATCATAAAGAGCCAGTAATTCGGACAGAGGAATTAAAGGAAACAGTGATCTAGGTAAAGTGACCTTTATTTAGTGTCATTACCACATGACTAAGTAATGATGGTAAATTAGCTGTAACAGCTGTGACTGAGGCACAGCTGCTACAGCTGTGAGGTGGGCAACATTTTCCTGGTTATGATGAATAGCTTAATGTACACACCCAGCTTGAGGAGGATGCTGCATAGGATTGTTGATATGCCTAAATTAACCATGTTTTTTGAGTTTATAATGCACAACTTAAAATGAATTTAGCGACATAGGATGACTGATGATGTCGTAATCAAGAAGAGAGGTGATGTGAGAGTTGAGTTGTATTTATGGCTAGACGGGAAGTCTATATTCCTCGATCCACTGAGATATAAATAAGAGTAAGGAACTGGCACCGTCCCCCCAGGACACCAACCCCTCTTCAGCAGCAAAGAGAAGTTCAGCCTGAGTTCATTCTCTGCTCTTCTCCTAGTGCTTTAATGAGTTTCAGAGCCCTGCCTGCTTGCCTATATTATCGAGTTGTCTCCCTGTACTTCTCGGCTAAATTAGCTGCTAGCAAGGTTTTTTTTGTTGCCGTACCCACACAGGTGAATTTGAATATGCGGACGACCCCGGGGAAGGTCTGTTTAAAATAAGCTAAGCAGGAAATAACACTGGGAAAACAAACACTAGCGAGATCTAAAAGCTGGGTCTAAATAATGTGCGTTTGCAAACGCGTAGGTTGAAGCATTCTGACACTATAGCGAGGTAGGCGTTCTCCCTTGATGGAAACACAGGGTCGAACCGCAGCTAAATGATTGCTGGAAATGTTCATAACAGCGAGGTCTCAAAAGGGGTGCTTGTACTTGTATTTTGGTCAGTCATAGTCTTTATATAATACATTGCTTCTATCCGTAGCTGGATGAATCATGTCACCTTGTATTTGCGTCTGTGTAGGCCTTACATAAAATATAAACAAAAGCAGTTGGGATGCAATTCTAGAGGGCTTCAGAATTGCTATTACTGTAGCTTGCGGTAAATAGTTTGTTTATTGTGCCAAAGGTGTTTCAAACCTGCTTCAAGGCTAGCCTTAAACATACATCAGAGCTAACTAGACTCTTCTCAAATGAACCTCAGTTTACAGAAGTACATTATGAGTTGTGTTGGTGCTGAGCTAGAACAAAAGCCTGCACCCATGGCTGCCCTACCAGAGTTTCTTGACCCCTATTCTACCTATACTGCATCTCATCTGAAGTTTCCACGATGTTCCTTAACTGAAACCAATAGCATCATACACACACACACACACACACACACACACACACACACACACACACACACACACACACACACACACACACACACACACACACACACACACACACACACACACACACACACGCGTGTGTCCTATAGCTAGTATAGTGTGTGGGTGCATCAGAGAGAGAGACCTTCCTTGGAACTGCCACGCTGTTACTTCCAGAACAGTTCCTCTCTCGCCTTATCAGCCAGGTCTCCGTGCTTTTGATTGAACCGGCAGCCAGGCGACACTAGCCCATGCTGAAATAGATTGCGTTGCCCAAGTTTCTATTACGGTTTCCCCTTGTACGCTCGCCAGCTGCTGGTTATTTATTTGTTACAGGCTTTTCTCATTTGAGCCTGAGTGGCTCATCATTGCAGCCGGAGACTCTGTCGGCCTGAATGGAACCCATCACTACCAAGGATTTATGGACTCCTGACAAGGCGCCAGAGGAGCGCAGCAAGGGGAGTCTGGGCTAAAGGAAATAGCATCAACAAACAGTCTTCCCATCCTGCTGAATATTAGGAGCTCCTATTGGGAGTAATCTGGGAATGACATTCAGGAAGCTGCGCTCTAGACAGCGTGAGAAGAGAAGACGTGCTTGGTCGTGTGTGATTGTTAAAGTGTGTCCCGCTGGAGAGCTACCCTAGTAGATGGACTAAATAAGAGATGAGAGGAGACATGCAGGAGTCATTTTGTTTGGAAGAGTTAATTGAAGGGTTAATTGGATCCAATGCAGTATCTATTTATGTGATTAAGCCTCTCTAACTCATGGTTACTTCATTAAGTGAGTGGATATATGGTTAAATGTTTAGTGTCCTACACACAAAGATTAGAGTGTTAGTGCTCATCTTGGTTAGTATAGTGTGCAGTGAAGCTTCAGGGCCCATCAATGCAATCCAGTGCAGGTCAAAGTTCAGCAGACACAGACACCCCACCCCCTTACCCTCCATCTCCACACTGATTGGTTCCGAGTCAGGTGACCCCTGGTCCCCAACTGGGACTGGAGGACCGCCATCAGGACCTGTACCTCTTTCAGAGTCACCTGCCACCTTAGGGAATGGGGCCACCTGAATGGTTGTGCTGGCGGTTGTTGTGGGTGTGGTCTTCCCTGTTGTTGTGCAGGTGGGGGAGGGGTAACAAAGTGACCCGTTAGTGAAATGGAAATGCAGCACACAAAAACACCTAAATATAATGTTGATTTATGACAAGGGAAGGATTCTTTGTACCGTGGAGAAAAATATATGTAAATCCAGCATGAAAAAAAGATTCCTGTCATAATTACTGTTAAGCTGATGATGACAATGAGGACATTAACATAAAGAGCGCTTTGAAGAGAATTCAACTGAATCCATGACTGCAATAAATAAAGTAGGTAGCCTATACATTACAAGTAAAGCACTCCTCCATAGGTGCAACATGATTCAGCGCTTTAGAACCAACGATTTTCCCACTGTTTAATGCCCTTAATAGATAAAACATTCAGGCGTTGCAGAAATTACGAGACATTGGAGAAAAACACTCAGGGCCAATATGGTCATGATTTGGCTGCAGTGCCGGCCTTAAGATTTCCAAACCTGCTCCCTTTGTTACTGAACCAGTGAGGAATCTCTTGCACCTGGCACTGCAGCACATCCTACACAGCAAAACCCTGTTGTTGTGGACGCTACCAGCTGGTGCATGAATGACTCTTCCAGCACATACAAACTTTGATATACAGTTACCTTTCCCGTCCGATTTTCTTTACTAAGTAGTTTGACAGATGAGTTGAAATAGATACCAGTAGCTGAGGTAATGGTAGGTAATGACTTACAGCAACTTTCGGTTCTCTGCTTCACTAAACTGTTTTACAGGTAGTTACCGTCTAACCTACATAGGGAATGGTCGATGGAAAATGTGACAATGTTTATGGAAAATGTGACAATGGCAACATATCCAATTAGGATCAGTACTGGTACTGTGGGGTTATGTGGCGTCTGAGTCTGTGGATCCAATACGGGTCTGTATTGTGAGAGACCTGGCAGTAGAAAGCACTGTCATCATCACAACAACCATCATGAGTGTCTTCCTAATTCTCTGACAGCGGATGTCCTTGAGGCCTTGTGTGCAGCACGCCGCTATTGACGTGGATGTTTCGCTAATAAGCCGGCCATAATGTTAGCATACTGGAGGGTGCCAGCCCAGATTGAAAGCGAAAGGCCCGCTCTCGATGCCAGTTAATAGTTTTCACTCTGAATAAGGTGCCCTGTCAGAGCGCCATCTGCGCCAGGCAAATGAAAACAGCACACCGGGGAAGTTCAGCCTTGGCATGCCAGACAGTACCAGGGATGCATTATTAGTTCAATTTATCAACATTGTGTGTGTACATTGCTTTCTCCTTTACAGAGAGAAAAGAAAGGAGAAAAGCACAATATGCAATTGGGAATGATTTGATTGTCCACACTGCTGGGTGTTTGTCTCTCGCTGCTTTCTCTATGGGATGGGATTGTTCCATTCTGGGTAATAGTAAGAAAGAGGATTTAGGAACCAATGCACACCAGCGAGAATGGCATTGTTCAACATTATGGGGTGTTCTATTGTGGGGAAACCTTGATCTTCAGCTTGGACTCATCAAAGGCTTTTGTCATTCTGCAAGTCTGAAGTCTGGTTTGTGAAGTACTTCAAACAGAGTACAGAGGCATGGATGGAGTAATCGCCTGGCGGAATTAGCCAGTGGGGTTGCTCATCTAGTCCCACTGCCCACTGAGCGGCACTACTTCCTCCAGCAGAGAGGATACGGAGAACAAAGGCATTGTGGGAATGTGGAGGTCTGAGGCTAAGTATTGCTTGTTTTCTGAAGTAGATAGAGAGGCTGGACTGGACCCTGGATGGATGGTATTGTTGAGATAGAATGGCCAGCAACTCTCACTAAGATGGTCTCAATGCTGTGTTTATCACTTCTAGGGAAAAGCAGCCACCATCAGTACCCATGGATAATTTGTAAGGTGACAAAGGGTTAATATTTTTTTTTTTTTTACCAGCAACTCCTTTTGGGGAAAATTGTGGATTCCCATTGAATTAGACTGACAAGTAAGTTTGAGAGAAGTGAGCCTGAATGAGTTCACCAATTGTATCACTAACTTCCTGACTAGTTAACTAACTAACCGGCTAACTCAGCTAACCGAAAACCACCGAGCTACGTCAATAAGAGCAGTAAACAATTCTGCTCTCTGACAAAAAAACAATCAATAAGTCATGGCCCAGGGATGTCACTATCATAATTCAAAGATAATTCTACAGTAATTGTTTATTAATGCTACGTTAGACTACATCTCAGCTGAGAGCTAGCGCTAGCAATGTGCTTGCTGCCAGCCACTGAGCTCTGTAGCCACCCTGCTCTATGGGAAGGCAGTGGGGAGTAACGGAGCGTTACAGGGATGATGATTCTCCTTGATAAAGGGAAGTGGGCAGCTTGGCCACTGGCGCTGCTAGCCTGTCAAACATCCATGCTGGTGCTGCTGCCGCGACTAGCTTTGGATAATAGCTCCAATGTTAAAGATAGCTGTTTGTGTGAGAGAGGTGGTGTTGCTGTTCTATGCAACAAACTCTCCTGAACTGCTCATGTTGCATAACAAGTCCAAAAAAGGGGAATAGAGATGTTGCTTACCAGGCTTTGCTAGCGTTAGCCTGTTCGCTAACAACCTCAGACAGTTCGGACAAGCTTTAAAAATAGAGGATAAAGAAATGTCAACTGACCATATGCTGAATCAGCAAGAGTGTTTTGCTTGCGTGTGGTCGCCAGGACGTCTAGAGAAGAAAAGGGAAAGCAACAGACATATTGACAGAACAGTACATTGTGTAAGTCTGAGTAGTGGTAAAATACTCAAACTGTGCTTAGTTAAATGTATAATTGACTGCTTGTTTAACGTGACCATCTGCAAGGGAAAATTGAGAGCAAAATTCCCACCGGGGTACTCTTCAGCTAGGAAATGACAGGCTACTTAAACTTGTACTGAGTTGCTGATTCATTTCATTGTACTATCACTCCCCAAGTATGGCATTCACTTTTTCTGTATCATTTTGGACAATTAAATGCACTTGATAAGCTTCGCTTGTTATGAAAGAGCTTTTATGATGGCTCTGTGCATCTAGTGGAGTGCCATTAAGAACAGATGATTGGTCCACCTTACCATGGCAGCTGTCTGGGTAGTGAGGGTAGCCGTTCTCCACATCCTGCTCAAATCCGCCCCTGAGGAAAAACAAAAACAGAAGAGGACAAAACGGCCTGTCAGCGTGTGTGTCATTCCTCTTTCACCATTTAAACACAACCTCCGCATTCATTAATTGGGTACATTGTCAAGCTTTCTAAAATGGTTCTGTTGAAGACAAAGACTTAAATAAATGGTGCTGCAAAAGAAAACCATTTCATTGGTTTTGTCTCTGCAGGGTCAGGCTGACTGTTTTGCTAATGTCCAAATTCAAATGGATGTGTCGAGGTGCGATCACCAAGCAAGAATAATGTTTCACCACCAGTTGCATCCATGATGATACTCTGTTCTCTGGTTCCACTTTTTCTCTTATACAGCAAAAGAAACACCACATTCTTGCAAGACATTTAGTACCTCAAGTATTTATTTACATTTGGTTGTGCTCCAGTGCATTAGACACTTCATCTTTCTTCAATGAATCAAAGGCGTGTACACATTCAGAAATCATGCATTCCCCCTGGTGAGTAATGTGATTGCGTTGATGCACAGTGGAGTGAGTGGCCCCTTAGTCAAGCAGAACATAACATCAATGACACTGAATCTTCTACGACGCAATATCGACTGTGCAGGCAATCAAAGAAAAGAACAGATGTAAATACTCGTGAACATTCACACATATGCAAACACACGCGCTCATGCACGCACGCACGGGCAACCAAACACACATCTACACAAAACAGACGTTCCAGGCGCGGCCAAAAACAAATTACATCTAAATGAGAAGCAGGCCTAGATGAGTGAATACAGACCCAGTGAGCAAATCAAGAGGGAATTCAGAGGGGAGAAATAATAAACTCTAAGAAATAATAACTTCACTTATCTTTCCATGCTCAGCAGTGGGCTCACTGACAGCCGATAGCATTAGTTGTATTACCACAGCAGAGTGGGTTTGCTTGTGAGTGAATAGGTCGGCCTGGGGGGATTTTGCGTGATTGTGTGTCCGTGTATGTGGACCACAACTAGTAACCAGTATTACCGTATGCCTCCATTCCCTTTCTGTTTGTTTTATTAATGTATTTACTTATTCTGAGAGTTTGAGAGAAAGAGCCACGGAGAGAGTCCTAGACTGGCCTCTTTGGCACGCCGTCCCCAAGTGACGGGAGAGAGACAGGAAACCATGGAAACAATTCACCTCTGGCTAAACCCCCCCTGCCCCAAAGCAGCCGGCAGAATTTATGCCACCTCTGGAGTGAGAGTGTAAGGGAGGAGAGAGTAGAGGGGGATGTGTCCCCTGTTGCTCTCCGGTCCAGCCCCATTACAGCCTTTATGAGCTGTTGCATCTGTTCTGGAGGCATGGCCATGCTCGAGTTCTGACTATTTCACACCATATCACTCTCTCTCTCTCTCTGACGTGGACAGAGCAGGCACAGCGTAATAGCTCTACTGACTGCATGTATAATATTTGCCAATCTCTTCGGTTCCACTCCATTGGCTTGCTGCATGGCACTGTCCCGCTGGTTAAAAATGTGATAAATCAAGCCTCAGTCCAATTCTGATTACCTGCCCAGCACGTACACACCGCCGCACGCACGCGTACACACACATACACACCTTTGGAATATTCCATTAACCTCCGGCTGTGAAGCTATGGCAAAGAAAACCCATGGGTGGCCAATCACAGGATATGCAATAAGTCGACCCCCAGCAGAATAATCCATTTGAAGCAGTCCATATGACTATTAGGATAGTGGCAGCTGCCTCTGCTGTGATGTCTGTCCACCCATACACACAAAGTTTACAGCCCATGTTTGCAGAGGCGAACACCTACAGCAAGTGATTTAAGGCCACACTGAAAATCAGAGGAACAGCGACAGCCCAGTCCCTGAGTGTCAGGAGACAACATAGGAGGTGAAATAGTGCGTTCTACTGCCTCTCCTCCTCTACCTCTCTCCTTCCCTCCCTCCGTTCGGAAGACAGTGAGGTACACACGACATGATTGAAATCCACCCAGCTGAGCATTACTTTCGATTCCATGCTACAGTGCAGAAAGAGAAAGACAGTGGGTCAGGAGGGAGTCTCAGACAGAGGAATTGATTGGCTTTTTGTTTGCACACACACACCCTGCTTGGTGCTGACGCTGAGCCAGTCGATAGCTCTAAGTGTCAAATGGCTTCCTTCCAGTTCATCAGAATGGATCAGTAAATTACATTGAGGTCATTTTGATCGATGCCTTTCAGTCCCACCCCAGAGTGACGCACGACCCCTCCAAGCGGGTATCTGGGGTTTCATTTCCGAGTGATTGCAGACGTGATGTATGTCCGCCACTTAGAAATAAACAAGATGGATGCTCGTCCTATATGTGAAATGGAGCCGACAGACCAATGTTTTTACTGGAATTTAGAGGCCCGGATTCATCACGTTGACAATCTGGGCAAGTCAAACTCCAGATTAGGTATCGATTATTGAAAGCATACAAGGAAGTGGTTCGCAGAGTACTATGAAGTTACTGCTCCTTCATTCATTTACTGTATGTTTCATGCAAGGTCATGTCTATTGCCATTTGATGTTGATAAATTGCAGTAACATTACATTTTTCTGATCGAAAACTCAACACTAATATTTGACACATAGTACTCAACAAAACAAGGAGTAGGGGCTAGGGATGGGTTTGGTACTTGGCCTCTTAACCTGCTGTCATATAATTGGCTTATGCAACATCCGTGACTCACCTGAATCCGGGCACCACTGTGACACAGCTCCCAGTCCTCTGCCACACGCAGTAAGGGTCCCTCGAGGACAGACAGCTCCTGTGAGACAGACAGACAGTCAGAGTTCGGTGTGTGAACACTATCAAAACGTAAGAGACCAAATACACATTTTAATGAAGACTCTTTCGTGAGGCATGACCTGAAGTGACATGTGATATCTATTCACCTATCAACACCCTCATATTCTGGAGTGTCTCAGCATCACAGGCCACAGTCACACCAGACGAAGTAAAACAGATCAGGCCAGGGTGTCATTTTACCACACAGAAAAAAACCTGCCATTTCAATTTTTCAACTGCTGGGTGAGCCTAGCTTGTAACTCTCCTATCTAGGAGCTTAGAAAGAGGCAAAGATGAATATGAGAGATGGTCAATGTAGTGTGACCGGCTGTCGGTCTGTGAGGCTGCAGACAGCAGTGTTTGGTGAGAGCCCCCTGGGTGTCTGGTAGCCGGAGGCAGTCATGGACAGGGACTCAGTGACACAGCCCAACTAACAGGCCAGTATGTAGAAGAGATGTAGGGAGCCAGAGAGGAGGACTGAGAGTTAGGTCAGTCATGCTCAACATGGTTTACAACACAGAGGGCCATGTAGAGCGGGAGAGTGGAGGAGTCTCCACCAGACCGGCATTGACAACATGTCAGAGTTAAAAGGTAATGACCCCTATCTGTAGGGGAGACTTGAAGCATTCCTGCTGGCTCCTTTTCTCTGTGCCTGTCAGGACATGATGAAGACACAGGTGTTCCTCTCACCTATGGATCACTAGAGCTGTGTATATCTCTATAGCTCTGTATGGAACCACTCATTAGAAACTGTCTGTCTGGAAGAAAGGTCCACCATGTCTAATCTCTCAATGGTGTTAATTCATGATGTCACCTCCCTACCTGTGGCTTGTCAGTTTTGCTGACTTCCTGACTTCCTGTTCCTTACTGAGAATATCACCCCTGGTCTGTGGGGTTACAGCTGACCTATTCTGGGGGCTCCCATTAACCTAGCACTGAGGCAAAACAGTTGCAAATGTGACAACATTTTGTGTGGGTCAGAGGGTTGAGACTTTCACACAACTTTTAATATCTCTTTGCCATCTTTTTCACTAAATCTCTTTTCTCTATATATTTCATTCAACGTGTTTCTGCTGTCTGAATCATATCCATTTCTGAACTCTAATAGAAACAGCAGCTGCAGCGAGAGATAGAAAAACGGTTTTGCTTTGTGCCAAGATAGAGGCTACAGTAAGGTGGAGAGACAGACCAAACCAACCAAACCTAATTTGGAGGCAGACAGATGGGGAGAGTGTGGAGAGGAGGATATGGGCCTGACACCTGACCCCTGCAAAGCATCATGGGGCTTAAGGGGCCCCTAATCCCTGGTTGAGGTGCGCTGGGCTGTTTCGGAGTGATCCAGCGATGGAGGGGCTTTAAGCCCTCTAAAGTGAGACAGGCCCTATCCTTCTCCTCGTCGTGGCGTTGAAACCCTGGCCGTGGGTTGGCCTGCCGCCAATCAGCTGGTTCCAATTTGTGCGTAAATGCACAATGAGGGTTTAGCATGCTACGTGAGATACACGTCCCTGTTCAAATTTAATGCAAATGTTTTTCTTGGGGGATTGGGTAGAGGCGGGGGGAACATTCCTCCACAACCCCAAAATAGGACACAAGATTGTCGAGCATACTAGCTCGGCAAAAACATCCCTGACTAAACAAATCAGATCCAGCAGTCGCTCTGACTGCAAGGAAGCCCTTTTCACTGCCCTCGTAACAACGTCAGCTTCTAAACTCTTGTTGATTCATATTTTGAATATAGTCTGTTGCATACAGCATATTTACAATTTGACATAAACGATAGCGGCAACATTTTTTTGTTTTTATTTATTTCACCTTTATTTAACCTGGTAGGCCAGTTGAGAACAAGTTCTCATTTACAACTGCGACCTGGCCAAGATAAAGCAAAGCAGTGCGACAAAAACAACACAGAGTTACACATGGGGTAAACAAACGTACAGTCAATAACACAATAGAAACATGATTGATTGTAAAGTCACACATGTAACTTCACATCACCATAGCAGCACTGGGGGAAGGAAGCCTCTATAGCGACAAACGCATGAAAACTGGAATTCCACAGCAATATTAACACACACTTGGCAACTGTTAACAGTGCAGTACTAGCTCTATATAATGGACGGGGTATCACTCACTTCTTGCAGGAGCCGTAGTCGTTGCAGCGGCTCAGAGGTACTCGGACCACACAGCTGGAGAAGGCCACAAACAGAGCGTGATGTTCCCTGTCCAGCTCCAATCCCAGGACCCGTCGGTCCTCTCCGCGGACATTACATCTAGGAAAGGGGAAACGACAAACACGTCTCATTATTTCCGAAATTTATGCTGATGGATGGCGGCAACTACAGCACCCTGGGAGACTGTATGCAAATGAGGGTGGAGTTGAAAAGCTGTTCAGGACACGTACTAACAGCACCACAACACATATCACTGTCTTATTACAGTGGACTCTGCTTGGAAGCATCACATACAATAACCATCCTCTTACAGCAGGCAAAAAAATGTGGGACTTTTGTTTGTTGCTGAACCAATAAAAGTCAACGTTATGAGAGAAGTGCACTATATTATAAAACGGATCGTTTGCATCATATAGATGAAAAAGAACGGAGAAAGGGAGGCTGACTTGGTGGGGTTGTAGACATCGATGTCCTCCAGTAGCTGTGTGCTGAAGGAGGCGTTGAGATGGGTGCTGGCCAGGATCTTCAGTACCCTGCCGTCCTCGCTCCCCAGGAACAGCACCGTGTGGTTCTTATAGGGCCCAGCTGACGTATCCACTGCTAGCTGGGTCAACTTGAACCTGGGTGGACACAACAACAGGGTTGTGGTTCGGGGTTAACATGACGATACCTCCGAAGGAGACAAAGCATCTGCAATTAAAGATGGGAATTATTGTCGGAGTGTGTGCATGCACTGCAAAGTGACAACACTGTAAGAATACGCGGGACATTATTGTAAGTAAAACCATTGTACAGCTGCTCTCAACTTTCCTTCAGTCCCACACAAGTTGACGACATGTTGTTTGCTCAGAACATCACACTGACTGGCACTACGCTAGCTAAATGACTCAACAACGTGAGGTATTCATGGTTAAAGTTCTGTTGTTCAGCTGGTCTCGGGAGAGTTCTGAAGCAGATGTGACGTTTGGAGGCAGATGAGAGAGAGACAGCGTGCCCCCCCTCCGCTGTGTGACGACGCCTGGTTGTCTGTCAGACTGACTCGGCTTCACCATGTAAGTCACAGCAGGGGACCGAGCTAGGTGGCTGTCTGACAGCCCTCTGACACCCACTCTACATTCAGCACCATTAGATGGCTGGGCTTCTAATGAGCCACTGGCGCTATTTCCTGTGTTAGTCCGGTAGACCACATCCGGACGGTGTCTTTAATTGATGCGCTTTTCAGCTTTTCACAGACCCCTTCCGGTTGGATCTATAATTTTGGGGAGGCCCTATCCCTTTTGGCTCTATCTTTGATGTGGTGTTATCGAAGGCCTCATCCTGACTGCGTCAAACTTTTCTATTTAATGGGCTTTTCATGTTGAGACAAGGGACCAAGTTTTCTACCCATCAATTTTCCCTTTTATCTATCCATTTTTTCATCCCTCCATCCACCCTGCTGCTGTAGCTACCTGCTGGTTGTGCGTGTGAAGTAGGGCCGGTGGTTGACGGAGGGAACCGCCTCGTCCATCAGGGGGTGGTTCTTGATGAAGGTCAGGGTGTCGTCGGGGAAGGTCGTGGACGACTTGTAGGCAGCAGCAGAGCCGTCGCCGGCACAGCAGCCTGGTCTGTGAGACAGAGAGGAGGGGCAGAAGTTAGTCAGTGGAGTTTCAAAGTCAGTGGGCTAGATTTACTAAGAACTCACGCTGAGGGAATAAAATACTGTAGATGCAAACTTTTGTTGACAGTGTTTACGCTGGAATAAAGTAAATATGTCTGGACTGAGGCTGTCAAAGTTCCCACTCATATGTGTTGGTCTTACCTGGGTTTGGGTACCTGCTCCTCAGGCACGGGTGTCCAGGCTGACTCACTGTTCCTCTGCTCCTTGAACTTCCCGTTGAAAGCCTTCTCAATGTCGTCCATGTAGAATGCACATACTGCTGAGCCTGTGATGCTGATGAGGAAAACAACAGAGACATCGGTCATATTAACCCAGGTTATAATGGATTGTATAGCTATAAAAGCATTCAAGACTGCTGCCCAAGGTTGTATAGAACATTAAACAACAATCTTATAAAATAGGCTTTTAAAAGTATACAATATCAAGGGGTATGATACTGCAAATGTGAGCATTATCTTCTGTGAAAGCATTTGGCTGTTTTTTTATTTATATTTTCTATAAAAAGAGGTAGTGTAAAACCTCATTATACTCATTGTATGAGTATGTACTGTATATCTGTATGGCCGTCTGGTACTGTGACTGACCTGTTGGCCTGTGTAGTGAAGACCCCCAGCACGGCTGGTCTGAGATTGATCTGCAGCACGTTGGTCAGCGACTGCAGAACGTCAAAGTAGAAGAAGGAATCGCCCGGCACCGAGCAGTTGAGCCGCGCTTTGAGGAACGACGTCCAGTAACGCTCTAGAACCCTGGGAGAACCTCCGTTGTCGTTCTTACATACACGAGCCACTCTGGAGAACACAACCTGATTGGGGGGGGTTAGAGAAAGATTTTTAAAGGATTTTCAACAAATTTGTATTCCTTTTGTGTTCATTCAGTAACAGAACACAGTGACATGACATTACATTGTTTCACATTTGACATTACATTGCAGCCTATCCAATTACAATCCAACTTTATTTTCCATATGTTACAGTGAACAGCAGAAGACGTTTTGTCTTCTCAACCCCTCCAGACAGCACATATCCCACATACAGTTGAAACAAGGGGGGATTCTACTAAGCTATATGGAATTGTTTTAAGGTCATACGAAGGATCATTTAGCTATTTGATAATGAATTTTAAGACACCTTGAAGTATCAAAGAAATATATGCAAAAATGATTTGATGAAAAATTGAATTTGGCTTACTGCTATTAGCCCATACAAATGCATTGAATAGCAGATTCTCTACATGGAACAACAGATAATCCCCCAAAAATATCAAAAAGGAAGTTTATTTTGAAGTGTCTGTCCTATATCTGAGAGGGATAAAAAAATACCTTGACCCCTTATTTGTGGCACTAAACTATTCAGACCCCTTCACTTTTTTACACATTTTGTTACGTTACAGCCTTATTCTAAAATGGGTTAAATAAAAAATCCTCATCAATCTACACACAATACCCCATAATGGAAAAGCCGAAAACAGTTTTTCTGAATTTTTATTTAAAAAATGTAATAAAAAATAAGATATATTATTTACATAAATATTCAGACCCTTGAATTACAAGTCTCTTACCTTGCCAAGTGTGGTGTACTCCACAGCAATCTCACTGAAGAAGAAGTACACGTAGTTCCCGTACTCAATGGCATGGAGGAAATGAGGCTCTGAGGAGACAAAGGGAGAAATATGAAACAATAGCACTGACTGTACTACTTGGTATTCACAACAATAATGCATTAAGGCAGTCAGTGTTTTGGTAGGAAACATCACTCAAGTGGATACCACACATTGATTTAGAATGAAACACCACTCTAATGTACTGCATACAAATATTTAATGATATGTGGCAATGCAAAAGTGAAAAGATTTCAGAAGGAAGATTGAGGAAGATTCTAAAGGTAAATTCACAAGTTGTTTCAAATTAAGATCTGAGGCAAAGGCCAGGTGCTCACCTCGTAGCCATTTGGAGTCGTACTTCACGGTACGAAGCACCGGGCTGCTCTCTCCCAGACTACGGTAAATTACCGCATCACTCGCCAGGAAGTCTGTCATGGTGGCCGAGTAGAAATCGCCACCTGAGAGGAACAAAATAACTAATTTAAGAAAGGCGTGCTTTTTTTCAAATGAACACAATTGCAGTGAAGACTAGAAACCCATGCCTCCCAATGTGTATTTTCATCTCATGGCTACATTTGATGTAGGGGCTGTGCTGCTCCCAATAACACTGTGTGAACTATGTCTAAATGTCACTGGCAAATTGGCAAGATTGAGGACAGGTTTAGTGATCCAAGTTGCTGCCCCCAGCTGACATGTCTCTCTGTCTCTGTCCAGAGCAACTGACCAGCGAAGAGGCCGACGTTGGATTGGCGAGACTCAAAGGGACAGCGGGCCTGACCCACCACCTCCTCACCATCCTGTTCCAGTGTAGACATCTGGGAGAGAGAGGGACGAAAGAGAAGAGGGGACTTCATTAAGCTATTTCTAGGAGTGTAACTAAAAACAAATACTCCACGGAGCATATATTGAAAAACCTAAACTAAAATAACTAGGTCATTGTTTGCAGTTGTTAAGTTTAATATTTCCCCCTTGCTGAAAAATCGATTTCAGTCCAAACTTGAGTATTGTTCTGTTTTATATCAGGCTAGCTTTACTGCTAACTGCCAAGTTATAAAGTCGACCCCTTAAAGTCACGGACAGAATGTGCCTCTAGTCAATCCTGATGAATAAATAGGAACACGTGTCATAAAGATACCCTTTATTTAGTATGTTTTACACTGCATTGTAACAACAGTGAAGTCAAAAGGTCAGGAGTAACATTCCTGTCAGCCTGCTCTATGGCTGCTACTCTGGCGGCACTGTGAGGAGACAGTATCTCCTAACCACAGATCTTTAGCAGCTATTCCTGCACTACCGTTAACAAGGTCGTAAACCTTGGCTCAGACAATACGTGTGAATCCCGCTGCGGTGGGGGGAGGGAGGGGCAGAATGCGACCTGGAGGAGAGGTCATTCTCGGCAGCTCCAGCCTTCAAACACACACAGTGACAGCCGTCAACATGTGTGTTTATATTTAATGTTGTGTCATTGCTCAGTGTTCCCTATGGGTACACTCTCTAAGTGAGAAATCCACCAATGCTACTGTGGCTGTTACTGTTATATCTCTGATCTGTCTGCTAAACCATGGTTCTGGGGCTTCAGTACAGTGTGATTTAGACTAGAGGCTACAGGTTTTCACTTCCTGGTCTAGCTACCACCTGGTCACACAACCTCTGTCTTTGATCCAGCTGGCTCATTGGGCAGAGTGTTTTGTGGCGATCAATTTACATGGAAAATGCACTCTGTGCAAAATAAAACATATTCCACCCGTCCACACCCACAATCCAATCCCCTTCACCCTAACAGACCCTCTCCTGACCCCACTGCCCTCTTCAGTCTTTCCAAGGAATGCTGCAGACAGATCGCATGATATGATTTCCACTTCAGCACACTATTCCCAGTTCTCCGGGTAGTCATCGCTCCCGGTTTTTCCGAGCCGGGAGGGAGCGTGACAGGGAGAGGAATTTGTTCTGGATAAAGTGTAAATCAACGTCTTCCATTGGGAGTATATGGCGGAAAAGGTAAATCCTCTGCAGTGGTCTGAATGGATTTAGCCAGCTCCCCATTGGACTTCTCACACTGTAGACGTTACATCCCCTCTTCCAAAAAACACACTGTGAATCATTGCCCAGAACCGTGATGTCATCTCAGCTCAACCAGACTTCTTTTGTATTGGTAGACATCCTGGGGAGTATGAGTCTATCTACGCACCGTTGTCACGATTAACGTATCGCTATTTTTCATTGTATGTTTCCACTTAGCCGAGATCTCGCTCTCGCACACTTTGGGTTGTTAATCATTTGAGCAGTCAGATAGCCATAGAGAGTAGGTGGCGTGACTTCTTTTGGAACTAAAGTAGTGGCTCCCCTGGGATTCTGACTCTAGTTTTCAGGCATGTTTTGTTTTCTCTCTCCCCTCCCTTCTCTCCCTTTCCCCCACACTGTCCCTCGGAGGATGACATGATCTCAAATCTGCGGTTGTAGTTTATTCCTCAGATGTGTAAATAAAGACTTATTATCATCCTGGATCTGTGTTCAGTCAACAGACCGCTGCCAACCTCGGTTGAGTCAACATGTTTCTCCATCAACATCCAGGATAGCAGCACTCCTTTGAAGTGGTTCTGCAATCTGGAGCCCTATCTGTGCACGACAACGTCGACTTGATGATTTTATACTGTAGATAGAGAGGACACTTTTTGTTCTCCCAAAAAGTTAGGAGAAAGTCAGGATGTCAACACCTGTAGGCATATGCTCTGAATGCAGCGCCCTTAACCGCTAAACCACCCCATGCTACGGAAATGAGCACTTTGACATTGGTCCAACTATTTTTTTAACTAAGTGTCACGGTCGTGATAATGGACGGACCAAGGCGCAGCGTGTGTTGAGTTCCACATCTTTATTAAAAGTGAAACTTATCAACAAAAACAAGCAACGAAATGTGAAGTAACGTAGTGCAACAAGCACATACACAAACAATATCCCACAAAAGCAGGTGGGAACAGGGACACCTTAAGTATGATCCCCAATTAGAGACAACGATAATCAGCTGCCTCTAATTGGGAATCATACTCAATCCCAAACATAGAAATTAATCGACTAGAACACCCCCTAGTCACGGCCTGACCTACTACACCATAGAGAACCAAGGGCTCTCTATGGTCAGGACATGACACTAAGCTTATTTACCCCATCTGTTAGGTTTCAGAACAGTGCTGGGTATGGAGCTGGGGGCTTTAGATCGAAAGGTGACTGAGGTGTAGTGTCCTACCTTGTAGTTGCGGCAGGTGGGGTTAAAGGCGTTGGTACCGCAGGCAAATAGCGTCTCGTCGTTGCGTGGAACCAGAACTTTGATGTAGTTGTAGCACTCATCCTGTCAAAGGGAAACAGCTGGGTTTCAGGGGACGGCAATGTGACTACTGGCTGCTGGTGTTATCACCCCACCTGCAGTGTCATTGCACAGCTTATTATGCACTGAATGGCATTTTGCTAAGCGCACACACGCATGCACGCACGCACGCACACCCTCTCAGTCATACTCCTGTTCCTATTCTTGTCATTCCCATAATCCCTGTTCTGATCTCTATGGTTTCACTAGAGCACTGGGAGGCTGACACTGCTTGTGCCAGAGACTGGTTCTGGAACTACAGATACCTGTGGTGCTGATTTTGATAAGCAATCTATGCTATTGTTAGTGCTACCCTCCTACATCACATAAACAGTCGGAGAGCGAAAAATGGAGAGAAAGAAAGAAAGGGAGCGAGATACTCACGCTGTTCTTCCCCCTCACTGTGCATTTATCCACGTCCTTTGTCTTCCAAGTCAATTTCTGCAACACACAGACAACCAACTGTCAGAGCAAGAAAGAGACCCTTTTTTCACCCAGCCATTCAAATGCTATTAGGAGACAGCTGTGATGAAAAAAAGCTTCTGACAAACAAACATCTGAAGCACCTGAGGAGCTGTGTCTAACTTTGTCAGCGTGCAACTAAAGACTATTGTTCCTCTTACAACCCATCTCCCATACAATCCATCACAATCCACCTGTACTTCTTCACAACAAGACATCTCTATGGATAATTCGACCAACAAGAAGATCAAGGAATCAGAAAGGAATCTGCAATGCATTCCTATGGGAAGTAGATTGCCCTGATACTAGCTATCTATGGTCCTCCTGGACGTCCTTATGTCCTAGCATTGGCCCCCCGCTAGAGTGAATAGGAAGAGATCCATCAACTTGTTAACAAGGTCGCCTGGTTGAAGGTGGTTTAATGCACTGCCCACCAGTCCAGATCCACTGTTCCACTGCCGACTGACTGGAAGGGTGATTTACTGACCCCGCTGTCCTCCCTGCAGGAGCGCCAAACTCATCAACACCATGGGGCATGCTGGGAAATAAGATTTCTCCAGAGACTAAAGTGAAATCCCTCTTTTGTCTCAAGACTCAACCACTACCCTTCTGGGCCTTAAAGTGGAGTGAAATGTTTCCCCCAAGGCTCTTCTCACTTCCCTATTGAAGATCCAATATGATAGGATAAATAGGATAGACGTCAGCAATATGCTAATAGTTCCCCCTAGACATCTGGCAGAGTTAGCTATTTATTGCTTATACCCATCCAGGCCTTTGAAATACAGTATCTCTGAGTGGGGGATCATGAAGGGTCTGGTGAGGAGACTGGGGATTAGAACTGAAACTGGGTCATAGAAAAGGAATACATCCATGATGAAGCAGACCCTAGGTTTTCGATTATGACTCAGGCGCACACTAATGAGCTCACTGAGACAGATAAGAAGCATGGGAAAGTGAGAAAGCCAGGTTGGTAATATGGCTGATGACCAATGAACTATGTATTATGCAATGCACATAGTCTTAGTTCTCCTAACTTCTTTTAAAATACATACTTTCTCTTCTGACTATTCTCTGCACTACACATCATTCTTCTCATGTATTTCCACTGCAATCATATATGTCAATAACGTTAGATCTCATTGATGTTGAGTGGGTCCCTTCTGGGGATGACTCATGCTGTAAATGAATCTAAATACGATAGGCACAAGCAAACACAAACCCAAGCCTTAAAGTGATTTTTATTTAAGTGCAATCGTGTTTGACAAATGGGATTCAGATGGGAGAGAGAGAGCACAACACTTCAAAACCAGGAGTGCACGACATGACTTCTATTGGATATCTGTCTGAAGTGAAATGGCTTCGTATCTGCATGAATGAAGAGATCGGCTGAGTAAGAAGAAAACAACACAAATAAACTATATTTAAAAGAGGAGCAGAAAATTAGGAGCCATTGAACTACCAGTAATGCTCTTATGTCCAGCCAGCTGCAATGATACACTAGTCTATGACCCATGTAAACGATGTGTTTGTGAGACAACATAAGGCTTACCTGTTGTGGGACGATCTGCTCAGAGGAGGCACTGAGACTGACAGCAAACACATGATCCCTGTAAGAGGTCAAAGGTCAGAAAACATTTGAAGATGTCTCCTCTCTGCCCTTAAACCCAACCCCACCACACCACACCCAAGCTGCCTGTTCTTAGCCTAAATTAGATTGATTAGGGTCAGTCACACAGCTCTTTAATGCAGGCTTATTGATGTAGAATGACTTCTTGCTGAGCCTGAGGAACCTTTTACATAATGAACCTACTGTATGACAATATGAACGTAACGGGAGCTATCCAATACGGTTGACTGATACAATGACAGAAATAATACAAAGGGATTCAATGAAGAGCTGTCAATACAGGGATAATGTAAGGCAGTCCAGTGCATTGAAGTTAAGTGAACAATACTGAGAGGCGTGTTGACTGACCTGGCTGCGATGTAGAGCATGTGGTTGATCCGGAGCATCCTCTGGAAGTCCAGGCCCAGTCGTACTGTATCGTTGTCCGACATGAGGCCCTGGAAGCTTGGGTACAGGTAGGAGTCTGCATGGGGAGGGGGAAAGAGTAGCAAGCTCAGTTCAGTGACAGTGTTCATCTGGGAAAAAACATCTCCATAACGACAAACCAGGCACTAAAGAAATCAAGTGTGTGAATCTGAAAATAGGGTGAATTCAAGCACAAAAATAGAGATTGTTTGAGAGAGCACGAGAGTGCACGAGAGAGAGAGAGAGCACGAGAGAGAGAGAGAAAATAGGTTGTTGACTTGATAAAACCCTCTGATTGCAGTATGCTTTCTCAGTTTTTATTTTGTATGCTTTTCCTTTGCCCCACATTTGCTGCAGATGCCCAGATTGCAATTTGTTCTAAATGTCAGGTGGCTGTTAATGTGGGCTATCCCATGACTCTATTCTGTGCTGCTAGAGATAATACACTTAACTGTGTAAATTAAGAGGGGGGAGCGGGAAGCATCTCTAGACCCTAAGTTTATCACAAGAGCTAGACAAAACCAAAACACTGCAACAACTGGGACATGATTAAACCACCTGACCAAGTCCTAAAGTAATGGGACTCCCTAAATCTTTCTTAGATTATTACCAGTCCCACAAGGGATGACTCCAAACACCCAGAAAGGCTACTCTCCTCTATGTAATCCTCACAAATAATCCTGATCGGTATCATTCTGGTGTTTTCTGTATTGACCGTAGTGATCACTGTTTTACAGCCTGTGTTCGTAATGGCTGCTCAGTGAAACGGACCTGTCCTGATTTGTCATAGACGCTAAAAAGCTATAATGAGCAAGCCCTCCTTCATGAACTGGCCTCTGTAAAATGGTAAAGAATCAGCTTGATCGAAGACCCTTGGAACTTATTTTTGGATATTTTCAGTGGTATTGTTAACAAACCCTCCCCCATAAAGGAAATGAGAATTAAAAACAGGTTCAGCCCCTGGTTCGACCGTGATCTTGCAGAGTTACTCCACCTCAAGAATTGCATTTGGCAAAAGGCTCGGCACACGCATACTCAGGCTGACTGGCTATCGTTCAGGCAAATGAGAAATAAGTGCACTAAGGCTATCCGGAAGGCCAAAGTTAGTTACTTTAAGGAGCAGTTCTCTCTCTGTGGGTTTAACCCCAAGAAGTTCTGGAAAACGGTTAAAGACCTGGAGAATAAACCCTCCTCCTCACAGCTGCCCATGTCCCTTAATGTTGATGATGTGGTTGTTACTGACAAGAAGCACATGGCACATTAAGTGGGGATTCCTATTTGACTCAGCCATGCCTCCTTGCCCGTCTAACATTTCCTCATCTCCCACCCCTTCTAATGCGACTAGCTCTGATACTCCTCCCTCTTTTTCCCCTGCCCCGCTACAAAGTTTTTCCCTGCAGGCAGTCACGAGGTGCTAAAGGAGCTCCTTAAACTTGACCCCAAACAACCATCTTGGTCAGATGGTTTAGACCCTTTCTTCTTTAAGGTTGCTTCCCCTATCATCGCCAAGCCTATCTCCAACCTTTTTAAACCCGTCTCTCCTTTCTGGGGAGGTTCCCATTGCTTGGAAGGCAGCCACGGTTCGTCCTTTATTTAAAGGGGAACATCAAGCTGAAACTAACTGTTATAGGCCTATTTCTATTTTGCCTTATATATCAAAAGTGTTGGAAAAAATTGTCAATAATCAACTGACTGGCTTTCTTGATGTCTATAGTATTCCCAGTATGCAATCTGGTTTCCGCTCAGGTTATGGATGTGTCACTGCAACGTTAAAGGTCCTCAATGTTGTCACCATTTCCCTTGATTCTAAGCAATGTTGTGCTGCTATTTTTATTGTCTTGGCCAAAGCTTTTGTTACGGTAGACCATTCCATTCTTGTGGACCGGCTAAGGAGTATTGTTGTCTGAGGGGTCTTTGGCCTGGTTTGCTAATCACCTCTCTCAAAGATTGCAGTGTATAAAGTCAGAACATCTGCTGTCTCAGCCACTGCCTGTCACCAAGGGAGTACACCAAGGCTCGATCCTAGGCCCCACGCTCTTCTCAATTTACATCAACAACATAGCTCAAGCAGTAGGAAGCTCTCGCATCCATTTCTATGCAGATGAGACAGTCTTATACTCAGCTGCCCCCCCCCCCGGATGTTGTGTTAAACGCTCTACACCAAAGCTTTTTTAGTATCCAACAAGCTTTCTCTGCCCTTAACCTTGTTCTGAACACCTCCAAAACAAAGGTCATGTGGTTTGGTAAGAAGAATGTCCTTCTCCCCACAGGTGTGATTACTACCTCTGAGGGTACACTTGGGAGTATGGCTAGACGGCTAGACGGTACACTGGCTAGACGGTACACTGTCGTCCTCTCAGCACATATCAAAGCTGCAGGCTAAAGTTAAATCTAGACTTGGTTTCCTCTATCGTAATCGCTCCTCTTTCACCCCAGCTGCCAAACTAAGCCTGATTCATTTGACCATCTTACCCATGCTAGATTACGGAGACATAATTTATAGATCGGCAGGTAAGGAAGCTCTCGAGCGGCTAGATGATCTTTACCATTCAGCCATCAGATTTACCACCAACGCTCCTTATAGGACACATCACTGCACTCTATGCTCCTCTGTAAACTGGTCATCTCTGTATACCTGTCGCAAGACCCACTGGTTGATGCTAATTTATAAAACCCTCTTAGGCCTCACTCCCCCCTATCGGAGATATCTACTGCAGCCCTCATCCTCCACATACAACACCTATTCTGCCAGTCACATTCTGTTAAAGGTCCCCAAAGCACACACTTCCCTGGGTTGCGTCTTTTCAGTTCGCTGCAGCTAGCGACAGGAACGAGCTGCAACAAACACTTAAACTGGACACTTATCTCAATTTCTTCATTCAAAGAATCAGTCATGGACACTCTTACTGACAGTTGTGGCTCATTTGCTTGATGTATTGTTGTCTCTACCTTCTTGCCCTTTGTGCTGTTGTCTGTGTCCAATAATGTTTGTACCATGTTTTGTGCTGCTACCATGTTGTTGTCATGCTGTGTTGCTACCATGCGGTGTTGTCACCATGCGGTGTTGTCATGTGTTGCTGCCATACTGTGTTGTCTTAGGTCTCTCTTTATGTAGTGTTGTGTTCTCTCTTGTCGTGATGTGTGTTTGGTTCTTTAAAAAAAAAATCCCAGCCCCCTTCCCCGCAGGAGGCCTTTTGGTAGGCTGTCATTGTGAATAAGAATTAGTTCTTAATGGAGTTGCCTAGTTAAATAAAAATCAATAAAAATCAATCCGTCGAGGCTGGCCTGTAGACCATCTTCTCTCCCATAGTGCTGCATTAACTGCTCAGACCAGGGGTATCAAACATATGGCCTGTGGGTTGGAGTTGGTGTGTGTGTGTGTGTGTGTGTGTGTGTGTGTGTGTGTGTGTGTGTGTGTGTGTGTGTGTGTGTGTGTGTGTGTGTGTGTGTGTGTGAGAAACGAACTCAATATACTTTAAAATTACAAAACAAAAATTCTAAACTGTGTACAAATGATGGACCTATATTTATACAGTTTCTTGATTGTCCAGCTCGCTAATAATCACTAGACAGTCAGGGAGCAATTTCTAGCACATTTTGACGGAAAGGAAATGTAACAAATGATCAGTGCATCCCTCCGGACCTCGATGAAGACCGAATGCGACCCCTGGGAAAAATGAGATCTATACCTCTGGCTTAGGCTTTCCCGTCCAACTTGACCTCTAAAATGGGACACTATCTGAAATTACAATCTCCTCAGGGGAAGCATCTTTCCCCCAACTAAGCAAGACCGGCTCGACTGTTTAAAGATTTTAACTCCGGGGCAATTGGGTCAAGCAGAGCAGTGATTCGCTGTGGGGCAGAAAGGGAGCGGGATAAGTCCACCCGGGCGAACGCTCGCTCGTCCCTGTAATTACTCCTCAGCACATTCACTTCCTTTAAAGTTTTGGCCGCCGCGTCGCCATGGAAACCACTAACCCAGTTCCTCCAATTAGCCTCTGCGAGGGAGATGATTCCGGCGGTGGAGCTGGGCGCTGGATGTATTACCATACATAATGGACATCCTGGGGAGTTGTGAGGGGTTCTGACGCCCAGTCACCTACAGACCTGCTGACAAATGGCCCTCATTACACCTGAGATGGGCTCCACATATAGATCTATTAGCGTGGCTATTTATGCTAACGGCCACGCTGCTCCTCCAGATAGATCAATGAAAGCGCCAGGCCTCAGTCTCTGTCACCTCACAAATAAATGATGGGGCTGTAACCGCCAGGACCTCCTGGCCACACCACCTATTGATCAGGTGCCACTGACGGGCTGTACGTGTGGCCCAATCAGACGCTGTATTATGTCATATAGCTAAAATGTATAGCCATTTTATTCCGATAGTGGCAATTATGTATTTGAAGAAGTCATCCTATTACTGACATAGATCTGTAAGACAACTGACAAAATATGTGTACATACAACTAGACATGATGCTACCCTTTAACGGTACATCAGAACTTCATGCCCCCCTGAACTAAGGAGCAACATTGCATCATGACGGGCTTGCACTCACGTTCTCTCCCCCCAATGCTGATTGGCACCAGGTCCTGGGGGAAGGGTGTGACTCCAATGGCCAGGTGAGGTAAGAGTGCTGTGAGGGCTAGAGCCAGGACCACTGCCAGAAGGGGGAGGGGCCGAGGCGACCCGGGCACCAGCCTCATGTTGGCAGGGGTTTACCACACCTCACCAGAACAGCATGGCCAACAGTAGGCACACCACCACCTGGAAGAGGAGAGAGATTGAGACACAGGTTAACATAGCTACAACCAAAGTTAGCTGTACCCATATCTGTTAAAACGGTCACAGGCTAATGTGAATGACTACAACAGCAGCATCGGCTTCATAATGATCACTATAATTCTGCTATCAACTTCTACAGTAGCTGTTGGAACTTTCTGAGTTTGGATGCTAAGCTCTCATTAGCATGCGATGCTCACTGCCAGTGCGGCATTGTGATTGAGTGTTAGCTGAACTGTGATGGCAGCCTGAACACAGAGCGAGAGGGAGAGCGACAGGAACGGAGAGAGAGGTGAGGCCACAAGGGCCCCTGACTGGGACACCTGGCTCATTTACTCCCAGCCTTCAGTCTTTCAAAGGTGACTTCACACAATTAACCACCGCCCCCACAGGGGAACGCGGCACCCTCTGTCTGCAACAAGACACCAGGCCCAAGGGGGAGGCGACAGGTACTCACTTTCACCTAATGTACAAAAACAAAACTATAAATTGTTTGACTAGATGGGAAAAACGAGTGGTTCCTGTAAGAAGGTAACAAGATTCAAGTCTGAGTTTACTCTGCATTATTAATCACTCAGGTAAGCTATGCGTCAGACCTGAATTGTCTCGAAATGCTAATTTCCACATCTGCTTGATTTCTGGGATGAGAGACTGGGACAGATGGATGTGGATTGCGCAGGGATTTGTCCAACTAAATCTCCAGAATGCTGTGACCTGTGTTTTGGCACCAACTTAATAAGGGCAGCGTGTCCTCTAAGGGTTTCAACTCAGCACAGCCCAGATTGATGTACTGCACCAATGTGATCCTGCCACACAGCTTTTAAATGGGGAGACGAAAATAAAGTCAACAGAGATATGAACTGCCATCAATATTGATAACGGGCTGCCTCATTCTGATTCAGAGGAGACGGTTGCATTTAGCGATGAGGTCAAGCGATGATCACAGTGTCATAAATCGAGGGGAGGCGGTGTCTGCTCCTGTTTACTTCATGAATTACTGCCTCCTGCATGTCCTGCCTGGGCGATATATGAGGACATTACTCCCGATGGATTAACTCACAGGCTTTTCGGCTTCTCAGAGGAGGTAGACAGCTTGAGCAAACAGGATATGATGCGGTGGCTTCCTGCCTGAGCAGGCCAAACCGCATGTCCCCCCATTCTAATCTATCATTGAAGATCTAAGATCTTTGTAAATGCTCTGATGGTTGAGCAATGCCCTCAAGTTAAAGAGTATGCTCACATTTATACTGATTATGCAAATGCTTGAGGTATCCTGAAATTAATTTTTTTTTTGGTAAAGTCGCAGTTAAAAATATGCTAAATAAACTCAATAAAACTACGAAATTATTTGCATAACTCTCTGCTCTCATGAATATGCATAGACTAGACCAACGATCATAAACACGTAGCGTGAAAATCAAAGGTTATGGAGATGGGGCAGAGATCAAATATCGACAAGCGCAGAGGATTTATCCAATGGCTATAAAGCCAGGAAAATGCAAAGATGACTCACAACAAGACAAGCACAGTGCCTGCAGGAGCTTATGCAAGACAGACCAACAGATACACTGACCCTACACACCCTCTGAGGCTTCTGGACCTTCCACAGATTTCCACACAAAGGCACTGAGTGGATGAGCTTCTTGGCGTGTTTATCAGCAGCGCCCTGAACAGTTGCGGTTTCTGTTTGTGAAGTTCTCCACATGTTGACGAGCCTCACAGCTGGGGATGGATGTGGAGCTTGTGGAAGTGGAAAATGCTATGACGAAATGCCCAACGTAATCCAATTAAATCCTAGCTACAGTAATGTAATAAAAACTAGCATAAGTCCCTTTGATCTGCTGCATACACTGTTGTTCTGGGGTTCACTTCGAGACGGGTGCTGGGGATTTGGCAAGAGGCCTTTATCTAGGGCTTGATGACAGTGACACCCTCCCCATAAACATGTAAACCATGCACCACCCTTTAGGAATTTGTTGCTGTCCGTTTTCTTTATCTAATCAATCGCCTTTTACAGAGTGAATGGAGAGGCAGGCTGATGAGCTGACAGCTGTCGATGGGATATAAGCCACTGCTTATCCCGACCCACACTCTCTCTCTGTGTTCTGTTTTGGATGGGAGGTGTGGGATCGTTTTGTTTTTAATGAACTGGACTTGTCAAGCCATCTGGGAGATACTGGCAGTTGGTCCTCTTTGTAGGGCAAGGAATTGAGGGCCGCACATTGATTATCTGACATTCACTTGGATTAGACCACAGTGCTGGTTCTGTGGTTTGATGAGATGTCTTCAGTCTGGTGGTTTGAGGGCTTTTCACAGCACTGTGTGAAAATGAAACTTAATGATGAGAAAATGGGAGCCTTGATGAGGGGTGGATGAGGCCACGGTGTCATCTTTTAAAAGGGTCCATTTTAATTCATACATGAACCTTAACAAGTCAATCTTTATGACCCAGCTTCAGTTTGGCCAGGGACCACAGTTCCATAAAAAAGACGCAATTAGAATAAATGCCAATTTTATCCTCAATCAACCGCTTTATGCACCTGTCTGCTCCAGGGATGTTAATTTTCTGCCAACACCTGTCGTACAAACTAAATAGAGGCGCATTATCCTAATGCAGACCCACCCCCTCTGATATGCTGTGACCTCACAAACTGAACACCGCTGCCATTTCACTGGGGGGGAGGCAAATTCCTTCACTGTTTTGGATAACAGGGGGATAGCTAGCCAACACCCCCCCCACCCCCACCCCTGTGCCTTGGGACGCCAAAGGGCTCCAGAGAAGTAGGAATTGAATGAGTCCACCCCCAGTATACATGGGCCTACTTAATGAGGGTGCATGTCCCTGGCCTCTGTCATTTCAGACACGATTAGGCACATTACCCCCTGCTCTTCATGGACCATTACCCACCCAGGGCTCTGCTGGGGACTATCACATCACCATGGCGATGAGCAGGGACAGGGGGCCAGATGATCTGCCGCAGAATGTGTGTGTGGTCGGAGTGTGTAGGCCTTTGTCGATGTGTCTACCTCATTTGGGAAAGGGAACACTGCGATGCCTGTTTAGCTCTCTAACCATGTATCCCCTAGCTATCGTGACTTTTCTCTGGTCTGTTTACTTTCAGTGATCCCACGATTATGACTGTGTAATGGCCATTGTTCTGCTTGATAAAGAACCAGAAAGTCATCCAAGTGCATGGAGTACACAGTACAGCACATTCATTGATCAATAGCAGTTCTGTGTGAAAATCTACAAGTTGATAGAAGACAGATGCTGTTATAATTTCTCATATTATTAGTTACTCAATAGAGTGATTAATGAAATGACACTCAGTTTTCTTTTCATTCCGACAAAGTTTGACCAACACCTTATACATTTTCTGCTGTGCAAAAACAACTTCATTGGAAGAAAACTCACCCGAGACCCTGCATCTTGTGAGTGACATTGCGCTACAGAAGATTCCGTTGTTAAGCCTGGGCAACATCATCCTTACCCTACTCTCTGAGAGTTCATCTGACTGTCGAACCCTGAACACTGTCCCATGATGCACCATCACAAGACTGACGATTAGCTGCTGAATAGAGACCGTTTTCTAGTCACAGACAACTCTCCTCTTACCTCGAGACATCCACTCCCCTACAGAGTGCTCAGTGTGGCAGCACTGTATGCAGCTGATGATTCACATACGGTTTTCAGGAAGTATGATGCTCCTCCTATCACTCTGAATTCTCAACTCTCCGCCTTCTGTAGACTTTGTGTTAGATGCTACTTCTCAACAAGCCCCTCTTCTGCCCGAGGGCCCTTTCAACTCTCTACATGAGCCCCACAGAAAAAGGAACTTCGCTAATTAGATTTCCAACGGCTAACCACACAGACGCCGCCGAGGCAAATTGGAATTGGGATCAAGGAGCATTGGACAATAATTGGGGAACAGCTCCCGCAGGATACGGAGGAGATTTCTATGGGTGATTTTCAGATGACTACTACATGCTGGTGGTGCTAGGAGTTCATCCTACTGTTGCTCATAAATTAACTTCCTGGAGTCTTTGAAAGCACCTCTACAAGTTCAACCACATCCAGCAAGGCCAGCAGGCTTCAGACCTTTATTGCCTCTGCTGGTTTAACTACTTTCACAGTAGTTTTAAACACTTCTTTATCAGTTACTTCTGAATTCTACTTTCAGTTGGGGCAGGAGTGCAACAATGTTGGATGTCAGTGTCAGAGTTGCAATATTGGCAGGCTTTGACAGGCCAAGTTCTGTGAATGAAGTCAACACTTGATCTAGATGAGGGTCAGAAACTTAAACTTGCTGTTGAATAACAACATGTCAGATGAAGTCGATGGGGAATTTCAGAGGCCCTGCAGTAGCAACATGAGAGCGGCTCAAGGGAGGCCTCAGTGACAACATTCTGAAAGCCCTATTAGCATGCTGGGTCAAGAGGGAATGACGGCTGGCTGCTTTCCTTTTGGCCCCTATAGTCCCTTAGTTCTGGAATTTGCATTTCAAACGGATGGTGGCAGTGTCGTGGAATCTCTCCTTATAGTCTTTATCTGACAGTTGCATGGGCAGGAGGAAAGAGTTTGGGAGAGGGGAGCGGAGACACGGGGCACCATGGCTATCCAGGGCGAGATGTGTCTGTCAGTGGAGGTCAGGACCCTCCCTGCCATCACTGCCACTCAACTTGCCCCAAAGGGATGCTGTGATGGCCTCCTCGCCCATAGGGTTTAGATAAAGTGACGGGTCGTCCTGTGAGATGGGCCATCTATTGTCACCCTACGTAAGAGTGCTCTACGCCTTCCACACGGAAGGGTCCCCACAGATTAAAGCTCGTTTGTCAGCCACGGCAGCCCATCAAGTCTCCAACTCATCCCCACCAGCTTCTCTCTCTAGGAATGATGTTGGGCTAAATCAAGTTGACAGTGAGAGTCAACTGAAGTTGTACTATAGGAAGAAGTTATACTGTACAAAGTCCATGCAAAGGTTCAGTAACCGTGGGCTGAGGGCTCTCTAAAAATGAGACTGAAAGGGAGCATCTAAATATTGGTTTGAAATATCTCACCAATGTTCAAGGACCGAGAGATGTTGACAACTCAAACACACTACAGCAGCGATACATAGAAAAATAACTGGCACCCATTACTTTCTGTTTACTGGTATCAATCTCTGAGAAAAGTGCCACTGCCACCAGTCTGGGCCTAAACCTGTAAGGCATCCCGCCACAGCGGGCGAGCTGGCCAGACTTCAGACAGGGATCTATGCAAGACACAGACACTGAGACGGTCGTCCGATCGATCGGGAGAACCGCTGAGAGCGTCATCCATCGTCTTTGTGTCTACTTGAGATGAAAAAAGCCCCAAAGGCTATCAGCGAGAGACAGATCAGACACACACTAAGGTTATCCTCTTCATTTGTCTGCCTCGTCTTCATTATTTATTTTTATCTTCAGACAAGCCCTGTAATTCACTGGAAAATCCCTCTCTCTGTCTATCCATCTACAGTATCCATCCATCCATCTACAGTATCCATCCATCTACAGTATCCATCCATCCACAGTATCCATCCATCCACAGTATCCATCCATCCATCCACAGTATCCATCCATCCATCCATCCCAATTTTCCTCTACTGTTTCTAGTGTGACATCTATGGATGAGTGTAACCCCGGGTCACTTCATCAGACCTACTGGCAGGAAAATGCAGATGTCGTTCAAGCTCCCTCCTCGACCCTCCTCCCGTCGTCTCCACCTCATAACTAAAACTGAATGTTATCTACCTCCTCCTCTCAATCTCCCCATCATCAATAATTCAAAGTGTTATTGAGAAACACTACCTGAACCTCTATTGACAGAAACTCCAGCACTGTCATTCCCTCAAGGGCATCATAATTGGATCCTCAAAGTCTGCTTCTGCAGACCCAGGCGGGGGAACAGGAATCTGTGTTTATGTTTTTTTGTTGAGGTGTCATTGTGTGTGTGTGTGTGTGTGTGTGGTGTGTGTGTGTGGTGTGTTTGTTTCTATTTTTACATATTTATTTCAGTACTCCAAACCGGCTGCCTCCAGACCCAACAGCACACAGCAGGAGCCATCCCGTGCACAGAGTTACTCGGCCAGTCTTCGGAACATTCCCCTCAGGGGTGTTTTAAAGGTGGGCGGGAAAGTGTTTGGTTATCTAGCACCGTGGAGAAAGGATTGTGGAGGGATTGCGGATGAGTCATATTGGGAAGGGCAGTGAAGCTCTTTATCAATTGCAGTGGTGCACTTTCTCAAACCTGGAGAGGGCAGTTGTTTGGCACAAGTCAAAAAGGTGAAGAGAGTTGCATTGCAAGCAGGAGTAACAGCTTTTGAGAAGGTTCAAATTCTGAGAGTTTGATTTCACAAAGCAGCAGTTTAACTCCCACAGTACATGCTTAAAAATAACAGGCTCACCAGTATGACATACAATTGTATCATAACATGCAGTATGTCAACAGCTTTAATATTTCAGTGTTGATGCGGGTGGTAGAACAAAAAAAAGACACATCATTCATAGAGCTAAATTAAAGTTTAAACAATAGCAAAACTGTCAGTATTCACACTAAACGTATCTTCAACATCAAAGTCAGCGGTATTCAAAGCCTCGCTTTTATGCACAATATACAAATATGGCAAACTCAACGCTGCTGTCGTGCAGTGTCCTCTCCTCTGACAGGTCAACAATAGGAACAGAGATAGTGCTCCCTCCCACTACGCTTTGTAGACTATAGTACCAGCGGAGCCTATCATTACTTCACCAGAACTGCCGACCGCCCGGAGGGGAGAGGAGAGGAGGGTAGAGCAGAGAGAGCGGCCAGATGAAGATGCTACTCACCACACTCCTGCTGGGAAAGATGAAACGCGCCACACCGATATAAGCGAGGGAGAGTAGAAAGGGAGGAGAGGATGAGGTGAATAAGCAGCGCTGTCAGTGCTCATCAGGTTGCTGATCGCTCAGCGTTCTCCAGTGGCTCTTTATTATCACCAAGGGGGGGGGCTAGCCCTGGACCCTCCTATCACTTAGGACCCCCGAGTTCAGCCTTGGTGGTACAGTACAGAGCAGCAGCGGGGTGGAGATGTGTCTTCCTGCTTGTGCCAGGGCCCCTTGGGTGGTGGTGCAAGCTAATGGGCGGGGTGACTGAGCTAAGCGGCTGGTCTGCCTCACTGTGATTAGATTTGGGCTCATTGAGAGTGAGAGGGTGTGTGTGTGTGTGGGGGGGGGGGGGGGGGGCTGATCCCCCTCATCACACGGCTCTGATTAGGCACTGCGGTGGTTCTCTGGCTTGGCGAGCCCTCGTTCTGCTGCCAGTGCAGAAATAAAGCCTGTCTATCAGCGCATCGGTGCCAGGCTGATTCTGAAGGACAACAATAATTACGCTCACTGCAGAGCGATGAGAAATAGAAGAAACAAAGTTTACGGTTATGGCCAACGAACTGTACAGTAGGTTTAATAACTAATGTTCTAACATAACAAAAGGAACAACTCATGAAGGAGACGGAGTGTTCTTTGCTATTTTCCTTCTACCCTTCTATATCATGGCCTTACAAGGAGAGGTACTGAGACTGAGCCCCTTAGAAACAGGGTCAATTAAGTAAATAAAATGTTTTAAAACATGTGGAGAGCAACCTTTCTTTAAGGCACTGAATGGTGCTTGAGCTGAGGACGGCTGTGATGATGCTCTCACAATGCCTTTGTATCCGTCTCCGTATTTAAGGTAGGGAACAATGAGAGAGTGCGACATCTCTATTAACAGAAAGCTCTTTGATCTCCATCTTTCTCTATGCTCTCCAGCAAATGGAACCTCCCCAGGCACCAATTAGATGGGTGCACTGTTTGCACTTCAATCTCTGCATTCCAATTCTGAAAGTTGGAAGACACATGAATTATCGACGTGAATTTGGAGTGTCACGGTGTTCCGGAGTTAGGCTTCATCTGCGAGTGAACTTTAGAGGTAGTGAAGGAAGATGAATCAAACCCCTCAATTTACTCATCTCAGGCGCATTGTGCCAATTGAATATATTTCTTTTATTCTGTTTGAAGGACCTGTACCATGTTTGTCAGAGCCATAGATAGAGCCCTTATGACGCAGGACAAGCACACAATGACACGTGTGAAAACATGTAGAAAGCACCTAGTCAAGGACTCAGGCGTAACATTAGAGACAGAATAGTTGTGAAAGGAAGATAAATAGCGTCCGCAATCACACTGCCGTCACCCACCAGATCCATCCTTGTCACATTAACCGAAAATATACTTTTTTAAAAGGAAGCGGGCACGCAAGACGGGTTGGTGACAACAATATGTTCTTTAGCAGCTGGTGCACAAAATGGCCGACCTCTTTAATAAATGAATGATTTTCCAATCTGAGAAGTCGATGCTGATGAAGGGACATATAAATCAGGTGAGGAGCGATGGAGGGGTTCTGGAGAATGCTCCTCGCTGTAATGGTATTATCATGCCTGCGTGCTTCACTGTTCCTGTGGAGATTAAACGCTTCATCATTGTCTGGGCTACAAACAGTCCCCATTCCCAACATACATCCCATAACCAAACATCTTCCCATTCAGACCCACCAGGCTGCCACTCTTAACAACACCATCACACACTGCCTGAGGGAGAGTCAGGAGAGCGCGAGAGCGAGCGAGAGAGAGCATAGGGTTATCAGGGCATCCCTACGTTCGGGTTATGGCCTCAGTGGATGAACCGGACATCATTAATGCCTTCTCACAACTGATGACATCATCGAGAGGCATCCCCAAGACCCCGGGGGCTTTTTGCTCCATATATCTCATGTTATTGCTGTGGCACTTATTTCTCAGCTCCAGAAAGTCCATGACCATTGGCTGCTCATAAACATAATGTGAAGTGAGGCTCTTCTTGGTGTGCTGAAGGCTACTTGTGTCAGTCTGAAGTACTATCAAAATGCTTGGGTTGGTAGCGCAGGCCTGCCTGAGAAGACAATGTCCTGGGGACATGTAGTCTAGCCCTGTTGTGCTGAGAAAGAACCAGTCGCTGTAAATGAGGATGACGTCTGTGACCTCTCAGTGCACTGATCTGGAATCAGCCAGGCAATCAATCCCACTCAATCTCAGCTCAGCAGATGTACTGACAGCTCCACACAACATTGAGAGGTTAAGGTGCCAAAACAACAACAGCTAACAAACAGGCACACTAGAATAACACTATTCAGGATTTTTATTTTAGGACATATTTTATTTCTGGATAGTGTATTACAGTAAACAATGGATCTCATGACTCTAGCCCAGACCAGAGCTAGAAGTGCACCAGACCAGAGCTAGAAGTGCACCAGACCAGAGCTAGAGGTGCACTGGAAGAGAAAGGAGTCATTGAGGAGCAGGACAGGCATACCAGTATCGCGATACTCGTTAGTATCGTGGCAAGGAAACAAAACGTGAAGAGGATTTAACTTCTTTAGGAAAACAGTCCTAATGTTGGAAACAAACATTATGTTGTCATCCAGAGTTACATTTATGTATTTCCCAAGCTATAGCACACAATATTTTAAATACAGCAGGATTTTAAAGGATCAAAATGTTTGGTCTGCTTGGTGTTTTCATTTCAAAATATTACGATGCTGGTATCGTCCCGGCCCTACTAGTTGGTGCCAACAATGCTTTCTCTAGTCCACAGACTGTTGACTAAGGTTAAGTATGGGCATGGAGACTGAGGGTTGGAGTGTGTGTAAATGTGTCTCTGAGCTGTTAAAGTGAGTCTCTGATCACAGCGCAGATACTGTAGCTCCTGCAGCCCTTAGGGAGGATAAGCTCTTACCTTTCGGCTAAATCCCAAAAGTCGTTAAAGGGCTCCGGAGTTGCTTAGAAGCCCAACTAATTAGAGTTCAAATCATTTTCGGTAACACTTTACCTGACACCTAGCATCATAACACGTAATGACACAGCCATAACTATGTCATAATAGCTGACATAACTTGTCATAATATGGACATAACACTGTCATTACACATATTTAGACAGGCTGTGACATATATAGCATTATTTTATGGCTGGCTATGACACCTACATAAGGCAAAACATTCCATTACACCATAAACATACTGTGGACAAGTAGGCTATGTTATATACCATTTTTAGAAATTGCCCATATTAAATTATCATTGTAGTTGCGCACAAATTAGACGTGCACCTAGCCCAATGCTCTGTTGCTGATGACTGGGATGAATGCAGGAGCAGGACAAACACCCTCTTTTTGACTGATGACTGCTATAAGGGCATGTACGTGATAGGTCTATCTGGCTCATATGATTATGATGGTCATAATGCTTCTTGACAGTGTCATAAAGTGTATTTTCTACAAGTTATCTAAAATATGATGGGGGAAAAAAATGGACAAAATAATTCATTACAACAACCATAACGGACTTAAAAAAAAAAACTTTTTGTCAGAGGAAAAAACTATTGGATAAATTTGGGTTTTGACACTTATGTAGATGTCACAACCAGCCATAAAATAACCCAATATGTCACAACAGGTGTAAATATATAGGTCACGACAGTGTTATGACGATATTATGACAGGTTATGACAAGTTATGTCAGCAGTTATGACATATTGATATAGTTATGACCATGCCATAACATGTTATGACGCTGGTGTCAAGTGTTAACACATTTTCTCCTTCTAGATAGATCTTTATGATGGACATACAGTACAATACTGCTAGTGTATCCAGCCATTCTACTATTCAGTTGAGACACTGACTACAGTTCACAAAGCACGATCAATGAGTTATCAAGCTAGCTAAATACTGTACAATGCAGCAACCCTTTGTTTCAAATGTATAGAACACAATAAAGCGGCCTGGTCATTCTTGACAGACATTTGGTAAGGGTCGAGATGAGGTGAGAGCCGTTGTATAGAATGCTGCCCACTCTCAAACAAAACAACAGTCAGTGTGGATCAAAGCACCGTTTGTAGTATTTTTCTGTCGAGCCTCCCGCTGCTCCTCCGTCCATGCACAAACACTCATCTGCATTTGTTGTCCTGAAGTCAAAAAGCGAAACGCAGCAGGCACAAAGAGAGACTAGACAAATCCACAGGGCGAGGGCGAGAATGAAAGATGGACAGAAAAACAGAGAGCGAGAGAGGGGGAGAAAAACAAAAGCGGTCTGTTGCTTCCAGCGTCCCCCCCGACTTACCACCACCCACTACTCACTTCTCCTTCTCTCCCTCAGCAGCCCTGGGAAGCACAGGAGGTTGGTGGCACCTTAATTGGGGAGGACAGGCTCGTGGTAATGGCTGGAGCGGAATTAGAGGAATGGTATCAAATACATGCCAATCCATTTGCTCCTTTCAAGTCATTATTATGAGCCGTCCTCCCCTCAGCAGCCTCCACTGGTGGGAAGGTATGAGCAGGCAGCCGTAATGGAAAAGAGAGGAGACCAACAGGCCCATCTATAACAGGCTAGATAGTG
This sequence comes from Salmo trutta, assembly GCF_901001165.1. Classification (NCBI taxonomy): domain Eukaryota; kingdom Metazoa; phylum Chordata; class Actinopteri; order Salmoniformes; family Salmonidae; genus Salmo; species Salmo trutta. The sequence continues at coordinate 54,424,782 of NC_042959.1, read as the reverse complement.
GTGTATGGGTGCCGTTAAGCCTGGGCGATAGTGTCATTAAGTGTGAGTGTGTGATAAATACACTCTGCTTGTCGTATTTGAGATTCTCAGTCTGTGTGCAGGAGGGAACCGGAGGCTATTACTCTTGTGACACCGCACCGAGTGTGTGTGTATCTATTGTCTGTGTTTTGTTGTGTACTGTACGTGTGTACGAAGGGAACGTGTGTTTCGTGTGTGGCAAATGTACAACTGTGAGGGTGTGTAAAAGAGTTGGATAATAATCTCCTTCTGTGTCATTGGGAAATGCTCTGTAGGTGTGTACATACACTGAGTACACAAGGACACCTGCTCTTTCCATGACAGACTGACTGCTATGATCCCTTATTGATGCCACTTATTAAATCCAATTCAAATCAGTGTAGATGAAGGGGAGAAGACAGGTTAAAGAAGGATTTTTAAGCCTTGAGACATGGATTGTGTACAAAAAAATTGTAAGTGCCTTTGAATGGGGTATGGTAGTAGGTGCCAGGCGCACCTGTTTGTGTCAAGAACTGCAACACTGCTGGGTTTTTCACGCTCAGAAGTTTCCCGTGTGTATCACGAATGGTCCACCACCCAAAGGATATCCAGCCAACTATTGAAATTATTGGAGTCAACATAGGCCAGCATCCCCGTGGAACACTTTCGACACTGTGTAGAGTCCATGCCCAATGAACTGAGACTGTTCTGAGAGCAAACGCGGGAACGGGGTGCAACTCAATATTAGGAAGGTGTTCTCAATGTTTGGTATACTCAGTGTATATAGGAAGTGAACGTGTGTTTTTGCTTTGTGTGTTGTGTCAGGTTTCTCAAATGCTCCCTTCAAGGTACAGACAGCCACAGCTATAGCAGCAGCCAGCCGCAGAACGACCTGTGGGTCGTCTGGACGTCTGCCCTGCTCCAATCAATACTTGGAGGTGTCCTGTTACCCTGTCGTCCCTAAGCCTCCTCGCCTCCCTGCTCAACGGGCAGGCAGGCAGCCCTTTGTTGGCAGTTGTTCATATCAGCGCTGGCTTATCATAGAACATCACAGGAAATGTGAGAACAGCCACGTACAGGTCGGTGACACTTTTAATTTGTCTCGGGTGAAAGGGTTTGTCAAACTATTCCTGGGCCGCCTCATCATCACCGACCGCATTTGCTCACTTAGAGGTTGACTTTCCCCCTCATGTGAAATGTGGCGACACTATACTGCTATCTTGACCTTGATGTTGAATTGAATTTATTTTCTAATAGGAAACGTCCTCTAGAATGGAGACTGCATTGTACTGCAATAGAAAGTGGTGAGACGCATTCCGCACAACTAAGAAGGATATGAGAAGAGTTTTTAATATAGATGCCCTTTGCAGTATCTGCTCTACAAATCATCACGTAAGAAAAATAACTAGCTAAATCTAAATGGAGTGAGATATTTTTAAAGCTATAAGACGACACTCTATAAACAGGTCCCTGCTTGGTGATTGCGGCTGTCTAAGGAGTCAAATTAACCAATATGGTACTGGGGTACAAATGAACTTTTCCTAAATAGGTGTTCCAAATAAAGTGTGCCAGGATATTAGATTTTCAAGGTGTCATTAAGGTGGCATCAAAATAGCTTTTAATGGATTGTGTACTTGAAATAACTTTCTAAATATCATTTTCATGGTTTACTTCTCAATCTGACCCAGGTCTTATGTTGAATTACCAAGATCACATGCTACTAATGATTTGGATGGTCAATATTACTTAAGGGAAATATGATTTGATGAAAACTGAAGCATGAAAAGCTGAGGCGAACTCAACTCTACATGCTATAAAACAGCTCCTTCTGATAGTTTTATTGTTGATTTACACAAATCTGCCCAACAGACTACAGCGCAAAGTCAAAATGTGTAAACATGCAATAAAATGTACATTTCATGACTGCACCCATTTTTTCCCTATTAAATCTTTCAAATTTGTGGTCTGGCATTCATCCAAATCAAATCCATTTGAAACTGTGCACACACACACACACACACACACACACACACACACACACACACACTTTAAAAGGACCCGTCAAAACATTCCATACAGTGCTACGCCTGGGCGTTAGGGTTCATAAAATCCCCAAATAGCAAGTGATGCCTTCCTTGTAAAGCGAAGGTCGACTTTGCAAGTCAGTTCTCTTACACCATAACCCTACGATTGAAACTTAACTATCGAAATAGACTGACATCTCTAATGAGGCCCAGGTATAGTTACAGCCCAAATAAAAATGATCTAATGTTCAAATTGTCTTCCAGAGTAGAAACTACTTCCTTTGTGTTGAAATGCCATGTCAATTAAAGTCTGGAAGTAGCAATAGTGACGACTAACTTCCATTTCGTTACATCCCTGTGCCATCTAAAATTAGCCATGCTCATGGATTTAGTCTCTCTCCCGGGTAGAGATACACTTTAATCTCTTATTTTTCTTCATTCCTGGGATTGGCAGTGCAGATGTCTTTTCTGTGTGCTAAAGCTCCACAGCCATATGTCACCACTGCCCTGTCCGTGACACGCACACTTTTAATCAGCGCTCAGTGATGGACCACACTGTGTCCTTTTGGCCCGAAGCTTTGAGTCCTGGACTGATACAGCTGTGCTCTGAGCCGGTTGGCTGCCTGTATCCAGTGCTGAGCTTCATCACACACATTCTTGGGTAGCAAAAAGTTAATAACTGTGAGTTACTCTGACCCATAGGAGTCTCAATATATTTACATCTTTTAGTGGCTGGCATTTAACAAACTGAAAATATACAGACGATAGGGGAAAGTCCTCTATCCCTATAGCCCAGGGAACATCAACTAGCGGATGGTCGGGGGGGGGGGACATAAATACAAATCATTTGTAGACAGCAAATTGACCGCAAGAAGCCCAAACAGATGCACTACATGACCAAAAGTATGTGGACACCTGCTCATCGAACATCTCATTCCAAAATGAGGTGCATTAATATGGAGTTGGTCTCACCTTTGCTGCTATAACAGCCTCCACTCTTCTGGGAAGGCTTTCTACTAGATGTTGGAACATTGCTGTGGGGACAAGAGCATTTGTGAGGTCGGGCACGGATGTTGGGCAATTAAGCCTGGCTCGCAGTCGACGTTCCAATTCATCCCAAAGGTGTTCGATGGGGTTGAGGTCAGGGCTCTGTGCAGGCCAGTCAAGTTCTTCCACAACGATCTCGACAAACCATTTCTCTATGGACCTCGCTTTGTGCACGGGCACATTGTCATGCTGAAACAGGAGAGGGCCTTCCCCAAAGTGTTGCCACAAAGTTGGAAGCACAGAATCATCTAGAACGTCATTGTATGCTGTAGCATTAAGATTTCCCTTCAGTGGAGCTAAGGGACCTAGCCCGAAACATGAAAAACAGCCCCAGACCATTATTCCTCCTTCACCAAACTTTACAGTTGGCACTATACATTCAAGCGGGTAGCGTTCTCTTGGCATCTACCAAACCCAGATTCTTCCATTGGACTGCCAGATGGTAAAGCGTGAATCATCACCCCGGAGAACGCGTTTCTACTGCTCCAGAATGCAATGGCGGCGAGTTTTACACCACTCCAGCTGATGGTTGGCATTGTGCATGGCGATCTTAGACTTGTGTGTGGCTGCACGGCCATGGAAACCCATGTAATGAAGCTCCTGACAAACAGTTCTTCTGCTGACGTTGCTTCCAGAGGCAGTTTGGAATTCGGTAGTGAGTGTTGCAACTAAGGACAGACGATTTGTACGGGCTACGCGCTTCAGCACTCAGCGGTCCCATTCTGTGAGTTTGAGTGGCCTACCACTTTGCGGCTGAGCCGTTGTTGCTCCTAGATGTTTCCACTTCACAATAACAGCACTTACAGTTGACCAGGGCAACTCTAGCAGGGCAGACATTTGACGAACTGACTTGTTGGAAAGGTGGCATCCTATGATGGTGCCACTTTAAAAGTCTCTTTAGTGAGGCCATTCTACTGCCAATGTTGGTCTATGGAGATGGCTGTTTGCTCGATTTTATACACCTGTCAGCAACGGGTGTGGCTGAAATAGCCGAATCCACAAATTTGAAGGGGTGTCCACATACATTTGTGGATATATAATGCATAATGTTTGACTAAAACAATCATTTCAAACCTTGCGTACATTTGTATATGATCACGTGTTTCTCTATTACGCATAGGAATACTTGGGAACAGATTTCTTAAATTAAAGTCACTTGTAGCTGATTTCCTGGTGTTGTTAATCTTAATGTCTAACAAAAAAATTCATAGATTTTTTTTTGTTGCTACAAAAATTAAATAAAAAATAAAACTTGCTCTAGCCTCTTAGGCAGCCACGGGTGTATGTAGTCAAGTCAATCAAGAAAGGTCAAGTGTGAAACAGGCTGATGCGGATTAATGTTGACAATATTGACATGATAATGCAGATGGCAGATGAAAGACTTCACCCACACTCATGTTCTACTGTTCAACATCAAATCAGAATTCCTACTCTCTCAGAATGTACTGTACTTTAAGGACAGTGTGCGCACGTGCATGCATGTGCGCCCACCAATTATGTAGATTTTAAAAGCATTCTAGGTTCACCTCGATGCCCTGCACTGAAAAAGCACAGACAAGGGGGAATGTCAAGATGACAAGTGCAAACAGCCAAAAGCTAAAAAAGGACTTCCTATTAAAACTAAAGTAGCTATTTTGGATGACAGCCAACTGTCCAAGTAAATCAATTTGAATTTGTTCAGGAGTTATCTGAAGGGTGAAAGTGATGTAATTTTAATAAGAAAATATGAACTTTAAGATGATTAAATGAATTTTGATTTTTCCCCTCAAAGTGAACATTATTCAATAGCTGAATACATTTGCATACATGAAGTTACATTCCAAGAAAGCTCAGTACATGTCTTAAGTCAAATGGCAAAAACAAGCAAGTCCCATTACCTTACAGTACATAGTTAAAGGCAAACCTGCATTCATTAATCTACTGAATTTTCTTTCACTAGTTTAACATAAAACATCGCAAAGGCTTTAGGACTTTCTAAATCTGCAACAAAACCAGGACTCCTACTTTTAGAGCCAACAAGGATCATATAGCAACCTTCTGAAATGAGAGCAATTTCAGTATTTATTTAGACCTCAAACCGAAAGTCTGGCAAAGAATCACCCTGGGAGGTGGTTTAGTGGGGTATAGCAAAACACAATCAGGAAACCTGAATCTCCTACCTGACTGATGTCTTCATCCAGACCTGGCGGTGGGGAGAGGAGAGGAGGAAAGGAGAGGAGCGAGAGTAGGACAGAGGGTAGTGGAGGTCAGATAGGCCATACATAACCAGCCTTGCTGTTGACATTGTAGAACTCATTCTGTGGTTGTAGAGGCATTTCTCTTCCACCTTGGTGACAGGATTTATTTACATGTCTCTGCCTGCAGCTTTCATTTGGCTAGATTTTACGGAGTGAGAGAGTCCTAGGGTTTGGGGGAGTAAAGTCCGCAGATAGTCTTGTTGACAGTAGAGCTGTTATCACAGAGGGAGTGCTGCTTGTCTCCTCACAGCTTAAGTACTTAAGGGTATGTGTGTGTGCGTGTGCGTGTGCGTGTGCGTGTGCGAGAGAGAGGTTTGGATCGAACCCTACAGCCTGGAGTGTCTGAGAGGACACCTCATAAAAAATTCCATGCTGTGTGAAGTTCATGTTTTTTCAGAGGAACGTTAACTGGATGAAGAAGTTGCATCACTAACATTCCATGTGGAAGGAAAATGGCCGCCAAGTTACTTCGAACTCAGCAAAGTACAAAAGCAGAGCATGTCCGTAACTACATATGAGGACACCAAGGGTTGGACCTCAGTTTTTTGTAATAAAAAATATATATATATTTTGTACACAATAAATAAAATAAATGACGGGTCAATTACCGGTCAACATCTAAATATTGTTCCTAGCATTCATCAAAGCTCAGAACGCTTAAATAATTTATTTGACCATTCTAATCGCGCCTGCCTTTGCGAACAAGTGGAATTATGAACAGTGGTTTGTTCATTATGATCACCTGCATCCCCCTGATTTGCCTTTTTAGCAGCACATTCACCACTCTCAAACGGCTAACTCCATCCTCTCGCGGCACAGGCCGAGGGCCTGAGTTATTTTACTTATTCCACATGTTGTTGTGTTACAGCCCGAATTCAAAACTTACACACAATAACCCATAATGAAATTTTCAAATTTATTGAAAATGAAATTGAGAATTACCTAATTTACATAAGTATTCACACCCCTGAGTAAATACTTTGTAGAAGCACCGTTGGCAGCGATTACGGCTGTAAGTCTTTCTGGGTAGGTCTCTAAGAGCTAGACAACCACTAAGGTCTGGCCATAGATTTTCAAGCAGATTTAAGTCAACTGTTTCTCGGCCATTCAGGAACACTCATTGTCTTTTTGGTAAGCAACTCCAGTGAAAATTTGGCCTTTTAGTTTATTGTCCTGCTGAAAGGTGAATTCATCTCCACCTGTCTGGTGGAAAGCAGACTGAACCAGGTTTTCCTCTAGGATTTTGCCTGTGCTTAGCTGCATTCCATTTCTATTTTATCATGAAAAACTCCCCAGTCCTTAACGATTACAAGCATACCAATAACATGATGCAGCCACCACTATGTTTGAAAATATGGAGAGTGGTACTCAGTAATAAGTTGTATTGGATTCGTTCCCAAACTTGGGGTCAGGGTCCCATGTGGCGTCCCATGAGAAAATCTGTACTAATCTTATCAAACAAGTTAGGAACATAAAAAAGAGGATACGTTTCAATATGAACATCTCCACATGGCCTATCTTCCCTACAGGCCTACATTAAAATGCAATCAAAATGCAAACACAGTTGAAAGTTTTCGCTTTGTCGCTATTTAATTCCTTGAGTGGAAGAACACACAGCCTAGCTCGTTTTTTTCTCACTCATCTCCACTGTGTTGCCTCCCAAGGTCTCTAAGGACCAGTCGAGGTTGGGGTGCATTAACATTCCCACACAGAAGATCCCACAGATGCTCAGGGGAAAGTCCCACAGGACGCAATGATCTGTGGATCAATATCCGGAGCTTAACGCATTGTGTTCACAGAATATTAAGTCATCGTGGGAAAGTTATCCCATCACGCTCCAGGTGAAAAGAGCCAAAGCCCACAATTATCCTAAACCAGCCACCCACCCACCACCGGTTTGAGATGATAAATGCAAATCGTATCAATGAACAGAGGAAAAACTACTTTGAGGCAGGAGTCTGTCGAGTTACAAAATACGAAAGCTACATCTGTAAGCAAAATATTGAAGCATAAATCAAAAGTAAGCAACATGCATCAACCTGCGTTGAAACATAGGAACTGGATTTGCTTGAATACTGTCCACAGGGACTTCGGGCATTCAGACAAACTAGCTGCTCAAATGTCGACGACGGCAACGGTGTAAACAGAACATCTCGTTGTTGACATCCTGACATGTACAGTGCCTATATTGCTGTAAACCCCTGAGTCTCCTAGACCTACCATTAGTCTGACTCGTCTCTGTCAAATCCCTCCTTGTCCCTTCTTTTCCAGGGTAGTGGAGCGGAGAGCCTGTGACAGGTTACACGCGCATCCACTGCACACATCATTGATAGTAATGGGGGGGGGGGTAAAGTAGGCAGGGAGGGGTGTGTGTGAGAAAGTGTGTATGCAGGATTACACAAGCGGAGCATGAGTTCCGCTCCGCGAGATCAATTTATGTCACCAAACGGCGTGACAACCAGTCCCCTCCCAGTCACCATCTGCCTTGTCCCCAAGCCAATTTGTCACAGCACATTCATGTGTGGCGATGCCCTCCTTTAACATTGAGGAAGATGGCTGTGGGGAAAAGGAAGCAAGGAAGGAAGGAAGGAAAGAAAGGAGGAAGGGGAAAATAGCACTGGCAGCATACTTATTGAGGTACTACTGGTTTGGACTGGTGTCAGAACTTAGTTCGCACCCAACTGAATAAGAATGACCTAATTGAGGTGAACACTCTCCAGCATTTTCTCACATAAGATGGCGTCATTCTAACGTGACGTACAGTTGCCAGGAGCCATCTGTCTAAGCAAAGGTGGAACTCATCTCTAAGAATCATAATTTTGCTCAACCGCCTAACACTAGTTCCTAATTCTCCACTCTCCATAGCTATGATGCACTGGCTACTACGGCAAACAATGCTCGATCAGCTGAGGCAACCTGTTTGAATGGCCATTAGAGTAGGTAGTTTGACAGCTTGCTGATGAAGTTGTACGGCACCAAAGTTATGGGACTGTTTTAAGAAATCAGCATATGTCTGACTGACAGCTGGCACTGTGCCTTGCTACTCTGAAACATTTGGCCAATGCCATAACGGCGCAAAAGAGCAGTCAGCTGTGCTGCAGAACTCAGCCCACTAGTCACGGCAGAACAGAAACTGCCTTATCATGAAAACTCACTAGTGCTATTAGCTAGAATTTCACTACACTAGCTAGCGGGAGTATTCAGCATTGAGTGTGTGAACTTGTTGGAATCTCTTTAATTTCATATAGATTGATTTGAGACTGGAAAGATGGCGCTGAGAAACATGGCAGCTCCGCTTCTAGCTCCGCTTCTAGCTCCTAAGGAACTTTGCAGCATTTAGTTTTTTTTGTGTGTTATTTCTTATATTATTATAATATATGACACCCTAGACCCACTTCAATTTGCTTACCGCCCCAATAGATCCACAGACGATACAATCGCCATTGCACTGCACACTGCCCTATCCCATCAGGACAAGAGGAATACCTATGTAAGAAAGCTGTTCATTGACTATAGCTCAGCCTTCAACACCATAGTACCCTCCAAGCTCATCATCAAGCTCAGGGCCCTGGGTCTGAACACCACCCTGTACAACTGGGTCTTTGACTTCCTGACGAGGCGCCCCCCCAGGTGATGAAGGTAGGAAACATCATCTCCACTTCGCTGATCCTAAACACTGGGGCCCCACAAGGGTGCATGCTCAGCCCTCTCCTGTACTCCCTGTTCACCCATGACTGCGTGGCCACAAACGCCTCCAACTCAATCATCAAGTTTGCAGACGACAACCATAGTAGGCCTGATTACCAACAATGGCGAGACAGCCTACAGGGAGGAGGTGAGGACCCTGGTGGAGTGGTGCCAGGAAAATAGCCTCTCCCTCAACATCAACAAAACGAAGGAGCTGATCGTGGACTTCAGGAAAAAGCAGAGGGAGCACGCCCCCATCCACATCAAAAGGGACCACAGTGGAGAAGGTGGAAAGCCTCAAGTTCCTCGTCGTACACGTCACTGACAATCTGAATGGTGCCCCCACACAGACAGTGTGGTGAAGAAGGCGTAACAGCACCACTTCAACCTCAGGAGGCTGAAGGAATTTGGCTTGGCCCCTACGAACCTCTCAAACTTTTACAGATGTGCAATTGAGAGCATTCTATCAGGCTGTATCACCGCCTGGTACGGCAACTGCACCGCCCGCAATCACAGAGCTCTCCAGAGGGTGGTGCGGTCCGCCCAACGCATCACCAGGGGCACACTGCCTGCCCTCCAAGACACCTACAGCGATGTCACAGGAAGGCCAAAAAGATCATCAACCACCCGAGCCACGGCCTGTTCACCCCGCTGTCATCCAGAAGGCGAGGTCAGTACAGGTGCATCGAAGATGGGACCGAGAGACTGAAAAACAGCTTCTATCTCAAAGCTATCAGACTGTTAGATAGCCATCACTAGTCAGCTACCTCCAGTTACTCAACCCTAGACATGGAATCACTGGTCACTTTAATAATGTTTACATACTGCTTTTTTACATTTATTTTTATTTCACCTTTATTTAACCAGGTAGGCCAGTTGAGAACAAGTTCTCATTTACAACTGCGACCTGGCCAAGATAAAGCAAAGCAGTGCAAAAAAAAACAACAGAGTTACACATGGAATAAACAAATGTACAGTCAATAACACAATAGAAAAGTCGATATACAGTGTGTGCAAATGACGTAAGATTAGGGAGGTAAGGCAATAAATAGGCCGTAGTGGTGAAATAATAACAATTTAGCAAATAAACACTGGAGTGATAGATGTGCAGAAGATGAATGTGCAAGTAGAGATACTGGGGTGCAAAGGAGCAAAAAATATATAAATACAATTAAATTACAATATGGGGATGAGGGAGTTGGATGGGCTATGTACAGGTGCAGTAAGCTGCTCTGATAGCTGATGCTTAAAGTTAGTGAGGGAGATATGAGTCTCCAGCTTCAGTGATTTTTGCAGTTCGTTCCAGACATTGGCAGCAGATAACTGGAAGGAAAAGCAGCCAAAGGAGGAATTGGCTTTGGGGGTGACCAGTGAAATATACCTGCTGGAGCGCGTGCTACGGGTGGGTGCTGCTATGGTGACCAGTGAGCTGAGATAAGGTGGGGCTTTACCTAGCAAAGACTTGACCTGGAGCCAGTGGGTTTGGCAACGAATATGAAGCGAGGGCCAGCCAACGAGAGTGTACAGGTCGCAGTGGTGGGTAGTATATGGGGCTTTGGTGATGAAACGGATGGCACTGTGATAAACTGCATCCAATTTGCTGAGCAGAGTGTTGGAGGCTATTTTGTAAATGACATCGCCGAAGTCAAGGATCGGTAAGATGGTCAGTTTTACGAGGGTATGTTTGGCAGCATGAGTGAAGGAGGCTTTGTTGCGATATAGGAAGCTGATTCTAGATTTCATTTTGGATTGGAGATGCTTAATGTGAGTCTGGAAGGAGAGTTTACAGTCTAACCAGACACCTAGGTATTTGTAGTTGTTCACATATTCTAAGTCAGAACCGTCCAGAGTAGTGATTCTAGGCGGGCGGGCAGGTGCGGGCAGCGATCGGTTGAAGAGCATGCATTTAGTTTTACTTGTATTTAAGAGCAGTTGGAGGCCACGGAAGGAGAGTTGTATGGCATTGAAGCTCGTCTGGAGGTTAGTTAACACAGTGTCCAAAGGGCCAGAAGTATACAGAATGGTGTCGTCTGCGTAGAGGTGGATCAGAGAATCACCAGCCTCAAGAGCGACATCATTGATGTATACAGAGAAAAGAGTCAGGCCGGCTCATCTCATATGTATTTGCTGTATTCTATTCTACTGTATTTTACTTAATGCCACTGACATTGCTCGTCCCAATATTTATATATTTCTTAATTCCATTATTTTACTTTTGTGTGTGTTGTTGTGAATTGTTACAATAGATATTTCTGCACTGTTGAAGCTAGTAACACAAGCATTTAGCTACACCTGCAATAACATCTGCTAAATGTGTATGTGAGCAATAAAATTTGACTTGATTTCAGCCAGAAAGCAGGTCGCAAGTTAGCTAGCAAATGTTTACTGATTCAGACCACAAAACACCTTAGCTTTATGTAGAATTAGGTAAAGACTTTCTCATGAAAAAAACATCAATATCAGCTACGGGTTTATAGTGTTTGGTAAGATGTTTGGTAAGATGTTTGGTAAGATGTTTGGTAAGATTGGTAAGATGTTTAGTAAGATTGGTAAGATGTCTGGTAAGATTGACTGAGTCTTGAGGATGAAAGGGGGTTCAGTTTTGAGGCTGAAATTAGTGTTTTCGAGTTATCAGACAGATCAGTGAAGACCCTCCAGTGGCAATGGAAACGGTTGGATGAATGTCTTATATGAGCTGTTATAGAGTACTGAGGTTTGGGACAGGGCAATAAACTGGTGCCAACCAAGGCATTAAAAGGAGTGTACACTACAAATCAGAGCTTATTTCTTACTATCTTTCACTAGAAAAAGCAGTGAAACAACCTTTGCAGCGATGCATGGAAGATATGAATAGAATGCCACACATTGTGTGAGGCCCGTGGGACGGGGACAGTGCTTTATTGTGAAATGAGTGGGTGACAAGGTATGAAAGCAATGTGAGACACAGTCCTCTCATATACACACACACTGTTTGCTGTGACAGTTCCCGCCATTCAGTGCATCCGTCTGATCACATTACATGCCTATGCTCCCACTGACTGGTGTTCTTTCCCATTTTACCGTTTGTGGCAGCCATAATGAAAAGCAGAAAATGGCCAACCATATCAGAGCCAGCTGTAGACACCCAACTACTCTGCCAGTGACCAATTGAGCACAACACCTATATCCTCTTTCTACATGGCCTGCACACCAAACCCTAATGCATTGTTTGCCTGCTAACATATTTGACAACAATGGAAGTGGCTGGCTTGCACTCACTTTGACTGATGCACAACGCTACACAATGGCCCGTGGTGTTTGTATACATAGCCGGCCAAAAGAGGGCTATCAGTACAAAGCCAATGCACATCAAGGGGTATGAACGCAGGTGTGTCCAATGTGAACCCTCGTCCCGTCAAAAGGCTGAAAATACGGGCAACAGGGAGTGAAAATGGTGACAGAGACAGAATTGCAGCTGTGTTGTTATATAAAGCATTGAGGGCGGTTGTCCATCAAAGCCGGGCCTATACAGGTAAGGTTTCAAATGAAAGTCCTGAGGGGCTCATTTCCACAGTGGACAACAATCACTTCATGATGTGAAGGCTTACGTAGTCAGCTACGGGTGTTATCCGGAAGGCCATTGAAACATCAACTACAGGCATCATAGCACACCACTCTGTGACCTTTGAGCTATAGAACACCCATTAGATACGAGTCAGCATTTATTACAGCCAGCATGTTTTACGTCGTACTCCATCTAAACCCATGGGTTAGACTACTTGGATCCTGTTTCCAAGCCAAGTTTCTAAGTCTGAAATGTAGATATGAGGAGGGTAGAATAATGGTGACAGTACTCACTTTCTGTATCAGTACAGATGGATGGTTATTGGTTACACCGTCAAATGGCCCAGTCGATCTTTGGTTCCTCCCAACAGAGGTGAAGAATTCAGAGGGTCCGATCCGATAAGTACGGAGGGGTTGTGCAGTTGGGGGAGGGTCTGGGGGTTGAAACCCCCCTCAGTTTTTTTCACGATTAGTTTTGCAATCCTCAGCAAACTTCCTGTGAGAGAAAAAAAAAACAAGAGGCGAACAACATGAGCGGTGCGCTGCAGCAGTGACGGCCCAGTACGTAAACAACGGGAGGGAGATACTCAAGAGCACAGCTGAGCTGCAAACACACAGGCTAATAGCCTCTGCCTTTTCAACACACAGCCTCGGCAGGATACTGCAACGGGCCGCTGACCCGTGACTGAGGAAGACGTGCGGGGGGGGCAAACATCCTCTTAGCATAATCTCCTCAGTCGCTTTACTGTCATAACATAGCAGCATAACACAAGCAGATGAGCTCTAAATAGAACCAGATGTGTGGGGCTCCACGGGGGTAGAGGCGTTGAGATGGTGAGGCGACAGAGAAGCTGCGGAGCTACAGTATAGTGTGAGAACTTCTCTATACTTATCCCTTTCTTAAATAGCCCATTTCCCCATAGTCTCAAATTGTTTCGATTATTCAAACAGCCTACAATGGATGTGTAATATAGACGCTAATGAAAAAAAGAGCTGTCAATCATCTAAGGTTGTTTGTTACATAGTAACGCTAACAGGCTAATGGTACTTCATATAAAGTTGCTGCTAACAACTCTGTGTTACAAATGGCTATTCCACTGAAGCTTGTTTATGAGCTTCAGAGCCTCATCGGTTCAGAACCATCTGGGGCTTTGAATTATAACTGGCCTTGTCAGCTAACTGTATCATCATGGTTTTACCATCTCTCCTAAAGAAACCCCCTTGCAGTGATGGGAACCCGTGACAGATGAATTTCCCTTCAATCCATTCCAGACTAATGGCATGTGGTCGATGAGTCTTGCGCCCATCGCTAACAACCAGCGCTGACTAATGGCATGTGGTCAATGCATCTTGCGCCCACAAATACGCCCCCTGCCGCACATCCATTCATGCACACAGGGTCGCACACAAATGGCTGCGGATTGCAGGTCGTGACCCTGGAGCTCTCCCTTACATCCTGTGATTACTAAAGTATGTCCACTCACTGAACTGACTCACTGACTCACACAGCCCAGCGGATGGAGGACATCAGTCTCTCTGACCCCCCTGGATATTAACCCAGCTAACTGCAGCTGCTATAGACTGCAGAGTGACTCAGGAGCCTAACCAACAGTGGTCTAATGCACCCATGAATAAGGCTATAAACCCAGAACCACCCCAGCATTCTCCACATTAACTAGGATAGCGTGGGTTCCTTGGCATAACGACCCACAGTGACTAAACCTATGTGGTGAAGAGGGGGATGCGAACCTTCGCTCACACGGTGTGGGTCGGTAAGTGCATGCGTGTTGGTCTACATGCCAAATGACATGGGTTCCCAATCATGGGAAACAGAAGTTTGCTGTACAGGATTGATGTCAGTGCTCAACTACAAATACCCTGTACCACTGATTTCCCTTTTCACATACTTAAGACCTAAGACCAAAGTGGTCACATTTGGCACAGAGCAGCCATTTTGGAGTCACACTAAACCATCGCAGAGGCCCTGTCAACATGTGTTGAATAGCTAATTTAGCAGCCTCTGGCACATAGGATAGCTCAAATTAAGGTCAGCTGATTTTGTTGGCACACATTGTGTCTGTTCAGAGTAGAGGCTAAGAGAAGGTATGAGCAAGGCGTTTTGTTGTTTGTGCTTGCTTGTTTTCCCCAGCCCAACATGGAACGACTTGCAGTACTGATTTCACGAAATTAAAACTTCTAGACGGGGTCTTTACTTTTTTTTTTCTTAAAAACAAACCATACCATGCCCTGGAACCGAAGTTGAGAGAATTGGTTTTGGTGCACGCATAAATATGGAGAATATAAAATCATTCATCACGTTTTTACTATTCAGACCAATAATTTCTAAATCTTATTGGCTTGGATTGGCTGCACTGAGCCTCCCTTACCCCTGCCTTAAGGACAGCTTGTCCAACTTGGTGTCATCAAAGAAAATGCACCAACATTACAAATATTTTCATGAGCCTCCCTTTGAACTGTAAAATAAATGTGCACACCCTTCCCCCTGTGTTTATTAACGTGGATATTAACAAATTCGAGTACTCATGCCCATCCCTAGTGGAAACAACATTGATTCCACCTGTTTTTTCCCAGTGGGATATTTGTTTCCAACATTAGGGCAGATTTCATAAAGAAGTTAAATCCACTTTGTGTTTTGTCTCCTTGACACGATACTAACGAGTATCGCGATTCTGGTATTGTCCAGTCCCCTAATTGTGACTGGTTGTGTTTATGCCACTCATAAAAGGAAATACATTTCAAAAGTTAAATGACAAATATTTAGGGTATATTAAAGCTTTATTGGTTCTACGTGCGTAAGGAATATCGGAGAGGAGGCAGACCACGCGTTAAGCTTTCCTGAATAACTGGGCCTGCTGGGAGCATATGTGGCCACATTTTTATAGGACGACGTGAGAGAATGATAATCCACAACAGACAGCGCATCTCAGTATCACAACTTAAAATACAGCCAGACTGGCTTGCTACTGTGCCTTTCTATACCTTATAAACTGTTCAGTAGACCCCCTGATCCAAATGGAATGAAATATTCAAATCACAGGGCACCGTTATTCAAATGATATTTTCGCTGCAGTTTACAGCCTAGAGTAGAATGTTGTACTCACTTGAAAACAATACAGCAATTATTCAATGTTGTGTTGTAGGTTAATCTAGGTAGGATAATTGTATTGTTCCTAAACAAGAGCAATAAGGGAGCTGCGTGTCTCATGTCTTCACTGTTCTTTCCACTTATATTGAAAATTGGTGCAGCTTTGAATGATTTTACATGTGGTACGATTGTCCAGATCTGCAATACGCAAACTAACAAACAATCCAGCTACCACTATTGTTTCTATGAATGGTGGATAGAGGACAGGATAGACAGACTGGTAGACTATTGACCTGTGTGGTATAGTTAGTGTGGGAAGTACCAAAACACCTTGACTTAGTAGGGGAGGCGCATGCAAGCAGATGAGGACATGTGGCTAGGATGGAAGAAATTATAATAGTAAAACCTGCAAAAGGGTGAATGCAAACCAGGGAGAAAAAAGCCCCCCCCCCAGTTCATTTCTGCCCTCAAATCCCTCCTTCTTCCCTTGCAGGCTCCTCGCCTCTTGCCTCCTTTCTCTATCTCTATCCCTTCCAACCTTCACCTCCTACCATTTATGTGCAATTCCTCCCGCCTTCCAAAAAAAACCTTCAGTGTCCTCCTTAGAAGTCTTTGCAAACCCTCTCTCCCTCCTCCACACCCTCCATCCATCTCTCAGATCATTCTTCCCTCCAGATCTCCCATTAGGCATTGCGCAGTGCTCTGGTTCGCTCTGCTGCAGAGGTGATCAATGGCCCCTGGCGCCTCGGGGCCCCTGGGCTCCTGAAATGGAGGTATTAATAATGCAGGGCCCGGCTGTCATATCCTCCATTAGCTTGGGGGAGACATGGGGCCCGGACGGCTGATTGATTACTAATTGGATTAATTGCCGTCTTTTAGGGGAGGAGAATGTAATAGTCTGGAGACCTAGCTGGCAACTGATAGGGGAGTGCATTTGACATGCTGGCATTCAGAGATAGGGATACCGAATGCTGAAACGGGTAGCGTAAACTGTGAGGGGGGTTGGGTAGACTGGGGTTGCCTGTTCAGTTTCTTTGGTTGACGCCAGGATTGAGAGGGTATGTCATTTGAGATACAGGAACATTTGTGCAACAAGCGGCTTCTCAATAGAGGCTTTCTCCGTTATTGCACAGCGTGTGTCTGCTGAACGAAATTAACTCAACCCCCTGTATACCAAATCACCCATCCTGATGATATCGTTACTTTCATTTGCTAGGTCTTTCCTCCTATTTCCTTTGGAGGTATCTTCTTAGCCATCGACATCTGGCTACACACTTTGATAAGACAGAGATGTAGATGTGCAATGATTGTTTCTGATGAACAACACTTTCTGTAATCTTCTAACCATCCTTTGAGATAAAGTTAATAAACCTCATCACAGCCATGGCACACTGAGATCTGTATTCTCCAGAAGGGCCCATTCACCACATTGGCAAAGCCCAAAACATGTAGTCATGTCAATGCCTTTCCGTATAGTATTCTAATTGTTGACCTATCCATCGCACCTTACATTATCATTTTACATTTTAGTCATTTAGCAGACGCTCTTATCCAGAGCGACTTACAGCAGTGAATGCATACATTTCATACATTTTTTTCTCCATACTGGTCCCCCGTGGGAATCGAACCCACAACCCTGGCGTTGCAAACACCATGCTCTACCAACTGAGCCACGCAGGACCATTGATCACTGATCGCAGACATGTACAAATCAAAGTTTATTGGTCACATACACAGTTTAGCAGATGTTATAGCGGGTGCAACGAAATGCATAATTTACTAGCGCCTAACAATGCAGTGAAATGTCAAACAAGTACACGTATAATCAAACAAATTAAAAATAAGAAATGTCCAAAATGTCCAAATCCAATTAACAACCCAAATAGCCTGTAACAGTACTTCAAATGTAATCTATATGTAGATACACTGAGTATATAAAACATTAAGAGCACCTGCTCTTTCCATGACACAGACTGACCAGGCAAATCCAGGTGAAAACTATGATCCCTTATTGATGTCACTTGTTAAATACACTTCAATCAATGTAGATGGAGGGGAGGAGACAGGTTAAAGAAGGATTTTTAAGCCTTGAGACAATTGAGACATGGATTGTGTGTGTGCCATTCAGAGGGTGAATGGGCAAGAAAAATATTTAAGTGCCTTTGTATGGGGTATGGTAGTAGGTACCAGGCGCACCAGTTTGTGTCAAGAACTGCAACTCTACTGGGTTTTCACAAGCAATAGTTTCCTGTGTGTATCAAGAACGGTCCACCACCCAAAGGACATCCAGCCAACTTGACAACTGTGGGAAGTCAACATGGTGAACGCTTCCGACACCTTGTAGAGTTCATGACCTGATGAATTGAGGCTGTTCTGGGGGGAAAAGGGGCGGGGTGCAACTCAATATTAGGAAGGTGTTCTTAATGTTTGGTATACTCAGTGTATACCCGATGAATTTACACAATACAGTTGAAGTCGGAAGTTTACATACACTTAGGTTGGAGTCATTAAAACTCATTTTTTAACCACTCCACACATTTCTTGTTAACAAACTATAGTTTTGGCAAGTCGGTTAGGACATCTACTTTGTGCATGACACAAGTAATTTTTCCAACAATTGTTTACAGGCAGATTAATTCACAGTATCACAATTCCAGTGAGTCAGAAGTTTAAAGGCACAGTCAACTTAGTGTATGTAAACAGCTTGGACAACTCCAAAAAATGATGTCATGGCTTTAGAAGCTTCTGATAGGCTAATTGACATCATTTGAGTTAATTGGAGGTGTACCTGTGGATGTATTTCAAGGCCTACCATCAAACTCAGTGCCTCTTTTCTTGACATCATGGGAAAATCAATAGAAATCAGCCAAGATCTCAGGAAAAACTTTTTGTAGACCTCCACAAGTCTGGTTCATCCTTGGGAGCAATTTCCAAACGCCTTGAAGATCCCACGTTCATCTGTACAAACAATAGTACGCAAGTATAAACACCATGGGACCATGCAGCCGTCATACCGCTCAGGAAGGAGACGTGTTCTGTCTCCTAGAGACGAACGTACTCTGATGCGAAAAGTGCAAATCAATCCCAGAACAGCAGCAACCGACCTTGTGAAGATGCTGGAGGAAACAGGTACAAAAGTATCTATATCCACAGTAAAACGAGTCCTATATCAACATAACCTGAAAGGCCGCTCAGCAAGGAAGATGCCACTGTTACAAAACCGCCATAAAAAAGCCAGACTACGGTTTGCAACTGCACATGGAGACAAAGAACATACTTTTTGGAGAAATGTCCTCTGGTCTGATGAAACAAAAATAGAACTGTTTGGCCATAATGACCATCATTATGTTTGGAGGAAAAAGGGGGATGCTTGCAAGCCGAAGAACACCATCCCAACTGTGAAGCATGGGGGTGGCAGCATCATGTTGTGGGGGTGCTTTGCTGAAGAAGGGACTGGTGTACTTCACAAAATAGATGGCTTCAGCCAGGAAGTTAAAGCTTGTTCTCAAATGGGTCTTCCAAATGGACAATGACCCCAAGCATACTTCATAAAGTTGTGGCAAAATGGCTTAAGGAAAACAAAGTCAAGGTATTGAAGTGGCCATCACAAAGACCTGACCTCAATCCTATGGAAAATATGTGGGCAGAACTGAAAAAGCATGTGCGAGCAAGGAGGCCTACAAAACTGACTCAGTTACACCAGCTCTGTCAGGAGGAATAGGCCAAAATTCACCCAACTTATTGTGGGAAGCTTGTCGAAGGCTACCCGAAATGTTTGACCTAAGTTAAACATTTTAAAGGCAATGCAACCAAATACTAATTGAGTGTATGTAAACTTCTGACCACTGGGAATGTGATGAAAGAAGTAAAAGCTGAAATAAATCATTCTCTACTGTTATTCTGACATTTCACATTCTAAAAATAAAGTGGTGATCCTAACAGACCTAAAACAGGGAATCTTTACTAGGATTAAATGTGAAAAACTGGATTAATTGTGAAAAACTGAGTTTAAATGTATTTGGCTAAGGTGTATGTAAACTTCCGACTTCAACTGTATTACTAAGAATGATATGTACAGAAGTGGATATATTAAAGCGTGCACGCACGCACGCACACATGCACACACACGCACGCACGCACACACACACACAGGCCAGATATTAGGTACACTCATCTAGTACCGGGTTGGACCCCCCTTAGCCTCCAGAACAGCCTGAATTTGGGGCATGGAAACGTTACTCAATTCGTATCAAGGGACCTAATGTGTGCCAGGAACACATTCACCACCCCATTACACCTCTGCGAACAGCCTGTACCATTGACACCAGGAAGGATGGGGCCCATGGACTCATGCTGCTTACGCCAAATCCTGACTCAGCATGACGCAACAGGAACTGGGATTCATCGGACCAAGCAATGTTTTTCCACTCCTCAATTGTCCAGTGTTGGTGAGTGCGTGCCTACTGGAGACTCTTCTTGTTTTTAGCTGATAGCAGTGGAACCCAATGTAGTCATCTGCTGCAATAGCCTATCAGTGACAAGGACTGACGAATTGTGCATCCCAAGATGCCGTTCTGCACTGTTACTTGCCTGTTTGTGAACCGCCTGCACCATTCTTGCCATTCTCCTTCGACCTCTCATCAACGAGCTGTTGTTGCCCACAGGACTGCCGCTAACTGGATGTTTTTTGTTTGTTGCACCATTCTCGGTAAACCCTAGACACTGTCGTGCATGAAGATCCCAGGGCGCCGGTCGTTTCTGAGATACTGAAACCGGCACACCTGGCTAGGACGATCATACCACGCTCAGTCACTTAGGTCACTAGTTTTGCCCATTCTAACGTTCAATCGAACAGTAACTGAATGCCTCAATGCCTGTCTGCATGCTTTATATAGCAAGCCATGGCCACGTGACTCGCTATCTGTAGGAGCTAACCATTTTCTGGAACAGGGTGGGTGTACCTAATAAACTGTCAAGAGAGTACGTATGTAAATGGTGTGTATAGACAGTTGGGACAGTATGTGAATAGAAAATTAGTTATATAGGATGAGCCATGACTAAAATACAGTATATACTGTACATTTAAAGTGGGTTAAACAATATGTAAACATTATTCAAGTGACCAGTGTTAAATGACTATGTACAGCAGCAGTCTCTAAGGTGCAGGGTAGAGTACCGGGTGGTAGCCGGCTTGTGACAGTCTCTAAGGTTCAGGGCATGGTAATGGGCGGAGGCCAGCTAGTGGTGACTGTTTAACAGTCTGATGGCCTGGAGATAAACAGCTTCCATCAGTCTCTCGGTCCCAGCTTTGATGCACCTACACTGTCTCCGGGTTCTCCATCATAGATGGTAGCGGGGTGAACAGGGCGAGGTTTAGGCGGCTAAGGACCTTGATGATCTTCTTGGCCTTCCTGTGGCACTGGTTGCTTAAGATGTCCTGGAGGGGAGGCAGAGTTTCCCCTGATGATGCGTTGGGCTGACCGGATCACCCTCTGGAGAGCCCTGCGGTGCAATGTTTGCATGTATGTGCATATTAATGCATCCAATGTTGTGCTTATGTGTTTGTATGTGTCAGCCTTACGTGTTGCCCTTGGTAACTGGTGGTAAGGCCTAGATCATGGTTGGAATAACTTGTGTGTGCACACTGGGAGTGTGTGTGTGTGTATACTGTATGTTTTGGCTGGTATGTCCAAAATTATTACAACACGCCAACACCCACAATAGAAACAAATCCACTTATGTATGGATCCGACACATATCATTGTGGGTGTGTGTGCGCGCGTCCACATTAAAGCATAGCAAGTCATATCCTGCCAGCTGGAGCACAGAAACCTCAGGAGTGTGTGTAAAGTGTGTGAAACAACATACTGTAGCGTCCTACTTCCAAACTCATCAGGTTATTTTGAAGGGAAAATACGATTTATTGGCCAATCCAGAAATCACAAAGGCAACTCATTATTCCTGAATGCAGTACAGCCGGACTGCCTCATCCTTTCCCAGGCTGTATCACATCCGGCCGTGATTGGGAGTCCCATAGGGTGGCGCACAATTGGCCCAGAGTCGTCTGGGTTTGGCTGGGGTAGGGCGTCATTGTTATTAAGAACTTGTTCTTAACTGACTTGCCTAGTTAAATAAAGGTTAAGTAAAAAACGAAACAAAAATCCCCAGTATAGAATGTCAGAGTGATAGACCACTATAATGGGATTTACAGAAGAGGTCCTTTGTCTGATCCTTGCCCTTCTCCTCTCAAGTCTTATGAATCGTCAGGATTTTTGACAGTATGAGATGTCATTACGCTTTCTTCCCAACGAGGTGTTGTCAGGATTCCGTCATGGTTTCAAACAGTAAGCCTATCTCTACAGTTCACTCTCGATGTGCACACACGCACACACACATACCCTTTGCTTCCTTCCAGGCAAAAGCGTTCTTCCTTGGGCAGTCGGGGACAAGCACGACTCTCTCTTTCTCGCTCTCTGTCTTTCTCTCTCTCGCGCTGTGCTGCACCTGCTCCCCGATCCCCTCCACCCACTCCTCACCCCTCACCGCCACCTCCTCCCGGCCCCTGTGGCTAGCTGCAGAGATGGCCCGCTGCGCTAATTGAAAGCGACCCTGACTCGTCCTTTTCCCCCCAGGCGCTCCAGCCGATGCCCCATTGTTTTCTTTCACCGGCGGTTGACAACTGGCCTTTTAGCCACGGCGCTCTGCAGTGCAAACTCTGACCCCAGCACTCTGTCCTCGCGACCTAACCCCTCTCCCCCCACAGCCCCTTTCCAGGCCCATGGTGAAATGGAGAAACTGCAGAGTTGCAGATTTGGTTGTTGTTCTGCTTCTAAGGTAAGAATGGTTTGTAAGGTAAGAATTGCATGTAAGTGGATGAAGTTATTTTGATTAGGGTCCATTTATTGGAGCCAGTAACCCAAGAGGTGAAAATGAGACAGTGACGTTAAAATACTTTGAGTGCTGATGATAATAATTCACTACTTTCCCTTTCTTAGCAAGACTCCCAAAACTTTTAAAGGATCAAACATTAAATGGGAACGCTGATACACCCACAAGACAGGCAAATGTGCTTAGATACAATTTCCTTCAGATGGTACCTAGTGGAAAAAAACTGCCAAGTCCCCCTGAAATGAGGCGCGTGAACAGGGAGTTTTCCCATGGCGGTAGGCTGTTCTTATCACCTACACGGAGCAGAGCTGGAGCCCATAATCTAATAGCCTCGCAGCACAGTCATAAATCACCCTGAGAGACTGCATGCTGCAACACACTGACACTTCCAATCTGGCAACCTGTGTCTTTATTAAAGACCACATTATACGGGGGAGACCCCCCCCCTTTCCTCCAACTATCCTCCATTGGAAAAGCATACATCCTGTACACACACACACACACACACAAACGTTAACACACACAAACACACACAGATGCCATACATGCCGTGTAAATGTATGACCTGCGGACTGAGAGGGGGTGGTGAATGCTAGAGTGATGGCTGTAGTCAAGAAGCACATTTCAGTGCATGCGTGTGTATTTGTATGTGCAGAAATGCACACAGTAGGGTTGGTTTTTGCCTGGCTGCCTGCCTGCGTGGGTCCCATGCATGCATTTGTTTCCTTTCAGTCATTTTGACAACTTCATTGGAAAATGTCAATGTAAACATGGATTCTGACAAACAGTAGCAATGTAGGGTCTAAGATAGCCATCTTAGGCTCTCTCGTTTCCTTGTTATTAAATATAATTATAGCACAGTCACACAGAGAAATTACAGCATAGCACATCCAAAATGGAGAGAGAACACTGGCTCAGGGACGTAATAAAACTAAATGAACAGGCAATTATAAGCCATCCCAACCCACAGGTCTAGCTTATCGAACCTGAAGGACCAGCAGGCCTATTATAAAAACATTAACATTTTGAGAAGGAGACAATGGTTTTGGTAACAAATTCATAGCTATTCTGTGCTCTTTCTATCTACGAAAGCTTTCTCTTCAAAGTTCACAGGAATAGTTCACTGTAGACTCACTGAATCTTTGTCAAGACACTAGATCCATCACTCATTGGGGAAAATTAAGCTTATTGTACCTTTACCAACCCTCACAGAGTACAAGTCGCTCAAGTTGACAAAGTGACATTTTTTGAGTTGAACCAACTTTGGTAGAGAAATCTATTAGTGTCTAATTTTAGAGGCAAAGCCGCAAAACTGCTTAAACTCACTGAGCGATGTATGCACCAACAAAATGAAAAATGCAGCTTTCGCTGCCTGCCTCAGTACTCAACCAAAATAGTGCAAATTCCCGAAAGGAGAGAACTCCCAAATTCCCCCCAAATCCGTGTGTACACATTAAGTGCCCCTCTGTTAACATTGCAGGAGGAACATCACCTCCAAACCGAGCCTTACTGTGGAAAGACATCACTGAAGACATGATATTTAAATAGCAGTTGTTATTCTGTTGCAATACACCGTTGAGGAAGTGGATTATACAAAGACAGGAGTCAGGGCTGTTCTTGGGGTTTTCTGTAATCCATCCCACTGTAATATGACCTGTAGTTCTAAACCACAAGAGACACGTCTCAGAGGACCTCTCTCACACACAGAGCTACAGTGTAGATCTTTATTACACCCTGCCATGCTTCAGAACCAGACACCCCCAGTCTCTCTGCCAGCAGACACCTCACCTGTGTCAATACCACACATCCTCCCAGACCCACTGTGGAAACCTGGGCACTGTGCAGTCTGGGCTTGCTGGGCAACTCACAACCAACTGCAGATGTTGCAGAGCCATATCACAGAGACAAACACTCACACAGTGAGTCAAAGTCTTGGCCGGTGTGGTTATCTCCGCTGACGTGGATCGTTGACACAGACGACAGAATCGGACAGGTAATCCTGGATTACAGTCCAGTCGTGTCATATCCTGGATGCCCTTTAGACGTGGGCGTAACCTCGTCCATCCTTCCATCCTCTCTTCTGGTGCCCATCAACGGAGCACCGTGCCCCTGCATAGATGGAGAAATAATGAGCTCTAGTTGCCTTGTCAACGCTGTCCTTTCTACCACCGTGCTCTAAGCTCCCATTCGCCCATTCCCTCCCCACCAGGCTCTTTGTAATCATGGGGATCCAGGAGGCAGATGAGATTTCATATTGTCTGAAATCCCTCAATCTCTGATTGGAAACCAGGAATGGAGCATGCATACCCTGGTTGCATAACTACGTGTGTAGATTGGCTTCTTAACAGCTTCTACCCCCAAGCCATAAGACTGAACAGCTAATCAAAGGGCTACCCAGACCTCTTCTACGCTGCTGCTACTCTCTGTTTATTATCTATGCATAGTCACTTTAATTCTACCTACATGTACATATTACCTCAATTACCTCGACTAACCTGTGCCCCCGCACATTGACTCTGTACCGGTACCCCCTGTTTATAGCCTCGCTACTGTTATTTTACTGCTGCTGTTTAAATATTTGTTACTTTTATTTTCTATTTAACACTTATTTTTCTTAAAACATTGTTGGTTAGGGGCTTGTACGTAAACATTTCACTGTAAGGTGAACCTGTTGTATTCGGCGCATGTGACAAATACAATTTGATTACTTCCACGTTACTTCATGTAAAATGCTCCTCGCGAAAAAAAAACCGCTTTGCCTCAGATCTCAAAGCCATCAACCTGGAAATAACAATGACAATGGATGGCGTGTTTTATATCAGAGGATTTAACTTCTCTGGGCTAATTGGGACGTGACCGTACCACACTATTCAACAGCCAGTGAAATAGCATGGCGCGAAATACAAAACAGCAAAAATCTCATAATTTCATTTTCTCAAACAATCAACTATTTTACACCATTTTAAAGATAAGACTCTCGTTAATCTAACCACATTGTCCGATTTCAAAAAGGCTTTACGGCGAAAGCATTAAATTACATTATTTTAGGACATAAACTTCATAAGAAAATCCACACAGCCATTTTCCAAGTGAGGACATGCATCACAAAAACCAAAAGTACAGCTAAAATATTCACTAACCTTTGATGATCTTCATCAGATGGCACTCATAGGACTTCATGTTATACAATACATGTATGTTTTGTTCGATAAAGTTCATATTTATATCCAAAAACAGCATTTTACATTGGCGCGTGATGTTCAGAAAATGTATTCCCACCAAAACACCTGGTGAATGTGCACATCAATTTACAAAAATACTCATCATAAACGTTGATAAAATTTACAACAGTTATTGAAAGAATTATAGACACACTACTCCTTGACGCAACCGCTTTGTCCGATTTCAAAATAACTTTACGGAGAAAGCACATTGTTCAATATTCTGAGTACATAGCTCAGCCATCGAAGCAAGCTATACAGCTACCCGCCAAGTTCTGGCATCAACAAAACTCTGAATTAGTATTATAAATATTGTCTTACCTTTGCTGATCTTCATCAGAATGCACTCCGAGGACTCCTACTACCACAATAAATTTTATTTTTGTTCGAAATAAACCATATTTATTTCCAAATACCTCCGTTTTGTTCGTGCGTTCAGATCACTATCCAAAGGCATACCGCGCGAGCCCCGTACCAGAGACGAAAAGTCAAATAGTTCCATTACAGTTCGTAGAAACATGTTTACAATCAATCCTTAGGGTATTTTTAACATAAAACGTCGCTAATATTCCAACCGGACAATAGCGTATTCATTCAAGAAGAAAAAGAAGGAGGGGTGCGCTTTCGGGTTCGCGCATCACCAAGTCCTT
This sequence comes from Salmo trutta, assembly GCF_901001165.1. Lineage (NCBI taxonomy): Eukaryota > Metazoa > Chordata > Actinopteri > Salmoniformes > Salmonidae > Salmo > Salmo trutta. The sequence continues at coordinate 54,398,382 of NC_042959.1, read as the reverse complement.
TGTCCATAGGCAGTCCACTCATTGACTGAGCTCCTATTCTCTGCCCGGTTACAGGAGAATGATGGAAAAACTTTCTGAAGGCTGTTGACAGCCAATGGAAGCCTTAGGAAGTGCAACGTGACCCCACAGACACTGTAGTTTCGATAGGGATTCAAAAGAAGAACTACAATTCTCAGATTTCCACACTTCCTGGTTGGATTTTTCTCCGGTTTTTGCCTGCCATATGAGTTCTGTTATACTCACAGACATCATTCAAACAGTTTTAGAAACTTCAGAGTGATTTCTATCCAAATCTACTAATAATGTGCAAATATTTGACTCTGGGCCCGGGTATTAGGCCGTTTACTCTGGGCATGCTTTTCATCCGAAATCGAAAATACTGCCCCCTATACCTTGACAGGTTAACAGCCCTTTATATTGGGTGGAACGAACTCACCCCGAGCAACAAACATGATCTCGTCCCCAATTGGGTGACTCACTACAGCCAGTTTCCACCAGTAAGCTCACCGCACAATTATCGCTATAGGGCGGTATCCAACCAACTTCCCTAAAGTCATACATCAAAGGGAAGAGCGCATTGGCTTGTAATTATGAAGGTTGGTTTCTGGTTAGGAGAAGTGGTTGACTTTCTGGTTTTGCTTCAAGCCCTCTTAGGTTCATCACTCTACTACATGACTTGAGAAGACACAGTATACCATGACATTTCCTGTGGCGGAGCATTCTGCTCCATGCCCATGTAACAACATGGTGTCAACCACACTCCAAAACAAAAACTTTAAATTCACACAAACTGAAAAGTTGTGTTTTCTCGTGATGAAGGCAGTGTGCCGTGACTAATGAAATGTCTTTAAATGTATGTATAATGAAATGCGTGTGATGTGTTGGTATTACGGTTCAGAGAAACATTTACAGGTTGAGCTTTTCAGCATTCTCAACCTCTAGGTAGCACAAAACGTCCTCATGACATTAACGGTCTACTTCTTAACTCAGCTTCTCTTAAGCCTTTCATACGCATGACAGACCATTTTTCAGACTAGCTTTTCGTATATTCATTGCTTAAGTGAATATTACTTCTAACTGCCTTCACCTTGTAAATTAAACATGACTTTAAAAAAGGTCAAACAGGAATAACTAGCATGGACTTTCTCAATATTTACTCAACCCGTGTCGTTTAAAAAAACTTTTAGAAAGGGAAGTTCTACTAAACCCAAGGGTGTGTGTAACTTCCTCTAAAGTCCCAAAAAGTCATTAGGCTACTTCATACACTTCATCCCTTCAAAACATCCATTGGTGCTTAATGTACTGCTAATTTAACAGTTACTGTAGCAGAGACAGACTTCTAGTTCTGGCAGCAGGTTTGGATTAGCTCATGTTTCTCTCCCCATAACTGACTCATTATTTATATTTGAACCAAAAAAAATAGAATCTGTTCCTCAACAAAAGCAGCTGCTCAAACAAAGAGGAAAAACACATGCCGACATTCAGAATAACAAAATGTCTCTTTACCGAGCTTGGTTAATTAACGCAGCAAGCTAACCTCTCACCCAGTAGAGAAAGAGTTAAAAAAAAAAAAAGAGAGAACTTGCTGAGCAGTGAAATTCTTACTCAAAATCAAATCAACACAAATTGGTACACATCCAGTTGGAAAAGGAGCATGTTTCCAATGTAGGACATGATGGAGTTGGGATGACACTAAAATGCTCTGGGATTTCTCAGAAATTACATTTCCCCAGCCTTGAATATGGAGATGCCTCGTGTTTCAATAGCTGTTGTATTTTATTTTATTTAACTAGGCAAGTCAGTTAAGAACAAATTCTTATTTACAATGACGGCCTACCCCGGCCAAATACCTAACCTGGACAACGCTGGGCCATTTGTGCACCACCCTATGGGACCAATCACGGCCAGTTGTGATACAGCCTGGAATCGAACCAGGGTCTGTAGTGACGCCTCTAGCACTGAGATGTAGTGCCTTAGACCGCTGCGCCACTCGGAAGCCCAAAAACATAGATTACATTTTTTTTTAACTAGATAATCAATTATTTTTTCACAGCCACTATAAACCATTACTCATGAAATGTTTCAGAAAAAAAACAATAACCTCTGACCCTCATGTTCTTGAACCATTGGAGGGTGCACATTAATGACCGCACTACTCTATGTCAACATGCTGTTTGGATGAATGGATGCAGTGAGGGCCAGGGGGCAAGGGGTGGCCATAAACACTGACATGTCGTGGCCTGGCACGAGCCAGTGTTTTGGAAGGAGACTCATGGAAACCAGTGGGACACGGGCCGCCAGGCAGGCCCGCTACAGGACTACTCTGGTCTGCTAATGGTCCTCAGGGTTTGGGGCTGCCAATGTCGGCCCCACTGATGTAAGTGCCAGAAGGACCAGCCTCTTTCCATCGCTCCACCAGAGGAAAAATACTGCAGTCCCGCTGGCCAGCACTGCACAAACACACACCCACTCATAATGATCAAACATACAAACACACGGGCATAGACATAGAATACTGTACACAAAAGGTTGTGTGGATGTATTGCACTTGGAGGAAGAGACTTGCAGCAGAATCTGTACTAACACAAACTAACCCACATACAAAGAGAAAAGCAACTTGACAAACTCACCGTGTACCTGATACTTCAACGGCAAACACTGCCCCAAAAAACTGGAAGCAAGATGGTCTGTTGAGATAGCCTGTTCCGATTCTTGACGTGTTCCCAGCGCATTATGAAAAATTGGTCTCTCTCTTTCGACTGATTTGTATTCAAGCCAGGCAAACGGGATCCCAACAGGAAACACTAAACCTCTCGTGAAGAGAAAGGGGGACAGAGAAACAAGAGTGCAAGAGAGGGAGCAAGCTAAAGAGAAATAAAAGGAGAAAGCTGGAGAGGTTGTGGGGCCCCGAGTGGGCCCCGTGGTGGGCCATTTCACAGTCCCACAGACTGAGTAACACTGACAGGTCAGCTGGAAGACTCGCTGCCAAGAGAAACCCACAGCGGAAAGAGCCAGGCACCAGGCTGCACACACTCACACACAGACCACACCTCCCAGCACAACAAAACAATTTCCTTCTCAATCTGCCACACAATAACTGGGCCGCTGTTTATTGACCTTTTGCATGGGCTTTCATCAGGCAATCAGTTCCCTGCTCCAGGTACAGAAATATCATCTAAGCCCTCTGCCCTCGGCCGTAAACTCGCCACCTTCCAGTTGGATGGAGCTGCTAACCCTGATTCTCCATTCACATCAGGGTATGTCAGGGATGTTGGGCTGCGAGCGCCTACGGGACTGTACGTCTCAGTACTGCCAGCTGTCACACCTTTCAGAGTTGATCAAATCATCATGGTTGACAATGAGATATCATATCCCAATAATTAGTGGAATAACAAATCAATTAGGCGTAATAATGGAGCTGAAAGGCTCCATACACAAGGGGGTCTGAGAGACAACGTCTGAATGCAGCGCACACTGTTTGAGTACTCATACCATGTCCCTTTGATTGCCATGGGAACACACATCATACATTTATGGGGTGAATGTCAACATTGCATATTATGACATTGTGAAATTGCAAGCCACTTTCTGGTCTATGGGACACTGAATCCTTATAATAAATAACAATTTAAAAAAAATAACAATAGGACAGAACTTTAGAAATGATAGAACTCCAGTGTTTCAGCATCACCCCTTCTCAGCGTCAAACTTTTAGCAAAGTTATGGCAACAAGCTTTTGGTTTGACAGTTGACAGCAACACTTGTACGAGCACATCCAAATAAATGACTGAATTATTATCATTCAGAAAGTTCTGTCCTATTGTTTGAAGACTATCTTAGCAACACAAGCTACCTCGAACATACCATCGCTGTGATGCATAGGATCTTCAGCCATGTGGACAAGGGTTTTCTATTTTCAGTTCATTATTTCCATTACCGTCACTATCTGTGTAGCAGGAGAAGGAGCTGTTCTGTTGATTTGGACTCTCGCCATCTCACTCTCTGGGACAGGGGATTAGGCGATGGTTGGCGACGGGGGCTCCATCGCAGTAGAAACCTGCCCGTCCCGCGTGAATAACGGTGACAGTGCGAGTCCCGTTCGACTGACGAGCGGCAGGAAGCCGGGCGGGCAGGCAGCGGCTTATCTGCCAAAACAGCTGGAGTGCTCCGGATCCCCAGCTGTGAGCGCCGCCGCGACTGAACGACCCCACGCAGAGAGACAGACAGAGAGAGAGGGGGAGAGAGGAGAAAGAATGAGAAATAGTGGGAAACAGTATTAAAAAAAAGAGGTAATTGGAAAGCGTGGAGAGAAAAACTAGGTGGGAGGATTCACACTTTCGCTCTACTTTTTGCGCTCCCTCACCTGGAGATTACACTAGCCTTGTTCCGCTGTTCACTCATGGCTTGTTCCACCTCCTCTGCTGCCATTTCAATATAGTCCCAATGTAACACATCCGGAACGCACAGGAATTCCATTTGGGGCAGCGCTCTGTACCAAACTCATCTCCGGAGCCTGTGAAGTGTTGACTAAGCATGGGGGGGCCGCTGTCGGGGAGATGTACTGGGCTTTGTGGAAAGTGTGAATGTGAGACCCAGGTGTCACTTTAATTGAGACTGAGATATCGCTGTAGAAGCAATACAACTGAATTGTGGGTGGACATTTTAACTTTGCAACAATGTATAACCTTACTGAGATAGTGGGGCGAATAGCTTTTGCCTCCAAATAAACCGAAAGTGTCTTATCCCCAGTCACAGCCATAGACACAGAGAGGGTTAAGTCTCCAAACAGCAAAAGAAAAACAGCGGTCTGTCAAGCAGTCTGTCTGCTGCATCGGCACACTGGCTCCTCTTTCTGCCGTTGTAATGAAATTACAGTGGGCCCCGTCTGATTGATGAAAGCGCCATGTCTGCGAGTGCCTCTTTTACATAAAGGAGAGGCTCTCCCGCAGACTGCAATTCATCATCTGACAGGCGGATGGCTCCATTCGTCTTAATTCCCGCCAGACCCAAAAGCAAGGACCCGGGTCGTGCAGCCCTGCCTCAACCTCCCTGTTCGGGTTGGAGAGGGGTTGGTGGGGCTATTAAAAGGAGTTTAACCTTGTTGTTTACTGTCTTAAAACAGCTCAACGTGTGTATGCATTTTTCTGGGTCAAGAAAAAGATGAGACAATACAAACAACAAATGATTACTCAGATCCTGTGCTCTCTACGTATTCCTATGGCAGTCCCTCCAATCTATATGAAGACAGGCCTATACCGCCCAAGGGTTGTGATGAGGGGTCATTGTAATAGGTGCCTATTCATCCATCAGGACCACCCAGACTGCAAGGAACTTTCCCATCCAACATCTGCCAATAACTCTGCCACTTTTTACCACCGCCACACTATACACAGAACTGTCATCCTCCCCAAATAGACTGCCACAATCGCAAGTGAATCCTGATCCAAATACTCACCGGTAGATAGAGGGTAATATGGTGTGACTACACACTACAGTGAATCCTGCTATCCAGGGTAAGAAAAACCCTACCAGCCCAAAAAGAGGAAGTCTCATGTCTTTAACTCTGAGGGTAAACTGCTGGTCAGTGCTGTCCTTACCCTAAATCCTAACCATCACCCCTACCCTAAACCCTTTTCACTTCAATGGAGGGTAGTGACATTCCAAGGATCCCGGATAGCACAGACCATAAACTACCGGCCTTACGCAGTTAAGCTTTGTTTCTTTCACATGTGGCTTGGCCTATGGATGCAGTCTATAACCTACCATGAAAAAACATGGTCATTACATTGCGTGACTGTTTCTTTTGACTCATTTAGTGAATAGAAATGGTGCTTTAGAAATGTGTTTGCCTCAGCAAGTGAGCAAATAGCTCTATTTTTTCTCTCCCTCTTTCATTGTTCTTGGCAAGTCAGCAGGGGTAATTGGCATGCATGCCCTGGCAGTGCACTCGACGAGCCAGGTCTTGAGTTTGGGCACGGAGCACAACGGCTCCGCTATGCCCACGTAATTTGTTTAAAGCTATGATTCAGCTACAGGCAGCGTCCTGTAGGGCTCAACTGATGCAATCCATCACTGCAAATCCATTTCGCTGGGAGAAAACAACCGGTCCACACCGCTCTCCCCCCCACACAACCCCCTGCAGCCAGTTTCCACTCCTTACCACTCCTTCAGAGTAAACAGCAGGAATGAGACAAAGCTAAAGATGGCTGGGAAGTGGCTAACCAGCCACTACCCCTACAGCCATGATTCAAGCAGCCGTGAGAGAAAAACATTGGTGGTGATAAGGTGCTGTGGATGAGGGGGAGGGTTTCAAGGGGATCACATCTTCTCATTAACTTTGGCCAGGCCCGGGGAGCGTGGGAGGGTGAGGTGGAGGGAGGGATTGGTTTAATGAAGACTCCTGCCGTGAGGGTCCGTCTCCCGACTGCGCTGCCCTGTGAGTAAGCTTGGCCAACAGACGGGCTGAGGAATTGATCAGTAGAGACAGTAGAGACCTGAGCAGAGAGGCGAGATAGACCTAGATATCTATCTGCGTGCATCCACGGTTCTAGAAACGAAAACAATGATTTCAGGATCTGCTAATCAACAGTAAAAGGTTGTATTTGAAGTGTATGCGCAGTTGAACTTGAGGGATGAGATTTTTACTCAAGGTGCACCACATCAGAAACACTTCTACAAATTCTTTATCAAAACAGAAAAACATGGCAGACGCAACACCCCAGAGCGCAGGAGACTGATGAATAAACATGTCTGTGCAGGTCAGGTCAGTATTCCCCACGAATGAAGAACTGTCTGCCATTAGGTATCATCCCTGCCCTGGCGCTGTCACTCCGCTGTCCTTCTGAGAGCAGTCCTACTTTCAGCCTCTGTGTGACATCCATCTTTCACAGAAAATACACCCCCCCCCCCCAGTCTCATTCTTTTGTTCAAGGCTCAGAGATGGAACCCGGCAATTCTGTCATCTGCAAAAGCTCAATACCTGCCTGCCGCACTGATAAGCAGACAGGTGCTAGTCGAGGCTGAATACAGCACATGCAGTCACAAGGAGGGCGCCTATTTGTTCCATATAACCCAAGCCGAGCATTTTGATTCAAGCCCTGAGGACAGGGAATATGGCTTTTCTTTGTAACGGCCCAGAATTCAAAGCCTGCTTGAGCGTCCTCTCAGGCTAAAGCTTCCCATATCCCCCGTGTTATTGCAAAATTCATGCCAAAGGGATATAAGGACAGTTGGGAGAGAGTAGAGCATCTGAAAATGTTCATTTTGTTTAACCTATTGGTCATTTCATTGTAGGTATAATTATAGTGTTCCTTGGACAGTGAGCAGGTCAGGTATGCAGGCACTCTCACTTCTGTCACTGTTGAAAACACATGCAGACACAATTATCATAGCACAGAAGGATAAACATGCTACCACAATGCTAATTTGCCTTGTATTGTGAGCTTTTGTCAGTGAAGACAGTGTTCTGGTACCTCATTCTTTGTCCGGACTAGCAAATATGAGATGAATGTATTTTCTATTGACGTCAGTAGATGCTTTTTCTTACATCTCTATGACCCTTTAAAAAAGTCCTTGCAAAGAAACAAGGGCTGCTAGGTGCCCAGATTCAGATAGCTCAGTGGTACTCCCTGGGGGCTCTGAAACCTCTAGCTGTTCAGAGCACAGTCACCATAGTTACTACTGCATGACACTGCTGGCAAATAGACTGACCACAAATGGGGCACATGGGAGGGCACTGCCAAACACGCTAAGGGTCTTCACACACAAAAAGCTAGAGGGCACCAGAATCGCCCTTCTAATGCCATTCAGGGAATGCCAGTTAACGTTAGTTGCCCGAATGCTCTTTTAGGGGAAATGGACAACTACAGGGGAAGGACTTGCAGGCTGGGTGCCTCTGTCTCTTGGCACAACGTGGAATGTTTAATTAGGCCTTGAAAAACAGGACATCGCTCTCTTAAATGTCACATCCTTGTGAGGAGAATGGGGATGGCGGCAAGTTAGATTGACTTCTGTGAACTGATTGATGCCAGTGTTTATTTACCTTTCCCTTGGCAATTCATGCTCCCCATCCCCGCCTTTCCCTCCGCCTCGCTCTTTCAGCTTGCTCTTTCAGCTCACTCGCTCTCGCTCCCTCTCTCTCTCTCCCCGTTCCGCTGTTTACTCTGTGATGTATGGCTTCATTTCAAGTTTGGCTTTTTTGCCAGAATGAGATTACAATCTGTGCAATTGTGCGGAAACAAGATAGATCTAGCCAAAAAAAGGGGGGGAAAGGGAAAGAATATAAGAAGCAGTAGCATTCTTATAAAGTCCTTCCCTTTCTGATGTACCGTATTCTCTCCTTACCAAAACATGTCCCGTTGCACTGAACTTAAAAGTGGAGGTTCCGATAAGGTGTCCTGCAGACCAGACAGTGCTTAAAACTGAGACCATGGAAGAAGGTAGGAGGAGAGAAGAAACAAATATCAGAGGGGTTTGTAATGAGAGGCGACACTTGAAGAATGCAGCCGGCAGCGGCCTTTTAAATGGCAGGCCTCGTTACCGGGCTGGTTACATACCGTCAGAAGGCCAGAGACAAAGATAAAGGGAACATCGTTAATGGATGGGGAACACTAAGGGCTGACAGGCAGCGAATGAACTAGCCAAACTCACAATGTCGCGAAGGATACATGGCAAAATACCACAGACCATGGATATGTAGGCTATTTGCGTTCATTTCCTGGTTCTGTCCTTGACATTGCTTTGTAATAGCTCTACTTTTCCTGAGTAATGTCTAGTGATACAGTATCAAAAGAGTAGCTTGGGGTACTCATTGAATAATTAAGCAATGCAAAAAATTACTTGAAATAATAATTGCCTCCCTCTAAATTTCCACCAAATTAATCAAACAGGCACCAAAAAGATTGAAAAATGAACCATTCCTTACCAGAGGTGAAAAGACTATGACTGACTCATAGCAATGATCTGGGGGCAATTTAGCTGTCATGATGGTTAATGCTTGGGTGGGGAAACCATTTATTTTTACAAACTTTGAAGAAGCAAATTCATCCCAGCAGATTCATCCCAGAGGTGAGATTCCAGATTGTATGCAATGGCTTTCATGAAGTGATTACAGGAGTGGAGCAAAAGGTAAAAAGCCTGTCAAAGCAATTACTCAGGAAGGAGTATGTTCCCAACCTTCCCAACAGAGGGAGCTCAGCAATTCACACACACACACACACACACACACACACACACACACACACACACACACACACACACACACACACACACACACACACACACACACACACACACACACACACACACACACACACACACACACACACACACACACAGAGAAAAAATGCTTTAACATTCAACTAAATGTTAGGGAATGAGTCTTATAAGGAAGAAAAAAAACTATAGAGGAGTTGAATGGTTTACACGCTGGCTGCCAGCTCGCGTTTCGTCTTAGTGTTACAATTTGTTTGGAGACCGTCACGGACAAGCTAAAAAAAGAGAGGGCCCACTCCGAAAGCCTTCCCAACGGCTGCAGACTTGCTAAACGTCAATCACAATCTTTCAGCCAACAGGGAAGGAGAAAGAGAGAGAAGAAGAGACGGGGAGAGTGAGAGAACGAGAGAGAGAACGAGAGAACGAGAGAACGAGAGAGAGAGAGAGAGAGAGAGAGAGAAAGACAGACTCATGCATCCTAATCCGTGCCTCATGTGGTGCTTGCAGTATAATCTGAGAAGAGACTGTAGAGTTCAGGTTTCAAAGCTGGGAGATAGAGGGATTGGACCCGTTTTCCATTCCAGCCAGGCACACAAAAATAACAAGAAAACAGAAGACAAGTGTTTATAGAAGCCTCCAAAAGTTCACTTTGTTGTTGTAGGTAGTTGATGAGGGGTTTGTGTTGTTGCGGAGGCCTGGTTTGGTTTCTTTAGTTTGATTCAGTCTAAAGCCCTGCTTATCTCCATCTCACCAGCAGTGAGGAACGTGGGAACTTTTCTATTCGTTCAGTGGGGGTGGTAAAATGATCCGGAATGATCAACCGGTGCTCAACCTCGCATCGATATGCCAGTTAACTGTTCAGAAGCAGAATCTTTTGACTACAAGTTGGTTTCGTCTTTCGCTCTACCCAAACGGATCCCACAGGCGCTGAAAACCACTCTATATGCAAGACAATGTTCTTCTGTATCGGAGAGTCCACACATTTTCTATTTTGAGGGTTGTTCCCTTCCCTTGGTGGTCGCAATTTTACTTGTTCTAATTTTGAATCGAATTGGCTTACATACATTTTTCATTGCCTAGCCCACACTGGGCCATGAGCAAGAACCAATGACTGTTACAAAGTTATCCCCATCTCAGATAAATATCAATCAGCTCTTGGTGGCATTCAGCTGGTCCTGTAAAAACAGTGTCTGCAGGTGTTTTGGCTCGCTCAAGAACCAGGCGCTAATGTTGAACATGCAATCAAACTTCAATGTGTTTTAAGCATCAAATTCTGTGAATGACAACGTGGTGAAAAGCCCCTTCTCTTGGCTGACATGGCTGATTTGAATATCAAAACATGATGTAAAACGGTGATTAAAACTCAATTACAGCACACACACCGATGAAAAGTCAATTAGTGCTTTAGAGGCTGGGAACGGGCAGCTGCCAATGTGAGGATAGAGGGAGAAGAGAAAAGAAATGAGAGAGATAGAGAAAAGGGCTGGAGGAGTGAGTCGGAGAGAAGAAAAACCAAGAGACCGATACAGTCGCTGAGGGAGCGATGGAGAGAGCAGCAGTGAATGAGATCCGATAAACACAGCCTCTTGAATTCTGGAGTCAGACTGCGAGCACAATTTACAGTAGAAAAGGATTTCTGTCAGTCCCTTCACAAACCATCCATAAATTATGACCAATTTGCATCAGGAGGCGTTCAATTAAGAGCCCGATCCATTGTGGGACACGCGGGGCCCTTTTCTGATGAGGCCCCCAAAAAACAAAGCCACCTTATTCAAATAACTCCATTATACAGTCCCCGAGCTTCCCTCCAGGCCAAGTTCTTTCTGATTGATCCTGCATTACTTATTTATGCACCCGTAATGACTGTTGAATATAAAAAAAGATGGAGAGAGGCTTGGTGCCGTGCTGGGCTTTTTGATCACAAGTCTGGAGCCCGCAGGGGAGCGGTGTTTAAATACAGTAGTGGTGACACATCGGCGCAGGAGCCTCGTCGCCATGGGAGAGCAGGCTGAGGTTTAACAGCATATGTGGCACAAATCAGCCATCACATAGAGCCCCTTTCATGACAAACCAGCCTGCGTCCCCATGGACTACCCCACCAGAAAATAAATACATATAAATTAATATGCGGCAGTAGTGCTGCTTAACCCTTCGCATTAATTATTGAAATATGGCGAAAATTAGTGATCCACACAAAGCTCTCGTGCTGAGGAGGTTTTTAAGAGGGTAATGAGAGGGTTAGGACAAGATGAGATCATTTCAGAGAGCTGCCAACCTGGGGCTGACATGCTTCAAGTGGATGTCTTTTGAAGTGTTTGGCTGCCTTTTAAACAGTTCATGGAGTGGAGGAATATTTCAGGAAAGCTGAGAAAAGCACCACAGATAGAATAGCAAGAGAAAGTAAGGGCCTGGTCTTTAGACACATTGCATTTGCTTGTTACTCAAGATATTTGGCAGAATCCAAGACGTCATACACACACACACACACACACACACACACACACACACACACAGGGCAATCAACACACGCACCCCCAGCAGGACTCCGGCACACACACTCACTCACTCAATCGTCGCCCAGTGAAAACAACCACAGGGTGAAATGTTTACGCTGAGCATTTTTCCCAACATCTGAGGCCTGGAAAGGTCTGGGAATTCAGACCAGTGTTATCTGAAGAAAAAGTCTAGGATATCAATTAGGGTCACTGACAGTGCATGGGCCAGACAGTCCGCAGTTTCAACTGTACTCTCGCCAGCAGCGCCAATGGCCATTGCCTCATCTGTCTGTGTGTGTGTGTGTGTGTGTGTGGTTAATAGAGAATGAAACACACTCAATGGGCATGAATCACAAATAGAGCAAGCCTCAAAAGCTGTCCTCCCTCCACATTAGTGTGTGATTGTTTGGGATGCTGGGAATATTCTTTGCTTCTCTTAGTATTTTTTAGATGGTGTGTAGGTGTATAAGACATGTGAGTGTATTTACATGCAAATTAGTTATTCCCTCCACTCTGTTTTTGTGTGTGTGCAAATTTTAAAGCCACCACCCAATTACTTCAGGGGACCAGACTTGATAGAGCTCAAAATGGTTGGCTTTTGGCAAAGTCCATCCAGAACCTACAAGGAAGAGTCATCCAAGGATTCAAGCTGTTTATATTACTCCACAGAAAATTGCATCAGCTTCATTCGTCATGGTTTGGGCATTAGTCAAGGCAATACCAGCAGAAAGCTGCATAGGCATCAGCTGAATAAGAATCATGGCTTATCTGGATTCTCCTAAATGGGGGTGAGTGCACAGAGAGGACAACACCGTGCACATGTTTTTATTCAGCCTTCACTTCATTACTGCAATAACAATAATCATAGACCCTGGGTGTTGTGGTGAAAACCTGGAGCCATCGCTCAAATGATTTAGCAGAGACCAGATTCCCGGCAAATGGCGGCCAATGCCTTGGAAACCATACGTGAACGTCCATAAAGGAAATCTTTTATGAGTAGAGTCAACTCTCGGCCAGGGTGCTCCAACATGTTCCCGCAGCATTACCATTTTAAAAGGGAGGACAGGAACACACCATGAGAGAAAGAAAATGACACGAGAGAAAGAGAGATGGAGAAAAGGGTGAAACAGTGACGTCAACGTCAACAAACATGGTGCCCCACACAGCTGGCAAATAGCTTAGCATTAGCTCATCATATATCAGTACAACCTTCAAAAAAGTGTACAATAATGCAAGAACCGGAATGCATGATTTGCCACCAGAACTTGAAAACGTGAATACAACAGTAAATGCATTATGCTCCATACATAAATACGGTGTGCTACAGTAGAAACAACATGATATACATAAACTATAATGATAACGTAATAAGGCACTTACTTTGATAGCTTTAGACATGTGTGCGTTCCTATCATTAGCAAGGAAAACAACAATGAAGGCCATGCGGGTGCCAGGGGGAAAAACGTTCTGTTCTGACTGGAAATGCGCAAATCCTGCATACTTGATCTGGGTAAACACTAGGATGTGCTTGGGCTCTTGAAGAGAGAAGTTTGTCCGGCTCAGTAATGCCTCAATTGTATACAACAGTGAAATGGGCTACTTCTATGTGAATTAATTAAGTGATAATGCCAAAGAAGCCGGTGTTTGAAGGATATATTGGCACTGGTGTTGTTAGGCCCGAAACAATGTTGAGGGCCGGCAAACCGAACAAATATATCCTCCAAACACCAGCTTCGAGGGCTTTATCACTTTTATACAACGGGTTACGAACATATTAAAATAATGATTGACATATTTTCATTATAAACATTATTTTGATGAATTTATTCATACTATTTCATTCTTGCACAAAATATAGTCCTGAAACAAAACTAGGGTTGCTACCCAAGCCGGCTGGTCGTTCGTTCTATAGGTTCGGTTGACCCAGTCATTCAGTCTTTTGGTTCTGTATGTATGGACGCAACCCAGTCGTTCATTCTAAATGGTCCATTGCCATACTGGCTAAGGACGTTCTTATGCCTTGCTTGCTAGCTAGCCAACTACAGCTAACTTAGTCACGTCAAACAGTGCAGCCAGAATAACAGTATCTGCATTTGTTTAAGCTTTTTTCTAGTGACATTTATTTGGATACATCCATAACAATGAGCTAATGAGGCACGATTTCACCTGGCATAGAATACGTGTTCTCTCGTCAGGCCACTGCTGTTCAGAGGAGCTAGCAAACAACACAGCTAACACAATCACTTTAAACTGAAGCTGGAAAGACTGCAAACTAGCTGCATTTCGTCTTGTTTACCTTTTTTCCAATTGACATTTCTTTGTATATATATCCATAAAAATGACACCAGCTGATTCACGATTTCGACTGGCTGAGAAAGATGCCTGCCCCCCTCTCATCCTGACCCCCGACCCCTAAACGTTCATTACTATGGGACAGCTGGAGATCAAATTTGAATATTGAAACAATGTTGCAAATGTCAGAGAGACAGACAGCAAGGTTTATACAAATCTACACTTTTGAAACTAAATGTTAGTCTCAAAGAAATGTGAGAATGTCTAGATGCTTTTTATAGTGAAGATCAAGTTTATAACTTCCCTGCCTGGGCTGACAAACAGTGGATTGCGCAGTCAGATGGAAGAGAGTAAATAGGCATTTTAACGTCATAGATTTAGCAGGTGGTAACTTGTGAAATAGACACCAGCTGGAATGCACTTTTAACCAATCAGCATTAGACCCACCTGTACTATAATGAGGTGGAACACACCTCAATTCAAACTGTTAGAAAATAAAAGCTTTTAGAAAATAATTTGAAATTGACAAGTTGAAACATAGCCCATAGATAATTAGCAGGCAGTGTGCCTTGGTTTGATGGCAGTGCGGGTTAACTGTCCTGCTGCATAACAATCACATTTTGGAACAGTTTGTGCATTCTGACATCACCCGCATAAAAAGAAAAACTCACATTTACATTTAGCAGACGCTCTTATCCAGAGCGACTTACAGTAGTGAATGCATACATTTCAATTCATTTCATATATTATATATTTTTTTCCTTACTGGCCCCCCGTGGGAATCGAACCCACAACCCTGGCGTTGCAAACACCATTGCAAACGCCATGCTCTACCAACTGAGCCACTGGGGTAACCGTTAGAGATATTTGGAACTCCCACATGAAAGGTACATTCAAACATTTGACTGGAAATGGAGGAAAGATTCTGAGATCTGTAGCAGAACCACTTAAACGATCTCTCAAACATTCCTCGCTAGGTTGAAATGTCACTGTTAGCTGAGCTCTGTTCTGTTCTCCCGATCCAATCTCTACACCGTTCACCACTGCATTGTAGCCAGGGTTGGTGGGAAGTGTTTTGAGATGGTGTGAAGAGTCCTACATCCGCAGTAGACAAGTGTTATCGATTTCTCAACCTCTTCACCCTCTCTAAGAGACACTGGGAAGGGCAAAACATTGAGTGAGTCACACACATCTGTGTGTTGGTGTCATCATTTAGCTAGTTTTTCTGAGAACTGGTTGGTCTCCTCCACCCAGGACAGGTGCCTGCAAGCAGGTAGTGACACCTGTTTCCACTTGCTGTTGTTGGGCGTTCTCCACCAGCAGTTCCACCCTCTTTTTAGTTGTTCAATGAGTTCCACCCATTCAACAGCTGAATGCAGGCACCCACACATACACACTCACTGACCGATCTAGAACAGCTATTTCACGACACACTGAAGCACAAACGCTGGCCACAAACCCATAAAGACTGAGGAATGGCTGTGGCTAATTGTTTCACTGGTCTAAGCTAAACAACTTTGCCAGTTTCTTCCCTTAATCCCTTGGGATGCAATTCTGGGTACAGCTGCAATGGAAGAAGGTGACGTTTCTCACATACAGTAAATAAAATGCCAATACCCATTCTATGGAATAAGCACAAGAGACATTTCTCCGGAAAAAAATGCAGGCGATCATTACTGGGAATAAGATAACCTTGGGGAAAGTGTCCCCCGTCTACCTGCTCTGCCTAATGGCCAACTCTTGACAGCTTGATCCCATGTTCTATAGCCTCATGCGCTGGAGGAGGCCAGGAGTCAAAGACCGAACAAAACCTCTGCAAAAGTGTGCATGACAGGGCAATCTGAGAGTAATGGAATTGAAGTTCTCCACTTAGAGCACAGAGAGTGGAGAATCTCCATGGAAACCCAGATGGTGGCTTTCCAGTTTTGAGCTTTCTGCAATTGAAACCCTTTTGTTTGGAGGACATTAGGTATGGTGCCATTTTGGAAGTAATTTCCTTCAGAAGTGTGAAAAACCCTGCTTACATACTGCACCTCACTTACATACTCTGATCTGCAAGGTAATCATGGCAGCCACACAGTGAGAGAAAGCCTTAACGGTGGGTGATAAAGGCTGGGAGATTGTCAGTAGGCAGCATAACTTCCGAGCTGCTTGTTTCAGCAGTAATTATGGAGAGTGAACGGTACACTGTGGCTGGTGCTAAAGAGCTTGCAAAGCCTTTTGCTTGTGATGCAATGTCAACGAGCTACTGGAGGGAAGTCGATCGAATAAGTAAAAGTGACTATAAAGCCAAACAAAATGTCTTAAACAAAGACATAAGTGTTGGAGGGATGCAGAGGGAGGGGGGCAGGGGAAAGAGATGCGTTCAGAAGACTATGAATAGGGATGAGATTGGAGAGCACACCGCATCAGTGAACCAATCACAGGCATATTGAAAAATCTGGAGAGAGTGGAGATAAGGAAGGAGAAAAAGAAAGGAAGAGAAGATGGGAATAAATAACGGAGTGGATGAGAGGGCTAGCATAGTCACGGGAGCAGGTGATTGAAAATAACCACCAACAGGATGAACAGATTGATAGAGATAGGCTGACAGAGAGCAAGGCTCTGTGTGTGTGTGTGTGTGTGTGTGTGTGTAGGTTGCTCCCTCCTAATACCCATCACAATGTACATGGAATCTATCACCTCCCTCACCCCCCTGGTCTGCCCTAAGTAATCTCCTTTTCCCTCCACCTCTTCATCTGCCCTCCTTGTCCTCGTCTCATCAGTCTGCACTCATCCTCCTCTCTCTGTGTCATACAGGTGCTTGTAAGGAGGGCGCTTAACCCCTCTCTCAGGCTTGACCTCGCAGATATGGAAGGAGGATGCCGGTGGAGCATGGTGGCAGCGGTAGGTACACAGTGTACAGCGCCTATAGAGTCTACACCCCCCTTGGATTTCTTCACGTTTTATGTTACAAAGTGGGATTAAAATAGTAATTGTATGTAATTGTAATTTTTTTTGTCAACTATCTACACAAAACGTCAAAGTGGAGAATATATATATATCTATGTAAACTCAGCAAAAAAAGATGTCCTCTCACTGTCAACAGCGTTTATTTTCAGCAAACTTTACGTGTGGAAATATTTGTATGAACATAACAAGATTCAACAACTGAGACATAAACTGAACAAGTTTAACAAACATGTGACTAACAAATGGAATAATGTGTCCCTGAACAAAGGGAGGGGTCAAAATCAAAAGTATCTGGTGTGGCCACTAGCTGCATTAAGTACTGCAGTGCATCTCCTCCTCATGGACTGCATCAGATTTGCCAGTTCTTGCTGTGAGATGTTACCCCACTCTTCCACCAAGGCACCTGCAAGTTCCTAGCCCTCACCCTCCGATCCAACTTGTCCCAGACGTGCTCAATGGGATTGAGATCCGGGCTCTTCGTTGGCCATGGCAGAACACTGACATTCCCTTCTTGCAGGAAATCACGCACAGAACGAGCAGTATGGCTGGTGGCATTGTCACGCTGGAGGGTCATGTCAGGATGAGCCTGCAGGAAGGGTACCACATGAGGGAGGAGGAGGTCTTTCCTGTAACGCACAGCGTTGGGATTGCCTGCAATGACAATAAGTTCAGTCCGATGATGCTGTGACACACCGCCCCAGACCATGACGGACCCTCCACCTCCAAAATCGATCCCGCTCCAGAGTACAGGCCTCGGTGTAACGCTCATTCCTTCGACGATAAATGCGAATCCGATCATCACCCCTGGTGAGACAAAACCGTAACTTGTCAGTGAAGAGCACTTTTTGCCAGTCCTGTCTGGTGCAGCGACGATGGGTTTGTGTCCATAGGCGACGTTGTTGTCGGTGATGTCTGGTGAGGACCTGCCTTACAACAGACCTACAAGCCCTCAGTCCAGCCTCTCTCAGCCTATTGCGGACAGTCTGAGCACTGATGGAGGGTTTGTGCGTTCCTGGTGTAACTCGGGCAGTTGTTGTTGCCATCCTGTACCTGTCCCGCAGGCGTGATGTTCGGATGTATCGATCCTGTGCAGGTGTTGTTACACGTCATGTCTCCCTGTAGTGCCTTACAGTTTATTGCCCTGGCCACATCTGCAGTCCTCATGCCTCCTTGCAGCATGCCTAAGGCACGTTCACGCAGATGAGCAGGGGCCTTGGGCATCTTTCTTTTTGTGTTTTTCAGAGTCAATTTAAAGGCCTCTTTAGTGTCCTAAGTTTTCATAACTGTGACCTTAATTGCCAACCGTCTGTAAGCTGTTAGTGTCTTAACGACCGTTCCACAGGTGCATGTTCATTAATTATTTATGGTTCATTGAACAAGCATGGGAAGCAGTGTTTAAACACTTTACAATGAAGATCTGTGAAGTTATTTGGATTTTTACGAATTATCTTTGAAAGACAGGGTCCTGAAAAAGGGACCTTTCTTTTTTTTGCTGAGATGGATATATATTTAATTTTTTTTTGAGATTAATGAAAAACACTAATATACCTTGATTAAATAAGTATTCACCCCAAGTCAATACATGTTAGAAACACCTTTTGCAGCTGTGAGTCTTCTTGAGTAAGTCTCAAAGAGCTTTGCACACCTGTATTGTGCAATATTTGCCCATTGTTGTTTTCAAAATTCTTCAAGCTCTGTCAAGGTGTTTGGGATCATGGCTAGACATCAATTTAAGTCTTCCATAGATTTTCAAGCAGATTTAAATCAAAACTGTAGCTTGGCCACTCCGGAACATTCACTGTCTTCTTGGTAGGTAAGCAACTCCAGTGTAGATTTGTATTTGTGTTTAGGTTATTGTCCTCCTGAAAAGGTGAATTCCTCTCCCAGTGTCTGGTGGAAAGCCAACTGAACCAGGTTTTCCTCTATGATTTTGCCTGTGCTTAGCGCCATCCTGTTTCTTTTCATCCTGAAAAACACCCCAGTCTTTGTCGATGTCAAGCTTACACAGACCATGATGCAGCCACCACCATGCTCGAAAATAAGGAGGCTCAGTGATGTGTTGTGTTGGATTTGCCCTAAACATAAGGCTTTGCATTTAGGCCAAAAAGTACATTATTTTGCATTCTGTATATTTGTATTCTTTTCACTCTGTAATTTAGGTTATTATGTGGAGTTATTTCAAATTTGTTGATGCAGCCCCAGTTCTCCAATCTCAGCCATTGAACTCTGTTGCGGTTTTAAAATCACCAACGTCCTCATGGTGACATCCCCAAACAGTTTCCTTCCTGTACTGCAGCTCAGTTCAGAAAGACAACTACATTTTTGATGTGTCTGGGTGGTTTAATACATCACCCACAGCATAATTATTAACTTCACCATGCTTAAAATATATATTTCATGTCTGATTTGTTATTAGTTACCCATGTAACAGTCACTGCACTTCTCTTTGAGCATTTCAGAAAGCTCTGTGGTCTTTGTAGTTGAATCTGTGCTTGAAACTCAATATCGGACTGTGGGACCTTAGATGTTGTATGCATGGAGGACAGAGGAAGGGGGTAGTAATTCAAAAATCATGCCAACCCCTATTATTCAACACATAACTTATGTGATTTGTTAAGCCAAATTTTACTTCTGAACTCATTTTAGGTTTGCCTAAACAAAGAGAAGGGAAAGGAAAGGGGATACCTTGTCCAACTGAATGCATTCAACTGAAATGTGTCTTCCGCATTTAACCCAACCCCTCTGAATCAGAGAGGTGCAGGGGGCTGCCTTAAATCGACATCCATGTCTTCAGCACCCGGGGAACAGTGGGTTAACTGCCTTGCTCAGGGGTGAATACTTATGCAATGACAATTTTATTGTGATTGAATTTTTATTAATTAGACATTATGGAGTATTGTGTAGATCAATGAAAAAAAAAAAAAAAAGAATCCCACTTCGTAATGCAACAAAAAGTGAAAAAAACTTCAAGGGGGTGTGGACTTTCTATAGGCACTGTACATGATCTGGAAGAAATTGGATATTGAATGCAGGAAGGGACGAGGGCCCTGGTAGAAGATGAGTGAAGATGAACTCATTTCACCCACCCACACAGGGAGCAAGGGCTATGAATGAGCAAATCGATAATATTGAGTATGGGGAGGGGACTCCAGACCAAGAGGTTTAGTGACCATGTCCAATCCACCGGTGTCTACATCCATAGAGAGGTCATTCATCATGGGACAGACAAACGGCAGTGGGGGAGGGAAGGTTTGCCATAAGAATGGGAAGCTCTGGATTGCACTACAAACTCAACTGGCTGCTAAAATGCAAGGTCGTGGTTCGGTAGAAAAGGTAACAAGATAATGAAGTGTATTATAAAACACGGAATTGGGAAATGTCGTGGGAAATGTCTTTGAAATGTACAGCCAAGTACTAATGGAACTGGATGGGAGGAGTCAAAGAAATGTGGAGAGAGGTCAAGTAAGGGAAAGCAACTATTTTATTGTCTATTTATTAATGAAATGGGCCGGAAGTACTTCAATATAAATAAACTCCATTAAACACAAGCAGAGTGCATTTATATTCCAGCAAACTGCTTGCAATTACCTATTTAGAAGACATAAGTTGGTAATTAATACAGCAATCCCTGTAATGCTGTACCTAGGGAATTTATAAACATCAATTATATTAAATAGGAGAGTCAATGGGATAGAACTTGTAGCCTGCTGCAGCAGTCACAGCATGATACCACTACCAGTAAACATCCCCCTCAACGCTAACAAATGCTTCACTGTACAAAACCATCCAACTCCACTATGTATTTTTCCAAGAGAAAGCAAGAGAAATTCTGATTGGGGGTTTTGTGATCTACTGCAAACACCAACAGTCTTCACATTGTAATAACCCAGAAGTCCCTTGACAGATAAAGAAGGGATGAAGGAGGAGGAAAAACAACCCAGCTCAGTGGAAAACAACCTGGCACTGTAAATCTCCAAGCCCTGCTCCACTGTCAATATTGCTGATCAGACTGGTTCTTCCACATTATGCAGACATCTCCAGGTCCATTGCTGCTAACAGTATCAGTCTTTCACATAAACCATCCATCTCATGGACCAGATCAATACAAGCTGTCTCTCCAGCACCCTGCAAAGGGTAGGCACTGTTTTTGTGGACGCTGGACAGAATACACTCCAAAACACAGGGCTCTACAGTGCGACCATTTTACTCGCATATGTGACTAAATAATTTGCTGTGCGACCTGGAATTTATATTGACTTTTTTTTTAATAAAAAAATTAAAATCACCCAGATGATAATTGTTGCAATGACTACTTCACTATACCGCAGCCCCTGAGTGCCACTGAGAATACAGATTCATGACCGTCTTGCTTGCACCATTACTACAAAGAAATAATTTTGTTACTTCAAATATTTTTCATTGTGCTCCTAAATGTATTTGTGTGCTCCTACATTTTTCAACTTAGGCGCACACATGCTCCTTGTTAAAAAGGTAAGCATAGAGCCCTGATACACAATACAGCACAGTAACACTAGTCGCTGTATATTATCATCAATGGATAGTCACTTTACCCCTACCTAGATGTACATATTACCTCGACTAACCTGTACCCCCCGCACATTGACTCGGTACCAGTCCCCCCTGTAACAAATATTTTCTTACTTAAAAAAACTACCTCTGCATTGATAGTTAAGGGCTCGTAAGTAAGCATGTCAAGGTAAGGTCTACTACACCTGTTGTATTCAGCGGATATGACAAATACATTTTGATTTGATTCGATTGAGATGTTTCAAGTCATATTTCTGACATTTCAAAGCTGACCTAAGAATCAAGTATTTTTATCACAAAGAGGTAAATGGTATGTAAATCAATCTGTAGAGAAAGATATGCACTAAATAATAGGCTAGGGTTTGCTAATTGAATAAGCTCAATGAATTGCAAAATCACATCTACTTATGTGTCCGTAGTTAACAGAACCTCCTCATTACTCTACTGAACCTTGCGGACCTCTTACACAGGGTTAGCCCAGGGCAAAGCTGTCTCAGAGCATTAGGGCTGAATCCCTCTCGCCACACATCCCAGCACTTTCCTGGTCGGGAAGGCAAAAAGCATAATCCGGAACCCGGGGAGTCCACTTAAGCTAATTACCAGGTTGCACGGGCACGCTGCATTCGTTAAACAAGCGAGCAGGCAAGTTAACATCAGGAGTATGGAGTCCCTTCACTGTAATCATTCCTTTATTCTAATCAAAGGTTTAAATTGAGCAAGCCCTCTCAACCATCCAAACAACAAAGACTTCTGATTACATTTAAGTAACGAGACAAATAACTCAAGAGGAAGACAAAACGAGGACAAATATTTTAGAAAACTGGATTTCCACTTAGTCGGACTAACAAGCACATGGGCACAAACATTTGTACTTAAATGCTTTGAATTTGAAGCCCACAAGATAAGTCATGCCAATTGAAATAACCAGTATGATATTGTGTTAAATTATTTCTAAGAAAGGGCGATGCTGAATAGAAAACTCTGAAAAATGCATACAAAAAATTATCACAGGCTTGTTAAGACAGTAAACTAAACTATTGCTGATCACAAAAAAATAGTAAGTGCAATGACCCTGAAAATCCTACAAAACTGGCATGAATCCTTGCTGCTCCAATCAAGCAAATTGTTATCTGGGAATCTAACTGGGTATGAAGACCCAAAAAGAATGTACATGGTAGTAATTGGAGGGATTCTTGGCGAAGGAGCAGCACTATTCTGTAGAATTATAAACAGTGAGATGTCTCACAATTAATACATCCAGAGCCAAAATCCTGACTCACGATACATCCTATACATATATTTTTTTACCCTTGCATTTCACTTTCAATTTGGCAGCAGCTCTTCAAATTGCAAAAAATAGCGTTCATGGCATTGCCATCCTTCTGTCAGGTTTCACAGGTTATGGCCAGAGAGGGCTTCCACATACACATCTGACAAACCAGCTATCCCCCACCCAGTACCCCAATCAACAAAGCCATCACCTCGAGACTGAACTTTTCTGTGTTGCCTTGGGGAAAGTGCATAGGTAACGTTTGAGGTGACACTCGGAGCAGGTTTGCTCGCAGCAGACCTCATTCACCGAGCCCACTTTCTCAAGTCTTGTATCGCTGTGACTTTGAAGTCTGGCCAGAGACGGGCTTTGAAAAGCCAGCAATCTCCCCACCATGACCAGGCACAGGATTAGCAAATCCCTGTAGGATTGGGTAGGAGGACAGGGGGTCGTTTTTGGGGGGTAGCATTTCCCCACCGGACAGAGCTGGGGATTAACAAGCTACTAAGGAAGCAGAGAACACAAGGAGCCAGCCTCTTTCGTGAGTTCCTCGGAAACCAATTTGTAGTGGGAGAAACTAAGAGAGGCAGCTAATTCTGCCCGGGACCTCTCTGCATCAACTTTCTCTTGTTTTGCTGCTCAGAGTCTAAACTATTTTCTCAGGAAAAGAGAGCCGTGTCCAGGCTGTCAATGTCCCTCTCCTTGACAGTGGCTTTGAAAACAAGCCTCTACAGTGCACGGAAGAACAAGAGCCTGAGCGAAGGGGGGGACTTCAATGACCGAGCCTTAACAATTTAGCATTTACTGTGTGAAGAAAATAAAAACACACTCCTCCAACTGACGACGTCACTGAAAAAGGGTCGTGTCAAACTGGCTTTGAAACAAATAAAAAAGCCCTGAAACTACAAGTGAACACACTTGCATATTAACTAATCGGTCATTAAACAGATCTGACAGAAGCATATGTTTTCAACTGGAACTGTGTCAGAGGAGCAGACAACCATTTGGGACACATGACCATAGATAGCTTTCCCCCTAGCGTTTGTAGATTAATGAGGTCTTTGTCTTATCTCTGATTGAAAGGAGCCTGAGGAGTTTGCCCTCTATGTCTTTGTTGAACAGAGTCTCTTGTGGAAATGGAAGATTGGCCTGTATGTGTGGGTGTGTGGGAAAGCGAGGTGGACGGGACACATCAGAGTTCAACTGACTTAATAAAGCTTCTCTCTATCTACCCCGAGATCTCCTCACCCCAATTATATGACTGACACCTCTAACCTCACCCCCGGTCCCCCATCGCACATCCAGCGCTTGTCCTGTCCCTCCCTTCACCGCTCTTAAATCACTCAGCAGGGCTGGCAAGTGTTGGGCTGACGGTGGCAGTCATTCCCCAGGCTCCTCTCACTCTGTTTCTGGCTGTTTGAATTGGGCCAGGGTTGGGGCATCTCCTCTGAGAGCCCTGGCAGGTGAGATGGGAATTATTGAGAAGAGAGAAGCTGCGGTTTAAGCGATAGAGGGTGCAGAAATTGCTATAATTATGCCTGTATGTCCTCAAAATGTAAAATAAATGTAAATCACTCACTAACAGACACCAAACAATAACAAAGTACTGTAAAATGGGTCTAAGACTGATATTATGGACATATTTTTTTAGACATTTGCACAGGTTCTACCCTCAGATTGGTCCAAGGTCACAGCTAGATTGTATCTGGCCAACCATCTGTTTAGACCCATCCCGTGAGATGGCCTGTCACCAGCACACCTTGGCCCTGTCCTCTACTGTCCATGGTCATGGTCGCCAGGGACTGTCAGACCAGACAGGATGGGGGAATCCATGCAGTTGTTTTTTCAATACCCGCGTGACTGACGGGTTGGCCATCATGCAATTTAAGCCACTTTCCATCACGGCCTATACCTCAATCTGCTGTTGTCATGCTAATAAACACATAACATGATAATATACATCTAATCTACTTTTACAAAAACAAAAAGCAAGGATAATTCAAAGTTATGAAGAGGAGTTACCCCCTACATTTGCTCATGAAAATGACTCAGCTCTGTAGATTGATTAAAATATTTTATAAAATCTAATGAATAATATAGGTCATTACAGGAATTTTAAAAAGTGTCTTAATAACCTTTCACACTGCTTCCATTTATCAATCTGTCACTGGGTGCCTCAGCCAGCAGACCTTACCCCTATCCTATCAAACCACTCTTATCCAGAATTATTAAAGATCAAACCGTAAGAAGGAAGTTCATAGCCAGAGTTACAACTCCCAATCAACATTAATCTCACTGCAATTAAAATTCACGGCATTCTTACCTTAACTTTCGACAAATTTGACTGCAGAGATTCAGCCAGCTGAGACGGATAGATGATTGGCACTAGCTGGTTAGGATCGCCACCCCGAGTGAAGACATCCACAATCTAAACCAAAACAAGAATAAGAATTATTTAAAAAACGGGCAAATTCAAGAGTGACTTACAGTTAGACATTCACCATATGTAATGGTCTAGGCAAGAAATAGAACATCTGCTCTATTTGGTCATTTTAATAAAAAAACGGCTTTTAGAGCAAATGAAGATCTTCCCACCTCGGATGTCCTGCAAGTCACATCAATCAAATTCCTCTGCCGCTGTCATGCATCAATTAATATATTTTGAAGCAGGGTTCCTATCTGGTACATAAAGTTCCTTTAGAACACCGACAATTATATTAACGAGTGGACTACTTCCTAAAAACAAGATGCAGCAGATCAATAATTTCAGAAGGTGATATGTACCAACCCTGCATAATAATTATGTGTCGGTCAACCTATTTCATCGCCGTCAAAATTTGCAAACAATTGTCCTCTATCATTTCAAAAACTTGCTGTGCTCCCTGACTGACTCCATTTTTTTTCAGTGATTATTAGCGATCTGGACAGTCAAGAAACTGTATGAATGAAGGCTTATTATACCTTCCAAACAGGTGGTTTTAGTCATTTAAAAAAGTATACATAGATAGAGATCTCTTGAGCGAGCGATAGAGAGAGATACACTACCTTTCAAAAGTTTGGGGTCACTTAGAAATGTCCTTGTTTTTGAATAAATGCACATTTCTTGTCCATTAAAATAACATCAAATTGATCAGAAATACAGTGTAGACAACTATAGTTTTGGCAAGTCGGTTAGGACATCTACTTTGTGCATGACAAGTAATTTTTCCAACAATTGTTTACAGACAGATTATTTCACTTATAATTCACTGTGTCACAATTCCAGTGGGTCAGAAGTTTACATACACTAAGTTGTGCCTTTTAACAGCTTGGAAAATTCCAGAAAATGATGTCATGGCTTTAGAAGCTTCTGATAGGCTAATTGACATAATTTGAGTCAATTGGCGGTGTACCTGTGGATGTATTTCATGGCCTACCTTCAAACTCAGTACCTCTTTGCTTGACATCATAGGAAAATCAAAAGAAATCAGTCAAGACCTCAGAATTTTTTTTTAGACCTCCACAAGCCTTGGGAGAAATGTCCAAATACCTAAAGGTACAACGTTCATCTATAAAAACAATAGTACCCAAGTATAAACACAATGGAACCACGCAGCCGTCATACTGCTCAGGAAGGAGACACGTTCTGTCTCTTAGAGATGAACGTACTTTGGTGCGAAAAGTGCAAATCAATCCCAGAACAGCAGCAAAGGACCTTGTGAAGATCCTGGAGGAAACAGGTACAAAAGTATCTATATCCACAGTAAAACAAGTCCTATATCGACATAACCTGAAAGGCCGCTCAGCAAGGAAGAAGCCACTGCTCCAAAACCTTCCCAACCATGAAGCACGGGGGTGGCAGCATCATGTAGTGGGGGGGCTTTGCTACAGGAGGGACTGGTACTCTTCACAAAATAGATGGCTTCATGAGGAAGGAAAATTATGGGCAGAACTGAAAAAACGTGTGCGAGCAAGGGGGCCTATAAACCTGACTCAGTTATACCAGCTCTGTCAGGAGGAATGGGCCAAATTTCACCCAACTTATTGTGGGAAGCATGTGGAAGGCTACCCGAAACGTTTGACCCAAGTTAAACCATTTAAAGGCAATACTACCAAGTACTAATTGAGTGTATGTATGTAAACTTCTGACCCACTGGGAATGTGATGAGAGAAATAAAAGCTGAAATAAATCATTCTCGCTACTATTATTCCGACATATCACATTCTTAAAATAAAGTGGTGATCCTAACTGACCTAAGACAGAATTTCTACTAGGATTAAATGTCAGGAATTGTGAAAAACTGAGTTTAAATGTATTTGGCTAAGGTGTATGTAAACTTCCGACTTCAACTGTGTGTGTGTGAGATATATAAAAAAAACTCAATACAATAGCCAGGTTTATAGTGGAAGGCAAACAATGATTATTGAAGTAAAGGAAAGACCCGAACAACCAATGCAACTGTAAAGTACTCTGGAAATAACAAGAGCAGCAGCAAAAAAAAGACATTTAAATGTTCTGTGTTTAAGATGTCAGAAGAGAAATTCCATTGACTAACGAAGCAGAAGAGGACAAGTTTCTTGACTGGTTCTTCTCTATTCAGAGAAAGGGAAGTTAACAAAAGTGCACTTAGTTTACATTTATAATGGGCAGCTTATGAATAAAATCTGTTGACAAATCCTAGAGAGAGTTGGAGATGGCCAAATCACAGGGCATCTCAGAACACAATCTGTTCTGGCAATCTGTTTAAAGAGCATTAGACTTCACTTTGCCAGTTCCCCTTTCAGCACAGAGTGGTTTGAGAAAGCTTTGGATTTCTTTCTTTGAATTCTCCACTCTAACAATATGGCAAAGAGATCTTTCAAACAATGAAAAAGAACAATCTGTTGCTTTCGTAAGTGATTTTGTTCCTCTGGATAGGCTGACACCTAGATTTAGGTCCAATTTTTTAAATGATGCCAGAGCATTTCCATGCTCTTGCAGTGCACGGTTCATGTTGTGAATTATAGCATATTATGAGGGTTATCCAAGTCCTTGGCCACAAAAATGTACACTACAGAAATCCCAAATCGGGACAAGGCCTTGCTTAACATGAGGGCCATCAATCACAATTAACATTTTGGAAACACATTAACCTGGTCATTGTTCTGGAAAATTCCTTCTGCCAGTCGATTCAGCAGAGCCTCCCTCCCATTGCAGTGGCTATTTATAGTTAGACTGAACTTGGTCGGTCAAAATCATCTGCGATTGAACATTCTTGGGGCCATGATTAGAGACCATTGGCCTAAATCCAACACTAGGACCTTATCTATTCTAGACAAAGCTAATTGTGACAAATGGTCAAGGTCGGGTATGTGACCTAATTCCCCAAAAACACAGCAGGTATTTCAACCTGTAAAGACTTATTAAAAAAAGAAGCCACTGGACAAAAAAAAAAAAAAACAGACCAGCTGGCAGCCACATGCTAACGCTGGTTCCTCTATTGTCTCAAATTCTATAATAACTCTGTTCCTTTGTACTTTGTTCCATTTTGCCTATGCCCCCAGTATGAGAGAAAAAGGCCAAGAGCACAAAGAGAGAAAATCTAAACTGTAGTGTATCAATAACAGCCTATTTGTGGGTTGCGTGATACGCGTGGGCTTCTGGCCAATATACTATTGTTTTGCTCTTTTTTGGTCTGTAGCAAAACGTTGATCGATGAATGCTGGTACTTGCCATCTGTAAGAGCTGTAATGATCTCAGAATTCAAAGCAAAGCATGGGAAAGAACAACACAAAATAATAACATATTCAACGCTTGTGTGCAGTGGAAACCAAATTCCATTTCAAGTTCAACAGCTAAACATGATTAACTCCAAGGCACTAAAAGGTCCCAGACTTCAAATTGCTCCCAAATGCCCAGTAGATTTATTTTAGAGGGTAGGGCTATGCGTTTTATTTTCCTTCGGAAAAGAGGGGAAAGTTGCACAGTTTAATCAACACCACTGATCAATAAGCCACCTGTTAGGATCATGCTCGTGCTATCTGATTGGTGCACTGCGATCAACTCGTCAATGCAATTTCAAAATATATTTTCCTGGAGTAAGGGAAAAAGCAAGCATCTGTCGGGTTCAGTAAACTTTCAAGGCTCTTAACATATTGTATGTGGAGCTCAATCTTATTTTCCTTAAAAAAAATAAGACAATTGAAGCAATCTAAAAGTATGATATATGCAAGCCATCATAACATGCTGACTAGACCGGACACGTCGCGATCGTCACAAAATAAATGTAGAAATCCATGTTATTCAATTATTGCACCCATGAGCGTATGCGTTGCCAAGGGCTAAAATAGAACTCCTTTCTATTTCTGACGCAGATCATGCTGCAAGTCCTGCCTCTCCCATCTCCTCATTGGTTTATATAAGCAGGTACCCACGTGCCATCTCCTCATTGGTTATACCCACGTGGGGGATTGAAAGACGAACTGTTTTGCCGGTCGTCGTGGTAATACTATGAAAGTTTAGATGCCGATCACCATATAAGTTCAAAGACGAAAAAGCCTGGAAGGAGGAGAGATGACTGGAAATGATTCAGTTGGCCGTTTTATTTGTGGATTAATTGTCGGAGTAGAGGACCTTGTGCATTTCAGGTAAAATAACAACTCAATGTTTATATCCCAGGACAAATTAGCTAGCAACAGCAAGCTAGCTAAATAGGACAAATTAGCTAACTAAGCTAACTAGCTAAATTGCAAGCTAACTAGCTAAATTGCCATACATGTTTAATGCTTTTCGACCTGTCCCCAAATTAATGTCATTGGTTCAGAGTTTGTTTTGATATTTTAACCTGCGTGTCGTGATCGCGTTTGGTGTAGGGGGACAAAATACATTTGCGCACGATGGCGCACGCACACAGCCAGTTTGGGTTCCGTGTAAGAGTAGCATAAGCTAAACACCTAAAAAAAGGAAAAAACCAAAATGTAAATTGGAAGGAAAAAAGATCTGAGAGGGCTTTGAGATAACGGTGCTAGCATAATCTTTTCTGATTGGGTAACATGAGTAGAGGAACGATTCCACCACCAGAGCTAAGGTAACAAAACTGGCCAGCCTGGGCTTCCTCTCAACTCTGAGTTAACATGTAAACACCATTACACAATCCACTGCTCATAATCACAACTTGGTACGTAATCATGTACAACTCTGGCCGCTGAAACATTTTACAGGATGTTTGTTTTATTTGCAATTTTATTCTACTCTTTTCAGACGCTTCCATATATGGTTGGAAGGACAAACAAGCAGCTCACACACCTGCATGTTAACATGTGTTGACATGAGCATGTGCGATTCTGCATCAATTCTGAATATGAATCTTCAACAAGTGAAAGAGGAGATTTCACAATCACATCTCCAAAGGAACCAGAAAAGCTTCATTAACCACCAAAATTACGCAAATGACAACAACCACAGATCTCAGATCTCGCCAAGTGGAGGAAGAGATTAAGGATAGGGGTGGCGGTCAGGAGAGGACAGATTTCTTCAAACCCCCCCCCCCCCCCCCCCCTGCCAGCAGTTTGATTAATCACAGATACTAAAGTGGGAAGACTTAGCTGCTCATTATCCCGGATCAGGACCAGGGCTCGGCATTAAGCTATTAGGATCATCTACAGCTGTGGACCACCATGTCACCGCGGGTGGTGCCCATTGTCCAACCCCTCCCCTTGAAGGTTTAACGCAGGGGCTCCTAAATGGCCGTTGATCAAGCGTATGTTTCAAGCTCCCCTCATTTCTGTTACAGTCAATATTAGCAAATATGTAGTAACAACGGTTTGCGGTTCAATGTCACGGACCACCTCAAACAACTTAAAGCGAGAGTGCCAGAATTTCTGTTCAGACAATGTTGATGATATCTCTGATTACTTGAGAAGAGAGACATTTTTAACGGTCAATTACAATGTAGACTTTGGGCAGATAATTCAGCCCTTTCTCTAGAAATGCATCTAGAACCATCCATATGTGAGCAACAAATTTCCACTCAAAGATCATCCAAATATCATCAGTTGAGATCAAGTTACACCCTAGAGCTCTCTTGTGCATGTCATCCCAGTGTCAAAACACTAGGAGAAAATGCAAGACTAGCAAAGGAGTTTTTCAGCTCTACATCAAATGTTAAAAGAACTGACCACAGAGATGAGCATTCCAACGGAATACCAAGAACATGTTCATCGGGCACACAGAGTACCCTGTAACGGTCCTTCCTCCTCTCAGCTGTCTATTATTGTGGGTCAGTGTAGTATTGTGGGTCAGTGTAGTATTGTGGGTCAGTGTAGTATTGTGGGTCAGTGTAGTATTGTGGGTCAGTAAGAGTGAAATCACAAGGAGCGCACACACAGTCCAGCCGAAGGGAGAGGCATGTTGTGACTACTCGTCTCTCACCATTCCTTCACCACATTCCCATACTCTACGTCTTAACAGTGGGTAAGGTAAATGACTTGACCTCCTTCCTCCCCCCCCAACATGGCCCCCTTCCCCAGATAGCCAAAGAAAATCAATCAGTATTCAGGTCAAGCCACAACTCCACCTTAACTCCTGACCCCTGACCTCACCCGGCTCTCCTCAGACCATGACAGGGGTTTGTCTGTGCTGCCTGTGTCAGGTTTTAACAAAGTCCTCGTGTCAAGGGGAGGAGCAGCGGTCTAACCCTGTCATGGCCAACACAATCAATCCAGCGGAGGAGTTCAAGGTGGTCTGACCCACACCTGACCCTGAAACCATGGCGACAAGCTCAGCCAATGATTTTCCCATCAAACCCCCACAGAGTGTGTCTGAGAAACAGTCCAGGATATGCTCATGTTTCAGGGCAGGCACTGGAGGACAATTACTATAATTTCATTTTTTTATCTACAACAACTTGACACAGCACAGTCTAAACATGAAGGCTGAACAACCCTGCTGCTGGTATAACTGGGGACCAAGGGGAGGGTATTAGCATAGCATAATTACACTGGGGAAAGATCCATGGAACAATAGTGTGGACACCGGGGAGCAAGACATAGCCCACAATTTGCCATTGTGCTCCTTCCCCCTTTCTTACCCCATTGATATTGGAGAATAATGCCGGAATTCAGACTGTTAGTTTAACCAATGGTGCATTTAGTATAATAATAACCAGGCGGTGCACAGGGTTAATGTGATTAGCAACCCTGTGCTGACACCTCACCATCCTCTTCCCGTGGGGTATTATAATGCTAATCTAAAAAGAAGAAGAAAAAAAAAATATTTGACTGAATGGAAAATATCGGAGGCGGCAGGGACCTCGGAAGCCAAGTGAACACAATGCCTGCGTATTTCAGCGTAGTCTGCCAAGGCGAGCGGGTAGACAAATGGACATAGACATAATGCGAGCTGGTTAATTAAAAGAACATAATTAAAAAGGTCTTCTGTGTGAATGGTCGCCTCAATGCAATCGCTGACCTGAGTGTTCCGATATATGTCCCTCAGAGCTCAGTCAGTCTCTCACCATTACCGACTCCATTAGCACCTCTGAAGTGTTCCGAATAAGAAAATGGAAAGACAAAATGGGTCAAACTATGGAAGATGTGTAGTTCATTGTGGTGGTGTGGGGACATCTAACCAGACATTTCTTAGCACTTTTTCCAAATCAGACAAGCGTCTTGAGATACTGTTTGTTGGAACCTTTTTTTGGTGCCCATCTAGCGGTCACGGACACTGACTGTGATTATAGTAGTAGGTAATGAAACCATGTTTAGAGTGACAGTGACAGTGGGAGGTAGGGGTCATTTCCGCTGTGTCTATTTGGGTCCTTTCAAATTAGGTGACTAAAGATATACCCGGTTTACTGTACCTCTCTCCATCGCTCACTCCTCTCTCAGAGACGAGGCATTAAAGCAGTATCAGGCTCTGCAGTAGGAGACTTGTTTACCTTGAGTTGTCTTTCATACCGTCAGTCACCAGTGATCACCCCTCAGGGAGAGACTGTCGAGGCAGAGAGATAATGTGGGAAAGCAATAAAGGACAATCAAATGAAGCCGCCTTGGAGGCACTGGGCAGGAGAAAGAAAACCTGTAGGAGTGTGTCTATGTGCGTCAACACAAATATGTTTACTGTATCTGTGTAAAAGACGAAACACATGGTAAACATCGTAACAGCCGTTATAACACACAAATACCCACCACACACACACAGCTGCGTGGATGAGTCCCCACATGGTTAACTGGTACACCCGTGGAATGGGATGATTGAAGTGAGGGGGATACGTAGCCTGGCCTGGTGCCCAGGGTAGAATTATATGACACTAACCCCCTGGACCTCTACCCCCACAGACCGGGTTTAAAAATAACCCTGTTACTGAACTAATCTTGCACCTCGTCCAAACCAAACGACTGATAGCATTATCACCACCCAGAGATGTAGACATATACTGTAAAAACCAGCACATACACCAACACATGCATATATACACACACACACACAGACGTTAAACAATGCAAAGACTAGCAGACACTTGAATGCGATCCATTGTCATCCCTTCCCTAAGTGCATATATGTACAGTACACGCCAAGTCTTGATAGACCCCGGCCAAGTTTCCAGTAACAAGGTCGAACAAGACAGCTATTTATGCATAGTTGGGAAATTCGATGTAGGGTTTTGAACAAGCTAATAAAAACCCAGTTGGCAGTATGCATGTCATTTAACACCAATGTGTGACAGACTAATATATATGTATTTTTCTATAGTTGCATGATACCATTCTAAACCTAAGAGGTTTAATCATAACACTTTGTGTAAATGAATACCAGTCACCTTTTGAGTGCGTGCTTAGCCTGAATCGGGTATGATGAGGCATTACTGCATGAAGCAGCGGCTTTAAGCGGGAAAAACAATCTTAGGTTTTTAATTTCCTGCTTCATTTCACGTGTCGTGCCATAAAAATCCTAATTTCCAAAAACTGCAATAAGCTACTTTGAGACATGATCATGACTCAGAATAAGTTCTGCAGTAGTAACTCTAAATAGATTTTTTTCCCCATGAGGTTATTGCTTTACGGTATAGGCTATATCTGTGACAACAGATTTTAAGAACACAAACAAAGACTAATAGGGGGGAATTTCGACCAAAGTTAACCGCGCGTAAAAGGGAACGTCATTTTCTTTTTATGCGCTTTTCTCTATTTGCGTATCCTAATGTTACGCATGAGAATAGCATACTATTCAGCCACTATTCGTTTGGGGTAGAGATCCAAGAATTGAAGGTTGTGGCAGAGGTGTACTCTGACGTTGACTTCCTTCCGTCATAATTCCAACACCTTCACGCAAAATGAAACGATGAATAAGGTCAAGCAACCTGTCGGTTCCAAGTGCAACAACATTCGAATAGAAATAAACACTATTCTACATGCACTGTAATTTACAAATTTACAGAGCTATTTGAGTACTCCGTTTGGATAAGGGAATTGTAAATATAAAATGGCAATTGTTTAAAATCTGTTTTACCTTATGATCGCTGGAGACAAATGTAAAACCAGTCATATTTCTGCAAACTAAAAAGCATGTCAACATGACAGGTATTTCCTACTCTTTTCCACGGTGAAGTATAAAATAGCTTTGCCGTTATTCAGAATTCTAATTATAGGCCTAAGGCTTCATAATTTGTGGGTCTGAAATGTGGAGACCCAAGCCGAGGCTGTAGCCTATGAAAACCCGTATATACTGACAGTAGCGGCCAACCTACCGAGGTGATGTATGCACTCGAGAATTATTTAATTATATGGCCGGACATTTTCATTTTTTTCCCACAATGTCTATCATATTAAATATTAGCCACTATCAGTAGCCACCATCAGTAATACCCAAAGAAATAGGCCTACAGTGTCTTCAGAAAGTATTCACGCCACCCCTTGACTTTTTCTAAATTTTGTTGTGTTACAGCCTGAATTTTAAATGGATTAAATTGAGATTGTGTCACACAATACCCCAGAACGTCAACGTGGAATTATGTTTTTAGAAATGTATTAAACATGAAAATGTCTTGAGTCGATAAGTATTCAACCCCTTTCTTATGGCAAGCCTAAATAAGTTGAGGAGAAAAAAAGTTTCTTAACAAGTCACATAAGTTGCATGGACAATAGTGTTTAACATGATTTTTGAATGACTACCTCATCTCTGTACCCCACACACATACAGAAAATTGTAAGGTCCCTCAGTCGAGCAGTGAATTTCAAAAACAGATTCAACCACAAAGACCAGGGAGGTTTTCCAATGCTTCACAAAGAAAGGGGCCTATTGGTAGATGGGTAACAGTAAAAATGCAGACACTGAATATCCCCTTTGATCATGTTTAAGTTATTAATTACACTTTGGATAGTGTATCAATACACCCAGTCACTAAAAAGATACAGGCGTTCTTCCTAACTCAGTTTCCGGAGAGGAAGGAAAGCGCTCAGGGATTTCACCATGAGGCCAATGCTGACTTTAAAACAGTTAGTTTTCTCCTGTCACAGCCATTAAACTCTAAGGATGGATCAAAAACATAGTTACTCTACAATACTAACCTAAATGACAGATGGAAAAAAAGGAAGCCTGTATAGAACAAACATTCCATAACATGTATCCTGTTTGCAATAAGGCACTAAAGTAGAACTACAAAAAATGTCCTGAATACAATGCATTATGTTTGGGGCAAATCCAAACAACACACCAGTGAATACCACTCTTCATATATTTAAGCATGGTGGTGGCTGCATCATGTTATGGGTATGCTTGTCATTGACAAGGACTAAGGAGTTTTTTTTTAGGATAAAAAGAAACGGAATAGAGCCAAACAGGCCATTTCCTAGAGGAAAACCTGGTTCAGTCTGCTTTCCAACAGACATTGGGAGACACATTCACCATTCAGCAGAACAATAACCTAAAACACATGAACAAATATACACTGGAGTTGCTTACCAAGACGGCATTGAATGCTCCTTTGTGGCCTAGTTACCGTTGACTTAAAAATGGCTTGAAAATCTATGGCAAGTTGTGAAAATTGCTGTCTAGCAATGATCAACAACAAATCCAGGTGTGCAAAGCTCTTAGAGACTTACCCAGAAAGACTCACAGCTGTAATCGCTGCGAAAGGTGATTCTAACATGTATTGACTCAGAGGGTTGAATACTTCTCTAATCATGATTGTGTTTTATTTTTGATACATTTTATACAAATATGACACATTTTGCATCATTCCATTACATTGTTAGTTTACCTTTCTTTTGTCTGTCAAGTCCGTGGGGTTGTTCCTAAGGGCCAATAGTGTTTTACATTAGGCTAACATATTACAAGTTGTTCCATAATTTGGGACATGTAGCCTATTTGAATCATTATGGAGCACAGACCATACATAGTGTCCTGTGAGGATCAAATGGCTCAGATCAGCTTGGCAATGGTTGACAACAACCAGAACCTCTCCCACCTGCAACGGGGAAGAGGGAACTGCTGGGTTGACAATTAAACGTTGTTAGTTGATTAAATAAATAACAGTCATTAGATTAATGTAAGCAAAGTCACGGCAATAGCAGTTTAAACCTGGAGCACGGTTCATGACGACGGGATCGTTGTCATCACAGTTCCGGGATTAGTGAGGATTATTAAGGTATATTGATAGGACTGCTGTTCAACCCCTATTGTACCCTTTTCTCACCTTCCAATATTTCATGAATTGAACATGGAAACATTCATGATGAATCAAACCGCTGTTGACTACAATGCTTTCCACAGTTGTGTCAAGTTGGCTGGTAGTGGATCTCTACTCTGAATAGATCATTCCATCTCATCCCACAGATGCTCTATTGGATTGAGATCTGGTGACTGGGCGGCCATTGCAGTAAACTGAATTGACCGTCATGTTCTTGGAACCATTCCTGAACAAGCCTTGTGGCATGAGGCATTAACGTGCTGAAAAAATATGAAGGGATGCACCTGATTGGCAATGACGTTCAGATATCCTGTGGCTCCACTTTTATCAAGGGGCCCAATACGTGCCATGAAAACACACCTCACATCACACCACCAGCCTGCAATGTTGACACACTGCATGATGGATGCATGTACTCATGTGGTTCTCCATACCCTAGTCCTCCTGTCAGCGTGAAACAGCAGGAACCAGGATTCATCAGACCAGGCAATGTTTTTCTGATTCTCCAGTGTTTCCTCCATTTATCCCACTTTGTTTTTTGCTGAAAGAAGTGGAACTCTAAGGTCATGGACCTCCATACCCCATTCGTGTCAAGGTACAATGAGTTGTGCATTCTTTTATAGGTCTTTGGGCACCAATGTTGTCCTGGACTGTTAGTTGACCAGCTGTAGCCCATCTGTTGCTCTGCACATTTTGTGTCAGCCTCCTTTGTTGAAGTAGATTTAACAGATGACATCAATAAAGGATCATAGCTTTCAACTGGATTCACTGGTCAGCCTATGCCATGGAAAGAGCATGTACACATGTACAATGTTTTGCACACTCAGTGTATGTTCTAGTGAGTCTGTCAAGAAAATTATAATTAAAAAGTTAAAGTACTTAAAGGGATGATTTCAGATAAATGTACTGAAAACGCTATTGAATGAAAACTCCACAAGAAAATCTGTTGGCCAGCAAGTGGGAGGGTTTGAATTAAATTTATTCAGCGCCTGCAAGGGAATCACACCTGATAAGCCCGTTACGCACCTGCATAAGATAAGTCTGAATACCAACTACTGAGAAGTGCCTAGTAAAGGCGTGCATAAGAAAGGCATATATTTCCTAAGTCTGAATCGGGCCCTAAATGCATAAGGATTACATGTATTATATGGCATGAAGGATGGATGTTAAGATGATCAAATTACATTTTTGTTGATGTTATTCTCCTACTTACTCTGCCTATTTCCCAATGTCTCTCGCTCTCCCTCTTTCACTAATGTCCTCCTCTCACACATGTTCTCTCTGCGGAACAGATCTTTCCTGCATGCTAAGAAATTGTGGGTCGATTTCCAAGAATAACAAGCTCCAGCATGCACCCACATTTAAATTCCTGGAATGTGGTTAGTATATTTGGTTTTGTACTTTAATTCTAGCCTAAAAATAAAAACATATATTTTGAAATCATGCAGGAACTAGATGGTTTTCAGCAATAGTGAAATCCATTTCATGATCACAAAAATAGACTATACAAAAACTGTATGAATGCGCCACCAGAAACAAAATCAACTTAATAAACCCAGTATACGGATTTTGGATACAGCTAAGTAAAACCACCAGCGTGAAAGTAAACATTCAGTGACGTGAAGGGACGGATTGCTTCAGTTTGAACATGGGCAGCTAATCAATGAGGCAGGATGGAGGGAGGCTACCCTCATTATGAAGTGATTAAGAGATCATTTGGAACAAAAACCACTGCACCTTTAGCCCCTCTAGGACTGCGCCAATCAATGTGTGTGCGGCCAGCAGCAATTTACAGGAGGGCTTGTTTCGTTAACTTGCATTCTATGAGAAGATGAGCAGTAGAGTAACAAGATTGTGGCAAAATATATATTGCTTCCTGCATTAAGTAGCCAATGGGAAAATCTTTTCATTCAAGTTTACTGATACTATTATATACATACAGTACCAATAGGTATCTCAATGCCTGAATATTGCATATAGGCCCTTGTGTTTGTTATGGTTCATTGGGGGCTCTGGGGGATTGTGGGTGTCGCAGTTAAATGTGAGTTTAAAAAAGGCAACGGTCTTAGTCATCGCTCAGTAATCCTCAGTGATGAGACTCAATGTGCAAATGAAGTAGCTACCTCCTCAGATGAAATATGCATGGAAGGGAAATAAGTTTCATCTCAACAGGATGTATTTCTTGCCCAAAACTCTTCTCCCTTACCAGCCCTGAGGGTACGGAGCACAAACTTCCCATCACACTAATCAAACAGCCGTGTATGTGTGTGGCCAATCTCTTTTGAGGAAGACAAAAAAAAGGTAGTGAAATCTAAAAGGATTACTCAAATGCAGATTGAAGCACCTTCCCAAATCACCCAATTACAAACAAACATAGACAAGCCACTCAGACAGCAGGATTTACATACTAATATAACACAAATAAAGTAGGATGAAAACACGTTCACATACAAAGACTTTAAGGGTTGGTAAACCTTTACTGACCTGAATACATAAATATGATACTATCTGCTGACACAGGTTATACTGCCCTCCGTAATCGCTGGAACCCTTCCACTTCAGATCATGGCGCTTAACCAGACAGTTACCCAGCATTCTCGGCCCGTGGCTGCAGCGGGTTAGCTGAGCAGCCTAAGACCATGTTTGACAAGGGGTTAACACTGCTAAAAAACGCTTTAGAAAACCACAAGAAGACAGCCAGTCTGGAAAGGAGGACTGAGGCCTGTCACTTGTCCAGAGTGTGGTCTGCAACCTTTTTCATTTTTTTTCCATTCTACCCTTTGGTTGAACTCCGCACTTTTTCCTCCCAAATTCACGCACTCATCAGCTCTGGGATAATTACCCGTACTGTGCTAACCGCGGCGGTGTGACAGGAGGGCAGCCATCGCTCGCCTGTTTTTAGAATCAGAGCTAATTACTGCCCTGTCAAGGACTCTATTTAAATGACTGCTACTGATGTGGCTAATAGGATAAAACAGTGTCAATATTGAACACAGTCAATTAAATCAGACATTTATTTTGGGCACCAAGCTCCTGGTGTGCTGAAATGAACACAGATATACAGAAAAATAAATGAAAAGAAGTGATATTCAAACCAATACTAGAAAATCTAATAAATCATGAAAAATCTATGATGACCAAATACATTGAAGCTTAGCATTGTAATGAGGACTCAGTAAAACAAGTTCCTGCATTGTGAAGAGCAAACAGCTAAAATACAGTAAAGTGCATTCCCCCTACTGGTCCAGGACAATGATTGAAGACCCCCTTCAGCTGCCATGGCAAAGCCACGAGGCTTTCCTCAACCCACCATTTTTTAATGCAACATGTTAATGTGATTTTCTCCTACTGTCCATTGGAGGGGCCAGACCTGAAGGCCAAGGCCTGGTGGTCTCAGCAGATAGCTGGGACAGGCCTGTCCCGTGTCAGCCTTTGGTTATGGATGATGGGGAGGCTCTGGGGCTGACAGGTAATAATTCACTCCCCAGGGTTCAGGAACCTGTCGCTGAACCGAGGCAGGCAGACAGGGAGGGTGGAAGACTGCACGGCCTTGCAAAACCCTCCTTTCCTTACTTCCCCCCCTTTCCACTCCCACCTAAGCCAGATATGGGGTCCCCATTGGCTGCCCAGTTGCCATTGGTAACAAACTACCATCAATATGAAATATGAGGTGCCACAGTCCAGTGCTTCACTCCGGTGCAGGGCCAAACAAAGTCCCATATGCTGGGGGTGGGAGGCGAAGATTAACTGTTGCTTCTTCAAGCCAAACACAGTCACACTGCCCATTTTTTAAACTCCAGCAGCCCTCCAGTGCCGCAGGTAGTACTTCAGAGTCACCTCAGACAAATGGTTACTGTCAATACTCCACACTTACAATGCTTTAAAAAAAAGATACTATAAATGTCATATTGATCTCAAAATGGATGTTATCAACACAGAAGGGGCAGATTGCAGTAATTCAACCACTGCAATTGATATGTGCCAGGACGTCTGGGCTCTATCAGGATCCTAACCGAAACCATTCAATATATTATTATGGATAGTATAATGGTGCCACAGTCTTCTGCGGAAGACAGTTGACTCAAAAGACAGTTGCTTCTCTACAGTACAGTAACTTGAGTCTGGGCCAGTTCTGAAGCCAGTTCTCCAACTGTTGGAACAGTTGGAGAGGCAGCAGAGTTGGATGAGGGAATATCTGCATAACAGGGGCGGTTCTGGGGGGGGGGCAACAATTTTGGACCCCCTTGTGGCCCCCCTAAATGTGGAGTATGAAATAATTTTTACATAAGTAATTTTTACTATCATTCTTTTTTTACATCTGTTATTAGACAGTGGCAACGTGGAACACTAATGATTATGAACATGGTCTTTTAACTGCTAATGCTTGCAATGCAGTGAAGAAAACGATATGACAAAAATAACGTCTAATGTAACTGGCCCCTCTAACAGTACAACTGGCCCCAGCTTGGCCCCCCCAGTTGAAATGGTCTAGAACCGCCACTGCACAGGGGTGACCGTGGGCTGGGAGGTATAGGCTGTACTGTACGTCCCACAGGACCATAGTTCTGGGCCCCTGGGACAGAGCCTATTTCTGCCCTCATTACCCCGCGGACCATTAAGGAGACACAGCCATCCACACGTCAAAGCCCTACAGCAGACCTCCCGTCATTTAATACAAAACTACAGCGCCATCGGAAATAGGAAATAAAATTACACCGTGGTCTAAATGCACCATTAGCCATGCTAACCGAGCGCCGGCTCATTCAGGGCTGAAATGAGAGCCGGACAACATGCAATTTGGGAGCCGACGGAGAGGGAGCGGGCTGCTGACACTCGCCTCTCTCAGCTCCAGTCATTTACAGCCATCACCCACCAGCCTGCAAGACCTGAGTTACTTATTGAATGGGGTTGGGTAATAAGAAAGACCTGAGTTACTTATTGAATGGGGTTGGGTAATAAGAAAGACCTGAGTTACTTATTGAATGGGGTTGGGTAATAAGAAAGTGGAGATGTGTGTTTCTGGAGGTATGAAATGAGAAAGAGAGAGAGAGCAAAAGAGAGTGAGCAAGGTAAAAAGAGTTGAGAGAGGGCATACTGGTTGGGTAGGAGTTACAAATAATATAAACATATTATTCAAAAATGATAAATCCAGAAAAATCAACAAAACAGTAGGATATTCCAACTCTTGTTGAAGGGAAGCAATATCACCACTTGTTGATTAGGCTATGACATCTAAACCACCTAATGTATAACAGTATTGTCATTTTCTCTGACAGAGCAGCCTAGCCCTGACGACAAGCACCAGTGAAAAAATATCATGCCAACTGCAACTTTGGTTTTCTTTTTAAGATGTAAAAGATAGGGGTGAATATTGTTTTTAATAAAATGTCTGCAGCAAGAAACATTTAAAAAGGAGAAAAACAACCTTGTTTGTACTGTAAGATAATGATACCCTAGAGCTGGTGAGTTTTGCACCAAATTAACATGAATATTTAAATTTCTTCTAAAACCTTGGAATATAGATGCAGTTATCACACATCCACATCACCAAAACTATTATGGAGGGGAAACACAGTGGCAATAAAGATGTGTCTTTATGTTAGTTGTGCATGCTGCCAGTGGCGTCATGCCCATAGGGGGCACAAAGGCACGTGCCCCCTCAGATGTCGTGTTGTGAGATGTTTCAGATGTTAAATTAATTAGTCATCTTAATTTTTAAGCCCATGTTTTATCAGAATTATTTATAAAAAGATCTGTCAGCAGTATTTTGCAGACGGGACACACTGACTGGACTAGGCAAAGAGTACCCCCGCCCCACCCCCACAATTCACCCTAGTAAGTGGTCCCTTCCCAAGTGCACAGAGAAAAGCAAGGCAGGCCACTATATTCTAGTGCGTGGAGTATCGTCAGTGGAGGAGGAGAGTGTAGAGTGACACACAGCATTTGATTTGATTTTAGCTGATGGTGTTGGGCAGGAGGTACGTTGATAAATGAACGTGATCAAGCTATGTAGCCTATTGATTTCTTCTTCATGAATAAATAAAACAAAAATGTTCTGTCGTTTGTCTGCTTCTACATCTGCATTGCTTGCTGTTTGGGGTTTCTGTATAACACTGTATAACACGTTGTGATATCTGCTGATGTAAAAAGGGCTTCATAAATACATTTGATTGATAAAACTAGCCACCTAGCAATTTTATGATGTTGGCTTTAGTTAGCCAGCTAGATAGACTCCCAATCTCATAACTAGCTACCAAGCCATTTCAGGCTATCAATCAAGTTAGATTAGCTTGTCTAACCTGCTAGACTTGAGAAAAGCAAGCAATTACTAAATGTACTGACTAAGACTCACATTCCTTTCAATCCTTTACCCAGATTTGAGCAGAATCCCCCCCACACTTACCTCATGCCACACTTTGGTCAAGATATTTGACTTGGAGATATAAGCCTACTAAAAGCTTCTCTCTGTTGGGCATAGCTGAGAGTGGTTCTAAAGAGCATAAAAAGATAGCTTATTTTTGTCTCAGTCCAAGTCTGTAGGCTACACACAGACTGTCACCCAGACCTGTACCTTCAATGTCCTCCCATCCGGAACTAATGGACATTATTCTCGCTACTTCGACACAATATTGGCTATTATATTTTGGCTAGTGTTTACCAAAACGCATTAAAAACTGCATGAAAAAACTAATATCAACATGTAACTCGAATCACTGTTATTGATATCCTCTAGCTGTATTTTCAGGCTATAAATATGTGCATAAACTAAAAAAAACATAAAACAATTTAAGAATCAAGTTAAATCAGCCTAAACATACAACGGCATCATCATTTGTTTCATTGCATTAGGACAGATAACTAGCAGGTCACGGGCTGCAGTTGTGGAAAATTCAAAGTCATCCACTACTAAAATCACCCAATGCGCATTTTAACTAAGCAGCTGTCAAAATGACAAGACATTGCTCTATAATATAAAGACGGTGAACCAAGTAAGGTAAATCTAGGCCTACAACAACACGTTTGTCACGCCACACAAAGGACTGCGAAATCTTTGAAATGACCCAACTAGATACATCTGGGCGCACGCAGCTATGCATTTCAACTTACTCTTTAACTGGCAACAATTGTCTACAAACGCGATCTTGTATTCATCTTGTTCAAATGACCCAGTGAGATTATATAACAGTGTTTGAAAGACATGTATGGGTGCAGGTCTATTATATAGACCATTAAAGTCTCGTTTTAATGTATGTAAACTATAGCCTACACAAATACAAACAGACGTCTGTCTGCACAACGACAAAACACAGTCATATAGCCTATCCAAAAACGAATAGAGTATTCCTAGTTTTTGCCATATTTACTTGCTGACAAAAGCTCTTTTCGCGTGCATTTAGCTGAAAAGATGATCGAGCTGTAGCCGATGGTTTAGGACACGGTTTCTCAATCTCGGTCTTGGGGCCCTTCCTGGGTGCACGTTTTGGTTTTGCCCTAGCACGAACCAGCTGATTCAAATAACTAACTCCTTCAGACTGTCTCCGTGGCTGCACCTACATTTAACTTGCGCATTCGGAGTATTTTGTGGTGCCACAAGTTTGTCCCCAGTATCTACATAGAGGACATTGGGCTATTTAAAACAAAACGATGTCGTATTCTAGTTCTAAGTAGGTACTTATAGGAAGTCCTACCATTCATAACATGTTTGGCCAGTTTATACCACCTACCCGTTTTGTTTTTTGCCCTAGCACTACACAGCGGGAATCAAATAATCAACGCTTGATAAAAGGTGCCGTAGTATTATTCTTACCTTTTTCTTTCGTTTTGACTATCTTGTTTCGTTGTCAATAATTTGATTCTAGCAGGACAGAGACCAGTGTTACAGAAGCGTAAAGACAGGATGAGTTATTTTTTCCAAAAAGGCTTGTATTCCCAGAGCGCGAAAGCTGCGAAAGAGCGCCCCTTGTCATGACAGAGACCCACGCACGCTCGAGC
This sequence comes from Salmo trutta, assembly GCF_901001165.1. Lineage (NCBI taxonomy): Eukaryota > Metazoa > Chordata > Actinopteri > Salmoniformes > Salmonidae > Salmo > Salmo trutta. Next base: position 54,353,974 of record NC_042959.1, on the reverse strand, counting down.
TGGACTGCAATCACAACATACCTCACCCAGCGAAGAGCAGCAGAGGATAATACACGCCCTAGTGTGTTGAATTGGCAGGCAGTCGGTCCAATGACAGGGGGAGGGATAGTACCAGACCTCGTTTGAGACGGGGTTTTCTAATGATTTTTTTTAACCTTGTTTGAGACGTGTTTTGTTCAAATCTTTTCATTTGACTCCTCCCTCAGCATCTCACTTTTGTCCAGTTGTTGGATGCCTACACATCTGGATCCTTGCAACCCGAGCCTGCAGCCAGTCTCTCCGCCAATGAGATTTCAGACAAGGGCATTTAAATTGATATATTCATTAGCCTTCTTTCTGAGGCTGGTTACTTTGCTCCACATATAAGATAACTGAACAAAATACTTTCATTCTGTCAACAAGTTTCTCTGTTGTCTTTAGTTATTAATAATAGTGGTCCAAATATTACATTTCATGGACCTAAATTACTCCATGTTTTGCTTGTACCTCCCTATAATTACATACATCATGCCATTATAATAGCATTTTCATTTTTTCACATAAAATAGTGTCCTTTGTATTGTAATAATGGTTAAACAATAAAACTGTTCTTCAGATTATCAACAAACAAAAAAGCAGCGGGCTTAGTATAGGCTGCACAGAGCCAATAGTCTATACATTTAATTTCTGTTTTCAGTAGAGCTTTTAGGTTCAAAATGTATGCAGCCTAGCGTACAGTATGTCAAGGTGCTAAGTAGATTTGTCCTGTCTATGTTGACAGGCAGGGAATTAGGCAGGATGAAGACAGAGAGCATAATGAGGGAACCAGTAGGGTTAATTGGTGAAGGTACAGTAGTTATACTGTATGAAGCTATTGCTTCCATACTGGGGGATTCTAATGAGATATCTGCATAGGAGAGCCTTGCTGATCATTATAAAGGATCCAACTGCAAATCACTGTCTAGTGGAGATAGTGGAGAAATCATGTAGATAGACATGATTAAATAGCTAGTTATCTGTAATTTTCAATAATTTTTCTGGCAGAAATATTCCGGTCACATCCTATCTTTTAAATAAAAATGTATATTTTTATCTACCACAGATGTTAGTTGTTAATGTCAGCTGTTAATGAGCTGTCAATGATGTCAACTTTTAATGAGATTGTATTTTTTTATAGCTTCTTGGTTATACAAATAACAGATTAACTTTAGTTTTATTTTGATGGTTTGTATTCACTCTTAACATGCTTAGTCATGAACATTCCGTTGGGTTCAGGGTGGCTGGAACCACAGACAAATGGCCGATCATTTTTGGTGAGTTTAGGGTCAATGCTGATAGATTTACTCCAGTCATTTCTCTTGGCAGTGAAATAGTCTGTGAGCCCGGCCATTGTGGTAAGGTGCCTTCAGGAGTAAAGAGAGGACAAGCTCCCAAGTCCACGATCTGAGTGGACACCCTAAATCTCAGTAGGCATGTGTTCAGTGTCAACTTTGCCAGTAGGGGTTTACTGGTTTTGGCAGTCTGAAATCAAATAGCTGTTCCACTTCGTTTTCCCATTTTTAAGTTCAATAGAGCACCAGCTGAGTTTCATAATAATGTGTAATACACACATCCCAAATATCTTCAGAGCAGGACAAAATGTACATGACAAATAAAAAATGATTACCTGCTCGCTGGCAGAGTTCTCAACCCAAACCAACTCACTTTCTAGCGTGAGTAGGCAACACATTCTGGGTAAGGTTATTAGAGAACTAGGTTAAAGATATCCAATCAATAATATCATGCTATCTTGCCACACCATGGGCTTGCAGAAAACAGACACTGTATTTTTCCTGTGCCAGCAGGCAAAATAAAATAAATGCCAAGGAGCACTGGCTGTTATCAAAAAGACAAGTATTCTTAAACTGGCCCAGCAACATATTGACTCTTTTTTTCCCACAATTGAATTGCAGTGAGCCAATGGGTGCTAAGTGAGGAGAAAGCATGTGAGCCCATCAGCACAATAGCTTAATTCATATAGACTTGTGAGTCCATGGGAATGACTAGAGGACTCTTGTCCCCATGCGATGTATCCATATTACCATGAGGCTCTTTCAGAGGGTTGAGAAAGTGAATGGCATTGAAAGTAAAAGTAAAAGCATCTTGAATAATGCTGATAGTGATACTCCGAAAGGACACTGTGTTTGCATATGTGTCTGGACTGAACACCTAAGGTTCTTCAAATCTGCCAAGGAACAACACCATTTGAGTGTCAACTCTGTCATTAACAGAAAATGGGTGTAATGCCAGCTAGTTTATACTGTCCAGAGCATATGAGAGCAGTCCGAATGGACTGGGATTCTTCTCCCTCTCCCTCTCCCTCTCCCTCTCCCTCTCCCTCTCCCGCTTCCTGTCAACACCTCCAGTGCCTGGCCTCAGACAGCTTACTGCTGGTCTGGGTCTGTCACAAGACATCCTCTCCACACTGTTTACACACACTAAAACATATAGACACATGAACTACTACACGTGAACATGTATGTTTTTCATTTATACATAGGAAAATATGCTCATGCATGCCAGCATACACATACAGAGTATATATAATTCATCCTGTTAACACAGGATATACCCTGTTTGTAACACATGACAGGAACATGCACATGCACGCACACTCCAATCAATCCTTCTGTGGATTCATCATGTGCTCACCCTTCCAGGAGCCTGGTTGCAGTAAACAGCAAAGTGACATTGTTGTCAGAGTAGGGAGTGAAAACAAGGGGAAAAGACTATCTGTCAGGCTTATCTTTTCTCGTTTGTGTCCAATCACCAGAAAAGAGCCAACACTTATACTATAGTACTTAACAGGACAGTAAAATGATACAATTCAAGCACTTATCAAGAGAACATCCCTGGTCATCCCTACTGCCTCTGATCTGGCGGAGTCACTAAACACAAATGCTTTGATTGTGAATGACGTCTGAGTGTTGGAGTGTGCCCCTGGCTATCTGTAAATAGATTTTAAAAAAAACAAGAAAATTGTGCCGTCTGGTTTGCTTAAAGATGGACAACAGTTTCTAAACCCAGAGACGCAACATGCCGAGACTTCTGGGAATGCTTGTGAAGCAGACCAAGCAGACCAGGCTTTTGGGGTTTTGAGAAGTCAATGAGAGAAGTGAAAAATTCTTTGTTGGCTATTAATTATCTCGAAATCTTAAGGCACAACCTAGATTGTCTTAAGCAGTTGAACATGCTTTTACTCCAAACTCACGAAAGTGACAAACTGACAGGTCAAAACAAACTTCATATCGAGGGAGTGCCTTTGATTTGACGGCTTGCACATGCGCAGTTCGATGCGAGACAACTATTAGACCTAATGGCTTGTTTCTGAGCATGTTTTAGCTTGTCTTCATACCGTACAGTTTTTGGCTGCACTGTTGAAATCGCTCTGCCATTTCCTGGTTGCTAAAATTGTAATAGTTTTTATCATTTCAGTTTATGTGACAAAACAAGCAGTCACCATAGACTGTAGAGAATCATTGTACCATCTAAACCACTGTGAAATATATTTTCCCTTACCAAAAATATTATATTTTCAGCTGTTTGAAGCTGGTGTACAAAAAACTGAAAGTAAAAGATGCAAAAAGGAAACTTATGAACGATATGGTAAGCATAGAAATAACGCACATAGAACAAATCTACCGCCTCCTAGACTTGCTTTTATGAGAATGAAAGACCTATAACTCACATTTCTATGTGAATTTGGTCAGGTGCCTAAGTTACATATTGTAGCTTTAATATAAGGAATTTGAAATAATGTATACTTTTACTTTTGATACTTAAGTACAGTACCAGTCAAAAGTTTGGACACACCAAACTTTTCTACATGATTCCATGTGTGTTTTTTCATTATTTTGATGTCTTCGCTATTATTCTACAATGTAGAAAATAGTAAAATAAAGAAAAACCCTGGAATGAGTAGGTGTGTCCAAACTTTTGACTGGTACTCTATATTTAAAACCAGATACTTTTAGACTTTTACTTAAGTAATATTTTACTTGGTGACTAACTTTTACTAGAGTCATTTTCTATTAGTATCTTTACTTTTACTCAAGTATGACAATTGGCTACTTTTTCCACCACTGACAGAATGACGTAACTATTGAAGTCTTTAGATATGACTTTGCCTCAAAAAACAATGTGATAGCTGTGAATAATCAAAATTATCCAGCATGGGACAACAATAGAAACAATATTTGGATTGGAAGTACATCAATTGTCATGTTACACTCACAATCACATGCTCTCTCATTCATTATTTCGCTGAGTAAACATCTCTGGAAAACTGTGGTCCCATCCTAATGTCCAATTAATTTGCTGAAAAAGCTCCCTTTTACAAGAGGAAAGCAACCAAAAATTGTATTTTGTGGAGAAAAGCACAATGAGAGAATTTGGAAATAATCTTGGTGAAAAGTATAATGCCAATTATGGTATTAATGACAGAGCAGAATAGATGGATACAAACTGAGGATATGGGATGATCTCTGAAATGTCAATGCTTCAGAAAAACATCCACTTTGCAGCCAAGAGCCAATTTATGGCTTGAGGTAGAACAGGGATTATAAACCCAGCATCAAGCCTTTTTGTGGCAGAGTAGACCACGCTCCACACAGCACAATTACCTGGCGATGAAGGAAGATTTAGGTCACTGAGGAGAGAGAAGAGGAGGGAGGAGGGGAGAATGAGGAACCAGCTTAGTAAGGACCTGTCTATTATTATGTCTCTAATAGTTCAGATGAATGTGATTTCACTCAACTGCCATTTATTTTGGGGCCATTTAGAAAGTTAAAATCAAAAGTGGGCAAAAGTTGTTCGAGCCTTTAGAGAAAATGACCTATTCGTATTCGTTAAACTACCCACCCGCTCTGCTCACCACCATGATGGTAGCTGGCTCAGAGACAGAGGCTGGCCTGACACAGAGGACGTTGGAGCCGTCTCCGTCAGGCGTGTGAATAACAATTAGGGAGGATTTTTTTGGGAGGTTGGTGGGAGGTTAGGTTTGATCAGTTGAGCTGCTGAGCCGTGCCCGTGGGTGAGGGTCGTGGCTGGGTGGGCAGCCTGGATGCCCTGCCCTGGGGTACTACTGGCCAGGCTCTGATGCTAACTTTGGGCTGACCTCTGCCTGCTGGCTCCTCTGCTCTTTCACTGGTGGGCAGTTAAATGCTGACTCATATTACAAAACAAGCCTGAAACCACTTGGCCCTGGGTGGACATAGGGCGGTATCTTAAACAGATCAGATCACTCCATCGCAGCCCTCGTGGTGTTCGGTGAATAAATCTGGGCCTTTTAAAGAGTGGTGATAAAACGTTTTACTGGGTCCGTCTGCTGCGACTCAGGAATGGGGACTGGTTTAATTCAGAGAAATTAAATAAAATCCTGGTTTTACTCAGCGTTGTTTAATGGCTTACAACGTTGATGGCTTTTTACTCTGCAGATGTCTTCCTGAGATGTCCTGAGTCAGTTATTGGCCATGATATTAAAGCCTAATTCCTCCAACCTTCATTGTCTGTTTGTCTCGGAAAGGTTAGCTAAAAGCTCCTATTTGTATAGAACTAAGAGAAGTCCTTGCAGATGAGCAGGGGAAATAGCTTTTTTTTATGTCAAGAGAACATTGTTGAATAATTTAGAGGACCATGGGATTTTACAAAAGATAAATGCCTCATACCCTACTACACCGCAACATGACACTTTTCTCTACCAGCAGCAGCTAAACAGTAGGCTTGTTTACATGGAGCAGACAGCTGGAAACTAACAGCAGTTGGTGTGGAAGGAAAGAGAGGGCTGTAGATGGCATCGTTAGAGCAACAGTGGCTTGGGTTGAGAGCAGTTGGTGGCATGGTGTTAATCAAACCAAGGTGGCAGTATGGGAGCAAGGGGAAAGAGGGGGGAGAGGTAGGGAGGGAGGGGTGATTTGTAAGAGTCAGGGCGTTGATGACCCATAACTCAGGAGGGCATTTCCCACTCCCCACCCCATTCTAACACTGTATATGTGTTTACACACACACACACACACACACACACACACACACACACACACACACACACACACACACACACACGCACACACACACACACACACACACACACACACACACACACACACTTTACTGCTCAGAGCCTGTACTAAAAGACTAATTAGACTGTCAGAGGGACAAGAGGGGGGCTATACCCCTCCCCCAGTGAAGTGACAGCAATTAATTCTGTGCTGAATGTGGCTGTGATGGCAGCCCCCCTCCTGGAGGTGACAGGCACACTGACACCTCACTGTACCCAAACTCTGTTCTGTCGCCCGTAGTGGAAAACAATAACAACAACAACAATAAACAGGAAAGAGAGACTAGGAATGAGGCGTTCTAGGTGCCACATATTCCCCTGCTGTAAATATGGTACACCGAATGTGTTCACCCTAATGGAATTCAAACACCCCACAGACAGAAAATCTGTGCAATCTGACAAATGATCTGAAATTAGTGTAGCCTGCCAAATGATTATGAATAACCATACAGTAAATCTAACATAAATCCACACTGTTAAACCAGCTATCATAAAATCTGACAAATAGTCTAACGGCAGCATATTCAGACATACTGAAATAATTGGATTCTAATTATAACATACTGAAATATAAATGCATTCTCATCATCTGAAAAAGGTAGGCAGATGAAACTGTCTCTCACATGCACAAGTGTCTACAGTATCTTGACTGTTGCCCTCTGCTACTGATCTCCTCTCCTCAGTGCTCCATTGAGAGGCGCCGCACGTACCTTTCCACCCTGTTGTACCTATCGTCTCGTATAATACCTCAGTGACTGTATTAAAGCGGGTGCCCTGTGTATTGTATTTATCTGCATAACAATATGGGGGCTGTTATATTGCTGTGTAATTTCTGTCAGATCCCTGACCTGATTCATCTAGCGGGTCCGCTGCTTTTCCATAATTGTCGTCCTTGTAACAATTACCTTGGGTGAAAGAGGGGCCGTTGCATGAGCTAACACGTGTAGATAAAATAAAGGTTAGAGAGGAGAGAGGGAGAGAGGAGGGATGGAGAAAGAAATATGGCAGGCCTACTGTTCATCTCAGCAGGCTCCATCATTGTATGATAACCAATGTATTCCTATCACGTCCTGTAATAGTACATCCTAAGATGTACTTACTGCAAGGTTTCAATGCAAAACAACAGCAAGACCTCGCCCAGCAATCACACCATCTACAGCACTTCATGGCTGAGAGCATGTAGCTTCTTGTCGAGGCATAATTCAATAATATCGACACCGCAACATGCTACGGCCGGTCGACTACTCAATCCCCTGCTGCCCATTCTCCTCATTGGGAGATGAGAGATGGTGATTGCACTCTGTCACTTCCAGTTTCGCTCTCTGGAGAATTACAGCGGGCCAGCCAGATGTCTGTGTTTGATCAAATCAAACTCTCGCAATATCCCCACGCCGCTGGCATTTGAATATTTCAGACATGATGAGGAGGAAAGGGAAGAGGAGTGTCAAATGGGGACATTTCACTAGTGTAGGTGACATTCCTCTAATCACAGCTTTCCTTTCAACTTTCCTGAGGGAATGAGTGGGGAAGGTAGGAGATACGTCATCCACCAGAGCAGAAATCAGGTCAGGTAAAGCAGGTTTAGCCATAACACTCCTTCCACCTCCACCAACTTCCTAGATCCAGGAAGACGGCAAGTTGAGCCATGATCCCCTCACCTCCGCCTCCCTCTAGTACCCGGTTTTGGCCAGTAAGACCCAGATCAGGTAATGACCTGCTAGGTGTATGCAGAAATATGGATAGAGGCAGAGGGCAGGATTGCCCATTTTATCCAGGGGCCTCTAAAGGAACACAGGGGGAGAGATAATGACCTGCTAGTCTTATCCTAAACAATAAGTGGAGATTCTGCAGTGAGATTTAAAGACAGGACTTAGGTTTTCCTGTGTAGACGGGTCTAAGATAAAACCCTATATTGTCATATTCAGCTTTCTATTCATGGTGTATCTAATGGGAGTAACCCAGCAAACAGCTAACATTCAAGGGAAGTTCTGTGAAAGCAACCAGAAAACGTTTCTGGAAGGTTTCGTGAAGGCAAACAGCTAACGTGGCTGGAAGGTTCTGTGATAACAAACAGCTAACGTTCCTGGGCCCGGTTTCCCAAAAGCATCTTAAGTTCATCATTCAAATCTTCGTAGGAGCATCGTTAGATCTGGAGCTGTTTCCCAAAACCATTGTTATTAAAGTTTATCTTGAAAGCGGTCGTTACTTAATGACTACCTCAGACCACTTGTAGAACAGCTAAGTACATCATTAGATGCTTTTTTGCCCTTCCGCATCACTTTATACACAGAAGATATCCGCTAAACACAATATGAAGATGTTTATCTGTCTTTCTGTGACCGCAGATAACAAATGTGACTGTCACACCCTGATCTGTTTCACCTGTCTTTTTGTGCTTGTCTCCACCCCCCTTCAGGTGTCGCCCATCTTCCCCATTATCCCCTGTGTATTTATACCTGTGTTCTCTGTTTGTTTGTTGCCAGTTCATTTTGTTTAATGAAACCTACCAGCGTTTGTTCCCCTGCTCCTATCGGTTCTTGCTCCTGTTTTCCAGTCCTTCCCGGTTTTGACCATTCTGCCTGCCCTGACCCTGCCTGCCGTTCTATACCTTGCCCCACCTCACTGGATTATTGACCCCTGCCTGCCCTGACCTTGAGACTGCCTGCCGTTCTGGACCTTTTTTATCCTCTCTGGATTACTGACCTCTGCCTGCCTTTGACCTGTCGTTTGACTGCCCCAGTACTAGAAAATAAACTTTTGAATCTTCGACACTGTCTGCATCTGGGTCATACCTGAAACCTGATGGTGACAGTGACAACAAATACAAAGCTGCCAATTTCTTTGCATAACAAGCGAAGGAGATCAAGACGCTTCAAATTTCAAAAAAATGAGATGACTTTATTAGAAGATAAATACAGTATTATCTACATAGACCTACAGTACCAGTCAAAAGTTTTGACACACCTACTTATTCATTGGTTTTTCTTCATTTTTTATTATTTTATAAATTGTAGAATAATAGTGAAGACATCAAAACTATGAAATAACACATATGGAATCATGTAGTGACCAAGAAAGTGTTAAACAAATCAAAATATATTTTAGATTTTAGATTCTTCAAATAAGCCACCCTTTGCCTTGATGACAGCTCTGCACAATCTTGACATTCTCTCAACCAGAGAATGCTTTTCCAACAGTCTTGAAGGAGTTCCCACATATGCTGAGCACTTGTTGGCTGCTTTTCCTTCACTCCGCGGTCTAACTCATCCTAAATCAACTCAATTGGGTTGAGGTCGGGGGATTATAGAGGCCAGTTCTGATGCAGCACTCCATCACTCTCCTTGGTCAAATAGTCCTTACATACCCTGGAGGTGTGTTGGGTCATTATCCTGTTGAAAAACAAATGATAGTCCCACTAAGCAAAAACCAGATGGGATGGCGTATCACTGCAGAATGCTGTGGTAGCCAAGCTGGTTAAGTGTGCCTTGAATTCTAAATAAATCTCTGACAGTGTCACCAGCAAAGCACCCCCACACCATCAGACCTCCTCCTCCATGCTTCATGGTGGGAAGCACACATACAGAGATCATCCATTCACCTACTCTGCATCTCATAAAAACACATGGTTGAAACAAAAAATCTTAATTTGGACTCATCAGACCAAAGGACAGATTTCCACCAGTCTAATGTCCATTGCTCGTGCTTCTTGGACCAAGCAAGTCTCTTCTTATTATTGCTGTCCTTTAGTAGTGGTTTCTTTGCAGTAATTCTACCATGAAGGCCTGATTCACGCAGTCTCCTCTGAACAGTTGATGTTGAGATGTGTCTGTTATTTGAACTCCATGAAACATTTATGGAGGCTGGTATTTCTGAGGCTGGTAACTCTGATGAACTTATCCTCTGCAGCAGAGGGAACTCTGGGTCTTCCTTTCCTGTGGCGGTCCTCAAGAGAGCCAATTTCATCATAGCACTTGATGGTTTATGCAACTGCACTTGAAGAAACTTTACAAGTTCTTGAAATGTTCCATATTGACTGACCTTAATTTCTTAAAGTAAAGATTGACTGTCGTTTCTCTTTGCTTATTTGAGGTGTTCTTTCCATAACATGAACTTGGTCTTTTACCAAATAGGGCTATCTTCTGTATACCACCCCTACCTTGTCACAACACAACTGATTGGCTCAAATGCATTAAGAAGGAAAGACATTGTCACGCCCTGACCTTAGAGAGTCTGTTTTATTCTCTATTTGGTTAGGTCAGGGTGTGACATGGGTGGGCAAATCTATGTTTATATTTCTTTGTTGGCCTAGTATGTTTCCCAATCAGAGGCAGCTGTTTATCGTTGTCTCTGATTGGCGATCATACTTAGGCAGCCCTTTTTCCCACCTGAGATTGTGGGATCTTGTTTTTGCATTGTGCTGTCTAGTCTTTCTGGAGCAAGACAGTCGCTTTGAGGAGCGTGTGACCCTTCAGGTACCATGTTTTACGGAGATACGCAACGTGTCTCCAGTGCGCATCCACAACCCGGTGCGTTCTGTGCCAACTCCTCCCACTTGCCGTGCGAAAGTGAGCATCCAGCCAGGACGGGTTGTGCCAGCTCTACGCTCCAGACCTCCAGTGCGCCTCCACGGCCCAGGATATCCTGCGCTGGCTCTATGCACTGTGTCACCAGTGCGCCTTCACAGCCCAGTGCGTCCTGTGCCAGCGCCCCGCACTTGCCGGGCTAAAGTGAGCATCCAGCCAGGACGGGTTGTGCCAGCTCTACGCTCCAGACCTCCAGTGCGCCTTCACGGCCCAGTATATCCTGTGCCGGCTCCACGCACGAACCCTCCAGTGATGATCCATGGCACGAAGCCTCCAGTGATGAGCCATGGCACGAAGCCTCCAGTGATGATCCATGGCCCGAAGCCTCCAGTGATGATCCATGGCACGAAGCCTCCAGTGATGATCTATGGCCCGAAGCCTCCAGTGATGATCCATGGCCCGGAGCCTCCAGTGATGATCTATGGCACGAAGCCTCCAGTGATGATCCATGGCACGGAGCCTCCAGCGCCGATCCATGGCACGGAGCCTCTAGTGATGATCCATGGCCCGGAGCCTCCTGTGAAGATCCATGGCCCGGAGCCTCCTGTGAAGATCCATGGCCCGGAGCCTCCAGCGACGAGCCAAGGTCCAGAGCCTCCAGCGACGAGCCAAGGTCCGGAGCCCCCAGCCTCCACCGAGATGAGATGCTCACCCGGACCCTCCCCTATAGGTTCAGGTTTGCGGCCGGAGTCCGCACCTTGGGGTGGGGGGGGGGGTACTGTCACGCTCTGACCTTAGAGAGTCTGTTTTATTCTCTATTTGGTTAGGTCAGGGTGTGACTTGGGTGGGCAAATCTATGTTTATATTTCTTTGTTGGCCTAGTATGGTTCCCAATCAGAGGCAGCTGTTTATCATTGTCTCTGATTGGGGATCATACTTAGGCAGCCCTTTTTCCCACCTGAGATTGTGGGATCTTGTTTTTGCATTGTGCTGTCTAGCCCTGCAGAACGTTACGTTCGGTTTTGCATTTTCTTGTTTTGTTGGTGTTAGTTATTAAAGTTAATGATGTACGCCTACCACGCTGCACCTTGGTCTCCTCATTCAAACGACGAGCGTAACAGACATTCCACAAATTAACTTTTAGCAAGGCACACCTGTTAATTGAAATGCATTCCAGTGACTACCTCATGAAGCTGGTTGAGAGAATGCCAAGAGTGTGCAAAGCTGTCATCAAGGCAAAGGGTGGCTACTTTGAAGAATCTCAAATTTTATTAAATACAATTAATTTAACACTTGTTTGGTTACTACATGATTCCATATGTGTTATTTCATAGTTTAGATGTCTTCACTATTATTCTACAGTGTAGAAAATAGGAAAAGTAGAGAAAAACCCTTGAATGAGTATGTGTGTCCAAACTTTTGACTGGTACTGTATGTATTTCAATCATATTAAAATCAATTTCATGTTCAATCAATTGTTTTATTAAGCTACAGTATTTGCACGTTACTGTCCCTAATTTTTGCCTCAATATATTTCATGATGTGGAACAAGTGCGAAATGATGTGGCAAATTTAGATTTTGTGCATTATTATGGGATACGCATTAGAATAAGACACCTTAATATTTGTAGCCATAGGTGATATCTCTCTAGGAGCTGATGCGTTGTCAGTATTATGGAATAATTCTAATGTTAAGGAAAGATTGGAAAGGGAGAACCCTGATCAAAGAGCAGTGCTTCCTTTCATTTGATCCTATCAGTATGGACACATGCCTCAACGATGCATTTATCAAACATTCTCTCTGCGGGGTATTTTGTAAAACGCGTGTTACATCTTCGGCCGCTGTAGGAAAGATGCGTCATTAAAATACACGTAAGCCTAAGTTCCAGTGCTATTGGGAAACAGGCTCTGGACAGTTCCATGACCGCAAACAGCTAACATTCCTGAAATGTTTGTTTACAGAAGTCAGCTCCTATCTCCTAGTCATGTAGGAAATCTAACAGAAGGAAACGATGCTGGTGCAAAGGATTATGGGCTTTTGTCTGGCCTTTTGGCCTACTGCCCAGGTGTAGAGCAATGAGGATCTCTCTCCAGAGCAGAGTAGGATACTGTAGCCAGACTGGCAACGTTCAACACATTAACAACGTCCAAATTCATAAAAGTGTTCAGCTGTCACCTGTTTTCCGTTGATCTACATTTTTATGTAGGAAGCTGACAGATGTATGAGGATGCGTTTAGTCTTCAAACGACACTGTGCTGCCCTGAGGCGGCACAGTGGGTAGAGAGCAAAACTCAAAGTTAGTCTCTGTCGGGGCCACTCACCTGGCTGTCAGTGATCACTAAACAATGTCTCCACTAGAACATTCATTGAAGTGCTCATTTGGTGTGTGTTTAGATGAATATTCACACGCGATCCAGTGATCCTCTGTGGCTAGGATAGTAAGCCACAGTGAAGCTGTTGACTATTCACCTTCCTGTAATTAGTGATTCTGAAAGGTAGTAAATGGGAATGGGTTGATTTATCTGAAATTTGTCTCCTCTCATTTTCAATCAACAGTGCCTTTGGCTCTTAACTTTGAGCATATGACAAACCATCACCCCGCCGCCCTTCCCATCTTTCAACATCTAGACACCCAGGTCACCTTAACTGTGATACAAGTCTGATTAGTAATTACGAACAGGGCCCCATGTATTTGGCCTTAATTAAGAATAATATATTGTAAGAGGAAGGCAGTGGAAGAGGATATCGTCCCTTCTTGATTGGCTAAAGGGGCAATCAGCTGTTGAAACAATAACAAAAGCATATCCCTGCTACTGTTTTGCTAAAAAGCTGAGAGATAAAGCTGGAGAAATGTAACCATTTACATGATATCAAAATTTACATGATATCATTTTTTTTTGTCTATATGGTGTTTGTTTACATTTACATTGTTTACAAACACTGGAGTAAAACCATTTATATTTTGGGTTCTGATGGGTTATGACAGTTGAACTAAGCATATAAGGAATTTATACGTTTCTTCAAGAATTAATGGGTACATATCGTTAACTTATATGTCCAAAAATGGATGTAGCAAGTGCAGATTGCCCCTTTAAGTATTTATGCTTCAGGCTGTGACTGAGTCTGACTCATGGTAAACTTAGTGACACTTTACGGTTACTTAACTTCAGCCTGAGGACCGTTTCCTGACAGACACATCAATGAGAGTGGGCAAAAAAGCTCTCCCCAACTTCAAGGGTACACCGGAAGGTCAAATATAATTTTAAAGGGTGCACTGGCCTTGGGCACCAATTCTGGAAAAAATTCCCTAATTTAACCTTCCATCAGAATCTGAAGCTTTTCAACTCCCCAAATGTGGAAGTGATCAGACAACATAATATGTGAATCTGCTAACCCCAACTAGACCCTCTCAAATATTACTGTCTTCAAAGAGGATGTGAACTGAAGACATGAGAAGAGAAGAGGACTGCTCTAACCAGGAGAAAATCACAAACCCAGAAACACACTCTGGGTGTGAGGTTAACAAGAGCCTCGCATGCGTTTTGCTCAGAATAATGAATTCATATCACCCACGCCAACAGAGGTTATAGGGGTGGAATCATTAAAAAACTATCTAGAGAGTTGGAATACGACATATACATAGGTACAGTGAACTTTGATACTTTCAATTGATAAAGTACTTGAAAGACATTAAAGAATCAAATATTGGGCTTGCTTAGTACTCCTTGGTTGTGTTCCACATCCTAGTTCTGTAGGTGTCGAGACTGATAATTTGGAGACGTGAGATCGACTTTGAAGTAAAAAAAAAAAACAATCTTGCCTTTAGAGAACTTTACCATTATGTGAATATCTTCTCTGTTTCATCAATAAATCACTGTTTGGAGAATATCAGAGTTGCAAAAAAAAATGTAACCTTTATTTAACTAGGCAAGTCAGCTAAGAACAAATTCTTATTTACAATGACGGTCTACTCCGGCCAAACCCTAACGACACTGGGTCAATTGTGCACCGCCCTATGGGACTCCCAATCACGGCCGGTTGTGATACAGCATGAAATCGAACCAGTGTCTGTAGTGACACCTCTAGCACTGAGATGCAGTGCCTTCGACCGCTACACGACTCTGGAGCCATACTAAGCTAATAAAAAGCTAATAAAAAGCGAATAAAAAGTTACCTACACAAACCACTGTGTCTCATGGTCATATCGGCACTTTTTGTGATGGATACTCTAATGGTTCAACCTTATTCTTTCCCTTTCAATGTCACTGTAGGCATAAAAGCAACACTTCAAAAACAACAGATATTCATTTGTTGGTGAGGCGGTGAAATATGGTAATGCTGTTTCTGTTTATGCCGTATGGATGCGCTAACCTTTTCCGCCCACGCAAAGGCTGTTTCTCCCAGCTAATGTGCTTAGTGAGCGCCGCTGTTTATGTTTCTAACCTGCAGGTTCTCATCTCTATATTAAATGGTCTCCATTTCTAAAAGAATAAGTGACATTCTTTTCAATGGCAGGATACAGCCTTTCATATTCAGAAATAGCAACAGATCTAATGACATGAATGTACGAGTGTGCCAAATCCATTGAGAGAGAGAGAGAGTGAAAGAGAGAGAGAGAAGGAGAGAGAGAGAGATGGAGAAAGAGGAAAGTATTTTTTATTGAACCTTTGAATTTTTTATTTTTTTATTTTATTTAACCTTTATTTAACCAGGTAGGCCAGTTGAGAACAAGTTCTCATTTACAACTGCGACCTGGCCAAGATAAAGCATAGCAGTGCGACAAAAACAACAACACAGAGTTACACATAAACAAACGTACAGTCAATAACACAAAATAAAATAAAAATAGAAAGATCTATGTACAGTGTGTGCAAATGTAGAAGAGTAGGGAGGTAGGCAATAAATAGGCGAAAATAATTAGAATTTAGCATTAATACTGGAGTGATATATGTGCAGATGACGATGTGCAAGTAGAGATACTGGTGTGCAAAAAAGCAAGAGGGTAAGTAATAATATGGGGATGAGGTAGTTGGGTGTGCTCTTTACAGATTGGCTGTGTACAGGTACAGTGATCGGTAAGCTTTACTTAGCAAAGACTTATAGATGACCTGGAGCCAGTGAGTTTGGCGACGGGTATGTAGTGAGGGCCAGCCAACGAGAGCATAGAGGTCACAGTGGTGGGTAGTATATGGGGCTTTGGTGATAAAACGGATGGCACTGTGATAGACTACATCCAGTTTGCTGAGTAGAGTGTTGGGGGCTATTTTGTAAATGACATCGCCGAAGTCAAGGATCGGTAGGATAGTCAGTTTTACGAGGGTATGTTTGGCGGCATGAGCGAAGGAGGCTTTGTTGCGAAATAGGAAGCCAATTCTAGATTTTATTTTGGATTGGAGATGCTTAATGTGAGTCTGGAAGGAGAGTTTACAGTCTAACCAGACACCTAGGTATTTGTAGTTGTCCACATATTCTAGGTCAGAACTGTCCAGAGTAGTGATGCTAGTTGGGTGGGAGGGTGCGGGCAGCAATCAGTTGAAGAGCATGCACTTAGTTTTACTAGCACTTAAAAGCAATTGTAGGCCACGGAAGGAGTGTTGTATGGCATTGAAGCTCGTTTGGAGGTTTGTTAGCACAGTGTCCAAAGGGCCAGATGTATACAGAATGGTGTCGTCTACATAGAGGTGGATCAGAGAATCACCAGCAGCAATATATATCATTGATATATACAGAGAAAACAGTCGGCCCGAGAATTGAGCCCTGTGGCACCCCCATAGAGACTGCCAGAGGTCTAGACAACAGGCCCTCTGATTTGACACACTGAACCCTATCTGAGAAGTAGTTGGTGAACCAGGCAAGGCAGCCATTTGAGAAGCCAAGGCTATTGAGTCTGCCGATAAGAATGCAGTGATTGACAGAGTCGAAAGCCTTGGCCAGGTCGATGAAGACGGCTGCACAGTACTGTCTTTTATTGATGATGGTTATGATATCGTTTAGGACCTTGAGCGTGGCTGAGGTGCACCCATGACCAGCTAGGAAACCAGATTGCATAGTGGAGAAGGTACGGTGGGATTGGAAATGGTCAGTGATCTGTTTGTTAACTTGGCTTTTGAAGATTTTAGAAAGGCAGGGCAGGATGGATGTAGGTCTATAACAGTTTGTGTCTAGAGTATCTCCCCTTTGAAGAGTGGGATGACCGTGGCAGCTTTAAAATCTTTGGGGATCTCAGACGATATGAAAGAGAGTTTGAATGGGCTAGTAATAGGGGTTGTAACAATTTCGGCGGATCATTTTAGAAAGAAAGGGTCCAGATTGTCTAGCCCAGCTGATTTGTAGGGATCCATATTTTGTAGCTCTTTCAGAACATAAGCTGTTTGGATTTGGGTGAAGGAGAAGTGGGGGGGGGGGGGGGGCAAGTTGCTGCAGGGGGTGCTGAGGTGTTGGCCGGGATAAGGGTAGCCGGGGAAAAATGCTTATTGAAATTATTGATTATCGTAGATTTATCGGTGGTGACAGTGTTTCCTATCCTCAGTGCAGTGGGCAGCTGGGAGGAGGTGCTCTTATTCTCCATGGATTGTACGGTGTCCCAAAACTTTTGGGAATTAGTGCTACAGGAAGCAAATTTCGGTTTGAAAAAGCTTGCCTTACCTTTCCTAACTGACTGAGTATATTGGTTTCCTGACTTCCCTGAAGAGTTGCATATCGCGGGGGCTATTCGATGCTAATGCAGAACGTCACAGGATGTTTTTGTGCTGGTCAAGGGCAGTCAAGTCTGGGGTGAACCAAGGGCTATATCTGTTCTTAGTTCTACATTTTTTGAATGGGGCATGCCTATTTAAGATGGAGAGGAAAGTACTTTTGAAGAGCAACCAGGCATCCTCTACTGACGGGATGAGGTCAATATCCTTCCAGGATACCCGGGTCAGGTTGATTAGAAAGGCCTGCTCGCTGAAGTGTTTTAGGGGGCGTTTGACACTGATGAGGGGTGGTCGTTTGACTCCGGACCCATTACGCAAGCAGGCAATGAGGCAGTGATTGCTGAGATCCTGGTTGAAGACAGCAGAGGTGTATTTAGAGGGCAAGTTGGTGAGGATAATATCTAAGAGGGTGCCCATGCTTACGGATTTTGGTTTGTATCTGGTAGGTTCCTTGATCATTTGTGTGAGATTGAGGGCAGGACGGCCAGGGTGTTAAGCAAGTCCCAGATTAGGTCACCTAATAGTACGAACTCTGTAGATAGATGGGGGGTGATCAATTCACATATGGTGTCCAGGGCACAGCTGAGGGCTGAAGGGGGTCTTTAACAAGCGGCAACGGTGAGAGACTTATTTCTGGAAAGGTGGATTTTTAAAAGAAGAAGCTTGAATTGTTTGAGCACAGACCTGGATAGTATGACAGAACTCTGCAGGCTATATCTGCAGTAGACTGCAACATCGCCCCCTTTGGCAGTTCTATCTTGTCGGAAAATGTTATAGTTAGGGATGGAAATTTCAGGATTTTTGGTGGCCTTCCTAAACCAGGATTCAGACACGGCTAGGACATCCGGGTTGGCGGAATGTGCTAAAGCAGTGAATAAAACAAACTTTGGGAGGAGGCTTCCTGACACCAATGCTTTTACGGTTACAGAAGTCAACAAATGAGAGCGCCTGGGGAATAGGAGTGATGCTGGGGGCTGCAGGGCCTGGGTTAACCTCTACATCACCAGAGGAACAGAGTAGGATAAGAGTACTGCTAAATGCTAATAGAACTGGTCGTCTAGTGCGTTTGGAACAGAGAGTAAAGGGGGCAGGTTTCTGGGCACGGAAGGATAGAGTCAAGGCATAATGTACAGACAAGGGTATGGTAGGATGTGAGTACAGTGGAGGTAAGTCTAGGCATTGAGTGACGATGAGAGAGGTTTGTCTCTAGAAGCACCATTTAAGCCATGTGTGGTCACTTCATGTTTGGGGGGGGTGGAACAACAGGGCTAGCTAAGGGCTAGCTAAGGCATATTGAGCAGGGCTGGAAGCTCTACAGCGAAATAAGACAAAAATTACTAACCAAAACAGCAATAGACAAGGCATACTGACATTAGGGAGAGGCAGGTGTAGCCGAGAAATCATAGGGTCCAGTGAGTAGCTAGGCGAGCTGGAGGCATGGAGATTCAGACAGCTAGCAGGCCGGGGCTAGCAGCAGGCTAGCAGATGGGCCTCAGGGGGACGTTGCAACGGGGGAGCCTGTTGAAACCCCTTGGGCGATTACGTCAGCAGACCAGTCGTGATGGATCGGTGGGGCACCGTGTCGGCAGCAAAGGGTCCAGGCCAATTGGCAAAAGAAGAATTGAAGCCCAGGGATTATCTGTTGGATTTCTTCGGCTAGCCAGGAGATGGGCCTAGCTCAAGGCTAACTCCAGGCTAACTGGTGCTTGCTTCGATACTGAAACCTCCTCGGACGGTTACGTCGGTAGACCAGTCATGATGGATCGGCGGGACTCTGTGTCGGCAGCAAAGGGTCCAGGCCTATTGACAAAAGAGGTAATTGAAGCCCAGGAATTGCTTGATAGATCTCTATGGCTAGCTGGGAGATGGGCCTAGATTCGAGGCTAGCTCCACGCTAACTGTTGCTTGCTTTGGGGCAGAGACGTTAGCCAGGAGTAGTCACTCGGATAGCAGCTAGCTAACTGCGATGATCCGGAGTAAAGGTTTGTAATATTCATATGTGTAAACATACTGAATTATAATTGGATGCATTTTACCGCCATATCATACTGTGCTATGATTGGTTAAGACCACCCAGATGGTTAGGCCATGGTCAGTTGATCATGGTTGGAGATACGTGAACATGCAAGTTGTAGCTAGCTAATAAAGAGCTACATTAAGAAATATCCTGTAGTACTGCATTTTATTATTTTGTACAAAGCGTGCAAAACAAGACATGGTGTCAGAGTAAAAGATCTTAAAAGATGGATTTTCTGGAGTTCCTTCACCTCGAATGGACTGGGAGTCTACAAACTTACCCGATGCATGGCTAAGTACAAACAGTATGTGGAGCTAATGTTCACGGGTCCTCTGAAGGACAGAGGAGAAGAGGAAAAGTGTAGCTACTTGCTCCTCTGGATCGGTGAAAAAGGCAGAGATATTTACAACACATGGACACTTACCGAGGCTGAATCAAAGGTACTGAAAACATACTACGATTGTTTTGAAGCATATGTTGTGCCGAAGACCAATGCGATTTTCGCTAGGTACAAATTCCATGAGAAAGTACAGGGAGCTAGCGAGTCTTTTGAACAGTTTGTGACTGAGCTGCATCTGCTTGTGAAAGACTGTGATTATGCAAACAAGGATGAAATGGTCAGGGACCATATTGTATTTGGAATACACTGAACGTGAGTGAGAGAGAAACTTTTGAATGTTGGGTCTGAGCTAACGCTGGACAAAGCTATCGACATAGCCAGATCTCACGAGCTAGCACAGGCTCAGATGAAAACCATTTCGCGCGGCAGCACGAGCGCATCACGTGAACAAGCAGTGCACGCAGTCATCAAAGTGTAACAATTTAACTTCCGTCCCTCTCCTCGCCCCAACCTGGGCTTGAACCAGGGACCCTCTGCACACATCAACAACTGACACCCATGAAGCATGGTTACCCATCGCGCCACAAAAGCCACAGCTCTTGCAGAGCAAGGGGAACAACTACTTCAGGTCTCAGAGCGCGTGACGTCACCCGATTGAAACGCTATTAGCGCGCACCACCACTAACTAACTAGCCATTTCACATCATTACAAAAGTACACCTCCGGTGCACAGAGAGCGCATTTTAGAACAGAGAGAGACATAACTCCAAAACAAAGCGACACAGACTCAAAACATGTGGATTTTGTGGATACAAAGTGCATGGCGAACAAGGAAACTGCCCAGCTAAAGGCAAACAGTGTACTAAATGTGGAAAATGGAATCACTTTGCAAAAGTGTGCAGAGCTTACCGTGGAAAAACAGTACACGCAGTGAGTGAAGATGAAATGTCAATCAAAGAGTCCAACGCTGATGAACTGTTTATTGATTCAGTGACACAGAAAAGTCAAATATCAGAGACAGAGCAAGCCTTTGCTGACATTGAGATAGGAACACAAGGCACAGAGCTAAAGTTCAAACTAGACACTGGTGCACAAGTAAACATTATTCCTCTGAATAAGTATCACAGCTTGACATCTGAGTGAGAGCTACAGCCCACCATGCTCAGAATGACTGGTTATGGTGGTGAACAACTCACAGTAAAAGGCACATGCACTTTCAAATGCAAATACAAGGAAAGTGACATGATGTTGGACTTTTACGTTGTTGACACTAGAGCACCTGCAGTGCTAGGTCTTAAAGCATGTTTAGACATGGACCTCATCAAGCTAGTTTTATCAGTGACAGCACCAGCTGAGACAGAAAATGTACTGGAGGAGTTTGCTGATGTTTTTACAGGAATAGGATTATTTCCAGGAGAATGCGCCATTCACCTTGACCCAGACGCAACCCCTGTGGTCTACCCACCGAGAAAGATTCCCCTTGCTCTCCATGCCCATCTGAAGAAAGAGTAGGAGAGCATGGAGCAATCTGACATAGTCACCAAGGTTACAGAACCGACTGACTGGGTAAACGCGTTAGTGGTGGTGGAGAAACCACGCACATGCAAACTCAGAGTATGTCTCGACCCAAGAGACTTGAACAAGGCTATCAAACGCCCCCATTACCCTTTACCAACGCTAGATGGCATCACACACAAGCTAGCGGGAGCACACTACTTCAGTGTCATGGATGCTAGATCAGGCTACTGGGCTATCAAGCTCACAGAATAGTCATCTAAGCTCACAACATTCAACACACCGTTTGGACGCAACAGGTTCCGTCGCCTGCCTTTTGGGATTATCTCAGCCCAAGCTGAGTTTCAGCGAAAGATCGACGAAGTGTACGAAGGCCTCAACGGAGTTGTGGCAATTGTGGACGACATCCTTGTCTATGGTCGAACCAAAGAGGAGCACGACCGAAACCTCCGCGCGATGCTGCAAAGGTCCCGCGAGAGAGGAGTCCGGCTCAACCCCGAGAAGAGCACAGTCGGCGCTACAGAGGTCAGCTACTTCGGACATCTTCTCACAGCGACTGGAATCAAGCCAGATCCACAGAAGATCTCAGCCATAAAAGAAATGGAGCCACCAAAGAACTGTGCGGAGCTGGAAACAGTGCTTGGCATGGTCAACTACTTAGCCAAGTTCGCACCCAGCCTCTCCAATGCTAATGCACCCCTGCGTCAACTGCTAAAGCACTCCAGTGAGTTTCTCTGGGACAAGCAACACGACATTGCTTTCCAGAATGTGAAAGACTTGATCACGAGAGAACCAGGACCTATCCTTGCCTACTATGACCCCAACAAAGAGCTCAGACTCCAAGTGGACGCGTCGAAGTATGGACTAGGTGTAGTGCTACTGCAAGAAGGAAAGCCCATCGGCTACACTTCCAAATCTCTCACAGACTGTGAAATCAACTACGCTCAAATCGAAAAGGAGCTCTACGCCATTCTGTTCGGATGTAAACGTTTCCATCAGTACGTATATGGACGACAAGTCATTGTGGAATCCGACCACAAGCCCCTTGAGTCAATCATGAGGAAACCACTAGCCGCAGCCCCTCCAAGACTACAGAGAATGATCCTTCAACTACAAAAATACGACTTCACAATCAATCACCGTCCAGGCAAAGATATCCCTGTCACAGACACACTCTCCAGGAAGTTTCTTACCTACAAGGACAGCAGCCTCAGTGAAGGCATGGACATGCAAGTGCACACTGTGTACAGCAACTTACCAGTTAGTTACACAAAACTGAAGGAGATCCAAGCAGAAACAGAAAAGGACTCACAACTCACACGGCTGAGGAAAGTCATACAGGATGGATGGCCTGAGGAGAGGAGAAAATGCCCTCAGAGCGTCTCAGAATTCTGGAACCATCGTGATGAACTATCACAGATCAACGGAATCATTTCAAAAGAGAGAAAACCATTATTCCTACTAGTCTCAAAGAAGAGATTTTGACAAAGATCCATGCTGGACACATGGGCATGGAAAAGTGCAAACAGAGAGCACGGGACATTTTGTTTTGGCCCGGAATGTGCAAACAAATAGAGGACATTGTTGGTAAATGCGCCATATGTCTTGAATGACGCCCCTCAAACACCAAAGAGCCAATGTTACCTCACTGTATCCCAGACCGACCCTGGCAGGTCATGGCAACCGATCTGTTCACCTGGAACAACTAGGACTACATCGTAACAGTGGACTACTACAGCAGATACTTCGAACTCGACAAGCTTCACAGCACCACATCTGCAGCTGCGATACACAAGCTGAAAGCAGCCTTTGCCAGGCATGGCATTGTAAAGACTTTAATATCTGACAATGGGCCCTGTTACAAATCAAATGAGTTTGAATCCTTCACAAAAGCATGGGAGTTTACACATGTCACCACAAGCCCACATTACCCTCAAAGAAAGTACACATGTCACCACAAGCTCACATTACCCTCAAAGTAATGGCCTTGCTGAACGGCAACAGTGAGAGACTTATTTCTGGAAAGGTGGATTTTTAAAAGAAGAAGCTTGAATTGTTTGAGCATAGACCTGGATAGTATGACAGAACTCTGCAGGCTATATCTGCAGTAGATTGCAACTCCGCCCTTTTGGCAGTTCTATCTTGTTGGAAAATGTTATAGTTAGGGATGGAAATTTCAGGATTTTTGGTGGCCTTCCTAAACCAGGATTCAGACACGGCTAGGACATCCGGGGTGGTGGAGTGTGCTAAAGCAGTGAATAAAACAAACTTTTGGAGGAGGCTTCATGAAACCAATGCTTTTACGGTTACAGAAGTCAACAAATGAGAGCGCCTGGGGAATAGGAGTGATGCTGGGGGCTGCAGGGCCTGGGTTAACCTCTACATCACCAGAGGAACAGAGTAGGATAAGAGTATGGCTAAATGCTAATAGAACTGGTCGTCTAGTGCATTTGGAACAGAGAGTAAAGGGGGCAGGTTTCTGGGCACGGAAGGATAGATTCAAGGCATAATGTACAGACAAGGGTATGGTAGGATGTGAGTACAGTGGAGGTAAGTCTAGGCATTGAGTGACGATGAGAGAGGTTTGTCTCTAGAAGCACCATTTAAGCCATGTGTGGTCACTTCATGTTTGGGGGGGTGGAACAACAGGGCTAGCTAAGGCATATTGAGCAGGGCTGGAAGCTCTACAGTGAAATAAGACAAAAATTACTAACCAAAACAGCAATAGACAAGGCATACTGACATTAGGGAGAGGCAGGTGTAGCCGAGAAATCATAGGGTCCAGTGAGTAGCTAGGCGAGCTGGAGGCACGAAGATTCAGACAGCTAGCAGGCCGGGGCTAGCAGCAGGCTAGCAGATGGGCCTCAGGGGGACGTCGCAACGGGGGAGCCTGTTGAAACCCCCTCGGGCGGTTACGTCAGCAGACCAGTCGTGATGGATCGGTGGGGCACCGTGTCGGCAGCAAAGGGTACAGGCCAATTGGCAAAAGAAGAATTGAAGCCCAGGGATTATCTGATGGATTTCTTCGGCTAGCCGGGAGATGGGCCTAGCTCAAGGCTAACTTCAGGCTAACTGGTGCTTGCTTCGGGACTGAAACCTCCTCGGACGGTTACGTCGGTAGACCAGTCGTGATGGATCGGCGGGGCTCTGTGTCGGCAGCAAAGGGTCCAGGCCTATTGACAAAAGAGGTAATTGAAGCCCAGGAATTGCTTGATAGATCTCTTTGGCTAGCTGGGAGATGGGCCTAGATTCGAGGCTAGCTCCAGGCTAACTGTTGCTTGCTTTGGGACAGCGACGTTAGCCAGGAGTAGCCACTCGAATAGCAGCTAGCTTACTGCGATGATCCGGAGTAAAGGTTTGTAATATTCATATGTGTAAACATACTGAATTATAATTGGATGCATTTTACCACCGTATCATACTGTGCTATGATTGGTTAAGACCACCCAGATGGTTAGGTCATGGTCAGTTGATCATGGTTGGAGATACGTGAACATGCAAGTTGTAGCTAGCTAATAAAGAGCTACGTTAAGAAATATCCTGTAGTACTGCATTTTATTATTTTGTACAAAGCGTGCAAAACAAGACAAGGTTCAGAACTTGCGGTAGGAATCTGGAGATATGGTGGAGAAAAGCAGTCTGATATGCTCTGGGTTGATATCGTGCTATGCAGGCTGGCAGGAGTTGAACGGGCTGAAGCTGGCAGATGTCCTAGTTAACGATGATGGCTAACTGACTACTAGCTAGTAGCTAGTTAGCTGGCTAGCTTCTGAAGGGGGTTAAGGTTCTATAGTATAAAAAATAGCAGATCTTTACCGCATTGGGTGAGACGGTTTGCAAGAGAGTATGTTCTGTCTGTAGATGTAAAAATGAGATAAAAATATATACGAAGAAAGAAACGATATATACAAGGGACAGAACAAGACAATAAAAACATCCCACTGCTACGCCATCTTGGATCCATCTTGGATCCACTGAATGAGTTTGAGGTTTGAGGAGTGAAGCCATCATTTATTATACATGGACTGTTTTATTTGATTTTGCGAGGTCACATTTCATTTTATGGTCAAATGTTGATATAGAATGAATGCTAATACTTTGGAAAATAGAAGTGGAGGAAGTGATTGTTTCAATGCCCCAAAAATGCCAAGGGATATTTTATAATAGAAGAATGATACAGTGGACTCTAAACTGGTAACTAGAATCTACCTATTATACACCCTGATTCTTATACACAAGCCCCAGTTCAACTCCCATTATCTCTTTCTCCCTCCATATCTCTCCATCTGTCTGCATCTCTCTCTCACTCCTCTCTGTCTCGCTCTCGCATGGTTGACCACCGTTGCATGTGAATGAGCTGAAGGTGGCATCAGCTTAAATCTTTCCCGGAGACGCCGCTGGTTCCTATTAGAGAGAACATAAATCAGGCTGGCGCTGCATGGAGTGGTACGGAGCCCCTGCGGGCATGGTGCCAGGCTCACGTGGCAATGGCACCCACACCCTGTGCTCATTACTGTCACCATACAAGCTATCCTAGAGGGTTCCTGTCTGGAGACAGCTAGGCTGGAATTATGCTCTTAGTCTATTCCCTGACATGACCAAAACTGTGCCTAGGAAACCACTGCAGGCATTATGGTGCAATGTTGGATTGTCACAAGACTCTGTCCACCTTTCAATACCTGGACATCAGCTTTGATGTTTATTCCCTTTGGATAATATACACTCAATAACACAAACCTGTAAAAACAGGTTTGAGCACAGCTGTGTGTGAATGAGACAACATTCCTGAGTAAAGAAAAGTATTAGAATTGTAACAGTCTTCTCTGCCTGACAGAGAACAAACTGAGATTAAAAGTAAAAATGTCTGCATGCAGATATTAATCTACATTTTTTTCTGCTACTGGCCACACCACCCTGTATCCCTCTGCTGACTTTCATCTGAAGCTAAGCAAGGTTAGACCAAGCCAACAGTTGGATGGCAGACCACCTGGGAAAATTAGGTTGCTGCTGGAAATGGTGTTGGAGGGTCAGTAAGGGTCAGTAGAGGTTACTCATCCATCTGGTCTGAAGGAAACCCGGAATCACCCAGGGCAGTGATGAGGACCCTGTCCTGCAAAGAACTTTCAGGTCCTGTTCCCAACCTTGACAAGACTTGTTGCACATACAATATGCTATAGTCCTAGTAAAAACAAGGAGGCTGCATTTTCAGAAAGAAAAGCAATGTGGTGTTGAAAGGTCAGCAGACCATACCAAAGCAATGAACCAGTCTCTTCATCACATAACCTATAGAACTAACTTGAATCCTCCAAGTAAATTGCTAGGATAATTAATACTAATGCAGTCTGCGGCTGCTAATGTTGATCATTATTGATGGGAGTCAACACTTTGAAGATGACATGTCTTTAATCAAGAATTTGAGCTGGTCTTGCAACTTCTGGGCTATGTGCATGAACATGAGGGTGATCAAGCCCAAAAGTTGACAGCACACTTAGTCTGACCACCCCTCCCCCTCCACCAGAGACTTCCTGGTGAAATAAAGGTTAAATTGCTCAAGTAAATAAATAAAAGCCAGTGGTGCTTGGTTTTAACAGGCGGCTGCTGCCATTGGCTGTAAACTATGGAAGCTTTAAAACTCTACCCCCTCTAAACCCCTGTCTGGTGCCCCTCTTCTCGAAACTGGTTTTGATTTATAGAAGCAGGGAATTTCTCTCCACAACCCCCTCCTATAACCCTACCACACACTTTTCCTGCCTTACTCTCCCACAGTCAAGTCCCATTAGCAGTGGGGCTAGAGTGTCTGTACAGCCCCAGGCCCACCAGTAAATTACTTCTAAATGAAGACCAAATGTTGGTTTAGGGGGGAGGAGGGGGATGGCACGAAAAGAGTGGGACTTGGTAGTTCATTTGGGGAAATAAGCTGGGTGTGAGGGTTAGGGGAGGTGGGGAGACCCAGGGGGTGATTATATAGATTTGGGAATATCGTGGGAGTGCGGGGGGAGGAATTATAGCTCCTAAGTGTTGACACACTGAGAGGCGGGTCATGGGGAGAGAAAAATGTGTCTCTTGTTCAACATAGACGTGTACGTGCTAATTATACGAGAAGCTGTGTGTGTTGCTATGAATGTCTATCAATAGTGTACTGTATACTACATTCATGTTTTCTACACATTTATTTAAAACACAAGATACTTTATCTAAATGTATGTTTCCCCTGTAAAACTTTAGTTGGAGGTAGTTCCCTGAAAATATTTACAGTAAGATGGGAAACTTCATTGCATGCAATCTGCAATAAAGTGTAGAAATTCAATGTGGTCTCATGGGTCCACTTTTATTGAATCGAAAGTCGCCTGCTATATTAAAGAAAAAATTAAGGATCTTGAAACATTTACCGCACCACAATAATATACTGTATGTATATTGCCATCATAATTCATCCTAATTTGATAGTACACAAAGAACTTCTGTGAAGACATTTTTACTGGAAAAACTGTGCAGAAAACAACTATTATATATAATAATAGATTAATATCCAGGCATTCCACAAAAAGGAACAAGTACATGTTAAAAAGTACAACGCCTAAGACAGTTGTAACGTCTGCTTCCAACTCACACTCTCAAACACGTAGATCCCCTGAACGCAGCTCACTTTCCAGCCCACTTTCCAGCTCACACTCTCAAACACATAGATTCCCTGAACGCAGCTCATTCTCCAGATCCCAATCACCTGAATTCTGACCACCTGTTCACACACCTGTATGCCATTAGCAGACACAATTTAGTTCAGTTCTTTGCACCCCATCATTGTGAGGTATTGTTTGTTTTGTGACACACTTCTATTCGGAGTGCTGTCGTCACTGTAATTGAATCCTCCCGTGTATGATCATTTTGGCCTGCCTCACTAACGACGCCTTTTGCCTATCACCTGCCTGTACTTTAGCCTATCCGATATCCTGTTCTCAACCTATTGCCTGATCTCCTGGATGAGGTTACTAGTGTTTTCCCTGCCTGTACTGTTGCCCTTTTGGACCCCCTGTGTATGACCTTCTGCCTGCCCCTGGACCCAGCTACCTGCCTCCTCCTGTGGTCCTTTACAATAAACACCTGCTGTGCCCTGCGCTTGAAACCAGCTCTCTGTCTCCCCTCGTGTTCATTACAACAGTCAGTAATGACAAAGAGTTTAAATTGGAATAGATGAACAGTAATGCTCGCTTTGTCAAAGTCACACCACAACTCACTGCTAACGTCTTCATGCCAGAGGGGATGTATCTCTACGAGGGGCTCCATCTCTGCATGAAATGTAAACTGTGATGACTTCTCTACTCAGCTTGGGACTGGGGATGTAACTGTTACAGGGGACTGAGCCAGACACCAGCCTACTGGTTTGTCAACCCCTGACTATCCAGCTCAGTATTTTATTTGATATTATTCAGCAATACAATACTGCTTCAGGGGAAACACTTAGTTTATTTTAGTTGTCTTGCACATTATGGCAACAATAGCTCTAATAACTGACTTTATATAGACTTGAATGCAAACTAATCAATGGACCATTATATACCAGGCACGTTCATCAAGTTCTTTCAAAAGCAACCAAGTTTACAGGTTCCCAATTTTAGTAGCTCTGCTATTGGCCTAAAGTTCTAAGGAGATGTACAAGAAACTACAAGTATACACAAGTATATGGGAGCGATAAAGAGTCATTTCTCAGAGCTTCTGGGGAGAGAGAGCAATGCATAGAGGAGACTAGCTGAGCTGAGGGAGAGGCTGCCTCAGAAAGAGAAAGAGTGCATGAATCAGAGAGCACCCTGGGATAGATAGGGAGACATTAGATGGTTGTGGGTGGTGACCATGCCAGGCTGTCAATTGGTCCACTGGCATATAATACAATTTTGCTGCTAAAAAAAAAATCACACCAGGAAGGAAGTGACACCTACCTGTCATGACAAATTTTCAAACCATGGTTGTCACCGAACCCGGGGCGGTCCAATTTAATGGCGAGTGGCTGGCGATGTGATTCGGAAGGAACTCAATGAGGTTGTCCTGACCTTGCAGAGGCTGTGTGTGGTTTTGTATTTGCGTCACTGAGGGAACATGACAGGATTAGTGTCCTAGCGAAACGCAGGAGTCTGTGGCAGAACGTAAACAGTCTAACCCTCTGTTGGCTACTTAGCCTGCATGACAGCAGCAGCAGCATAGGGAGGGAGAGACTCATGTGGTAACACATCGAGCCATGAGCTGAATGCACAGCAATTGAAGATTAACTTTCTCATTCAAAAGGAATCAAAGCTTTAAGCAAAATATACAAACTTGTGAGTTATGAATGAAACAACGGCCGTTGCCTGGGTGCAGGCGATGAAACATCAAGCAAATAAAACTAAATCTCAAGAATAGGGTCAGCTCACATTACAACAAAACATGAATGTATTCTCAGGTGTCCACATTACTACATCTCCAAGGTCACGTGACAGGCATCATAATTCTCAACTTCTGTACTCTAACACTAAGTTAGACTTTAGTTGAGAATCCTGTTACATGTAACTGAACAGCCAAACATTTCAGTGACAAAGGTTAATCTGGTCAGTCATTCATTCTGCATTGTGGAAACCACCAAGAGACTATTTCACACACAACTCATTACAGCTATCCATTAAATGTCACAATTATCTACAGTATTTCCCTTTCATGATCTGCTGGAAGCTTTCAATATTGCTACCTGTTCTTTATCATTTCCTGGAGACTCATCATTTCCAAAGTGTTTTCGCCTTTAAAACGTTGTGAGCGATTTACAGTAATTATTCAATCCTGCTTCCGAAATTGCTGTACCGAGAGTTTCCATTTCATTCCTGGAAAAAGAAGGTGGATATTTTTCATATTGCTCTGAAAAGAGAAATTCTTGTGGACATTGGTCTGAAAGGGCAAAGTCTGTCTAGTTTGTCCTTCTCCAAGGTTGTCCTTCCCCTGCTCATCGTTCTCTTTCTCCTTTCTATACTCCCTCTCTTCACAACACACACAAGATGAAGTGACAAGTTTCTATCTGTCAGAAATCTTTCCTAAATAAGGGTCCTTGACTCTTTCAATCGTGTCCTTCAGCCTTCGAAATGGCTTTGATTATACTCACTATAATGCTCAAGAGAACCATCCTCATCACTCTTGATAATCTAAAGGAGATCTGAGGAAGTAAACATGTCAATGGTGTAAATGTACAGCGTCAATGTCAAAGTATGGGGTTGTGGGTGGATAGTATATTTGTGTGAGTGTGTGCGAGTGTGTGCATGATTGCGTGCAAGTGTGCGCGAATGTGTGTGTGAGACAACTTTAACATAATTGTAGAAAGCCAAACCACCACCCTCCCTCTCCTACCACATCCCCTTCAATGACAGAGGTCATTACTAACATAGAGAGGGTGACAGGAACAAAGAGCAGGTTTAAGAGAGAGAGAGAGATTAAGGGGATGAGGAAGCAAGAGAGACAGCAGGAGAAAGAGAGAAGGAAGGGAGGAAGAACAGAGGCTGACAGGAGAAGAAAGGAAAGATTGAAGATGAGGGTGACAGAGTGGGAAGGACAGAAAATGGAGGCAGATTTCAGGAGTGATGATGACTTAGAAATAAAGAGAGGAAGGAAGAAACCAGGAAGAGAAACACGGGCATTAGTAACAAAAGGGTGGTGACCTTTTATCCACGCCCAACTATTAACCTAATCAGGTCCGAGGACCCCAGCAAAATTCAGTGTTTTTTCACTATTTTAATTTATTTGCATGTCCAACACTTATATTTAGCATCACAATTAAGTGTTTTACAATTGTCTTTTCAGGACAACCAGAGCTACAAGTAAAACACAAAACAATTTGACAATCTGACATATAGAGCTTCATTAATGACTTTTATTGACAAATAAAACATTTATAAAAATAAGGTCAGATTTTAACAAGCATTACTGTTCATCTCTTCCAATTTAAACTCTTTGTCATTACTGACTGTCTTAGGCGTTATACTTTTTAACATGTAATTGTTCCATTTTGTGGAATGCCTGGATATTAATGTATTATTATACACTGCTCCAAAAAATAAAGGGAACACTAAAATAACACGTCCTAGATCTAAATGAATGAAATAATCTTATTAAATAATTTTTTCACATCTGCAGTCCTCATGCCTCCTTGCAGCATGCCTAAGGCACGTTCTCGCAGATAAGCAGGGACCTTGGGCATCTTTCTTTTTGTGTTTTTCAGAGTCAGTTTAAAGGCCTCTTTAGTGTCCTAAGTTTTCATAACTGTGACCTTAATTGCCTACCGTCTGTAAGCTGTTAGTGTCTTAACGACCGTTCCACAGGTGCATGTTCATTAATTATTTATGGTTCATTGAACAAGCATGGGAAGCAGTGTTTAAACCCTTTACAATGAAGATCTGTGAAGTTATTTGGATTTTTACGAATTATCTTTGAAAGACAGGGTCCTGAAAAAGGGACGTTTCTTTTTTTTGCTGAGATAGATACACTGCTCAAAAAAATAAAGGGAACACTAAAATAACACATCCTAGATCTGAATGAATGAAATAATCTTATTAAATACTTTTTTCTTTACATAGTTGAATGTGCTGACAACAAAATCACACAAAAAGAATCAATGGAAATCAAATTGATCAACCCATGGAGGCCTGGATTTGGAGTCACACTCAAAATTAAAGTGGAAAACCACACTACAGGCTGATCCAACTTTGATGTAATGTCCTTAAAACAAGTCAAAATGAGGCTCAGTAGTGTGTGTGGCCTCCACGTGCCTGTATGACCTCCCTACAACGCCTGGGCATGCTCCTGATGAGGTGGCGGATGGTCTCCTGAGGGATCTCCTCCCAGACCTGGACTAAAGCATCCGCCAACTCCTGGACAGTCTGTGGTGCAACGTGGCGTTGGTGGATGGAGCGAGACATGATGTCCCAGATGTGCTCAATTGGATTCAGCTCTGGGGAACGGGCGGGCCAGTCCATAGCATCAATGCCTTCCTCTTGCAGGAACTGCTGACACACTCCAGCCACATGAGGTCTAGCATTGTCTTGCATTAGGAGGAACCCAGGGCCAACCGCACCAGCATATGGTCTCACAAGGGGTCTGAGGATCTCATCTCGGTACCTAAAGGCAGGCAGGCTACCTCTGGCGAGCACATGGAGGGCTGTGCGGCCCCCCAAAGAAATGCCACACCATGACTGACCCACCGCCAAACCGGTCATGCTGGAGGATGTTGCAGGCAGCAGAACGTTCTCCACGTCGTCTCCAGACTCTGTCACGTCTGTCACATGTGCTCAGTGTGAACCTGCTTTCATCTGTGAAGAGCACAGGGCGCCAGTGGCGAATTTGCCAATCTTGGTGTTCTCTGGTAAATGCCAAACGTCCTGCACGGTGTTGGGCTGTAAGCACAACCCCCACCTGTGGACGTCGGGCCCTCATACCACCCTCATGGAGTCTGTTTCTGACCGTTTGAGCATACACATGCACATTTGTGGCCTGCTGGGGGTCATTTTGCAGGGCTCTGGCAGTGCTCCTCCTGCTCCTCCTTGCACAAAGGCGGAGGTAGCGGTCCTGCTGCTGGGTTGTTGCCCTCCTACGGCCTCTTCCACGTCTCCTGATGTACTGGCCTGTCTCCTGGTAGCGCCTCCATGCTCTGGACACTACGTTGACAGACACAGCAAACATTCTTGCCACAGCTCGCATTGATGTGCCATCCTGGATGAGCTGCACTACCTGAGACACTTGCGTGGGTTGTAGACTCCGTCTCATGCTACCACTAGAGTGAAAGCATTCAAAAGTGACCAAAACATCAGCCAGGAAGCATAGGAACTGAGAAGTGGTCTGTGGTCACCACCTGCAGAACCACTCCTTTATTGGGGGTGTCTTGCTAATTGCCTATAATTTCCACCTGTTGTCTATTCCATTTGCACAACAGCATGTGAAATGTATTGTCAATCAGTGTTGCTTCCTAAGTGGACAGTTTGATTTCACAGAAGTGTGATTGACTTGGAGTTATATTGTGTTGTTTAAGTGTTGCCTTTATTTTTTTGAGCAGTGTATATAATAGTTGTTTTTCCGCACAATTTTTCCAGTGAAAATGAATGCTGTAGGTACAGAAACGGTTTCCTCAGTAGGAAATGAAAATCAAACTAATTAGTGACAACTGTGTGGAGTTTGGAGTTTGTAAACAGCAACTATGTGAGCTTATTACAGTATTATAGACATTATGTCCTGGGATTTCCTATGATGTTCTAAGAACTCCTTACCTTCTAACTACTCGTGTGGCTTGTGAGCGTCATAGAGTAAAACAGATTACATGTACACTACCGTTCAAACGTTTGGGGTCACTTAGAAATGTCCTTGTTTTCCATGAAACCATACATTAACTGAGTTGCAAAATGAATAGGAAATATAGTCAAGACGTTGACAAGGTTATAAATAATGATTTTTCATTGAAATAATGATTGTATTGCGTTCGTCAAAGAATCCTCAATTTGCAGCAATTACAGCCTTGCAGACCTTTGGCATTCTAGTTGTCAATTTGTTGAGGTAATCTGAGGAGATTTCACCCCATGCTACCTGAAGCACTTCCCACAAGTTGGATTGGCTTGATGGGCACTTCTTGCGTACCATACGGTCAAGCTGCTCCCACAACAGCTCAATAGGGTTGAGATCCGGTGACTGTGCTGGCCACTCCATTATAGACAGAATAGCAGCCGACTGCTTCTTCCCTTGCATAGTTTGGAGCTGTGCTTTGGGTCCTTGTCCTGTTGTAGGAGGAAATTGGCTCCAATTAAGTGCCGTCCACAGAGTATGGCATGGCGTTGCAAAATGGATTGACAGCCTTCCTTCTTCAAGATCCCTTTTACCCTGTACAAATATCCCACTTTACCACCACCACCAAAGCACCCCCAGGTAATCACATTGCCTCCACCATGCTTGACAGATGGCGTCAAGCTCTCCTCCAGCATCTTTTCTGATTTTTTCTGCGTCTCACGAATGTTCTTTTTTTGTAATCCGAACACCTGAAAATTAGATTAGTCTGTCCATAACACTTTTTTCCAATCTTCCTCTGTCCAGTGTCTATGTTATTTTGCCCATCTTAATCTGTTATTTTTATTGGCAAGTCTGAGATATGGCTTTTTCTTTGCAACTCTGCCCAGAAGGCCAGCATCCCGGAGTCTCCTCTTCACTGTTGACGTTGAGACTGGTGTTTTGCAGGTACTATTTAATGAAGCTGCCAATTGAGGACTTGTGAGGTGTCTGTTTCTCAAACTAGACACTCTAATGTACTTGTCCTCTTGCTCAGTTGTGCACCAGGGCCTCCCACTCCTCTTTCTATTCAGCTTAGAGCCAGTTTGCGCTGTTCTGTGAAGGGTGTAGTACACAGTGTTGTATGAGATCCTCAGTTTCTTGGCGATTTCTGGCATGAAATAGCCTTCATTTCTCAGAACAAGAATAGACTGACGAGTTTCAGAAGAAAGTTATTTGTTTCTGGCCATTTTGAGCCTGTAATCGAACCCACAAATGCTGATGCTCCAGATACTCAACTAGTCTAAAGAAGGCCTGTTATATTGCTTCTTTAATCAGAACAACAGCTTATTTATCCGATCTGTGTGGGGCGAGAAAAACGTGTGATGGAGAGAGATAGAGAGCAGATGCTTCATATCTCTACTTGAAAATACAGTTCCTTCAGAGAGTATTCACACCCCTTGACTCTTTCCACATTTTGTTGTGATAGCCTGAATGTTAGATTTTGTGACATAACGTGTAAGTGGAATTATGTTTTTAGAAATGTTATTTTTTTTATACAAAATGTAAAGATGAAATGTCTTGAGTCAATAAGTATTCAACGCCTTTGTTATGGCAAGGCTAAATAAGTTAAGGAGTAAAAATTTGCATAACAAGTCACATACAGTTGAAGTTGGAAGTTTACATACACTTAGGTTGGAGTCATTAAAACTCGTTTTTCAACCACTCCACAAATTTCTTGTTAACAAACTATGACACAAGTAATTTTTCCAACAATTGTTTACAGGCAGATTATTTCACTTATAATTCACTGTATCACAATTCCAGTGGTTCAGAAGTTTACATACACTAAATTGACTGTGCCTTTAAACAGCTTGGAAAATTCTAGAAAATTACGGCATGGCTTTAGAAGCTTCTGATAGGCTAATTGACATCATTTGAGTCAATTGGAGGTGCACCTGTGGATGTATTTCATGGCTTACCTTCAAACTCAGTGCCTCTTTTCTTGACATCGTGGGAAAATCAAAAGAAATCAGCCAAGACCTCAGAAAATTGTAGCCCTCCACAAGTGTGGTTCATCCTTGGGAGCAATTTCCAAATGCCTGAAGGTACCACGTTCATCTGTACAAACAATAGTAGGCAAGTATAAACACCATGGGACCATGCAGCCGTCATAGCACTCAGGAAGGAGACGCATTCAGTCCCCTAGAGACGAGCGTACTTTGGTGCGAAAAGTGCAAATCAATCCCAGAACAACAGCAAAGGACCTTGTGAAGATGCTGGAGGAAACAGGTACAAAAGTATCTATATCCACAGTAAAACGAGTCCTATATATTTTTTTTTTATAGTCGTTTAGCAGATGCTCTTATCCAGAGCGACTTACAGTAGTGAATGCATACATTTCATTTCATACATTTTTATTTTTTTTCCTGTGTGGAGTTGTGTGGAGTTTCTTGTGTGGAGTCCTGTATATCAACATAACCTGAAAGGCCGCTCAGCAAGGAAGATGCCACTGCTCCAAAACCGCCATAAAAAAAGCCAGACAACGGTTTGCAACTGTACATGGGGACAAAGATCGTACTTTTTGGAGAAATGTCCTCTGGTCTGATGAAACAAAAATAGAACTGTTTGGCCATAATGACCATCGTTATGTTTGGAGGAAAAAGGGGGAGGCTTGCAAGCCGAAGAACACCATCCCAACCGTGAAGCACGGGGGTGGCAGCATCATGTTGTGGGGGGGGGGCTTTGCTGCTGGAGGGACTGGTGCAATTCACAAAATAGATGGCTTCATGAGGAAGGAAAAATAAGATGATAAATTGAAGCAACATCTCAAGACATCAGTCAGGAAGTTAAAGCTTGGTCGCAAATGGGTCTTCCAAATGGACAATGACCCCAAGCATACTTCCAAAGTTGTGGCAAAATGGCTTAAGGACAACAAAGTCAAGGTATTGGAGTGTCTAGCACAAAGCCCTGACCTCAATCCTATAGAAAATTTGTGGTCAGAACTGAAAAAGCATGTGCGAGCAAGGAGGCCTACAAACCTGACACAGTTACACTAGCTCTGTAAGGAGGAATGGGCCAAAATTCACCCAACTTATTGTGTCAGGCTTGTAAGTTAAACAATTTAAAGGCAATGCTACCAAATACTAATTGAGTGTATGTAAACTTCTGACCCACTGGGAATGTGATGAAAGAAATAAAAGCTGAAATAAATCATTCTCTCTACTATTATTCTGACATTTCACATTCTAAAAACAAAGTGGTGATCCTAACTGACCTAAGACAGGGAATGTTTACTAGGATTAAATGTCAGGAATTGTGAAAAACTGAGTTTAAATGTATTTGGCTAAGGTGTATGTAAACTTCCGATTTCAACTGTAAGTTGCATGGACTCACTCTGTGCTATAATAGTGTTGAACATGTGTTTTGAATGACTACCTCATCTCCGTACCCCACACATAAAATTATCTGTAAGGTCCCTCAGTCGAGCAGTGAATTTTCAACACAGATTCAACCACAAAGACCAGAGAGGTTTTACAATGCCTCTCAAAGAAGGGCATCTATTGGTAGATGGGTAAAAAAAAGCAGACATTGAATATTCCTTTGAGCATGGTGAAGTTATTAATTACACTTTGGATGGCGTATCAATACATCCAATCACTACAAAGA
Organism: Salmo trutta; assembly: GCF_901001165.1. NCBI lineage: Eukaryota > Metazoa > Chordata > Actinopteri > Salmoniformes > Salmonidae > Salmo > Salmo trutta. Next base: position 54,316,889 of record NC_042959.1, on the reverse strand, counting down.
AACAGGCGTCCTTCCCAAATCAGTTTCTGGAGAGGAAGGAAACCGCCAGGGATTTCAACAATAAAAAAAGTAAATCTGCAAGAAATGTGGCGAAGAAACAGTCACAGATCCCTCCGGAACTTTCATTACGCACACCTGTCCCCTAATCCCAGTGATTAGCAATTGTATAAGTGTGCCCTTGGTTTACCATTGTCCTGTTGATTATTGTTACAATGTCCGTTGGTTCGTGTGAGTACCTGTGCTGTGTGTTTAGCTTTTGTGCCCTTGTGGATTGCGCAGATGATTACGGGTGTTAATCATTGTGCGCTTGCGTTATGTATTCGAGGTACTCCTCGCTCTTTTGTTTGGGTTTCAACCCTATGTTTTGTATAGTGTTTGTTTGGTCCTTCGTCCCCGTGCCTTTACCCCTGCACACTGTAATTTGGGTATAATAAAAAAAACTATTACGCATTCCTGCGCCTGTCTCCTAATCCTTCACACCAATGTGACAGAAACTAATTTTATGCCCTGAATACAATCCGTTATTTTTGTCCAACACAACACATCACTGAGTACCACTCTTCATATTTTCTAGCATGGTGGTGGCTGCATCATGTTATATGCTTGTCATCGGGCACAGGAGGTTTTTTGGGATAAAAATAAACAGAATAGAGCTAAGTACAGGCAAAATCCTAGAGGAAAAACTGGTTTAGTCTGTTTTCCAACAGACACTGGGAGACAAATTCACCTTTCAGCAGGACAATAACATAAAACACAAGGACAAATACACACTGGAGTTGCTTACCAAGACGACATTGAATGTTCTTGAGTGGACTAGTTACAGTTTTGACTTAAATCGGCTTGAAAATGGCTGCCTAGCAATGATCAACAACCAACTTGACAAAGGTTGAAGAGTTTGAAAAATAACAAGGTGCAAATATTGTACAATCCCGGTGTGCAAAGCTCTTAGAAACTTACCCAGAAAGACTCACAGCTGTAATCACTGCCAAAGGTGATTCAAACATTTGTTGACTCAGGGAGTTGAATAATTATCTAATAATTATGTTTTATTTTTCAAAAAATTAATGTTTACCCCAAAACAATTATTCCACTGACATTAGAGTATTTTGTTTAGATTGTTGACAAAAAAATGACAGCAGCTCTATAGAGATGAGATTATGACATGGAATTAAATAATAAAGTAACCAAATAATATACACAACAACGGAATATTTTCTTAAAGTTAAGTAATGTGAATAAATTAGGGATAAGAAGTGATAAGGAGTAATGGGCAGTCACTACCATCATGGGACTTTTATCAGCTGTTTTATTCTGTGTTGCTACAGCATTCAACCCACATAATGCATAGTGCATTGCATGTGGAGGGGGAGGTTTTTCGGGGGGTGGGAGACTGTGGGGGCATCTTGGATGGTTCAGGGGCAGGTCTTGGGGAAACTGTGGGGGGGATCTTGGATGGTTGGGCACTTGGGTGTAACCAACTCGCTGGTTTGACTTGGTGTGATATCTGTCGATGTGACCTTGGGCGGGACGCTTGACCCTGGTTGCTCCTGTGGGTCGCTTGGATGGGAGTGTCTGCTATTCCCAGTGATTAGATGACCGAATGTAACGTAAATGTTGAGCGGCTTCACTGCAGGTAGATTGTTTTAAAATTCTATAAAAAAATGTTTTTAAATATTTTGTAAATAACATCTTTGTTACATTGAACAAACAGAGCGAGACACTCATCTCTCCCAACTAAAATGGTGTCGAGGAACATTTCCCCCACATTGGTACTCAACCATGTAGAAACCCACTCACTCCAAACTCCCCATACATGGACAGGGAGTGGGAGGACGTATGTAATTGGCTATTAGATAGATTCCCGCTAGGTCGGCTCATTACAAGGGGAAATGGATGAACCTAAATGGGCAACTTTCTCGCCCATTTCCCAACCTTAAAGAGCTGCTACAAATGCTGCAATTCCAACAACTGGCAATCACAAATGCCTGTCAACATCTAATGGCCAGAGTGCTGTGTGTGTGTGGGTGGGTGACTTCTTTTTTAAACATACCTAGTGGGGGAAATGTTGTTGTTGCCGGTGTGTTTTTAGAAACCATATCCATAATATGCAAATACTGTAGGTTGTGTCAAATGCATAGTGACCAGGGTACTAATTACAGCAATTTCACCAACACAATAATGATACTATGATGCCACTCAAAGAATATAATTTGAACAGTAAACAAGGTCTAAAATTATACTAATTACAGCCTGTGGTGGCTTGACAAGTAGCAGGGTTATTGCCTTTAATATACAGTATTTGTGCTTCTGGCTGTGGTCAACTTGAATTGAAATGACTGGCACAAGGTTGTTGCTGGAGGTAGTTGAGACCAGTGTCCAGTACCAGTAAATTAGTCATGTTCCAAAGATGGGGTGAGCATGCAATACATCAAGCTTCTCAACACCACTTTAAAAACTAAAATATACCAGTCAATCTGTGCTAGGGAACATACTGTATGGCAAGTTTGCAGCACCACAATTGCACTCCACAAAACATCTCATTTACAATAGCAGTCATTTTCTCACACCCAATACAGTTGGCCAGCTCAGGCCTTGGACAAAATATTATTGTGGACAATGATAGAAAACATTGAATGTGAATCGTTTCAGTGGCAAACGTCCTTCAATGGTCCTAATTCAATTATTTGTCCTGGCTAATACAATTGTTCAGCTATTTCATTTTATTAGTGGCAATGAAAGCATAATCCTTCTTCATCCTCAGCCTGGACAATTTATTTGTTACATTGTTTTATACATTCATTTGGAATTTACCAGAAAGGTAATCTCACCAGTGTGAAGGATAGAACACGGCAGTGTTTGTGAAGTTCTGTTTGTATGGGACAAAGGGGAGTGTTTGTCCATGTGTGAGTGTGTGTGCGCTCGTGCGTTTATAAATATGTATGTTTGCGGCAAGTCGCTGGGGAATTAAGGGACAAGCCTGTCTGTGTTTCACCTGACTATTTAATTTCCTAATCGCGGCTTATCGATTGTTTGGCTGCTCAATCAATATTTGTTATCCATGGCATTTTTCTCCCAGTAAGCATTTCAAGCCATGATTTCACTGGGGTCACATCTGCAAAGCAAACGATTTCTTGCCGAAACTCTCAGAGACATTGGAGAGCAAATTTGTACAAATCTGCATTGCTTGCTCAATGGGGGTTTTAGGCTGGGTTTCTGTATAAGCACTTTGTGACATCTGCTGATATAAAAGGGCTTTACAAATACATTTGATTGATTGATTGATTGATTGATTGATTGATTGATTGATATAGGGAATCACCACTCTGGAACATGGGCAATATCTCCTTCACATGGTTGGGTCCTCAAATATCTCCATATGTTTGGTCATAAATAATGTGATCACAGGTTTATGTAAGCAGTAATATCTGTGCTCAACATCCTCCTAATGTACAGGTATTTTTGAGCTGATTTTATGTTGGCAGAGAATCAAGGCCAGGCTAGCTATTTAGATATCCCACAGAGAACAAAATGAAATCTTTTTAACTCCTGTTCTCCATAGTGGCTCCATAATTTCACTCCTGTTTATTTCCCTACTGACATAACAGAGAGAAGAATTACTACACAACACAATGTCTATAGGGCTTTACCAAATTATCTGGCTGCATTTGTAAAGTTGCACATCATTTCAAACTGCTGAGTTGTTTTGAGCTCTAAATGATCGAGATAATTGACTCATCATCAGCAGAAGCAGGAACAATAATCTAGATATACGTGCATTTATATACACATGCCTAATATACGCACACTCACATGCACACTCTACCTAAACTTCCATTTAAAACCCCAGAAGGTAACCTAGGTTGTACTATTCCCAGGGGACGGTGCTGCTAAATACAGTATAGGTCATTAACATTCCGCCCCCTCCCCATTCCAATATCAGAGGCATCCTCTTGGTTTTCTACAAAACACACTCCCCACTAATCTGTCTCCTGAGCAAACCGTTAGAACTGTCAACAACAACAACCACATCTTTAATGATGACTAATTGCAACCAAAACTCATATCAGTTTTGCCCCCAAATGAATAGACAAAGAAACCTTCAGAACAAGAAAATGATGATACGTAGCTAATCATTTAGTAATTAGGGAAGCTGGATTAATTATAGTACCTGCTGAGAGGGTGAGAATACTAATGTTTCAGAAGAAATCCCAATGCTGTGTCAATCTAGCCTTAACAGGTGTTCCAAACCTTGTCCACAGATATCTCTGTGCTTATGGGTTATAGGCCATTGGGTAGATTGAAAGGAAATACCTAAAGGCTTACAGACTAAACAGAGAAAAGTGGTGTGGATAAAACAGTGAATTTCAATAGTACTCCTATGCACTTAAGTAGTTGTTGGGGGTATCTGTACTTCACTTTACTATTTATATTTTTGACAACTTTTACGTTTACTTCATTACATTCCTGAAGAAAATTCTGTACTTTTTACTCCATACATTTTCCCTGACACCCAAAAGTACTCGTTACATTTTGAATGCTTAGCAGGACAGAAAATAGTCTAATTCGCACACTTATCAAGAGAACATCTCTGGTCATCCCTACTGCCTCTGATCTGGCGGACTCACCAGACACAAATGCTTTGTTTGTAAATGACGTCTGAGTGTTGGAGTGTGACCCTGTCTATCCGTAAATAAAAAACAAACAGGAAAATTGTGCCATCTGGTTTGCTTAATATAAGTAATTTTAAATTATTCCTACTTTTACTTTTGATACGTAAGCATATTTTAGCAACTACATTTACTTTTGATATTTTAGTATATTTAAGACCAAACACATTTAGAATTTTACTCAAGTAGAATTTTACTGGGTGACTTTCACTTTTACTTGAGTCATTTTCTATTAAGGTATCTTTACTTTCACTCAAGTATGACAATTGAGTACTTTTTCCACCACATCTCCTATGTAGAATTCTGGAAGGAAACGGTATCAGAAACAACAGACATTAAATAATTGAATTACAAATCACTTAAATATAATTAAAAGACTGTGAAGACCCTTTCACTGAAATGCTGTTTTAAAAAAGAGACTAACCATACTACAAAATGTAAAATGAATACAGAGGTGATATTGATTTGCTGGCTGCACATGGCCCTCTCACCACCTTCACAATCACATCAACCTCTTCAGTATAGCTCCACAATACATTGTATTACTCTACCACTATCTGACAGGAGGCCTTAGAAAAGGGATGGGAGACGAAGTCAGTGACTTTTCCATTTGAAAAGCCTGACATATGACCCAGCAGAGCTAGCCCCTTATCAAAAAAAAGACGATATGAGGAATTCTTGAAACTGACAAAGTACCGGAAGAGTAAGGACATGCCACTGTAGCTGTGCGCATGTGAATGCAGACAAAACACGCTTTGACGATGGGGAAAACGTAGGACAGTTGTTAAAAAGGTATGTCAAGTCATAATCCTCTGCTTTACTGTGAGGAAAAATGTACAGCCTTTCTAAGGACTGTAATTTAAGGCTAACATAGCTTACAGTTTAATAATTGTCCTATTCATCAAATTGTCGGCTATGCAGTCCATTATGATTATTTAACTGTGAAATATGCCATGGAACTTCTAAACTTTTTAAGATTATGAATAAACGTTTGACTTTTCCATGGAAGCTCCATCAGTACATTGAGAAGGAAGGATTAGAGCATAGTAACTTTGCAATACAGTGAAAATAGTATGTACCTAAATCATAGTGCTAGGCTACCACAAATCCCAATGGTTTCCTCGACACAGAAGCACATTCAATGGAGAATTTCTATTAAACATGCATTTTAGTGCAGGACAAGGCTTAATCTGTGTCCGGGAAACCCTAAAAGCAAATTGTTCTATTGTGTTCATGTTAGTCAAGCAGTCACTGCATTTGACTGTGAATAAGTCACATTATTAAATTGCGATGCATGGACTTCAAACGTCTGAAATACAACTATAGTTAACTGTGCTTTTCCATTATATAAACATTAAAGCGAGAAAAAAAACATGTCAACAAGTCAGTCAATCCTTTGCTAACTCACTCAATCCATCACTTACTCACTGACATAGCACAATAACTCTCCACTAACTACTGAGCTCATTTCTCCCCTGAGTCGTATGGTTGGCAGGGCATGGCGTGTCAGACAGTGTGGCTGGGCTGGGTGATGCCAGTGACAGGGGCATGCCCCAGACTGTCACCAGCCTGCATGGCACTTCCAAGGGACAGAGCACGAGCTAGAGGGAGAGTGTGTAAGTAAAACGCCCTTCAAAGTCTGTCTGATGATACAGACATACAACACCTCACTAAACTCTGTCTCAGAGCCTCCCTGATGACATGCAGCACCAGCTTTACATACAGTATGGGAGAGTAAGCACAGAGAAACTGTATCAGATTATTGTGATCTGGAGTTTGCAGTTAATGTCATGATAGATTTTATTGCACGCTTTCACATCTTTATTAGTTTGCATGCTACATTGATAAAATGTCAGCCATAGTGTAAACACAAGCAGCCTGGTATCATAGACTAGACGTACCATAGTGAACATAAATCCGGTACATTCAAATTAGGATGACATATACCCAGATCAAAAGTAACATAAGACAGAAGGTTACTCAAGGTAAAAAAGAAAGGAAGGGTGGGTGGGTGGTTGGTTGGTTGGTTGGTTGGGGTGGATGGATAGACGTATAACATCTAGCAACCCAAAGGTTGTGTGTTCAAATCTCATTGCAGACAACTTTAGCATTTTAGTAAATTTGCAACTACTTATGACCTTGAGCTACTTTGCAGCCCTATAGCATTCAGCTAACCCTTCCCCTAACGCTAACCCTAACTTTAATCCTAACCTTAACCCCTAACCCCACCTAGCTAACGTTAGCCACAACAAATTGGAATTCGTAACATATTATACGTATTATAAATTTGTAACATACTGTCACACTCGTCGTAGTGAGGGGACCAAGATGCAGCGGGTATGTGAATCATCTTCTTGTTTATTAAAGAAATGAACACTGAACAAAAGCACGACAAAAAGAGTCCTGTAAGGTACACAGACAATACATGGAAACAACCACCCACAAAACACAAGCTGAAAACCCCTACTTAAATATGGCCTCCAATTAGAGGCAATGAAGAACAGCTGCCTCCAATTGAAGTCCAAACAAAAAACCCTGAACATAGAAATAGATCAACTAGATAACCACGTAGAAATAGATGACATAGAACAGTACCCAAAAAACCCAACAACACAAAACAAACACCCCTGCCACATCCTGACCAACTACAATAACAAAATGACCCCTTTACTGGTCAGGACGTGACACATACTGTACAAATTGCAAATCGTAACATATCATACAAATTTTAGTTCGTAACATATCATATGAAATGGATGGTGGACGTCCACAAATGAACACATACCATACCAAACGGAACATATCATTCTAATTTGAGTTTACTATGTTACTTCTACCCCTAGTCCAGGTTGACACAGGATATGCTTCAGGTAATTCAGTGGTGTTCCACTCTAATATCTTGCATTTAGCTGTATAAAATCAATATGCCCTTGAATGCAACTTACCGCTTACTGCAAAGTAATGTTCGTAAATGGGGCTGTTGTTACCATGAGCGAATGAGTTAGGAGACATAAGTAGCTATTAGAGGTATTTAAACAAAATGCTGTAATCTAAAAGACTCTTCGGGTTCTTCTGCCCTTTGGCTGTGAACCACTTGGGGTCCCAATTAATCGTTGGATGCCTTGAAATGGGTGTAGCTATGATGTTATGAGAAGAGTGGATACTGAGAGAGCAGACGTATCAGGGAAATAGCTGGCCCGAGGCTAGAGAACACAATTGCAGCACTCTCATTCGCTCCACAGCTGATAAAGGCTCGGCCAGTCTGTGTCTACATAAAGGAGTGTAGCTGCCTTGTCAGAATGGGAGAGATGCTCTGGCTTGCAGGCAGGAAGCTGTTCATTAAAAACCATGGAGAATGTGACATAAAGCAGGAAGCTAAATGTGCCCCAGTGGATGGGTGTTGACAAATGAACAGCTGTTGGCTTCATCGTACAATACCAATCGATTAGATGGCAGGATATGAATCCCTATGCCTGGCAACGCTAGGTGTGTATTTTCTCCTGTCTGGTTGAAATTGGATTAGCATTTTTGGAAAACAAGAGTTTCCTGTGTGTGTGTGTGTGTGTGTGTAATGCGTTAGATTAGATGTTGCCCCAGTAACAGCAGAAGTTTTAGCCCTGGCCCTTGCACATCATTGTCCCAATGTAACATTATGGGATGTTATTGCTCCTTTGCTCAGCTGTTCTCTGTTTTACTCAACTGTAAAAGCACTTTAAAATCGCTCCATTAAGCTGAACTAAACCCACAGACTATAACAGGGACTTGTATTATCTGTATGATAATTCTGGACTCCCGAAGCGACACACTATGTCACTTGAAATCACTGTAGCATCTCCGGAATACCAACCAGAGGATTAGGATGGGAGCGACAATGACTTTTAATAAATCGATTCATATTTTCCACCCAAAAAGAACAAGTGATGCAAAAAATCGGCTACAATCTCCTCTCTCGTCAAGCAATCCACAAGCCCCACAAGACGCGATTACGCCTGAGATAAGAGGATTTGGGCTATTATTCACAAGGAGATTGTGTCTTTTTTGGACTGCAAAAATCTAAATGGGTCTGCTGATCAGAATCCCCTATTTGTGTCTCAGTGGTTGCTAATCCATGATGATACTGAAGATTGCACACTCAGGTGATCTTGAATATATTTCAAAGAACTACGTCAAATAAACATGGGACCACGCCTAAACATGGGAGAAATGTTAAAATGCCTATTGCTCTGTGATCCTGTCTAAATGAATCCCAGTAGGGTTGGCCAGTTCTAAGACCGATGCACTATTTGTTGTCACCACACTAATAAACTGTCTCTGAAACATTCAGCCAAACACTGCCACGTTCACAATCCATCAGTGCTATTTAAAGGGTAAATAAATGACCATGTCTAATGCCTAAGACATCCTCAAGGCCTCAGAGATACAAGCATATTCTAATAAGCACCCAGATAGTCTGGGTAAAAATGATAACCATCTGGGCATTTCCATGTCTGTCTCCTCATTCTCCATTCATTTTCCTTACGACTGGCCCTGTTTTCTGAATCTGTTCCAGCGGTATGAGACAGCCAAAGGACAGGCATTCTTTGAGAGCTCTCTTAGGGTTCCGGCTGCAGACAGAGAAGCAGTCACACTACGGGCCATTTTCTCACTGTAGACACTTAACCCAAGTCTAAGGGTGAAAAGTTGATTGTGTCTATGGAAAGAGGGGAGGGAAGGGAATGAGGGATGGAGGGGGGAGGGAAGGAGTAAGGGATGGAGGGAGGAGGGAAGGAGTAAGGGGAAATGAAGGCGTAAATGAGAGCAATAAAGAAGTCGGAAATAAGAGCAATAAGGAGAGAGCATTGGCACACATATTCTTGTAAAATAATTGAACAACAGTTATCTGGATACGTATCACATTAAGAAGAATATGTGGAAAATGTCATTTCCTCCTCTCTCTGAATGTGCGTGTTTTGGAAAATAACGTTGCCTAAAGACCTGCAAACACTTAACTTTAAACATACTAGGGTCATTCCACCAATTCGGTGCCTTCTGAGATGTGTACTTTGGTGAGAAAAAAACCTGTCTGATTTCACTACATTTTTCAATTCTGTCATAAAGAGCACATGTTCAACTGAATTTTGGCAGTTTAGCAAGTCTTTATTCATATAAAAAAATATATTTATTGAATTCTCCATGTGGTCTATTTAACTTCATTGACTATAACAGGCTTTTAAAATGCAATATTGGTGCACAATTTCTACTTAAAATATTAAAGGGGCACTCATTTCATGGAACGACCCAGTAATGTAAATTACATGTTGGGTCTTGGTTTCTATTCAGCTCCGATATTTCCTTATACGGTATAGGCTACAGTCAAGACAAATTACTGGAAATGGTCTGCTCAAAACACTGGAATGCCATGCAAAACCAACATTAACAAACACTGCATGCATGTAAAACTGACAGCCGTCTAAGCTGAATCCGCAATTCCATTAACGCTGGCCTGTTTTTCACCACTGAGCTGAGGCAGTATACAACCAGTATCAGACTCCAGTCTGAAGCCATTAAAGGTGGCCATCAAACCACCCATAAAAAGCAAGTATCACCAGGCTTATGGTGACACATTGGAGTTTTGAAGCCCAGTTGTGGTTGACTGGATCAGTGTGTAAAGTCAGGAAATCACTCCATGCTGGTGCTGAGGCTCCATAATGATATAATGGGGCTGTGGTGCATTCAACAGAGACGTTTTGGGCCATGATACAGAGGAATGGAGCCATAAACCTGGATCATTGGCTTAACGTACCGGACTAAAGCTATACACTACTTAATCTGAGGAGAACTTCTCTATCACTGTTATGAAGTCGTAGTACTTACAATACTTTGTAAGAGTATAAATCTGGCTGTGTTTTTCAAATAAAAAGCACCTAAAGATACTATGTTACTACAGTACACTCACAGTCACAATATACAAATCTACCCTATATTATGCAGTCAGGCTTTTTCTTTGCTGTTGTTGAATAAACAGATGTGTATTCTTGTGAATAATCATGCACAAATGATATCAGTACTCCATACTGCTAAAGGGTGACTCATTACAAAGGTGCGCCATGACAGAAGAATACTTGATACAGAAGCTACCCTGCTGCCACTGAAGTGCAGAGGACATGAAGTGTAGTCATCCATCTTGTTCCCTGTAAGCCAGGGTTTCATCTCGCAGGGCTTTTGACAGATGGTTGCAGGGAACTGTTTCCTTGTGAAAGGTCAGGATCTCTCCAGATCTCATATGTGGTGTAGACTCTTCATGTAGCTCATAGACATGAGAGGGGAGAGAGGTGATGCTATCAGATACAACCTAGCTTTATGTGATGTTTACTAAAGAAATGTTGGATATGATCAAATGGAATTCATAGTTTAGACACAGTATGTTTCTGAGATGGGGTAATAACCTAATATTGGAGAATTACTTATTCAGTTCAAGTTTATGTAGCCAATTTGTCGGTCTCGCGTCTATCCTATTGCATAATGGAACCCTTCTCTCTCCTGTGCACCCCATGAACATCATCACCACTCCTTACCACCTCACCCAAGCCGAGAGACACTAATTAAAAAAACAGGTATGGAAGGTGGCGTCGCTGCCGAGCGCAACACAGCCAGAGCCGTCAAAAACCTCATCTTGGTAATTACACCCCTCAGTTCCGTAACATTGACAGCGTGGCACTAATTGCTTTTTCTGTAATTGTGTTACTTTTTTTTATTTCCCTGTGAGAGATAATGAAGGAGAAGTCATTGGCCATCTGTGCCAGAGGTACCTGATAGAGTCTGGTAGAGATGGGAGGATCAACGCTGTATGCGTTTCTAATACATTGACAAATATGGGACCATTTAGCAATGCTACGCAGCTGAGAAATGACTACTTTATTATGATGACAAGGCGCACAGGTGAATTATGGGTGTTTAGCCCAGCACGCCATAGGTGCGGTGCCTGGATTATCATTTTTTATGCTCACAATTTAATTACATTCCTGTAATCGATACAGGACTTTTGATGAATGGTTTACTAAGAGAGTAACTTCAGTCACATGCACACTGATGCACGCACATACACACACACACACACACACACACGCATGCACGCACACACACACACACACACACAAGCACCCTAATACCTTGTTCAGTTCCTTCATACTGAAGTGACATTGAAACTCAAATTTGTAATTGCAAACCACTTTCCTGACAACATCTTTGAAGTGGTGTTAAAAGGGTTTCATACCAATAAGAGAGGAGTATCTAAAGTGAATAAATAGTTTATATATTTTTTTACTCAAATATAAAGTGCTAAATCTGAATGAATATGAGCTAAAAATAAATAATATTTGGAATTCTACCCTACACGGACAGAAGTATTTGGAGTAATTTAGACTTGGGTTTCTTTCATGTTTTGTGGTCAAGTCCTTTTCTTACTAGTCTTCCTGTGTTACCATTACAAAATGTGCTGATAAGGCTCTGGCTCTGTGAGCTTATTAAATCGTTAATATATATTTTTAAATTCTTAGAGCTTTCCTTGGATATTAAGCGTTTCATATTAATGAGAATATCCCACATCAAAGTTATTTTTGGATTGGGGACAGAAATGACTGTCACACAAGTGAGGTGCAATGTGTAAGTGAAGTTTGGCTTACATCCTGCAACCGTATCCCTCCATATAAAGAATAAGCTGACGGATCATAAAAAGGAGAGGGATTTTAAAGTTCTGGAGCATATCCAGTCCAGGGATTGGAACTAATAAATGATAAGTTATAATAAGGTCTTTGAATCCCCTATGGGTCTCTCTCTCTCTCTAAATATTGAACTGGCGTTATGGGACAGTGCTCAGTGTTTTGGGCAGACTGCTGCCTCAACAGTACATCATGCTCAACTCAAATGCATTGTCTGCCTGATAACTCAGCCTAATTTCTAACTCAACAAAAACAAAGAATAAACTCATCCAACACTTGGCACAAGATGTTCATTTCGTCCTATACTATAACATACAGTAGCCCACTGTACGTTTATTTGCCATCAAAATATCCATGGTTTAGCTTTCTCACCACTGCACCTGTCACAATATTATGATGTAATTTATCACATGATAGAAATGCCAGTTGATGTGCCATATTGTGAACAATATTCTGTGGATATTTGAAAGCGGACTTTTGACATCAATTCTGTGACATACACTACCGTTCAAAAGTTTGGAAATGGCAGCTTCATTAAATAGTACCCGTAAAACACCAGTCTCAACGTCAACAGCGTAGAGGCGACTCCGGGATGCTGGCCTTCTAGGCAGAGTTGCAAAGAAAAAGCCATATCTCACACTGGCCAATAAAAAGAAAAGATTAAGATGGGCTAAAGAGCACAGACACTGGACAGAGGAACTCTGCCTAGAAGGCCAGCATCCCAGAGTCGCCTCTTCACTGTTGACGTTGAGACTGGTGTTTTGCGGGTACTATTTAATGAAGCTGCCAGTTGAGGACTTGTGAGGCCTCTGTTTCTCAAACTAGACACTCTAATGTGCTTGTCCTCTTGCTCAATTGTGCACTGGGGCCTCCCACTCCTCTTTCTATTCTGGTTAGAGCCAGTTTGCGCTGTTCTGTGAAAGGAGTAGTACACAGCGTTGTACGAGATCTTCAGTTTCTTGGCAATTTCTGGCATGGAATAGCCTTCATTTCTCAGAACAAGAATAGACTGACGAGTTTCAGAAGAAAGTTCTTTGTTTCTGACCATTTTGAGCCTGTAATCGAACCCACAAATGCTGATGCTCCAGATACTCAACTAGTCTAAAGGCCAGTTTTATTGCTTCTTTAATCAGAACAACAGTTTTCAGCTGTAATTGCAAAAGGGTTTTCTAATGATCAATTAGACTTTTAAAATGATAAACTTGGATTAGCTAACACAACGTGCCATTGGACCACCGGAGTGATGGTTGCTGATAATGGGCCTCTGTACGCCTATGTAGATATTCCATAAAAAATCTGCCATTTCCAGCTGCAATAGTCATTTACAACATTAACAATGTCTACACTGTATTTCTGATCAATTTGATGTTATTTTAATGGACAAAAAATGTGCTTTTCTTTAAACGGAATGACATTTCTAAGTTACCCAAACTTTTGAATGGTAGTGTAAATCCTGTGACCTCAACAGAGGTCAAACCGATCAGGAGCAGAGTTTTATCTCCAGTACTAATGGTCAATGGCTTGTGACTGGCAGAGTTGCCATGGAAATAAGGCAGCCTTCCAAAACCTAACGGCTCTTAAGAAGGTCATTGCTTCACACCAAAACAATGTGAAGTCACACTTGAATGTTTGATTTCATTAAACACAATGCATTGCATACCTCATTGCTGGTTTAATGTACCTCAGTTTTTCCTCCTACACATCACCAGCTAGGTAATGGCTGTAGGGAATACAAAATCAGACAAATCCTCCAATGACACAATTAGCGTAGAAAATGTTCTCCCTCCAGAAGGACAGAAGAGCATGTCCAGTAACAGCAAATCAAGGTGATCCGTTACTGATCATAAACTGTACAATTATATTTGTTGGCATGCCAATGAATGCTAATGGCATTCTTACTTCTAGAATTGCCACACTTATCGGGAAGTAATGAATTATTACACAAATATACTAATATGTTGCATGTACATTAGGAATAATGGAATTGTTATCATGTAGCCTTGCTGCTTAAGGTCAGTATGTTTTATTGTCAATATTGCAAGGTCTTTACCAGATGTACTTGCAGACAGCCAGTTTGTCACCTGTTCTGCAGTGATTCAATAGTACTTACCATCTGTGCAGCCAACTTTGTGGCAGCCAATTCTCGGTCAATCTCTTTTCTCATAAACATGACCCAGACAGGTCTAGCATTTAACTTTTGCCGCTTTTGAAAATCAACAAGGAAAGTAGTCTCGAGACTACTGTTAAGAGGCTCATGCTAAGCTGCTGGAGCACTTACAACACCTGCTGGATCGCCTCCATTTAATAAACTAGTCTCACCATGGAAACCACCATCTCACCATGGAAACCACAGCGCCAGACTACAGACCTATTACTGTGCTGAACATTGATATCAACTCCAAATCAAAACTGAAACTCTCCTGACAATGCTGCCACAGTGCCTCTTCTCCCGGACAATGAATCAATACAAAGAAGTCCCAATACAAGATGGAGAGGTATATGAATGCGTGGTGAAATGATAGAGGAGCCAATAAAAACATTACCAAAGAACATTTCAAGCAATATCTAGCTCTCCGCACCACTTGTATATAATAAGGTTTTGCCTTTGACTGGTGTAATCATACAGCACTCTGTAGTGGAGTCTTGACACAGGCAGTGGGCAGGAATCATTATGCCGTCTCATCAGGGATTACCCATTTTAATTACTTCCCCCCTCTCAGCTATTGACGTCTGCCTCAGTCTGGATGGGCGACACGCTATTCAAATCAATTGCTGAGATCTGCACAATGTTTGCATGATAAGCTACACTGAGGTATTTTCTGGGCTTTGTAATCCAGTTTGCATTGAATAGATAAGGTTTATTGCTTGCTAGGTAATCTTTAGATGTCTGGCATCATTCCGACTTATTCCAATTAGTTTGCTACCAAAAGCGTCCAGTACAGCAAGACCAATGGATAGAGCAAATAATTAGCATGTTTTGATATACATGCTAATAATATAATGTACTTTAAGTTACCCTACAAAACCAGGTTGAATCATTACACAATTGTCTTTTCCCACACTGATTACATACTGTTTACGGAAGGTTATGCTGTGCCTCAAACAATCAATCCAGTCATTGGCTCAAGACAGCAATTGCTGATGCTAGCGATAGATGCCACGGCCTGAATATGTAAGAAAACAAGGCTATTGACAAACACATGCCCAATGCAAGATGTACTGTAGATATGCTGAACAGAAGATCAATCTTCTTGACTAGGAGTTATATGAGTGTGTTGGTGTACACTATTCTCCTCCAGAAGTATGATCATAGCCTAACTACTGGAGCTAGTTAGGAACACTATCCCCAACACCTGATCCAACAGCTTGCAGAGGTTTGTTAGGTCTACTTGTGATTATGGGTATATAGTTGCCGTTACAGTTGGAAGTAAATAAGTCATATTGATGAATTTGGCCATAATGTGCATTTGGCCTATGATTAGCATGGAGAGACTCTTTTAAATAACTGCCTTAGCAACAAGCACAAACCACCCATGAGTCGTATAGACACCTCCATACGAAGGAGACTGGTCAGACTATTTGATAGAGTAGAAAGGCTCATTAAGGGTTCCAATGGTTCTAATGGCACTGACTACACTTTGAAATACTTTAGTGGTCTCACCAACAGCAGCCCCGCTGACTATGAGAGAGAGTGGGGAACAAGAAGAAGAAGAAGAACGAGAAGAACAAAACGAACAAGAACAAGAACAAGAGATAAATAGAGAGATAGAGGGTGAGACAGAAAGTTAGCTTTAAAAGTGTCAACGGGGTATAAAGTGAGAGGGAGAAAGAGAGAGAAGCTCATCAGTGTTAGGGGTGTTAGGGGAGCGTTAATGAGGGTCACAGCAAAGAGACTCAACTCCACCATGTTAACATTGCAGCTATGCATTAGTCCAGAGATGGCCTTATTTAAGCAGCAGACAGGATCAATTGGGCTCCCTAATGCAGCACAACGAGATGGCCGCCTCCAGCAAGACAGGGTCAAGCACTTACCGCAAGTCTGGCGAGCACATCTTAATTTGAGTTAATAATGTATACGGAGCTGGGCGATGTGGAGCCTACTCACGTAGCATCTGCAGATAAAAGCCTATTTGTTTTTGAGCAGTGTTGTCATTAAGCACAGAGGCTGTTTTCTCAATAAATCACCCGACCAGATTAGTCACCATGGAGGTGGGTGCCAGGCAACTGTGACCATACTCGAAAATGTACAAATGTGTCCCTTCAGGGAGTGGTTTGACAGATGTGCTTGGTTTGTTGACAATTGTAGAGCTCAAGCTAACGGTGCCAATGTCAGGAATGAGTCACAAAACTTCAAGTGCCAGTTTCATTGTTACCTAGCAGACACAAGTCTGCTGTGAGATAACGTCATTACAGTTCCTTCAGAGAACTTAGGAGAATAGTCAGGCTCATTTGCAGCCTGCTTTGCTTTGGTCTGCATGATTTGTGAATCCGATCACTTAGCCTGTGCCTTTACAAGAGCTTCTTACACAACTATGATGTCATTGATGACCCATGAGGCACATCTGCTGTCTGTAATTTTCCAGTCAAAGTAGAGTCAATGAAAGAAAGGACAGTGATTGTCATTTTCTTACTAGAACATTGTGCTTCTCTGGTGAACATCAAACAAGCAATGCTGTATAGCAAATTAGAAGGATTAGAAGGATTTCACAAGATTTGTATCTATTATAATTGCCACTTATTCAAATACTTTTACTTTGTTTAAGCATACATCTATAGTAATTATGTCTACATTCATGTTTTGGGGATTTGCAACATTTTTCTCTTTTTCTTGGAAGGGCAGGCCAAAAGCCAAGCAAAATATTTTACATGCCTTTCTTGTGTAAGTTGCTCTGTTTAATGCTCTCTTTTCTCATCTTTAATCATATTAGGCCCCGCAAATTGCTTTTGGATATGGTCTTCTCTGATATATGACCCTCATAAGAAAATAGTTGTTTATCTGGTGGTGGGTGATGGTAACTTTATGTAGTGTTAATTAATGGATTGTTCTCAACATCTAACATTTAGATATTAAACAAGAAATGAGGCATTACACAATCAATCAAATTATGTAATGCTGACAAATGAAATGTCACAGAAATGCCAGCTAGTAAATATATAGTAACCACTAAGCCAAATCACAAATAATTCACACACAAAAGATACCTTTTCATCGTCTATTTTAAGCACAGACTCCAGTCCAGCACCAGCCTGAAACTGTTTCATGTCACCTAATAATGTCTCCAATGAATCCCTTTGATTAAGGAACAGTTTGAAAATGATTCACAAAATCTCGCATCCCGCCCGATGTCCACAAAACACGACAGGGAACTTACTGGAAGAAGTTCTATCCATGTCCACATATCACCCCTCATTCGGTTTCCCAGAATTCATTACGACAGCGAGAAGCCTGAGTTAGCGCCTTCACAAAATCTGTCATAATCTTTCAGCAGTAAACAGAGCATGAATGAGACGAGGTCTCAGTGGCTAGCGATGACAGTGCATCAGAACAGGATAAACCAAATCCTCTGTGGCAGAATGGCCCTGTTGGATTGAATAGATGCCATTGCAGAACAGCGGGACCAAACCATTACATGTAAAGGGATTTTCTATGTATCATCTACATGGGATCTTGATCTAATTCTGTGTTCCAAGGAGGTTGACAATCCAATAACTGGGAAGGGATTCAGAGGAGAAGTGCAGGGACATGTCTGGAGGCAGCAGACAGTAGGCTATCACAATAGCATTGCCAACCTCTTTATAGTTTAAATTTAAGGCAGCCTTTAAGTTACCGTACAAGGAGTCAAGATTTCACAATGGGGTCACATTTAAACAACTACCATATCTCTGCTGTTCAAAATACAGTACAAGTCAAAAGTTTGGACATACCTACTCATTCAAGGGTTTTTCTTTATTTTTACTATTTTCTACATTGTAGAATAATAGTGAAGACATCAAAACTATAAAATAACACATATGGAATCATGTAGTAAGCAAAATATTTTATATTTAAGAGTCTTCAAAGTAGCCACACCTTTGCCATGACGACAGCTTTGCAAACTCATGGCATTCTCTCAACCAGCTTTATGAGGAATGCTTTTCCAACAGTCTTGAAGGAGTTTCCACATATGCTGAGCACTTGTTGGCTGCCTTTCTTTCACTCTGTGGTCCAACTTATCCCAAACTGTCTCAATTGAGTTGAAGTCGGGTGATTGTGGAGGAAAGGTCATCTGGTGCAGCACTGCAGGTGTGTTTTGGGACATTGTCCTGTTGAAAAATAAATGATAGTCCCACTAAGCACAAACCAGATGGCAAGGCGTATCGCTGCAGAATGCTGTAGTAGCCATGGTGGTTAAGTGTGCCTTGAATTCTAAATAAATCCCTGACAGTTTCACCAGCAAAGCACCCCCACACCATCATACCTCCTCCTCCATGCTTCACAGTGGGAACCACACATGCGGAGATCATCCGTTCACCTACTCTGCATCTCACAAAGACATGGCAGTTGGAACCAAAAATCTAAATTTTGGACTCATCAGACCAAAGGACAGATTTCCACCAGTCTAATGTCCATTGCTCGTGTTTCTTGGCCCAAGCAAGTCTCTTCTTCTTATTGGTGTCCTTTAGTAGTGGTTTCTTTGCAGCAATTCAACCATGAAGGCCGGATTCACGCAGTCTCCTCTGAACAGTTGATGTTGAGATGTGTCTGTTACTTGAACTCTGTGAAGCATTTATTTGGGCTGCAAATTCTGAGGCTAGTAACTCTAATGAACTTATCCTCTGCAGCAGAAGGAACTCTGGGTCTTCCTTTCCTGTGGCGGTCCTCATAAGAGACAGTTTTATCATAGCGCTTGATGGTTTATGCGACTGCACTTGAAGAAACTTTAAAAGTTCTTGAAATGTTTTGCATTGACTGACCTTCATGTCTTAAAGTAATGATGGACTGTCATTTCTCTTTGCTTATTTGAACTGTTCTTGCCATAATATGGACTTGGTATTCAACCAAATAGGGCTAACTTTTGCATACCACCCCTACTTTGTCACAACACAACTGATTAGCTCAAATGCATCAAGAAGGAAAGAAATTCCACAAAATAACTTTTAACAAGGCTCACCTGTTAATTGAAATGCATTCCAGGTGACTACCTCATGAAGCTGGTTGAGAGAATGAGAAGCGTGTGCAAAGCAGTCATCAAGTCAAATGGTGGCAATTTTGAAGAATCTCAAATCCTTTTCATGGTTACTATATGATTCCATATGTGTTATTTCATAGTTTTGATGACTTCACTATTATTCTACAATGTAGAAAATAGCAAAAATAAAGAAAAACCCTTCAATGAGTAGGTGTGTCCAAACTTGAGTGGTACTGTATGCTGGATGTTTTCATTTTCTGCACAACGATCGTTATGTCTTCCTCAGAGGGACCATTTTGAGCGATGTGGGGGCGTAATATAATATTTGGAGATGTTGAAATATATTTACACTTTTACAGGTCTTGAATTGGGAGGGAAATGTGATCATGGCTCCCTGTTGACGAGCTAACCCCACTGTCTGTCTGAGTCTCTGCAGTCTACCACATTAAAAAACAATCTGGTTGCTCGGATACACTAAATGTTTATCCCAGTTTGCCTCAGCAGCTACCTACACAGTCCAGCTGGAGGCCCCAGGCGAAAAAAACATGCTGCTTTCTGAGGAGAGTGCCGTCTGATTGAAGTGGAGGACAAAATGAAGTGGGGTGGTGCTTAATTGCCAAATGGTGAGGGCAAAGGTGTGACAAATCCCATCGGGAGGGTTATGTAGCTGTAGGTTGTCCAATGATGAAGCCAAGCAGGCAGGGAGGGATGCTGATGCTGATGCGCCACCAGTGGGAATAGAAGCTACAGACAGCCCAGCTACTGCGCTCAGGGCGCTGGTGTGAAGGGTGCCCAACTCAATATTGATTTAAGGGCCTCAGAACATTCCCAGAACATTTGAAAAGGTTTTAAGTAAGATAAAGGAAACTTCCTCAATGTAGGTTTTAGAGCTGTTAGAAGGTATTGTTTTCAGAGCGGCAAAAGTGAAGAACAGTGATTTATGTCCTGACTGAAGTTTGTACTGCAACTGATGGAACTTAATAGGAACGTTACCTTTTGGGAATGTTGGGGGGGCTTCAACGCCAACTCTATTCTGCCTCAGTCGTGTTGGTACGTGGATAATTAATTTAAAACATTTTTTAGAGAGGTATGGACAATGGAGGGGGGAGTCAAGTTTGTGTATGCGTGAGAGAGACTGTTTTAAAGGGAGTGTGGGCGAATGAAAACTAATAACAAAACGGTGGCTGGCCTGGCTGCATAATCCCCACCAATCAATTGCTCTTCACAGGCAAAGTCAATCAGGCAATCCTGGCAAGGCTTATTTCATCAGTCCCCGAATCAAGGGGAAAATGAGGGAAGCATTTAAGCGCAACACATTCATTCCCCAACGCTGTATGGCTTGCTAATGGAGCTTTGAATACCGCTGAATCCCATGTGACCCTCGCTCAGGAAGTGATGGATTCAGGTGGTTTAATGGTGGTCTCCTGCTTTCATTTGTTCTGTTTTGGCCACTTCTATCCTAAATCAGGCTATTTATTATAATTGGATGTCAGGCTCGATGCTGTGAAGAAAGAGAGCTATTGCACAGGCTTGGGATAGCAACTCACAAATTACTGATATTGTCCTCAGTTTTTGGTCCCGGCCTCAGAAGTTTGTGAAGAACTAGTAAGTTGTGATTATTACATGGGTCACAAGATCATACTTGATCTTTCTTTAAGTTGACCAGCATCAAAGCCAGAAGGACACCTTTTAAATACAAGAGTTCACTTCCACTCTGTCTTATCTTCTAAATCCTAAACAAATCCCCCAGTACTCTAGTGGAGTCTACAGGGCTTCGGGCAACAAACCACCATAGAAATCTAATAGCGATAACATCTGAGGACTCAAAACTGTGTGCTCCTTCAGGCATAGTCGCTCTGTACTTCATAACCATTAAGAAATAAATAATGTTTATTACCCCCATTGTTGGCGTTCAATGCAATCTCTGCCAGTTTATTCTACAGATGATAGCACCACTAAACTAATAATAAAAGAAGGGGAAATTGCTACTCTCAAAGACTCTGTTACAGTGACCCTCAAGGATTTATGTGTGTGTGTGTGTTTGTGAGTATGTGTGTGTGTTTGTTTATTACTAATCATTATGTGAATGAAGAATAATGAGGAGGAATATACAGTGGGCTCTGAAAATATTGGCACCCTTGATAAAAATGAGCAAAAATGACTGTATAAAATAAATAATTCAAATACTAAGCTATATTGTATGTTTTCAATACCTTTCAATACCTCACTTTGTGAGGATAATGGCACAGACTTTTTCTAAAATGTTTTATGAGATCGTAAAAAGCATTGGGAGTGATCTTAGACCTCTCCTCAACACAGAATCTTTCCAGGTCCTTAATATCCTTCGTCTGTGTTTATGGACTGTCCTCTTCAATTCAAACCACAGATTTTCAATGGGATTCAAGTCTGGAGTCTGAGATTGCCATTGCAAATGTCGATGTTTTGGTAAATTAACTATTTTGCTGTGGGTTAATGTCTTGCTGGAAGATCCCCTTGCGGCCAAGTTCCAGCCCCCTGGCAGAGGCAACCAGGTTTTAGGCTAAAATGTCCTGGTACTGGGTAAAGTTAATGATTCCGTTGACCTTAACAAGGACCCTAGGACCAGTGTAAGCTAAACAGCCCCATAACATCAACGATCCACCACTATATTATACTGTAGGTGCAGGTTTTTTATCTGCTTATGCATTCTAATTTCAACGCCAAAACCACCACTGAGTTCTATTTTGATGTCATCCAAGAAATGTAAACGCCTGGAGTTTGCTAAACGGAATTGGGGCTTGGATTGAAAGCGGTGCTATGGTCAGATAGATGACATGAAAATAGAGCTCTTTGGCCACACACACCAGTGGTGGGTTTAGTGTCGAAATAAAGATGCATAAGAAGAAAAAATATAATAATCTGATAATACAATATATGAATTATTTATTTTATACAGTAATTTTTGCTCATCTTTATCAGGGCTGCCAATATTTTCAGACCCCACTGTACATTACTCAGAATTACTTATACAATATTGGACCTTTCATCTGTGTCCCACTGTTTACATTACAGTGAAGAGTAAGTGATTTTAGTGAGTCAGTGATTTCTGTAAAATGGTGCCTTCCACCACAATGCTCATCGTTTTCCCTTGATACACTGCAATCCTGTAAAATCATGTCAAGCAGACTCTGTCCTCATGACATGTCCCCCTGGTGGTCTGCCATGACAGATGACTGATCATGTGTGAATGTGTTTGTGCATGTCAGCCACATGAACGTCTGTGCGAGACATAGCATATGAAATTGTGCGTTTCCCAAAACATCCCTGCTCCCTAGGACAGAGACGACATCGCTTCATTAACACCCACCTGAACCTACCTGAATGGACCGGACTGCTCCAATGAGGCAGCAAAAGGAGACAAAGCACTCATGTGGGTTCGGTGCAGGGGGATGAAAGGGGGTGGGCGTGTCACTCTCCTCCGCAAGGGACAATGAGTCGTTTTGTGGGGGCCGGAAGCTAAGATACAAGCCACTGACCTGCTAGAGTTGGTCACTGAGAAACCAGAGCTATTGTTCCCAGGTTCGTTTTTGGGGATGTTTTGTCATGGATGTCCATGTCTCTGCCCCTAACATCTGTGGTAAATTATTATTTTTACAGGGGCTCGTGGTTTTGTTGGATAGTGACAGAAAAGAAAGGGTTGATCCTAAGCCAGATACTCCTATTGTACAAAATAAAGTTCCCCAAAAAGTTCTCACAATTGATGGAAAAGCTCAGAATATTTTGACATTGCCATCCTCTTCTTGGCGTTTCAACTTTGCTTTCAAAACAACAGCATACCAACTAACCTGGCACAGTAGCATTAATACTAAAGCATGTCCTAATTTCACCTCCAAATATCTGAAGTGTTGGTGCTGCCTCAAGACAATATTGGTAACTGTAATGGGTCTACTCTTTGAGATATGCTAATCAGATCAGAGCCATTCATTTAATCAATCATGCTGATGGTTGTGATTGGGCCTACACTCCAACTGATTATGGGTCTGATTGGATAAAAACAAGAGTAGACTTTGCGGTAGCATAAAAGAGGCAAACGTGTTAATTATACTTTCTGAAATGTGGAACATTGCCTTTTCCCTTGTAATCCACTCTGTCTCTATATCATGAAAGTGCCTTCATAACGTAACCGGTAATCGCTGACCACATCCAGTTTGTCATCAAAGGATCTATGAATGACAACTAAATCATAATGATAGGGAGCATATCGAACCTCTTCCAGCCTTCAATGTTTTATTTGAATTGATGAGTAGGTGTCAGGAAGAGAGACAAAGGCACAGTGGCAAACAACATCATTGCCTTTGTGACACATCTTACTGAAATGGAAAGTGCTGAATAGGACTTTGTCAGCTCTCCCTTTGTGCTCAAGCAAGTCCAATTATATGTTAACCCTTTCTTAACCCTTTTTGTATGCTTTCCCCCATTAGCTTGTATTATCATTATATGTATTTTATGAAGTTCTTTACATGTTATTTAAAACATATATATAAGGTACAAGTCAAAAGTTTGGACCCACCTACTCATTCCAGGGTTTTCATTTGTTTTTACTATTTTCTACATTGATGAATAATAGTGAAAACTATGAAATAACACATGGAATCCTGTAGTTACTAAAAAAAGTGTTAAACAAATCAAAATATATTTTATATTTCAGATTCTTCAAAGTAGCCACCCTTTGCCTTGATGACAGCTTTGAACACTCTTGGCATTCTGTCCCAGTCGCTCTGGATAAGAGTGTCTGCTAAATTACTAAAATGTCAATGTGAATGTAAAACACAATCATAGAAAACAAATACATTCTTCAATGAAAAGCTCTTCAATCAGCCAACCAATAAATCCAATTTTAGAGAGCCTTGGAAATTATTCCACAAGTACGGCGTAAAAAAACTCTAATCAGATTCACCTAAATCAGTGGAGATTGAAGTGATCTCCAGAGTTAGCCATCCCTGAGACCGGCTCTGCTATCTTGTACGTCTGTCTATAAGTTAACAGTGGAGTAAGGTACAGAGGAAGTTTATGCAGGAGGGCTAAACAAAAGAGTGCAATGCATCGACTTACGAGATTTCAAAGAGGGCCAGCATACTCTCGGTACAGAATGCAGTGATGCGCGCTGAGCCTATCGCCCATAATAAAGCACAGTGCGCCGTGATCAACTTCGCCCAATGGCTTCAATACAGTGGCAGCTGCATTCAGGAATGAATTAAAGCTGTACAAGCAGTTAATTAAGATGCACAGGTCTCATCGAACTATATGTATATGTATAACAACTTGGGCCAAAGTTGGTAAAGTTAGAGAGGTACACGATTGAGTATTTTAAGTCATCTGTTATGTGTCACACGCCCCGCAACGTACCCAAACGCATTATCATGAAGATGTATGCATGCATTCTGCTTTGCATTGCAATCTCATTAGGGTCTCAGTAAGAAGCGGACATTACCTTCATGCTCCATCGGTGGCAAATGGCACCACACTTAAAGCTAGTTGTTTCTCATGCATGTGTTTTGGTTTATTCATCATTTTCAGAGAAACGACACATTATGCAAATGAGGCAAAAAGGATCCATTCAGCATATTCCCAAAAGCCTTTTCCTGTTCTTTATTCAATGTCCGTTGTTGTGCATTGTTTTGTGTTTTGATGAATCAAGCGAAGCCACAGGCTATACATCACTCCATGTCTGACAGCAGGAAATGAATGGTTATTTGTACCCGTATTTAAAGCTTTTGTCTGACATCCCCTTTAAGATAGGAAGGAGACCAATGACAACAGGGGATGGGATTGATCAGTGATAGTACAATTCAATATGCGTTAACACATGGCTGCGACTGTGTATGGCAGTAAAGAATACACTTCAGTTGTTCCAGGAAATTGTCTACGGAAAAGGGACCACGAAGATAAATCAATTGAGACCATTGAGGTCAGTCACAAATGAATAAGTGCCGAAATAAATGACAAGTTAATTTATTGTGCACTTCTACTGTAGACAGGAAAAATGATCAAACAAAACCATCAGTGTAAATTATGCTGGGTTTGGACATATTTTGTGTGCTATATTTCCATCCCTCCCGCCACCTTATCATTGTCTTCCACACTCTCTTCCTGAAGGTCAGATGTTCCTTGTGTCCATCCCTCCTGCCCAACCCCCCTGTCTCCATCTTGCTAATCTGAGAGTCAACATTGGATGTACAGCCCCTACCGTGTACCTAGAACACAAACAAGCTGGAAGCTGAGATAGTCCTGACTGAACATGTCTGTAAATATACATTGGGAATTAGGGAAAGATTGTGATGGGAGACAGTTGAGTCCCCTCTCTGCTGCTCTCAATCAAACTTCACTGATGACATGTGGCAACAATCCCAGACCAACAGACAGGTGCACAAACAGTTTCTCTGGCTATTAGGTTGCTAAACAACATTGATACGATCTTGTTACTCCCCACCAGTATATAAATGAACGCAAACCTTTATTGTTCTGGATATACCTGTTTTGTTGTGTATTATTATAGAGTGAACATATTGGAAATAACCCAAAGCATCTTTGTATTCTCATGTTACTCTTATTGTAGGACCAATGGCCTAGAGACTATATAATGCAATCCAATGCCAGTCTGACCATGTGTGACACATACAGGGAAAAGGCTAGTAACGTAGCCCGCGAGATCAGGCAATAGGTAGAAAACAGGAAATCCGATAGGCTAACGTACAGGCAGGGAATAGGCAAAAAGGCATCGTTGGTGAGGCAGGCAAAAAAACAATCATACACAGGAGGAGTAACTCACAGGAAACCAAGCATGCTGAAAGACGTGTGTCACAAAACAAACAATACCACTCAGTGATGGGGTGCAAAGAACTGAACTAAATAGTGTGTGATAATGACATACAGGTGTGTGAACAGGTGACCAGAATTCAGGTGATTGGGATCTGGAGAGTGAGCTGCGTTCAGGGGATCTAGGTGTTTGAGAGTGTGAGTTGGACGCAGACATTACAATATCCACACTGAATCCCTGTAACGTCAGCCACTATAGCACGCGCCTCACACTTGGAACTGCCACAAACACACAGTCACAGTTTCGCTCGCCTTCTGTCTCACATTAGAACAGATATCAGTGATTCAAGATCTCGAGAACAGAATTTCATGCATACATAAAACATGAGCACTAATGACTATTCCCTTATTACTGCAATGTTCAATTAGCATTATAATGATTTGCCATTTATTTGCTTTTACAGCGATGTGAAAGAATTGGGTTTCATTAATGATTTGTGAATGTGAAATGAAATGAAAAATACTGCCATAGCAGCTGTGTGTGTCCTGTTTTGCATAGGGAGGCACAATTAAATGACGCGTCTCTGCCATGTCGAAATGTGACCTGTGTTTGAAGACCAAGGAGGAGGTGGAAGGGGGGGGGCATGGAACAGACAACTCACACTGATAGATTAATGTGGCTTGTTAGGCTTGGCTACTGTCATTGTGTCATCTCTCACAGCACCTTTTTGTTGTTTCCCACCACGGTGCTGCATACTGATTGGCTCTCCTGGCTCCCAGAGAGAGAGATAAGGTAAAGTAAAGGAAACACCTGTCCTCTACAATACTGCTGGCAGCTGCCTTCCCTTTGCCATAGAGCTGTTCTCCTCCCCTCCCTAACACCACACCTTGAGGCTGATGCAATAGCTATGCTGCCCACTTTTGATATAGACGTATCACAAATATCAGCTCTGCATCTGTCGAGGACAACATTAGAGGTAGATATTACAGTACTAGAGAAGCTTGGTTTCATCTTTCAACGGAGCCTTTTTAAAGAATAAAGCATTTTTACACGGTTAGAGGTAGAGGTAAACTGGGATACAGCCGGCAGAAGTACACAATCCACCATATATTCCTCCAAATGTGCATGAACATTATATGAGAAGGATAAACAGAACAGAACATGTATTGTTGCGCCTCTATTTAGGGTGTTTGGATATACGGTTGATTAAGAATGTAGTATATCTGCACATTCATTGTGTATCAACAGCAAGAATGCGATGAAAAAAAAAATCACAGCTCAATCAACATTGATTAATAAGCAAATAAATCAGAGGAGGAATGAGAGCCCATGTCTACCTGCTCTGCCTCCCAGTCAGTGAGTCCCTCTGAGCTGCTAACACAGAGGTAATACCCAGCCCTGTCCCCCGGAAGGTCTACACTTCCCTCCACAAATCCTTCTAACACACACTGCATTAGGCGTGGAGGGTAAATCATAAATACCGTATACTGGGGTATTTGGTATTAGCCACGGGATGATTTTTCAATACCATCAATAGAGTTGAAACTATTTATTTGATCGTTTTTTAATAAATGTGAATATTTGTAGCTACTTTTTAATAAAATACATGCAGTCAACTTGTGCACTACCTTAGGTTCTTCTTTTCACCTGTCACATAAAGAGTTCATTATGAAGCTTACCGGTGGTCCCCAGTCACGTGGTGTTTGTTTACAAGCACACAGCGACGAGAGACCAGAGCCTTGTGAGTCACTCACCGTTGCGCAGCACGTGCCAAGTGATCTAGTTACAGTATGGAATTCACAACTAAATGTTTGCCAGCTAGATATTTTGTAGTTATTAAGTTAACTGTCTAAAATGTGCTAGATACCCTGTCGTTGGGCATTGGGCTCCCGAGTGGCGCAGCGGTCTGAGGCATTGCACCTCAGTGCAAGAGGCATCACTGCAGTTCTTGGTTTGAATCCAGGATGAATCACATCCGGACGTGATTGGGAGTCCCATAGGGCGGCGCACAATTGGCCCGGCATTATCTGGGTAGGTCGTCATTGTAAATAAGAATTTGTTCTTAACTGACTTGCCTAGTTAAATAAAGGTAAATTTAGTAGCTAGTTACAGTGTCTAGCTAAGTGATTAGCTTCTTTCAAAATCAAGCTTTGTAACAGCAGAGAATTCCCTCCAGTAGGGTGTTCACCGATAAAAGGATTCATTCATTCAAGATTTATACAAATATGTCCATTCAATAGAAAATTCAGTCAGAAAAACAAGTCTTTACCATGGTTCAAAAGTTATAGATGATTTACTCTGAAAATTGAGCATGTTTAAAGTGAATGGAATTTCATCACAGGCATGATCAAAAAGTGGTCACTGTTCAATAGAACTCTGTGGTACTGCTCCGTGGCAGAACGGCGCAAACTTCAACTGACAAGCGAACTAGTGGTTGCAGGTTCATGAGTGAAATTCGTTGAATACAAAACAAAATAGGGACTAAATATGTATTTATTTACAAAGCTAACAGACTGAATTTCAATATCCACCCTCCGCGAAGACAATCTGTTAAGTCTTTCCCTTTAAATCACCATAGAAATGGCCCTTCTCAACGTAGATTGATCGCCAAAATACAGTAGGCAATGAAAGCCTAGCAGTAGGCAATGAAAACTAGCAAGGATCTGGAGGTATAAATGACACTGCTTTCGTCCTGCCGGAACCGGATCCAGAACCTTTCAGATTTTACTTTGTTAGTTCCGGCACCTATTTGCCCGGATCCGGCACCTCTCCATGGCATTGCACACTGTTCGCACTGTAAATCTAGTTGCATCCTCGTTAAATCTAGTTGCATCCTCGTTATTTCTCCCGCCCCCCAGAAATACCATCATGTAAAAGCATGGCGATCCTTCTATGTAATCATCCTATCCTGCCTTACTGATTCCAGGCCTGCTCTCTTATTTGTACATTTTCGTTATGGGGAGGGCCAGTAGTGTAAGTAACAGATCTTGACACAGGTCTTGGTAGTGGTGGTCAGCTAGTGAAGAGGTCCCCGCGTAATCACATCACGTAGCCTAACCTAGTCGTCTCTCTACTGAATTTGAAACGTGGAAAAGTCAAACAGAAAATGGATAAGAAAAGGCAAACGAGTTTTGATCAAATCTTTTCCTAAAATCCAGAGTAAGATGGTGAATGGAACCCAGAATGAGCCAGAGAACTGACAGTGCCGGAAGAGAGGAGTGAGGGGCAAACTGTTCCTGATGGCAATGCCTTTGCTAACAGCGCTGCTAATCTCGCCAGTTCAGCATCACCACTGGCATCTTCACTAGCTAGTAGGCCTACTATCGAGTCAGACTCAGCGGGAGAGGGTGACGGGGAGCTGGCAAAAGTGCTCAGAGCAGGTGCAATTTGCAGTTCAAGAACAAGAAAACATATAAGCCCTGGCTTGTCATGCAGAATTCAAAGTTGGGCTGTACAACACACAAAAAGGTAGGGAACTTTGGTCTAGAAACAACTGGAGGACCTAAACTAGCAAACGAGTGGGTGGAATGCACAGTAAGTTAACATCCTCTGCCTCAGACGTTGGCCCTAGTCTATGGATTTCACATGACTGGGAATACAGATATGCATCTGTTGGTCACATATACGTTTTTTAAAAAATGGGCCTCACAATGGGCCTCAGGATCTCGTCAAGGTATTTCTGTGCATTCAAATTGCCATCGATAAAATGCAATTGTGTTCGTTGTCTGTAGCTTATGCCTGCCCATACCATAACCTCACCGACACCAAGGGGCAGTCTGTTCATAACGTTGACATCATGCATTTATATTTTTGTTAAGTATATTTAACACTCAAAATGAAAAAATAAACACTACAGCCAGCCTTCAGAACAGCCTAAACATCACAGCCACAGGTCCTCTCATGGCTTTGAGCAATAAATTGACTGTCAGAAGTTAAATGGACTTGACATGGGGAGAGTCATTGCGGGAGGTTTTAAAAACGAATGTAGGAAAACATTTTCCTGTTCAAACTAGTTCTGTACTGTGAAGCTAATCTCAATATGTGCTTCATATTATCACATAAGCAGAAGACCTATATATTCTCATGCGTGTGTTATATTCCAATATTGTGATATTTGTTCTACTGCTATATTGATGTCTTGAAAATTATATGAAATTTGGGTCTTGTAAGCCCCACAGCTAAGTATGTGTGCATATGCATTTGGCGGGTGTTCTGCAGTGAGGTCTAAAAATGTTGCTGTAAATTGATGTCTTCAAAATTAGGCAATAAGAAATTCTGACTTAACTGCGGGGCTTACACAAGAACGGCATAGTCTAAACTACCAACGGTCACAGCAAATTAACATTCTTAAGGTTATAATATTGTATAGAACAATCTAATGATTCATTCTATGTCATTTATAATGACATAGGGCAAAGAAAACTACGTTTTGACAAAAATTTCATAGCACCCTCTTGAATTGTCCCCTGGATCAAGAGCCTTGCTGTCTACTATTTGTTTTGTGCGTGCAGCAAACTGTGTGTATCATTTTTGAGTTAGTTGTTTATTCATAAATGTATACATAAAGCCCTTTCTACATCAGCAGATGTCATAAAGTGCTATACAGACACCCATCCTAAAACCTCAAACAGCAAGCAATGCAGATGTAGAAGCACTGTGGCTAGGAAAAACTCCCTAGAAAGGCAGGAACTTAGGAAAAAAACAAGAGAATAACCAGGCTCTGAGGGGTGGCCAATCCTCTTCTGGCTGTGCCAGGTGGAGGTTATAAGAGTACATTGCCATTAAGACCAGATTATTCTTCAAGATGTTCAAACAGTCATAGATGACCAGCAGGGTTGGAGAGGGTGCAACAGGTCAGTACCTCAGGAGTAAATGTCAGTTGGCTTTTCATAGCCGAGCATTCAGAGGTCGTGACAGCAAGTGCGGTACAGAGAGAGAGAGAGTCGAAAACAGCAGGTCCAGGACAAGGTTGCACGTCCGGTGAACAGGTCAGGGTTCCATAGCCGCAGGCAGAACAGTTGAAACTGGAGCAGCAGCACGACCAGGTGGACTGGGAACAGCCAGGAGTCATCAGGCCAGGTAGTCTTGAGGCATGGTCCTAGGGCTCAGGTCCTCCAGGAGGGGAAGGAGAGAGGGAGAGAGAATTAGAGGGAGCATACTTAAATTCACACAGGACAACAGATAAGACAGGAGAATTGCACTAGATATAACAGACTGACCCTAGCCCCCCGGCACATAGACTATTGCAGCATAGATACTGTAGGCTGAGAAGGGGGCTAGGGTCACCAACTTAGTACCCTGAGACAAGGCTGAGTATAGCCCACAAAGATCTCCTCCACCGCACAAACCCGAGGGGGTGCAAAATCAGACAGGAAGATCACGTCTGATTCAACCCACTCAAGTGACGCACCCTTCCTAGGGACGGCATGGAAGAGCACTAGAGGCATAAAATACCAGTGGAGAGAGGGGAGCCGGCCAGGCAGAGACAGCAAGGGCGGTTCATTGCCATTCACCTTCGCACCCCTGGGCCAGACTACACTCAATCATAGGACCTACTGAAGAGATGAGTTTTCAGTAAAGACTTAAAGGTCGAGACCGAGTCTGCATCTCTCACATGGATAGGCAGACCGTTCTATAAAAATTGAGCGCTATAGGAGAAAACCCTGCCTCCAGCAGTTTGCTTATAAATTCTAGGGACAATAAGGAGGCCTGCATCTTGTGACCGTGGCGTACGTGTAGGAATGTACGGCAGGACAAAATCGGAAAGATAGGCAGGAGCAGGTCCATGTAATGCTTTATAGGTTAGCAGTAAAACCTTGAAATCAGCCCTAGCCTTAACAGGAAACCAGTGTAGAGAGGCTAGCACTGGAGTAATATGATACAATAGCAGCCGTGTTAAGCACTAACTGAAGTTTATTTAGTTCTTTATCCGGGTAGCCGGAGAGTAGAAAAATGATTGCTAAGTTCGTCAAAAGACAGATCAGGGTCCAGAGGTCCTTCACAGTTTTATTTGAGACGACTGTACAACCATCAAGATGAATTGTCAGATCCAACAGCAGATCTTTTTGTTTCTTGAAACCTAGAACTAGCATTTCTGTTTTGTCCGAGTTTAAAAGTAAAACATTTGCCTCCATCCACTTCCTTATGTCTGAAATACAAGCTTCCAGGGTAGGAAATTTTGGGCCTTCACCATGTTTCATCAAAATGTACAGCTGTGTATTGTCCACATAGTAGTGAAAGTTGACAGTGTGTTTCCGAATGACTTCACCAAGAGTCATAAGAATATATAGTGAAAACAATAGTGGTCCTAAAACGGAAACTTGGGGAACGCTGAAATGTACAATTGATTTGTCAGAGGACAAACCATCCACAGAGACACACTGATATCTTTCTGACAGATGAGATCTAAACCAGGCAAGAACTTGTCCGTGTAGACCAATTAGGGTTTCTAATCTCTCCAAAAGAATGTGGTGATCGATGGTGTCAAAAGCAGCACTAATGTCTCGGAGCACGAGGACATATGCAGAGCCTTGATCTGACGCCATTAAAAGGTAGTTTACCACCTTCACGAGGGCAGTCTCAGTGCTATGACAGGGTCTAAAACCAGACTGAAGCGTTTGGAAAACATTATTTGTCTTCAGGAAGGCAGTGAGTTGCTGCGCAAAAGCTTTTTAGATATTTTTTGAGAGGAATGGGAGATTCAATACAGGCCAATAGTTTCTTAATTTTCGTGGTCAAGGTTCGGCTTCATCAAGAGGCTTTATTACTGCCACTTTTAATGAGTTTGGTAGACATCCTGTGGATAGGGAATGATTTATTATGTTCAACATAGAAGGGCTAAGTTCAGCAGTTCAGTTTCGGTATTACCAAATATCCCGGTATGGCACAAGGTCCATATGAAGGTATGACAATCTGCATACATACCACCCAAGCCTACACTGCATCACCCTGCTCCAGAGGAGATAAATAACCACCCTTTTCCAGGGTACCTTCTCTCTCTCCCTCTCTTTCTCGGGGGTCATGTGTCAAGGGCATACACACAGTACAAGCCAGCCCATATATTGCGCAAAGATCCCTAGACACAGCAGACTAGAAATAAGACACTCTGGGAAAAGGGAGTGATCGGCAGTTCAGTGGTGATGTCCAGTG
This sequence comes from Salmo trutta, assembly GCF_901001165.1. Taxonomy (NCBI): domain Eukaryota; kingdom Metazoa; phylum Chordata; class Actinopteri; order Salmoniformes; family Salmonidae; genus Salmo; species Salmo trutta. Next base: position 54,283,411 of record NC_042959.1, on the reverse strand, counting down.
ATATGTTGGGATTTGTGCTGTAGCAGTGGTCAGAGCAAGATGGTGGTAAATGCAGGCACAGTTGTGAATTTTGAGTTTATTGTTTGAATTCACCCCCGGTCAAAGGTAAAGCACATGCTCAGAGTCTGATATCAACTAGAAGGGATTATGTATACTACACTCTATAATCCATAAAAGGACAAAATACCTGAGGCACTAGTTACGCCTCCACAAATTCCAAAAGGATGAAAATATTTACAATGCTGACTGTCAGTGTGCTCATTGTTTGCAACATAAAAGCTGTTTCCTCTGTTTTTTGATCTTGTATCTTTCTCAAGGTCAGACATCTCCTCATGGGGAGACAACAGTAACAGTGTTATGATGAAAATAAGTCTAGATCTTCTCCTTAGCCAAACACACAGAAAGTTTTTTTGCATCCAGGCCCAACCTTGGTCGAACACAAAACATCAATATATATATATTTTTGTCTTTACAAAAAGCTTGTTTACTTCTCTGTTTTTAGAGCTTTTTATGTTCTTCAGTTCATTCATTTGGGTAGACTCATGTTCATGACATGGTTCTTCTTATCTTTTTTTCTCTCATTAGCAGTAATGGTTGCATTTCAGTTCCAGGGAATATTCTCCAGTTTCTGATAGGTGGGCATTAGTCTTAACACTGTTAAAGGACATTGATTCTTTGGTCCTCTGCTAAGATACTGTATTGGATTGGCCCTAAAACCCACAGGCTTACCAATAATACAAATGACAAAACATGAAAACGCCTCAATCAGACAATTAGCAAACCCAGTCATTTCATTTCACTGCCCATTTTACACTATTAATTCCCCAGTTTGGGCCAGACGAACCCCTTTCACCTAGATCTGCTCCATTCACTAACACCAGCACATTAATAATGATTAGAGGCTGCCATTTCCACCAGGGCTCTCAGGAGAGAAGTGCAGGGAAAGAAATGCTATCTTGCCATGATGATATTTGAGGAAAAGGTTACTGTTATTGCACAAGACAGAACAGGGAAATGGAAAGGGGCGTCACCAAGCTCTCTACTAAGGAACAAGCTAATAAGATGGTCACAGCTGGTATTTTCTGAATGAAATAAATACAAAGGTCACTGGTCTGAGCCAACCGTGTGAGGCTTCATTGCCCAAAAAACATTTCCATTCTGATGTTGTAAGATTTCTTTTTATTTTAACTATATTTAACAAGGCAAGTCTGTCAAGAACAAGTTCTTATTTTCAATGACGGCCTAGGAACAGTGGGTTAACAGTCTTGTTCAGGGGCAGTACGACAGATTTGTACCTTGTCAGCTCAGGGATTCAATCTTGCAACCTTCGGTTACTAGTCCAACGCTCTAACCACTAGGCTACCCTGCCGCCCAAAGATGGTGTCCTATGAAGCTTTTGGCGTTGCTGTCCAGTCAGTTATTTCTGGGTAGAATATATGACACATAATCCTAATGGTTCTCAAAACAATCAGAGAAATATATTTATTTTCAATTGCTCAATTACTGCCAGGACACAGTGACTTTTTATGAAAATAGTCTAAGGCTAAGGTCTAAGTGCCCCAATTTGACAACACAAAAAAAGTGTCACTATGTCCAAGATACCATAATACTCCTAAATCCCTAATTGGCCGGCGAAAATGAATGCACACAATACAACCACAAAACCGAGAACAAATGCTGGTCCGGCTATTTGAAGAGAGGCGGTTTATTTTGATAACAGGGCTGCGTTGTGAAAATGTCATCCTGTTAAAAACACAGGGGTTGAGAGGAAGTTTCATTCAGCATCCAGATGGCTTTGGAATCACACCCACTGCTCTCATTTGCTTTTTAATTATCCCTGGACAGCAACACCCTCAGGCCAAAGGCTGCTGCACTCATTCACTATGGTCACCCTGCTAAGATAGGCATCATTCTGGCTAACAGTGGAATAATGTTATCCCTCGCCCATGTTTTTATAACTAAAGAACATGTGTTGTGCCTTTTTGGACACAAAGGTCAGTTCAAAGACTATACCTGGAAATTGGTATTTAAGTAGTGCATGTTCTTTGAAGTAGAAATAATATACCTTTTCAAGGATGTTCCTGGGTGGGAAGTTCACTGATTCATCAGATGGTGTTGATGTTTCAGAGGAGGACGCAGGAGAATAATGCTAGGTTAGAATGAGGCTGTCTTTACCCTCCATCGATGAACCAATCATCCCTTTCAGTGTATGCTGTGCTGCTCTGCAGTTTGTTCCAAACAAGCGAAGTCCACCATGTTATTTGTCTTCTGTCACTAGGGTCAATTGGACTTCGGGGCGCAACAGATCTTTATGGACTCAGAGAGGAGGCTGGGAATTGAGGAAACAACATTCCTGTTACTGCTCTATTGCGATGAAAGAGATGTCTATGTACAGTTGAAGTCGGAAGTTTACATACACTTAGGTTGGAGTCATTAAAACTTGTTTTTCAACCACTCCACAAATGTCTTGTTAACAAACTATAGTTTTGGCAAGTCGGTTAGGACATCTACTTTGTGCATGACACAAGTCATTTTTCCAACAATTGTTCACAGACAGATTATTTCACTTATAATTAATTCACTGTATCACAATTCCAGTGGGTCAGAAGTTTACATACGCTAAATTGACTGTGCCTTTAAACAGCTTGGAAAATTCAAGAAAATTATGTAATGGCTTCTGATAAGCTAATTGACATAATTTTAGTCAATTGGAGGTGTACCTGTGGATGTATTTCAAGGCCTACCATCAAACTCAGTGCCTCTTTGCTTGACATCATGGGAAAATCAAAAGAAATCAACCAAGACCTCAGAAAAAAATTGTAGGCCTCTACAAGTCTGGTTCATCCTTGGGAGTAATTTCCAAATGCCTGAAGGTACCACGTTCATCTGTACAAACAATAGTACGCAAGTATAAACACCATGGGACCAAACAGCCGTCATACCGCTCAGGAAGGAGAGACGTTTTGTCTCCTGGAGATGAACGTACTTTGGTGCGAAAAGTGAAAATCAATCCCAGAACAACAGCAAAGGACCTTGTGAAGATGCTGGAGGGAACAGGTACAAAAGTATCTATATCCACAGTATAACGAGTCCTATATCGACATAATCTGAAAGGCCGCTCAGCAAGGAAGAAGCCACTGCTCCAAATCCGCCATAAAAAACCTAGACTATGGTTCGCAACTGCACATGGGGACAAAAAAATCGTACTTTTTGGAGAAATGTCCTCTGGTCTGATGAAACAAAAATAGAACTGTTTGGCCATAATGACCATCGTTATGTTTGGAGGATAAAGGGGGAGGCTTGCAAGCCGAAGAACACCATCCTAGCCGTGAAGCATGCGGGTGGCAGCATCATGTTGTGGAGGTGCTTTGCTGCAGGAGGGACTGGTGCACTTCACAAAATAGATGGCTTCATGAGGAAGGAAAATTATGTGGATATATTGAAGCAACATCTCTCAAGACATCAGTCAGGAAGTTAAAGCTTGGTCGCAAATGGGTCTTCCAAATGGACAATGACCGCAAGCATACTTCAATCCTATAGAAAATTTGTGGGCAGAACTGAAAAAGCGTGTGCAAGCAAGGAAGCCTACAAACCTGACTCAGTTACACCAGCTCTGTCAGGAGGAATGGGCCAAAATTCACCCAACTTATTGTGGGAAGCTTGTGGAAGGCTACCTGAAACGTTTGACCCAAGTTAAACAATTTTAAAGACAATGCTACCAAATACTAATTGAGTGTATGTAAACTTCTGACCCACTGGGAATGTGATGAAAGAAATAAAAGCTGAAATAAATTATTCTCTCTACTATTATTCTGACATTTCACATTCTTAAAATAAAGCGGTGATCCTAACTGACCTATGACAGGGAATTTTTACTAGGATTAAATGTCAGGAATTGTGAAAAACTGAGTTTAAATGTATTTGGCTAAGGTGTATGTAAACTTCCGACTTCAACTGTACTTACTCAACAGTATATAGTAATTTAACGCTTTTCTGAGCCTTTGACCACATCATCAAATGAGGTTTGACTTAGAGGGAAGCAGAAATAAGGAAGGTAATCAATATAACTCTTACTCTGATTGGTTAGTGTCAGCCATACAATATGAAATGCTTTGAGACCTACTGAGAGCAGCTAGTTTGAAATCATTAGTATTAGTATAATTTCTCACCAAGGCTCCCTCACTATCAGCCCCATCACCTCACACCAGGTTTACATCCCTCTGTGCATATATCTATCCATACGTATGGAGGAATGAGCCCAAGCACACTGCCACATACAGCCCATCCATCCGTAGCCCATCTCCATAGGCCAGAGATGGATGGAAGTCAGCAGATTGTTGCAGCCTTAACCAATTTATCCAGGAATGCCGTGACATCTATTTCTAATAACATCTGCGTTCCCTGAGAATCAGCCTAACACACTCTGACAGACACGTGTCAATACCTTGCTTGTGCGATTTCTACTCTCCTAAGCCCAACTGCAAATTAAAGAATGAGAAAAAAAGTTGCTCAATGATATTGTAAATGGGGTAAATGGACATATGAACAACAGATACAATACATCTACAGTATGGACAGTAAAGTTGTAATTAGTTATTGTGATGATTAAAGAGCATTATTTCATCAAACTGGGTAGAAATTTGGCCTTGTAGCTCAATAAAAAGAGCAGACTAATCAACATTTCATAATCGTTTTGATATCAAGTGAACCGGTAGCAGTGGTGTGTATTCATGGATGCCATGGGAAGCCAGGCTTCCCCACAAAATGAAGGAAAAAAACACAAAAAAAACTCAAAATAATTTATCTTTCGTCTCTCTGTGTTTTATACATTTCCTTCAATTCGCTGAATGTATCTCACCGGGGAAAGTATCCGAGCGAACGAAACAGCACCTCTTTGTCTCAGTATGTGTAGCGTATCTACCTGACGCCATCTGGTCAGAAAGAGTATGACATTGTTGCCACCTGTAGCATTGAATGCAAGAGAAGCCAGCGAGCATTTGGCCTCCCTTGATAATTAAACAAAAATAACCAATCATCGTTGAGCTAAACTGAGTGAGCTAAGCTGTGAATAGTCCTGGCGCACCAAAAGAAATTGTCAGGGGAAACCAGTTTGGATTTGGCTTCAGACCAACCACATCACAAACGTCAACAACAAGTTGAATTAGTGCATTTCGTTGTGTTGTTGCCCTTCAGTGGCTAGCCAGCTATCTAAAATCGTCCCTTTCCTAAATTAGCCATGGATGGAGATAGGGATTTGGACTTATGGTTTTACTAAATTCTCTGTACTGGCCAATGATTATACGGCGTTTCTGATCCAACCATAAATTCAGACATTGTGCCCCTGGCCAGAGATGATGGAAGTTCAACATGTAGCTAGATATAGTATGCTAATGTTAACTAGCTGGCCTTGCGCATCGTTGCCCATGAAAGGAACTTAGGCTAGCGAGCAAATATTTTAGACTAGGACAACAAAATCCCAAAGTGTGTACTGTACGGCAGAGTCATAGACCGTTTCGACAACATGAATGAGGACGATGGTATTGGCGTTTCTCTACAAGTACGGTGAGTCAACATGTTTTTTTCTACTTGCACAGATGCACACACACACACACACACACACACACACACAGAAATCAGAACCATGGACAGCCCCATCATATTTAGCTTACGTTGATTGGACTACGTTGCCTGGATCGTTGATTGGACTTACGTTGATTAGATCATTTTTGGTATGTTTTAGTTGTCACTGTATTAGACTAAGCATAGGTGATTAGATGATGGTGAAATGGTGCTGGAATAGTGGAGGCAGCTCCTGTTTTCTTTGCAACTTGAGGTAACTCTCAGTGGTTCTAAATCAATAGTTGTTTAGTAGTGCGAAAAATGGCGGAAACATTACCTTGCTTGACCATGTTTGTAGGTCATGTAACTGTTTGTTACATGCAATATGTTTTGTGGACTTCACCGGACAGATGTTTCTCTATGGTTTTGTAATGAAACAAAGGTGCGGTTGAATTTATTCAGCCACTGTATCTTCTTATTGTCTCGGCCTTAGGCCTATACACTACAGGTCAAAAGTTTGGGGTCACTTAGAAATGTCCTTGTTTTTGAAAGAAAATAACATTTTTTTGTCCATTAAAATAACATCAAAGAAATACAGTGTAGACATTGTTAATGTTGTAAATGATTATTGTAGCTGGAAACAACAGATTTTTTATGGAATATCTAAATAGGCGTACAGAGGCCCATTATCAGCAACCATCACTCCGGTGGTCCAATGGCACGTTGTGTTAGCTAATCCAAGTTTATCATTTTAAAAGTCTAATTGATCATTAGAAAAACCTTTTGCAATTATGTTAGCACAGCTGAAAACTGTTGTGCTGATTAAAGAAGCAATAAAACTGGCCTTCTTTAGACTAGTTGAGTGTCTGGAGCATCAGCATTTGTGGGTTCGATTACAGGCTCAAAATGGCCAGAAACAAGGAACTTTCTTCTGAAACTTGTCAGTCTATTCTTGTTCTGAGAAATGAAGGCTATTCCATGCCAGAAATTGCCAAGAAACTGAAGATCTCGTACAACGCTGTGTACTACTCCCTTCACAGAACAGCACATAATGGCTGGAGGACAAGTGCATTAGAGTGTCTAGTTTGAGAAACAGAGGCCTCACAAGTCCTCAACTGGCAGCTTTATTAAATAGTACCCGCAAAACACCAGTCTCAACGTCAACAGTGAAGAGGAGACTCCAGGATGCTGGCCTTCTGGGCAACTGTTTCCTGCTACAATAGTCATTTACAACATTAACAATATCTACACTGTATTTCTGATCAATTTTATGTTATTTTAATGGACACATTTTTTTGCTTTTCTTTAAAAAAATAAGGACATTTCTAAGAGAACCCAAACTTTTGAACGGTAGTGTATATCAGGGCGTCCAAGGCATATGAACTAACAAGTTATAGACCAAACAACACAATTATCACGACACATAGGTTGTAAAATGGCTTCCCCAGTGATTTACCCATGCACCGCTACTGACAGGTAGACACATGGGACTAAACCAGTTAGTTAATGACCATACTGGGACTTTCTCCTTTAACAAGATCTATGAATGAAATGAAAAGTGTTTTAAAATTAGAGTCTGCACATTTCCATTCAAAACGGGAAGAAAAAGTTATATGTTGATCCTCCTTATTCTATCCATTTCCAAAGCAAAATACATCTCTGGGTCATACTTTTTTTGATCAGATTATATGAAAATCACAGCTCTGGTCAAAGCACATTTAATCACTTTTTTCTCTCTCTTCCTTTACGGTTCTCATTATTGTTGTATAACACATTTGAGATCAGTCTCAACACTTCCTGCCTCTGAAAAGCTCTTTATTCATTCAGTCCAGAGCCAGCCCCATGCTCTGACTTTCCCCTGACTCGGCAAGGCCGTATGAAATAACACTGTTTCAATTTAGACCGCTCATCCAATAACGAGATGGAGTTCAAAAGGTGCTTAATGTCACCTGCCACTCAAGAGACTTGGCAGGAAAACTGACAAGAATGGAGCGCAAAATGGTGGCCGGGTGTGGACACTGTCTGCTGAACTAGCAAGAGTGCTTTTCAATGAAACATCTTAAAAGACAGTTTGTGGATTCACTGCAGTCTTGCAGGACTAACATTTTTTCACTACTTCAGTGGTGGTCTAAGCTACTATACTCTTGATTGGTCTGATAAAATGTAAGTCTTATCAACAACAACAAAAACGACAACACTACAGTGCAAACACGGATAGGTATGGATAAGTATGAACTACAGACGTTGTACATTAAAAATACAAGTGCATTCAAATGATCAGGCACAGTATGTAATGCATAATATAGTCCTTATATATCCAAATGGATGGCCCATTATACAGTATATTTTAGGTGTGCACCACATTTCAAGGGAGCCATACTTCTAGCGTGACTCAGCTCCTAAAGGCCCATCATTCTCTTTTGTCGCTGATAAATCAGAGCTCGTAATCAGTGCAGAAATATGCATGAGTCGTGCTCCAAGTGCTTCTGGAGGTGTAACTCTTCACAATGGAACAGACCTCAGATCTGCCACAAATCCTGGCCAGAAGTCAGCAAGTTGTTAGGTGGTGAAGAAATAATTGCATGAATTTTTTTGACATGAGAAATAATGCAAAAAGAATATGTTAGGCACCTGACCCACTTCTTTAGCATTCAACAAACAACCTAATGTATTTTCTCTCATTCATTTACAAGGGCTTAAAGATGGGATGTCAGAATGTGAACAATTATGGAAAACTATAAATGTTTGACCAATTTGGACAAGGGTATGAGCATGTCAGGGACCTGAGATGAATGCCTTTTCAATTTGGCATCTCTTAGTGGCTGCCAGGTTCTCTCTCCCTGCGGTAAAGTGCCATTTCTCCTCGTACTAATTGAATACTCCCCCCGTTCCCTCCACACCATCATGTATTGCTCATCTATCATTGTTTGTAGGGAGCCAGTGTGGTGTCCTTTCCCCTGACTTTGAGAGAGCACTTCATCTTATTTGTTTGTTCCCTGACACGGCCATGATGCACTCGACCAGGCTGGCCATTTAGAAGCTGGGTAGCGTTCAAGAATGGAATACTTTATCATACAACACAACCAAGTGGGGTAGCTTTGCAAGAGGACTATCTATAGAGGTTATTTGTCACACGAGTAAACAAAAACCATACATCATGGATTCGCTTTGGAAACTATAGTTTACTGATAGTATTGGTACTTGTAACAAACAAAATTGTAACAGATGGTCATATGGAGAACAGTATTTCCAAGAGTACTTATTCATAAATTGATGCAATCAATAGTCTAGCCAATGCCAGAGACTATCCAAAACACACAAAATCCTTAAAATCAGTCCAAAATATCAACTGAAAACCAGCAGACACTGCAGGCCTTAAAGACTGAAGCTCCTGTGCTGTAATATTAAAGTCACTGCAGCCCCAACATGAGCACACAAGCAGAACCCCTAGGGACCCTGACAACACAGTGTAAATCTGATGAATATTTAAAGAGGAGAATCAGGGGGTGGTGAGGACTGGAGGTTTCTGGGGGAGTATGGTTCTGTGTAATAAACCTTAGGTATAGTAGAGCGATATGGAAGGACATGATTTCCCTAGATATGAGGTAACATTTATTTGCAGTGCATTTGCCATCACAGAGCCTTCAATTAGATGCAAGTCAGTCTATGGTTAATCTAACTACCTGCAGCCCCCGTCTGACATCGATCCCCCCGCAGTGCAAACTCTGACCGATAAAAACAGAATGAGAGGTAGGTGATTTCAATATGGCCCCCGGCGCTGTTTCAGAAGCCACTTCACGCAATTTTGTACCTTCACTCAAAGCTATTTTTCTATGAATTAACTAATGTAGAAGACAAACAACAAGACTCCATATGCTATCAACATATTGGTCCAGCTCTAGATTGTTGATTCATATTAGCTTTGATTGTCCTGATAAGGACTAGAGGTCCCACTTATCTCATTTATAATGATGACCCTTATAGGGCTAATGATGATTTTGTTATCACATCGGGGTCACCAAACTGTTGTGGGGAAAACCTTGATATCTAACAAAACCTTTTTTAGTTTTAGCTATGTACAGTATGCCCTTGGTGTGCCAAAACCAGCATGTCAACCACATAAACTAAAGTATTGACAAAGCACTGGGTATTGTGATGATAGCCTGGCGTCTTTTACTACCACTGTGAAAGAGCCCAGCATGATAAAGCACTGTGTAACCTTCCTGTAGCTTAAAACCCACAAATATTTTTATGTTTTTTTTGCCCATTTCCAGTTCAATTGAGGCTCTAGCTTCAGGTCCCTCACATGGGAAGTGTATTCAGTCTCTCTCTTTTTTTCTCTCTCTCTGATGATATTCATTGTTGCTGCTGGATGATGGTGGTTTTTCAGGGAGCCGTGGTTTGTTTCTCCACCTCACCGGTCGAGTTATACCCCTCATAGGATGGGTTGAGTAGGATGAGCCGTCTCTAATGAAAACCACAGCGCAGCTCTTTGCTCGGAGTCCGTTTGACCTCCAGTCCAGTTTGACCCCTAGCTGTGTCTTACTTTAGATGGTAGCGGGAAATGGGACCCACAACAAGTGCAGCAATATATAGTCCTATAAACACTCTGGTGCGAATTCAGAAGTTCACTGCTGTTTAGAAGAAATGGACAGCAAAAGTAAAACAGTTGCATATTTGAAATGAAATGATTATTTAGTCTAAACAGCATTCAGTTTGACCGGCCATGCATGCATCTTCATTTTGAATTCAAATCAACATCTGTTCGGTACAGTAATTTAGATTTAGTTTAATTTGTGTGCTTGGATAGACCGATGCAGGGATATGACAACTCTCTTCAATTTTAAATGTTTGTAAATAATGACTAGGCTTAGTATTTTCAGGCAAGTCATTCCAATTAAAATGTGTATGCTTATACAAGCACAGAGAGAGACAATGCTGATAACAATCTCTCTTAAATGACAGAAAGCAGATCTGGGTAAGATCCAGGCTCTCTATATTCTGACAGGGGTAAACCGGGGACTTTGCTAAGGTTATATGCTTAGGCAATTGGCATTTGAAAATCTGTCAACCATTTAATTTCATTTGATTTAATTTCCATAATGCTCAGACAAGTGAAATGTCCTATTTAAATATCAACTCAAAACCCTCTAGAATAATTGTGTCCTACTTAGCCCCCCCCCCCCAATAAATAAGTCAATGACAAAGTAGAAAAAAATGTCTATATACAGTGTGTGCAAAAGGCATGAGGAGGTAGGCAATAAATAGGCCATAGGAGTGAATAATTACAATTTAGCAGATTAACACTGGAGTGATAAATGAGCAAATGATGATGTGCAAGTAGAAATACTGGTGTGCAAAAGAGCAGAAAAGTAAATAAAATAAAAATAGTATGGGGATGAGGTAGGTAGATTGGGTGGGCAATTTACAGATGGACTATGTACAGCTGTAGCGATCGGTTAGCAGCTCAGGTAGCTGATGTTTAAAGTTGGTGAGGGAAATAAAAGTCTCCAACTTCAGCGATTTTTGCAATTCGTTCCAGTCACTGGCAGCAGAGAACTGGAAGGAAAGGCGGCCAAATGAGGTGTTGGCTTTGGGGATGATCAGTGAGATATACCTGCTGGAACGTGTGCTACGGGTGGGTGTTGTTATCGTGACCAGTGAACTGAGGTAAGGCGGAGCTTAACCTAGCATAGACTTATAGATGACCTGGAGCCAGTGGGTCTGGCGACAAATATGTAGCGAGGGCCAGCCGACTAGAGCATACAGGTCGCAGTGGTGGGTGGTATAAGGTGATTTGGTAACAAAACGGATGGCACTGTGATAGACTGCATCCAGTTTGCTGAGTAGAGTAATGGAAGCTATTTTGTAGATGACATCGCCGAAGTCGAGGATCGGTAGGATAGTCAGTTTTACTAGGGTAAGTTTGGCGGCGTGAGTGAAGGAGGCTTTGTTGCGAAATAGAAAGCCGATTCTAGATTTGATTTTGGATTGGAGATGTTTAATATGTGTCTGGAAGGAGAGTTTACAGTCTAACCAGACACCTAGGTATTTCTAGTTGTCCACATATTCTAGGTCGGAACTGTCCAGGATGGTGATGCTAGCCAGGCGGGCAGGTGCGGGCAGCGAACGGTTGAAAAGCATGCATTTGGTTTTACTAGCGTTTAAGAGCAGTTGGAGGCCATGGAAGGAGTGTTGTATGGCATTGAAGCTCATTTGGAGGTTTGTTAGCACAGTGTCCAAGGAAGGGCCAGAAGTATACAGAATGGTGTCGTCTACGTAGAGGTGGATCAGGGAAACGCCCGCAGCAAGAGCGACATCATTGATATATAGAGAGAAAAGAGTCGGCCCGAGAATTGAACCCTGTGGTACCCCCATAGAGACTGCCAGAGGTCCGGACAACATGCCCTCCGATTTGACACACTCTGTCTGCAAAGTAGTTGGTGAACCAGAAAAACCAAGGCTATTGAGTCTGCCGATAAGAATACGGTGATTGACAGAGTCGAAAGCCTTGGCCAGGTTGATGAAGATGGCTGCACAGTACTGTCTTTTATCGATGGCGGTTATGATATCGTTTAGTACCTTGAGCGTGGCTGAGGTGCACCCGTGACCGGCTCAGAAACTGGATTGCACAGCGGAGAAGGTACGGTGGGATTCGAAATGGTCAGTGATCTGTTTATTAACTTGGCTTTCGAAGACTTTAGATAGGCAGGATGGAAATAGGTCTGTAACAGTTTGGGTCTAGGGTGTCACCCCCTTTGAAGAGTGGGATGACCGCGGCAGCTTTCCAATCTTTAGGGATCTCGGACGATACGAAAGAGAGGTTGAACAGGCTGGTAATAGGGGTTGCAACAATGGCGGCGGATAGTTTTAGAAATGGAGGGTTCAGATTGTCTAGCCCAGCTGATTTGTACGAGTCCAGGTTTTGCAGCTCTTTCAGAACATCTGCTATCTGGATTTGGGTGAAGGAGAAGCTGGGGAGGCTTGGGCGAGTAGCTGTGGGGGGCGGAGCTGTTGGCCGGGGTTGGAGTAGACAGGAGGAAAGCATGGCCAGCCGTTGAGAAATGCTTATTGAAATGTTCTATTATCATGGATTTATCGGTGGTGACCGTGTTACCTAGCCTCAGTGCAGTGGGCAGCTGGGAGGAGGTGCTCTTGTTCTCCATGGACCTTCCAGTGTCCCAAAACTTTTTGGAGTTAGAGCTACAGGATGCAAATTTCTGCTTGAAAAAGCTAGCCTTTGCTTTCCTGACTGACTGTGTGTATTGGTTCCTGACTTCCCTGAACAGTTGCATATCGCGGGGACTTTTCGATGCTATTGCAGTCCGCCACAGGATGTTTTTGTGCTGGTCAAGGGCAGTCAGGTCTGGAGTGAACCCAGGGCTATATCTGTTTTTAGTTCTGCATTTTCTGAACGGGTCATGCTTATCTAAGATGGTGAGGAAATTACTTTTAAAGAATGACCAGGCATCCTCGACTGACGGGATGAGGTCAATATCCTTCCAGGATACCCGGGCCAGGTCGATTAGAAAGGCCTGCTCGCAGAAGTGTTTTAGGGAGCGTTTGACAGTGATGAGGGGTGGTCGTTTGACCGCAGTAATTTAGTTTGCTAGCCGGGAGATGCGCCTGGCTCACAGCTAACTGGTGCTAGCTTCGGGGCAGCGGCGTTAGCCACTATGGCCACTCAGTAGCAGCGGTGATCTGGTGCCAAGGTCCAGAGCTTACGGAGAGGATCCAGTGGATTAGTGGGTTCTAGGCGTGTTTGGGTGGAGTCCGGGTGAACAACTGAGTAGGCCGGGAGGTGGGCCTCAGGGATAGCTTTGGTACTAGGTAACTTGGTGGGTGCTAGCTAGCTGTGAAGATCAGGAATAATGGTCCTGGGATTACGGCAGGAATCCGGTGTTGTAGTGGAGAGACAGTCCGATACTAGTAGGCTGGCGAGTATTATCCAGGCTAAAAAAGGGCTGGTATCTGTGCAGAAGGTAAAGGCCGCTAGCAGTGGCTAACAATGACTAAATAGCTTGTAGCTAATTAGCTGGTTAGCTTCTGATGGCTAGTTGGTTCTTGCTATGAGGTCTAAAAATTACAAATAATAGCGATTCCGTATCACATTGGGTGAGGCAGGTTACCGGAAGGTATAATTGAATTAAAATGGAAAAGAGATTAAAAATAACATTGAAATATATACAAAAGTACACGAGAGGACGAACAAAACACGTCTGCACTGCTACGCCATCTTGGAAGAATACAGTATGCTGCCACCACCATGCTTCACTGTGGAGATGGTGTTCTCGGGGTGATGAGAGGTGTTGGATTTGCGCCAGACATAGCATTTTCCTTGATGACCAAAAAGCTACATTTTAGTCTCATCTGACCAGATTACCTACTTCCATGTGTTTGGGGAGTCTCCCACATGCCTTTCGCTTATTTTTTTCTTTAAGCAATGGATTTTTTTCTGGCCACTTTTCCGTAAAGCCCAGCTCTGTGGAGTGTACGGCTTAAAGTGGTCCTATGGACAGATACTCCAATCTCCGCTGTGGAGCTTTGCAGTTCCTTCAGGGTTATCTTTGGTCTCTTTGCTGCCTCTCTGATTAATGCCCTCCTTGCCTGGTCTGTGAGTTTTGGTGGGCGGCCCTCTCTTGACAGGTTTGTTGTGGTGCCATATTCTTTCCATTTTTTAATAATGGATTTAATGGTGCTCCGTGGGATGTTCAAAGTTTCTGATATTTTTTTTATAACCTAACCCTGATCTGTACTTCTCCACAACTGTCCTTGACCTGTTTGGAAAGCTCCTTGATCTTCATGGTGCCCCTTGCTTAGTGGTGTTGCAGACTGGGGCCTTTCAGAACAGGGATATATATATATATATATATATATATATATATATACTAAGATCATGTGACAGATCATGTGACACTTAGATTGCACACAGGTGGACTTTATTTAACTAATTATGTGACTTCTGAAGGTAATTGGTTGCACCAGATGTTATTTAGGGGCTTAATAGCAAAGGGGGTGAATACATATGCCCGCACCACTTTTCCATTTTTCTTTTTGTTAGAATCTTTTGAAACAAGTTCTTTTTTTCATTTCACTTCACCAATGTGGACTATTTTGTGTATGTCCATTACATCCAAAGAAAAATCAATTTACATTACAGGTTGTAATGCAACAAAATAGGGAAAACTCCAAGGGGAATGAATACTTTTGCAAGGCACTGTACCACACTATCTGAAAAGTGTAGTACAGGCTGGTCCAGGGTCTTCTCTTTGTCGGCATGGGCTCATACTGTGTACAAACACCAAAGTTGAGCTACAGTATCATATGAGGCCTACTTAGTCAGAGGGGCAAACAACAACCTAGTCTACGACATAGGCCTATGTCTCATATATTTAAAATCACATGAGCTAATAACATACAGTATATGAACAAAAATATGAAATGACATCATTGACATCCCATGTCGTGTGGACTAGGTATTTCTTGTGTTTCTGTTACTTTACTTTGAACCAGGTTGTGTGTATAAGGATAATATAAATATCACGTGCTTGGGAGCCCACATTTTAGCGGTGTCATTTAGGAACGCAGGAACTGTTGATGTAGGATCTAAATTTGAGCCAGTTTGCTACAGCAGGAAAACAATCCTGCAACAACAGGAAATGTGCATTATTATGTGGGTTATAATTAAAGGACATTTTTGTAGGGAAAATCAAGTCTGAAATTTTTAAGTGGAAATTACAAACTTCAGGAGCCTTTCGAAACATCAAATACACTACAACTTAAAAATGTCCAGGCAAGTTCTCCTGCAACAGGGTGATCAAATTCAGATCCTACATCTGTATAATGTAATATGAAACGCTGCTTAGGCCTAATGCCAGCACATCATTCGCTCTGGCATGAGCATAGTTCGAAGGGAGTCCACATAGTCCTCTGGCAATTCTACGGTTTGGTTTGTTTATCCTAAAATGTTTTATCCACCTCAAAGAAAACAATATAGGACATCATATTCAAGTGACTGATGAAGCTTCGAAGAGAGATTGGGGTGAATTTGGTTGGTAAGTGGTATCTTTACAAAGGTGAGTTTGCCTTAGGTACAGGTATTTACATCAATATGGTAATGTATATTATGGGCCAATGACTCTACACCAGAGGTGTCGAACTAATTTTGTTCCAGGGGCCGCATTCTGGCTTCAACGAGATTTCCTAGCCGTTAAAATTAGCAAAAAACAGTCCTCTATACGTTGTTTTTGGAATTTATAGCTTTCATTTCAGGGACTATTAACGAGTTTGAGACAGTCAAGAAACAGTATGAATGTAGGTCCATTATCATTTTTACAGTTTCAATTTGGTTTTAGTAATTTTGAAAGTATACCGAGTTCGTTCCCCCCCAAAAACAATTTTTTGAATTTATTTCACTCAAATCGCCCCTGGGAGTGATTGGACCTCTTTGCGTATGTTTGACATCCCTACTCTACACCATGTCTCAACAAAGGTGCTGTTATGAAAACTGTAACTATCACATGCTGACGAGTCAGAGGGAGGGAGACAGAGGGAGACGGGGGGGGGGGGGGGGGGTTATGAGAGAAAGAAAAAAGAGTATTGACAACTGGGAGATCAAAAAATGAGGGTGAGGGGAGAATCCCTTAACAAGATATTGAGGTCATCCCCAAAAAATATTTCATTTTCACCTCAGTCACTGTCACCCATTCCAGCAATAATTTCAGCCCATTAGCACTAGTCATATGCAGTCAATCAACCGCTATTAGTAGAAAGCATATACATTTTAGCAATGGCATTTATTATCAATACCTTGAATTTGTGATTTAGTTCAATTTCAGTTCTCTAAAACAAGTGTTTGTGCTACTGTTACAGTATGTGCGCTGATTTGTCACTAATTGACTGTATTCTCCTGGCAGCCAGAGTTACTTCAGAGAGGCCGTTGTGTGGAGTTGCTCATTGCTCAGTGCCGTGCACAGATGTGGTGTAGACAACATTTGCACGTTTGCAAAGTGCTGCGTTGGCATTCCATTTACAGCTAAGGCGCCAGACGGTGTGGTTTCCTGCTAACTATGTCGATAGTGCTGATACTCTACAAGAGAGCTGCAAGACGAAAATAAGAAAACAACTACAGACACGTCAAAGTTCATGGGGGCAAGGGGTAATATCAAACCCTCACTTTACACATGATCTCTGTGTATGCACAACAAAACCTAACTGAATGTACCCAAATCAATCAAACTCCAAATCAAATCACAACATTCTAAAGACTACGTCAATTTTGGTCATGATGATTGGATATCCCTGTGGAGGATAGCAATTGTAATCAAGCCTTTATTATGCTAGAATGGATTGTGACATTTTGGTTGTGACGTCTGATGTTCTATGTTGGGTGTTGAGGGGCTGGGAAGCATACATGCCTGCTCCCTGTCCTGTGAACCATACATCCAGAACCACCTTCTTGGTCAGACGAACAAATGTCTGAAAAGAAAAGGGACAAGCAACAGTTTGAAGAAACCCTGTCGCATCCCAACGTTTTGTGTCTCTCCTGTGCCAGTGGGAGGGAGAAGCTGTCTGTCAGTGGTGAAGAGGTGACCTTGATGAGAAGGGAATGGGGCGTTTGGGGGTGCGTGGGGGGGATTGATGCCAGGCCTTGGCCCGCTGTGGTCTGTCAGACTGTTATCAATACGATTGAGCTCTGACGGTAGGAGGGGGGTGAGCAGGGAAAGGAGAGACATTGACAGAGTAACTGGAATCAGAGGGAAAGGGAGGGAGGGCTGAAGGTAAGGATGGATGGAGGGGAGGAGGTATATGCAGGAGATGGTCCGAGGTCGGGGCGTTGTTTGTTCCCTTGCTGGCTGTCAGCCGGCGGTAATGAAGTTAAATGAGGGCAGCAGCTCCGTAGAGAGAAGTGGAGGGGGGATCACCGCTGGGCAGAAGAAAGGAATGTGGAGGAGAAGGAATGGAGGTGATTGACCGAGGGAGGGAGGAGAGAGGGCGGTGCGGTGCTGGATCAGTCAATCAATAGCCTCTTTTCTCTCCAACTAACCACCTCCACCCCCCCCCCCCCCACGTCTCTCCTGACCTGACAGGGGAGGCTCTTCGTGTGTCTGCATGTGTCACCAGGCTGAAAGGGAAAGTCACCTTCTCCTGTCGTTTAATGGGATTCTTTAACAGAAGAAGCCTCCCTCTCGGGCTCTAATGCAGTTCTCCATGTGCTGGGAGCCAGGTGGTCCAAAGTCAGGGAGGACTTCTCTTTTTAGATCATCTCTCAAATGTAGAGGCACAGCCCACAGACAACTGCAAAGTGGCTAGTGTGCTCATCACGTCAAACCAAGCAGCACTCAGTAAAACAGTATCTGCACTTAATAAGCCCATGTATTACATTGATAAGAAGACCAATATCTCAATATACAATAAACATGTTTATCATACAAAAGAGCCCAAACTCCGAGTGAAGTTTCAAATGTTAACTCAGCGAAGATGTCCAGCTGAATATATCCATTCAATACAGTGCAGTGTCCACTTATACCCTTAGCTCTCGCCCCCCCCCTTCCACAAAAATGTACTTCAGGACTTTTCCATCACCCGTGTTCCTCCGTACGTATCACAGGACTTCTTATTGTCAGGAGTAGGGCTGTTGCAGTGAGGGCTGTTCAAGTATTACCGGCACACAGGCAGTCTTGAGTCATGACCACTGTAAATTTCCATGTGACGTTGAGTTAAGGTAATCTCCTGTTATGCACTCTGGACATGCTTTGGTAGTACACAACTTTCTAACGATCATCAGGTTCTAATGGTCTAGTACTCAGGGCTCTGTTGTCCCTCTAACCACTGACATCAATGCAAATGCAATCTAAAATCACATCAAACATTTTTCATCAAAACAGTATGGTGCTTTTAAAACTCACCTCACCATGATTGATATATTTGAAGTAAGAAGTTCAACAACAGGTTGAGTGGATAGCATGGTCGTTGTGGATGTTGTTTCAAAGCCTAACACAATTAAATGAACAGTGCTTTCGAAGATGATGATTCATTCAAAACACTCATATTCATATTAGAGCTTATGCATATGCATAGGCCTGTTATGAGCCTAAGCCCCCCCCCAAAAAAAAACTGAATTCAAATAATGATTGTGCCATTATACAATGCATAGCCTACCGCATATTATGCATGGCTAGCCTATACAATAAATTTAACAAATTCAGAGTTAGCCTACAATTATAGTGAATTGTATTTGATTTTGAAAAGCCTAGTGATAGGGAATTGTTTTATATTTTCATAACTAATAGGCTGACACATTACTTTTAGCGACAGAATATCTCACCACCATGCATCTCCATCTCCTCCCCTCTCTCCATCATTCCTTTCTCGAGCACGCAGAGAGAGGGGCTGTTAACAGTTTATTGCAGGGGCACAACATTCACTGGGGATGGGGAGGACATGTCGTCGTCGTCGTCGTCGTCCCCCGCCCACACACACATTCTGAAATAGCATTTTTGTCCACCCCAGTTTATCATTGGAATGTGATTCAACACGAGGCAACGGTGTGCTTTAGGACCATGCAGATGCCTCAGAGCAGTTGGGTAGGCTGTTTGGAGTGTTTATCTGACGGGATAAAAAAATATATACAGTTGAAGTCGGAAGTTTACATACACTTAGGTTGGAGTAATTAAAACTCATTTTTCAACCACTCCACACATTTCTTGTTAACTAACTATAGTTTTGGCAAGTCGATTAGGAAATCTACTTTGTGCATGACACAAGTTTTTTTTCCAACAATTGTTTACAGACAGATGTTTTCACTTATAATTCACTGTATCACAATTCCAGTGGGTCAGAAGTTTACATACACTAAGTTGACTGTGCCTTTAAACAGCTTGGAAAATTACAGAAAATTATGTTATGGCTTTAGAAGCTTCTGATAGGCTAATTGTTGTGGGGGTGCTTTGCTGCAAGACGGATTGGTGCACTTCACAAAATAGATGGCATCACGAGGAAGGAAAATGTTGTGGCTATATTGAAGCAACATCTCAAGACATCTGTCAGGATGTTAAAGCTTGGTCGCAAATGGGTCTTCCAAATGGACAATGACCCCAAGCATACTTCCAAAGTTGTGGCAAAATGGCTTAAGGTAAAAAAAAAATCAAGGTATTGGAATGGCCATCACAAAGCCCTGACCTCAATCCCATAGAAAATTTGTGGGCAGAACTGAAAAATTGTGTGCGAGCAAGGAGGCCTACAAACCTGACTCAGTTACACCAGCTCTGTCAGGAGGAATGGGCCAAAAATCACCCAACTTATTGTGGGAAGCTTGTGGAAGGCTACCTGAAACATTTGACCCAAGTTAAACAATTTAAAGGCAATGCTACCAAATACTAATTGAGTGTATGTAAACTTCTGACCCACTGGGAATGTGATGAAAGAAATAAAAGCTGAAATAAATCATTCTCTCTACTATTATTCTGGCATTTCACATTCTTAAAATGAAGTGGTGATCCTAACTGACCTAAAACAGGGATTTTTTTTTTAGGATTAAATGTCATGAATTGTGAAAAACTGAGTTTAAATGTATATGGCTAAGGTGTATGTAAACTTCCGACTTCAACTGTATACCCCCCCAAATTCCCAAATTAAGCACTGGAAAACTGCAGGAACAGGGTTGGAGAGCCCATGGCACTCAGAATTTTGGCGGAATATCACCTCTTCTAACAGTGATTGGTGTGAAATAACCGGAGTAGTCTACCCGCATCAGTTTAAAAAAAATGGCGGAAAAGTGGTCTCGCTATTTGAGTGCATAAAGGATGACATGTACACTACCAGTTAAAAGTTTGGACCTGCGCCTACACCTTCAAGGGTTTTTCTTTCTTTTTACTATTTTCTACATTGTAGAATAATAATGAAGACATCAAAACTATGAAATAACACATATGGAATCATGAAGTAAAAAAAAAAGTGTTAAACAAATCAAAATATATTTTATATATAAATTACAGACAGTGTCACCAGCAAAGCATCCCCACACCATCACACCTCCTCCTCCATTCTTCACGGTGGGAACCACACATGCGGAGATCATCCGTTAACCTACTACTGCTTCTCACAAAGACACGACGGTTGGAACCAAAAATCTGAAATTTGGACTCATCAGACCAAAGGACTGATTTCCACCGGTCTAATGTCCCTTGCTTGTGTTTCTTGGCCCAAGCAAGTCTCATCTTATTATTAATGTCCTTTAGTAGGGGTTTCTTTGCAGGAATTCAACCATGAAGGCCTGATTCACGTAGTCTCCTCTGAACCGTTGATGTTGAGATGTGTGTCTGTTACTTGAACTCTGTGAAGCATTTATTTGGGCTTCAATTTCTGAGGTGCAGTTAACTCTTATGAACTCTAATGAACTCTGCAGCAGAAGTAACTTTTGGGTCTTCCTTTCCTGTGGCGGTCCTCATGAGAGCCAGTTTCATCATTGCGCTTGATGATTTTTGTGACTGCATTTGAAGAAACTTTCAAAGTTCTTGAAATTTTCCAGATTGACTGACCTTCATGTCCTCAAGTAATGATGGACTGTTGTTTCTCGTTGCTTATTTGAGCTGTTCTTGCCATAATATGGACTTGGTCTTTTACCAAATAGGGCTATCTTCTGTATACCACCCCTACCTTTTCACAATACATCTGATTGGCTCAATCGAATTGAGAAGGAAAGAAATTCCACAAATTAACTTTCAACAAGGCACACCTGTTAATTGAAATGCATCCCAGGTGACTACCTCATGAAGCTGGTTGAGAGCATGCCAAGATTGTGCAATGCTGTCATCAAGGCAAATGGTGGCTACTTTTATTTGTTTAACACTTTTTCGGTTACTACATGATTCCATATGTGTTAACTCATAGTTTTGATGTCTTCACTATTGTTCTACAATGTAGAAAATAGTAAAAATAAAGAAAAATCCTTGATTATGTGTCCAAACCTTTGACTGGTGCTGTATTTCTTCCCCTGCCCCTGTTCCTACCCATTTGATAATGGACCATTCTAAATCGAAACTAAATTGACATATTAGTAAAGACCAGATTAAATTGAGAATAGTATGAATAGTGAAAATATGATCACTTGATGAGAGAACAGCGTGTGTAGCCTGAGGCAAGGAGGCAAGCGTAAGCTTTTTTGTGACTTTCTCAAATCACCAACAGCCCATAGTCACATCAAGCAGCCTATAGTCACATCATGCAGCCTATAGTCACATCATACAGCCTATAGTCACATCATACAGCCCATAGTCACATCATACAGCCTATAGTCACATCATACAGCCTATAGTCACATCATACAGCCCATAGTCACATCATACAGCCCATAGTCACATCATGCAGCCTATAGTCATATCATGCAGCCTATAGTCACATCATACAGCCTATAGTCACATCATGCAGCCTATAGTCACATCATACAGCCTATAGTCACATCATACAGCCCATAGTCACATCATACAGCCCATAGTCACATCATACAGCCTATAGTCACATCATACAGCCCATAGTCACATCATACAGCCCATAGTCACATCATACAGCCCATAGTCACATCATGCAGCCTTTAGTCACATCATACAGCCCATAGTCACATCATACAGCCTATAGTCACATCATACAGCCTATAGTCACATCATACAGCATATAGTCACATCATACAGCCTATAGTCACATCATGCAGCCTATAGTCACATCATACAGCCTATAGTCACATCATGCAGCCTATAGTCACATCATGCAGCCTATAGTCACAACATGCAGCCTATAGTCACATCATACAGCCTATAGTCACATCATACAGCCTATAGTCACATCATACAGCCTATAGTCACATCATACAGCCTATAGTCACATCATGCAGCCTATAGTCACAACATGCAGCCTATAGTCACATCATACAGCCTGTATATGTTTTGAATTTAAAGACATTCTAAGGTTTGTATCATTCACAGCTAAAGTTGCCAAATAACTCCAAATCTATCATATAAGACCTGTTTCAAATGATCACTATTATACTCAACATAGCCATTTCGCTCCAGAAAGCTAAAAATATCCTTTCTATTTTAAGTTCAATTATATTCTTATCAATATAAAATCATACAGTATAATATCAAATAAGGACACAGGACTTATAATCATATATTGTCTGCTAAATGAACAAGCCTACAGCCTATGGCATGGTGTGTTGCCAGATAACATACAGTAGGCCAACTCATATTCTGTTCTTCATATCATAATATTTCTTTAGACCTGGCAACAATAAATAATGGATTTATTGTGATGGTGTATATTTAATTTATTTATTGGACTGTAGATGTGTGGAGGCCTGGAGATGCTAAATGCGTTAATTAATGGTAAATTACCGTGAGACCAACTTTTGCATGACAATAACCGGCACAGCCCTAGTCAGGAGGCCTTGAGTTATTGGAAGTACACATTCCTACAGTCCACTACAGTCCACTATATAATTACACTCTTCTCATACACAAAGAGCTTGAACCTAACACTACTTTCAATCTTTAAGGATATAAAACCAATATATTCATATTTAGAGGATATAATGATATAAAACAGTAAAGATATAAAACAGTAATTTACAATCTAGCAACATGAATAAATTAAAATGTCCACCTTGCAGAAGAGCATATTGTTACTCCATCTTGGTCTTAATAACACACCAATTCAATAATGGGCTGTGACCTTAGGCTTGGAGCTCAGGATCAGTTTTTCAAAAGTTATCTATCTGGATATGATTAAATGCACAGAAATAGAATGATAGAACAGACAAATCATTGACTTAAATGGGGCTCTTGTTCTACTCATTCTATTTCTATGCATTTAATCCTATCCGTTAAATGAAATCCAGATAGATTAAAAAAAATGGACCCAGGTGTTACTTCTAACTCGCTCCGTTTTTGTAACAATGCTACCAGGTTGACATGGCTGTGTGGTATACACGGCTATGCAGGAACTTGGCATCAAGGAACGTTTCTCTTTCTAATCAATTTAGCAACAGAAGTCACAAGCCCTGTCATCCCTGCTGTACGGTATTTTTCAATCCAATTGGTAGAACAGGAGAGGAGTTTTACAACTTTGTGAAGCCAGCGGGGGACAGGGTGTACTGCCGGTAGACTACTCAGCATTCTACTGATCACGATGGCATTGCAACTTGTGAAACTCTCCAGAACAGCACATTCTAATCAGAGAGATACTGGAGCTTGTGTTGTTGCTGTACGAGAGTACAATCACAGAACTGAACTTAAGGTTCGGAAGTCCTACCACAACGATTGCCAACAACATGGTACTGTAGAGTACCATGTTGTCCGGCCAAAATATTTTCAATTACCTTTATTGGCGGTGTGTTCTTTTGTTCTCACTAACGTCTAGCCAGCGTTAATTAAATCCTTAATTGCATTTTAATTGGGAACAAGGTGCCATTTGCAATAACAGCAAGGGCAAGAGGCTCGGCCAACGACAGGTGGATGACATAAGGTCGATAATGAATTAAGATCAACAATGAAAAGGTCCATCATAAAGAAACCACTAAACAATCATTTACAGCCGCCATTTTGTTGAGCTCATGTCCCTTATTGTTGTATTTTCTCCTTAATCTATCATCCATCACATTTTGATGAGGAGTCTCGCTTCACTTATTCCATTAACTCTATTACTAATAATATATTTCATTATGCCCATTATTAAATAGAATTGCAATCTGCTTATGATAGCGTGCGTCCAAACAGTTAATTAACTAAATGAATGGTGAAACCCAACTAAAAAAAACACAGAAATTTGCATTCAGTAATTGAATGTCACTCTTAGTTATTCTGCCTTCTTGAAAGGATGGATGGGCACTATATACACACCATGGTCTGCAATGAAGAATGATACACTTGCATGCATGTAAAAAAAACGCATGCACACACACACCACACACGCACAAGCATACACACACACACACACACCCTGTCTGCAATGTTAAATACAATTATCTCCATAGACTAATCTACAACATTGACTTCGACAGTTCATGTTACGCTTCTGTCCTTGCAGGCAAATTATAACTAACGCTCTGCCTCGGGGCATATCAGTTGTGGTGCATCGAGCCAATCACATGTCCACAAGCTGAATAGCAACCATTCAATGAAATGTCTCATGAGATTAATTTCATAATCATCCACACTTCGTATACCACAAAAAAAAATACAAATGTTGGGATGAATTCAAAGCGGTAAGCATCATGTCCTAATGATACTTCCTACTGTACACTTCAGATGCACAATGGCAGTTCAGACCCAACCAAGATGGCTTCCACTATAAATATCAAGAAGTCATACAATATACCCGCGAGAAAGAAAATATGTCATTTTCCCACCTCACTGCTCCTGCTATAGCACCTTTTGCAGAGCATCAATATCTCTGGTGAAGATCACATAGCACATGGCAGGAGCTCCATCACGGCCCTGCGTGCTCGCTGCTCGGTCGGGAGACATATTTCATAGACAAAGGGAGGCAGGAGGGCCAAGAAAGAGGATCTTTGCTCACTCTTAATGAGGCTAAGAAAAAAGATGGGCCTTTTTCCTCTCCTTTCCCCCCTCCTTCAGCTCCTGAGAAGCCTGGCCAGGCACGATAAAGGGGAAGAAATTGAATTATTTTTGGAAGTGGCACTAGCGCGAGCTCCGGAGAGATGAGAGAAGACTCCAGAAATAGAGAGGGTTAGATGTGCTAACATCATCCTCTAACGACAAATGTGTTTCAGCCCTCTGTCGTTTCATTCCTCTTATCTGACTGAGGAAACTTTCTTTCTCGCCCATTTCCAATTTTACGTGTCTAGCTAGCTACTTCATTTCCCCATACAGATTTGGTCTTTCATCAACCTCTCCTCTCTCTGTCCACTCTGTCTTCATCCGCTTTTGTTCTCAACTCCATGGCCCCCTTTCCCCAAGTCCCCTGTGCTAAATCACCACACTTCCCTTTCAAATGAAAACTGAAATTAGACAGGGGGCATCCCCTATCATAAAATGTTTACATATTTCAAAATAAAAATAAAAATGATTTGCCCCAAAATCTAATTCCCGAAATCTTGATACATTTCTTCAGCATAATATTATATTTTTTAGAGCTTGTGCTTTGGATGCTATCCTGCAATTAAGCTGCAAATAGAGCATCAAGATGTTTTTATTATGAAGAGAAATGATGTTTGAAGATAACACGGTTTATCTTGTCAGCTAGCTGATGGGGTGAGGAAGGGAACATTTTGTTCCAGATTCTCTGCTCCCTGGGGTTAGACAGACCAGCTGCAGACATGACTGCCTGACCACTTGTCACAGGGAAAACAAAAACACTAAATTAAGCAAACCAAATCATATTTCCAGATGTTGTGGCAAAAATAGCATTATTTAAATCACACTCTGCAACCTCCCAATATGACCTGTAGCAGCCAGGTTAATGAGAGTGGGATGGAGGTTTCATTTCATTTCATCCCCTATTAAACCCTGGGCCCATAACAACCCTAGACATCTACAGGTGTTGTCCTGTCACTCTCAATTAAACGCCCAGCCATCCAGCCACGGAGCTACCAGACCGAACTACACACAACAAGTCAGGGCATCATTAGCCATGGGTCAAACTGCATTAGGCTCCAACACCCATACCGTCATGGCTAGGTGCACAGTACATTTTGCACTGTTAATCAACACATAAAGAGTACATTTTAACACTATATCAGAGTACATATGGTCCCACTCTATAGAGTGTAAAAAAATACTCTGATTATAGTGTTACATTTTGAGTGTTAATGTAACACTCCATAGTGTAAAAAATGACCACTGCATTACACTTGGGGGTAATTAACACTCACAGTGTTATTTTTATTCAACACTAGTGTTAATAGACTTAACTCATATTAGTGTTAAACAAAAACACTGTTACAACTCAACAAAATGACGTTGCCACGAGCAGCACCGCAGATATTGAGATAAACGAGATGCAAGACTTCACCAGGGCACCAAAACAGCGGAGAAGTTGAGCCTCGTGCTTCAATGATCTTAGTTGCAGAAATTGAAATTGACCAAGTGTGCTGTGCGATATGGCATCTAGGCCATATCGCTGAGTTTACCTTTAAGACTGTATGATGTAAAGCCTAATTTGCATATTTCCCTTGGTGCCTTTTCTTTGAGTGAATTGTAGAGTTACCACCTATGATTGTATTTGTTAGTAACAGTGACATGGTTGTTGAATTATTTCCTTTTAAAGAACTGTGGCTTTCACCAAATGAGTAGCTCGGTGTGTGTTATCATTCAAATGTAACTTTATGACAATTAGTGATGGGCAGTTCGAGTCTTTTCAGTGAGCTGGCTCATTTGGCTCCGTTCACGTAAAAGAGCAAGCTCCCAAACGGCTCTTCCAACCTAGAACCATGACAAAAGTGCTCATCTCCAATGTAAAGCCCAAAAGAAAGGATAGCATTATGTCAGATTGTGAAATGCACGTTCAAATACATTTTTACTTGGCCAATTATTAGAAGGCCTGAAAATATCTATGTGGACCAGACTGATGCACTCTCCCCACTATTTACTGTTTCTGCAGTGAAGATTCACCCTTGTTACAGAATTATTTTGTAACTTATCTGCTCAAAAAGCAGTAGTAGCAGTATGCAAATCAGGGAGCCTAATGTATGGATCTTGCGACTCGGTTCCCGAAGCTCACCAAAAAGATCTGTTCAAAAAGAGCTGTTTGTTTGACAACTAATGACAACACATTACATACACTGAGTGTACAAAACATTAGGAACAAAAATATTGAGTTGTACTCCCCTTTGTCCTCAGAACAGTCTCAAATCGTCGGGGCATGGACTCTACAAGGTGTCAAAAACGTTCCACAAGGATGCTGGCCTTGTTGACTCCAATGCTTCCCACACGAGAAACTGTTGAGCGTGAAAAACCCTGCAGCGTTACAATTCTTGACACAATCAACCCGGTGCGCATGCCTGGCACCTACTACCATACCCCGTTCAAAGGCACTTAAATATTTTGTCTTGCCCATTCACCCTCTGAATGGCACACACACAATCCATCTCTCAATTGTCTCAAGGCATAACAATTCTTATTTAACCCGTCTCCTCCCCTTCATCTACACTGATTGAAGTGGATTTAACAAGTGACATCAATAAGGGATCATAGCTTTCACCTGGGTTGTCTATGCCACGGAAAGAGTAGGTGTTCCTAATGTTTTGTACACTCAGTGAATATCATGAGGCCTTACTTTGATGGCTTAGTTTTACCCACAGTGGTGTTAGGAAATTCCTGATTTACAGGCCACATCAGGCCCGCAAGTCACATTATGATGGCTTGCAAAGTGATGTGTAACTCATATTGGAATATAGCCAGAGTTAGACCATCCAACAGTTGAAATGAGTATGCACCCGCATTCAAAATTATATCCAGGGTTAGGAAACTTGATAACAAAGACTACCTAAAATATTTAAACTGTTAAAACCATCTCAATAAAAGGTGCAAAAAATCTAACTAACCAATTTTATTTTTTGTATTTATGTACTTTATCTTTATGTAGCATAAGATTAATCAATGTAAATGCAAATACACAGATATTAAGAACAATCCTAAAAAAATCTACCTGCAATAGAGAGTGCTGGGAAATATGAGTAGGAGTGGTTTTAATGGGACTGTTTCACTCTCCACAGTGTAAAACAATAACTCTGGTTATTAACACCAACACTGGCAGTTCTTATACACCACTGACTGTTAATTTCACTCTTACAGTGCAAATGTAACTCCTGAATCATGATGAGAAATGTTACACTGAAAAATCAACACTGGTCATTTTGCTGTGTTGGTGAGCACACTGGTACAGCTAGATGTCAGAGCAGGTCAAAATGGATACAACTCAAACAGCCATGCTATCCCAGCCTAGCTATCCCAGCCTTGCTATCCCAGCCACGCTATCCCAGCCACGCTATCCCAGCCACGCTATCCCAGCCACGCTATCCCAGCCACGCTATCCCAGCCACGCTATCCCAGCCACGCTATCCCAGCCTTGCTATCCCAGCCACGCTATCCCAGCCACGCTATCCCAGCCACGCTATCCCAGCCTTGCTATCCCAGCCTTGCTATCCCAGCCTTGCTATCCCAGCCACGCTATCCCAGCCACGCTATCCCAGCCTTGCTATCCCAGCCACGCTATCCCAGCCTTGCTATCCCAGCCACGCTATCCCAGCCACGCTATCCCAGCCACGCTATCCCAGCCTTGCTATCCCAGCCACGCTATCACAGCCTTGCTATCCCAGCCACGCTATCACAGCCTTTCTGCCCAGAAAATAATAAGTAACGCTGTAAACTTTCTTCCTTGAATCAGGTTTAAAGGCGAGGAAGAGCAATACGAGCTCGTAATGAAAATGAAAACATGATGCTTGGTTGAATTAAATATCATGTTTGGCCGTCTGCCCAGCCTCCATCAGATGAAAAGACTGTTGCTTCTATAGCCTAACTATGGGGAGTTTCCAACTGTTTACACAATACTGTATATGTTTTGCAAATGCTGGTTTATTCAGGTCAAAAATATCCTTTGATCCAAGATGATTATGGAGAATGTAGCTGCATTTATGCTTTAGTGTAGATAATTGCAGTGTGGCTGTCAAGACTTCACTTCTGAACAATCCTAAGAGCATAGAGTACCGAGTTAAAAACAGCCTTTTTGTAAGCTGTCTTAAGCCATTAACCATGAACAGTAAACCTTCTCATTTGAATGTTCTGATTGGTTCCTCACGCTTTCATACGTCTTACTGAAAAATACAAAGGACAACATAATTCCATGCAGTGCAGGAAAATATGATAAATACAATGCATTATTTGTCACAGTGTGCATGCACAACAGAAAATGTAATTTCACAGACTTGATTGATGCACAGTTTTTACTCATAATTCAATAATTTCTTCAAGGGTGGGAAAGCATTCTCCAATCCTACCCATTAAACCTTGCAGAGATAATGGTACAATTACTGAATCTATAAGTTATGCAGTTTTGGAAGCATTTCCTTTCACATAAAACAATGTTTAAAAGTTGAATGCAAGTCAAAATCCATATTCTTGGGCGCCTTCAATTCGAGCAGGCTTTGTTTACTGCGGTGGTTAGTTATCGGTCTTGGAAGTCTTGCAAAGCCATTATAGCTGTTGTGACCCAACAGCAATCTGAGAGCAGAGTAGACAGCGGCAGTGGCGCTGGCAGAATAGACATTGAGATCCCATGATGTAGCCAATCAAGCTGCAATACAGTTGTTAGTCTCATTGGAGGATTTATCATTTAAAATAATTACATTTTCATTAAAAAGTTCCAAAGAAATCTTTATTTAAAGTATTTCCATGACAATTCAGCCCAACAACAAAAATACATCAATATCCAGAAGCATACTCTCCATTATCGTTTGACCCTAATAGTACACCTTGGGTGCACTCCCCCAACCTCGAATTCATTATCCGACTATAGAGATATAGTTTATCATCACAACAGGGAAAATTTGAAGCAGCATGATGGGTATCGGCATCAATTTAAGCTACCACACACCACTCGCTGTTACAAATCATGAGATGGGGCACAGGGTAGGAAGGATGAATGTGCATCTAGCTGTATCAAACCTCCCTCGTCCTTGTAGGGGTTGGTTAGGCTGCCTGGGAGGGAGCAGAGCAGCGGAGGGAATGGGATGAGATGAAAGGGATTCATTCTCCAACAGTTTGAGGTTAACAGCTTGTCATTGGGCTTCCTTATCTGATGCCCAAGATCGATGGCAGAGTAGCCAGTGACCACAAACACATCCGTTCTCTAACCCCCCAATGAACAATCCCGCCAATCCCCAGTATATCGGCAGCAGGGGTGAACAGTGATATAAAATCATTAACCACCCTCCTCCATGGCTGTCCGGGGCCTGTATTCTTGTTTTTTCTCCCAATACTGCATAGATGGAGGAAATGCAAGGGTTTGGCAGAGGACGATCCCAATTACAAATCATGTTTTTTGTTCGTAAATGTACTGAGAAATGAGAAATATCATGCTTTTGGAAGAAAGTTTGATCGATGGAGGGAATGACTGCATATGTCTTTCCTTCTTACGAATCTGTTTCTATAGGCTACTACTTTGTTGAGCAGGAGGACAGATAAGCCAGTGAAGCGGTGAGTGTGTCCAGGTGTCTGTAGAAAGGTCACCAAGGAGTATTATAGCTGTGGGATGTCTTAAAGGTTACCACCATCATGCTCCATCCAATATTAATAACACCAGACTACCTAGCAAGACCCCCTGCAGATAAACAAGACCATTTAGAAAAGGAGGTGTCACAAGATGCCATAGAGGACAATTATAGAGTAGTTTGTGTCAATGTACTTCAAGCCAAAATTCTTCTAGTGTTACCTCTGTCTAGTGTAGGAGAAAAAGTGAAAGCTAAAGTATACCATTGTACATACGTGAATATGTCGTCTTTTCAAACCCAGACATTCTTCAGGATTTCTTCGAAAGGTCACACAGTCAGGTAGTCGATGACTCTTTGCCCTTGTGTTTCTAGTGGTTGCCATTACTTTATCGATCCAGTGACGACATCAAGGAGAGCTTAAAGGTTATAGTCAAGCAGGCCATCTTTTGGTCACCCCAATAGCTGTATGGCTAGGTCCAGGATAATATAATGACTGGCTTCTTAGCAGCCAAAACAAATATTTTGCTGTTAAAAATGCTTATTAATACAAGGCCGTGTCCTATATCAGGATTTGGCAGTCTTCCTTGGGGTAATATTTTAAAAAAGGTGCATTGCTCAAAACCCCTCCCAAAATGGAAATATTTGCCTGTTAAAAGGGTGGTATAAACAATGGTAAATAAAATATCAAAACGTGAATTCATCTTTTTGCTGGCGAGTCACAGACAACAGGCATTTGTTTAAGACAAAGGCAATGAC